>NC_044302.2:84620252-85286098 GCF_004027225.2 Strigops habroptila
TTCTAATTGTATAGTGCAAAAAATCATAGGCTAAGTGAAAATGAGGGCTTTGACTGTCCTTCTGTCTGTTCCTTTCATCACATTTGTTTTTTATTTCCCTTCCCTTCTATTTTTTCTTTAATTTTCCTTTCCGCTTTGCTAAAAGGAAAGTGGTGAAATAGAAATATATTACTTTAATATTTCTAAATTACAAGTGTTTGCTACCTGTTGCAAGCCTATGGAACCACAGCAATTAATAACCAGGTTAAACATTATCTTTAACATACTAAACATTAGCATCTTCAGAGAGAGAGAGGTAGATACATTTGGTTGTTATATCAGGATAAATCTTTCTCTAATGGAGATAGTGATTCCTACTGAATTGTTAATATTGCAATAAGTGGAGTTTCTTTGGGTGACATTTATCCATGTACTGATAGAGTTATCCGATCTTAACACTGATCATACGATGAGATCAGAGATAGCATCATTTACTTGTGCATTTTTGTAACAGTCAACTCTGCTTCAGGTTTGTGCATTCAATAAATAAACTGGTGTTAGTAGCTTCCCACAAGAAGAAGAGCTTTTTAAAGATTATGCTTACATAAAGAGGTGCCTATAGTTTATGCATTTTAGGTTGAAGGAAAAAGATTATGGTGATGGCTATCTCTCAGTGGGTGTAATGCTAGAACTATCTTAAGGTTTAAGCTGTTTTCTTCAGATTAATGTTTTATTCTAGACTGAGATTAATCCAATGCTTAAATATACCTGTATGATGATCCTTGACTATAAATTTCTGAATTAATATCATAAGGAACTAATTTATTACTTGTTTCTAGAAGCCAGAAGTCACAAATTGTGTTATGTGTCCCTCGGCCCTTTGCCAGCCTGTCTAGTACTGAGGAGAGTGAACCTGACTGGTAGGTAATGTAGCTGGCTTTGTAATCAGACTGAACAAAAGAAATCCTGTCCTCTATCTATGCATCCTTGTGAGTTCATAAGCACAAGGAGGATGCTTCAAGGGTTTTTTTTTTCCTTTTGCTTTCCTTTCTCTCCCAGTCCAACTTACTAGCAATCCATCAATAGGAGATTCTCCAGCAGGTTTGGGAGAAAATCATGTTAAATGAAACAATCAACCTATCTTTGCTGCCAGGCCAAGTATGATAGTAGGGCTTAAATCGGGTGGTTATCTTGGGAAGCTGTGCAGCACTGTACCCTCCTCCCTTCCATGTGGCATTACCAGTAGCCCCTGTTAGGAGCTGGGCTGAGTAAACTGGCATTATTTAGTCCAATCTCTCTAGCAAATCTGATCATTAGAGTGTTCTGAAACTCAGTGCCATGGACTCCTGTTCCGAAACGGCTTCATCGTAGAAGGGGAGGAGGACGCGGTGGCAAGGAAATGACAGACACAACTGTAGATCAATGTGGTGATTGTATCAATTTCAGATTCTCTACTAACAATAGGTGTCTGATTGGACACCACTGACTTTATTGGGAAGTAGATGGGGTGTAATACACCTTCCGGTGCATTAGTTGTTTCTGCTGATTGGATGAAGGATAAATTTCACATGGAGGACAGTTTGAGTCCCATCATTCTCACAATTACGTTGAACACCAGCTAAAAGTGTCCTGTTGCTGCTGCACTTTACAGCAGCAAATTAGAAGGATTTTCCTAATGCATTTCCTCACCATAGTCTGTGCAGCATTGCTGATTCTATGATTCCTCTATAAACTGAGATCTGGGTCAAAATGTCTCACTGTTCTTAATTTCAATAATTCCATTTAAAGGGTAATCACTTATCTAGAAAATGACAAGGACAATAGAAAGAATAAACAGAACAGTGGGACTGTGGGACTCGTGGAAATGGAAAAATAAATTGAATGTTACAAAGCCTTTATTATAGTAAACCTTGGTTTATTCCAAAATACAGCAATGTAAAGTATGTAGTGAAAATAGCCATAAAACAAATCATTACCTCCTTAATCCCATAACCCTACCCCCCATAAGAATTTTAACAGTACTAGATTATTTGGACCGCCTCCTTTTTTTTGAACCACCGACTTAACTGTATGCAAAAACTCTGTGAGATTTTTCACTACTGTTTTGAAGATTAAGGTCTGTAAAATGTTGATATCTCTTTTAATGATCCAGTAAAAGGAAGGAGGTGGAGGGGAGGAGGGGAGGAAATCTCACAGTTTGCTGAAGAACATGTTATTTGTCTTCCACAGACTTAAAGTTTTGCAAGTTAGCTCTGCTGGCTCAGGGCCAAGCTGCATAGTACCTTTTAGAGTCACACCCTGAGACTCCAGTTCATCAAGGTACTTAAGCATTGCCCAATGTTCAGTATATGAGAAATACAAGTTAAATTGGAGTTTAATTATGTGATTAACTCAATTTATTTAACATTCTAAACAGAGCATATAAGCAGACCATGTAAATAAAGGGCGGAAGAGTTACTTTCAAGAGTAATTCAATAGCTGTTAAATATTTTCTATATGGTTCATGAATTGTGTGGCCTCATGTATTTATCTTTTAATTGTTCAAGACTATTGGGATTCTAAAAACAAACAACTGGGAACTAATCTGATCTAAGGAGCTTTCCAAGGAACATTTTTATCATTTATCAAGCCCCCTTTGCTCTGTTAGACTTCACCGAATGACAAGGCTATTTTCAAGCTGTAAACCCCCGTGCCCCATGCAGTTATGGCATGCAACCAAAGAAGTCTGGAGGAGAAAATGAAGTCATAATTAACAACAGCTGCTAACGCCTAGCATTTCCAAATAACAACTGAAGATTTTTATTTCTTTATTTTTATTTTTTCCCAAAAAATTCAGAATCAACTGAGACCTTAGTGATTTATCTTCAGGTTAAAAAGAGGAAGCCTCGCACCAATCTCTGGGGTCTCTTTGTTGTCCAACCCATGCAGAAAACTCTCATCGCAGTCCATTTGATAGAGGTTTCACTGTAGTTTGCTTGTTACATTCAGTGACCAAAATCAAAGCAAAATGACAGTAGTTTCCTTTACCCACATATTGTTATTAGTTTGGTACAAGGCTTTGTCATCAAAGCACACGGGAGTGTTCTGTCCTTTAGTGGCTAATATTAAAATATGGAATGGAATGATTATGTTTTATTGGCTTAGCCTTTCCCTGCACTGCTTGTAAAAACAGACAGTGCTTTAAAATGCCTCACTAATGCTCATTTTCCTGAGGGTGGAGTTGACCTCAAGTAGTTTATAACTTGGCTGTTAGTTAAGACTAATTAACTTTGACTTTGTTGTTAGAATAGCTTAATCTGCAGTTTCATCTTAAAGAAGTCAAAGAAATAGTACGTTCAAATCAAACAATGGAAACAGAGAGTGTTTATAAGTTGGCTATATAAGGAGTTCTTCTCCTCTACAGTCTTCATCTCTATCTTCCTAAAAAAGTTTGTGGTTTCACATACTTTTACAATTCTTTTTAAACTCTTTTTAAAGTCCAAAACTTTTCAACAGTGAAGAATAATCTGTAGCTTGAATGTATTGTCTGCTTGTTGCTTCTGAGCATATTGTCTGTTGCTTCTGAGTATGCAATACAATTTCATTTTTAAGCAGCCTGACCCATGTGAAATAGTAATTTTTCTTAAAACAGCACAGCTTAATGCTTCTAAACAAAAAGCATTGTACTAAGGACTAAAGGTGCAATGCTTCTTAATTGTATCATTAATCCTCGATGTACACTCTCTGTGGGGCCTTCCTTATAATGTTATTACTTCATAAGAGTAAGCCATACTTCACCTGTGGAAAACATTACTTTAATGCAAGCCAGAGGAATGGAGAATCTTGTGTTTTAATTATGCTAAAAATACAAAAGTGACCTTATAACACTTTTACAAAGAAATAATCTGCATTGCACAATAACTTTTGAGTAAATAATTGTCTTTAATAGCAAAAATAATAGAGGCTGAGTTTGTATAATAGCCATGAAAGTGGTCTTAATGTAAGGTTCAGCTTTAATATATCAATTAGATCAACACATTAAGCATTACTTTAACTTAAGTAAAAGTTAAATAATTCAATTCTAGAGAAATAATGGCAATAAAGTCTAAATTTCTCTCTCTAAAAGTTTGCTTTAGTTGAATTTGCATCTTTAAAATTAACATAAAGTGGAAAACAACTTAGGAACTTATTGCCATGACACTAGTATTACAAATTTTTTCCTTTTGTTGCAGTGGGAAAAAAAAAAAAGAAACTTTTAAAGTTCTATGTTTATATCCACATCCCACAAATACTCTGGGGCAAACTGACTACCATTATAAAGTACAAACACTACATTCATAGAACTTCAAACAATCATTCATAATGTCATATTTTATAAAGATAGCATTAAATAGCTCTAACTTTATATTAAAATTGTTAAAGCTATTTTATGAAATCTTGGACTGGACTAAAATGCCAAACTGCATTGACGGTGAATGAAGCTGTACAATTCTGGTCTAGCAAATCTCCCTCACTGAACCAATCACATTTGCAAGCTTTACTTTCTGATGAACACCACCACAGTACCCACAACGCAGGAGAAGTCAGCTATAATTTCAGCCTTATGGTGGCCTGACCCCTGTCTTCAAACTTGTTGATTTGTACATAAGCCTTACATTAGGTGTATTCCTTTTGTATTCTGGGTTCTGGAGCAAAGGAGACAGTATTCATTGCAATCAGGAGTTTTGGTAACTAATTCAAGCAGAGCAAAGACTTGGGAGTTTGATGTTGATTGTTACTTCACCACTTTTTGTTACATGGAGTGAAGATTCAAATGCTAGAACTCTTGGAGAAATGTAGCAGTGTCATCAAACAAATTCTCTCCACGCACAAGCAGTGATGCTCAAAGGTCTTCCCCTTTTCTGCCTTGCTGTTGCAGTTAGTCTTCCTGGAATCTCTGTATCTACTCAGCTGAGGTTAAGTGCATACTCCAATGTCTTTGTGCATATTTGTAAAGGGGCATATACCTTCTGACCATAAAGAAAGGGAAGCAAGATTCATGTCAGCAATGGGATGAGAGGTACGTGTAATCAGGTAAATATGTTCAAGCCATACTGGATGATATTCTGCCATTCACAGGGAGCTAAAATTGAAGTTCTGGGAAGGAGGGGTTTACCAGGGCTCACCTCATTCCTCCCAGGTTGCTCTGGTGCTGCAGTGATATTATTGCAGTGCAGTTGCTAAGGTCACTGTCTCTCTGTGCTACCCTGAACTGCTGCGACCCTCAGCCTGACTGTGAGACATGGTCTCTTCGACCAGGCAGATCTAAGCAAGCTTCAGTTTGTTGCACAGACTGAAATAAGAAAATGTTCTGGCTTAGTATCTGAGGAGAAAAGTCACTCTGATTCACCTGATGAATATCAAGTAAATCCTAAAACTTTGACCTGTGTCTTAAATGGGGTTTTAATGTACATGACAAGATGCTTGCTAATACTTCTACATAAATCTGCATTGCATTTTTTGCAGTAAGACATTCCATGCAACGTTTTTTACCAATGCATGGTATTCCTTAGTATTTTTGCCTATTTGAAGGGTGACATGTAGATGTGTTTAAGCTTATCTAATATAGCACTCTTGTGGCTTAATTTTTCACTTTGTCTTATTGTCTGCCTTCGTTTTTTCTTGACAGTGTGTCTTCAGGAAATATTTTCTTGTTGAATGCATTTTGACATCCTCAGTGATCTGTTATACTAACTATCAGCAGCTGGAACTACTCATGACTTTGTTTTTTCCTCATCCCTGTTCTTCAGTTAGTCTTTTCCTTGTAACACATTTTCAGCAAGTATTATCAGGCCTTCAGCCAAAGAAGGTGCAATGCCTGCTCTCCAAAGTCAAATTCCTATCATTTAAACCACTGAAACTCTGTAGATTTGTTGAATTTTATGGACTTATTTCATTCATTGTTTTAACTGGAATGAAACAGGACTTTTGCTGTAGTAAATGCAATAGGAAAGGGTATTGCATGGGAAGATGCCTCATTCTGTGCTCTTTCAGCCTCCTGTTTAAACAGTTTTAACAGAGTTTTAGAGAAAGGCACTAGCCTCCTTCTTAGTGAGGACACACAGGCTTGACAGAGAGGAGATACTGTGGTTGTTCCAGTTGCTTGAGAAAGTTTAATGGCAACATGTTTCCCATTCAAACAAACAGAAATAAGTGTCTTTTATCAAAATTCAGGGGCACTGAGTGCCATGGTGGGCATCTCTAATTCAGGAAAAAAAAAAAAAAAGAAGTATTGCGATGTGATTCAAGGAAACAGATTCAGGGAATATACATTTAAGAGCCAAATGTGCCCAGCTGCATTTGAGATTCCCTTTTTTCTCTTTTAAAGAAGAAAGTACTTTTGTTAGGTAATTTATGCTCCAACCGGAATTTTAGGTTCTTTGTTGTAGATTTCACTGGAGACTGGGACATACAAGTTTTCTTCTGTTTGGGCATTTTCATCTGCCAAGGCATCAAAGTAAGTAGCCTGGATATATAACGGCCAATCCCAGTTTTAACAATTGAAGCTGATTCACCTTTCTGAATACTGTATACCTAGAAGAAAAAAAATTTAAAAATTGCTTCTCTAAGGTAGATTCTGGGATGGAGCCTCATTGCAGAGAGGAAACTAGAACTGTTTGCATATGGTTAATGTGCAAGTGGTATAGAAGAAGAATTACAGAATCCTACTTGCTAAATATACCTTCAAGCTTGCTGAATAGAATAAAACTGTTTCTGCAACCACGTTAACTTTCTGCTGAAAAAGGGTACCTGCTCTTCAATCCTGAATCAAAGTCACAGAAATGAAGCTTGCTGTCTGCCTCAGAATAAATAGAATAAAGCTTTTCAGTTTACTACATTAATGTATCCAACTGCCGCAAGTTTGCTTTCTATTTTAACATTAACATCTTTTTAACAAAGCACTCACAACAGAAATAATTGTGATACTTGACAGTGAAGAAATCTTTTTGTGACCACCTGCCAAAACAGTCTTATACAGCAGGAGATAAATCTCTTCCAAAATTTCAGTATTTACTGAGCTCTTAGTGCTTCACAGTGAAACTCCTAGTGAGTCGTACTCTGGTGGCTTCACAGAACGGCATCACTGGAAAAAAAAAACTTAGTTACAATGTGTCATCTGCAACATGTGGAGGAGAAAAATTTATTTCAAAGTCTTGCTAGTTTTTGCTGTCTTGAAAAACACTATTTCCTGATTATGGAGCAGGCATTCCACTCACATTATTTTTTTCACATCAGCTCTGGAAGATGACTATAAATTAAAATCTGCAAACATGTTTTTCTCTAAACCCATTTAAACACATGAGGCAGTTCCCAGTTTGTACTTTTTAAATTATTATTTGCCACTGTACTAACAAAAAATTAGACTGTAACCCCCTCCTGAATTTTTAAATAAAATTATTGTTAAACTTAACTTCAATAATATTAAATACCCCTCGAATTGCAGTAACAGTCCGTGGCAACAATTGATTATTGTGACTAGAACAAAGAGGAAATAATATCAACAAATCACATATATTTAACTCTAAAAGTATCTTGAATATAAATTTGCAGAAAGAATCTTGCGTACTCCAAAATGGTCACATAAAATTCCTATCTGACAGGAAGACCCAATATTCTAACTGTTCTCTGCTTTTTACAATTGCATTTTACAATTAGTTTCTTTCATCCAGGAGTATAAGTTACACTTCAAGACAGAAAACACCCATTGTTGTGACAAAACTGTGTTTCTTTAGCTATGAAAGAGAACCACAGCTCACAGCTTCATGGGAAGGTTATGGTCTAGCCCACACTAGAGGCAGAAATACCAACATACTCCTGAATATCACCTGTTTAAAATGGTTAATTCCTTTTTGGTATAAATTTAACTAGAAGTTGAAAATGGTCTTCAGTCACAGCATGAGTGTCCTGCGTTTTACTATTTGTGTTATAGTCAAATGTACAGTTATGGTACAGCTGTATGGGCTACTGTCCTCAGGCTTTCTTCGAGACAAGATGTGTACCACTTGAGCCTACCCTACTGAATAAATTTAAAAAAAATAAATACTGTGTGTGCCAAGAGCACTTTTTGTAGGCAAGTTTATTGATCCATTGGTTGAGCAAACCTACCCCAAGCATAGATAACATGAATAGCTATGTGAGACTATGCAGCAGGCCCCAGAACAGAAAACAGTCCCATGCCTGTATTGATGATGAACTTCATAAAGTATTTAGAGATCTGTTAAAATGCTCAGCGAGTCCAGAATTGGGCTTTAGTTTAGAAACTTTTATGCAGGAAAGTAGTCTTTCCCTGGGCTGCACAGTTCTCCCTGTGGCATGTTTACAGATGGCCTATCTCTTTCCTGTGAATAATGGTAAAATTAAACATGGGAAAGCAAACCCAAAAGGATGTCACTGAGGTGGCAAAGGAGAAAATCTGACTGATTAAATTCTAATCACAGTGGACTTGGAGAGGTTTTTAAATTGATTTCAGTAAGTATTAGAATTTCTTAGTCTCTACAGATCAGAATCAAGATTACAAGGAGAAAGCGTAAGGGTTTTGAGTCAAGTGACTTCATGTTGCTCTGTGGTGATACAGCATCATAAAGCAGTAGCAAAACTACTAAACATCAAAGGTATTTAAAAAAATAACTACAGCATATCTTTTCATAAACTTATAACATATAACTTGTTATACTCTGAATTCTCCCTCCCTGCCCACTGCAGTCCTGCATACAGCTTTGGGGCCCCCAAAACAAGAGGGACATAGAGCTGCTGGGATTGAGTCCAGAGGACGCCACAGAGATAAAGAGAGAGCTGGAGCACCTCTCCTATGGAGACAGGCTGAGATAGTTGGGCTTGTTCAGCCTGGAGAAGAGAAGGCTCCAGGTAGACCTTAGACTCAGTGTCTAAAGGGGGCCTACAAGAAATCTGGAGAGGGACTTTTCACAAGGGCATGCAGAGACAAGACAAGAGGGAATGGTGTTAAGATGAAAGAGGGTAGATATATATTTGGTAATAGGAAGAAATTCTTTACTGTGAGGGTGGTGAAACACTAGAACAGGTTGCCTAGAGAAGGTGTGGATGCCCCATCCCTGGAAGTGTTCAAGGCAGTCCTGGTCTAGTGGGCAGGTCCCAGGGATGGGAGGTTGGCCAGTGTGATGCCTCTCTACAAAAAGGGCAGGAAGAAAACCCCAGAAACTCCAGGCCTATCAACCTGAGCTCAGTGCTCGGGAAGATCACGGGACAGATCATCCTGAGTGTGATCATGAAGCACGTGTGGGAAAACTGAGGGATCAGGCCCAGCCAGCACAGGTTCATGAAAAGGAGGTCCTGCTTGACAAACCTGATTGCTTTCTATGGCAAGGTGACCTGTTGATGGATTGGTGAGGGAAAGACTGTGGACATTGCCTATTTGGACTTTAGCAAAACATTTGACACTGTCTCCCACAGTGTTCTCTTGGGGAAACTGGCTGCTGGATAGGTGTATTCTTCGCTGGGTTGAAAACTGGCTGGATGGCAGAGCCCAAAGGGTGGTGGTGAATGTCATCACATCTAGTTGGCGACCAGTCACTAGTGGTGTCCCTCAGAGCTCAGTATTAGTGCCAGTGTTGTTTAGTATTTTCATTGACGACTGAGTGCACCCTCAGTGCATTGGATCAAGTGCATCATCAGTAGATTTGCAGATGACACCAAGCTGGGTGGGAGTGTTGACCTGCTGGAGGGTGGGGAAGGCTCTGCAGAGGGATCTGGACAGGCTGGATTGATGGGCTGTGGCCAATTGTGTGAAGTTCAACAAGGCAAAGTGGCAGGTCCTGCATTTGGTCCACAACAACCCATGCAGCACTACAGGCTTGGGGCAGAGTGGCTGGAAAGCTGCTTGGTGGAAAAGGAACTGGGGGTGCTGATTGATGGAGCTGAGCATGATCCAGCTTGTGCCCAGGCAGCCAAGAAGGCCAACAGCATCCTGGCCTGTATCAGCAAGAGTGTGGCAGCAGGGCCAGGGCAGTGATCATCCCCCTGCACTGGGCACTGGTGAAGCTGCACCTCAAATTCTGTGTTCAGTTCTGGGCCCCTCACTGCAAGAGAGACATTGAGGTGCTGGAGCGGGGCCAGAGAAGGGCAATGAAACACAAGTGAACAAAGTGAAGGGCTGGAGCACAAGTCTTATGAGGGACAGCTAAGTGAACTGGGGTTGTTTAGTCTGGAGAAGAGAAGGCTCAGGCGGGACCTTATCACTCTCTACAACTTCCTGAAAGGAGGATGGAGAGAGAAGGTGGCTGGTCTCTTTTCAAAAGTAACAAGTGATAGGACAAGCGGTAACGGCCTCAAGCTGTGCCAGGGGAGGTTTAGACTGGATATTGGGAAAATTTTTTCACCAGAAGCATGATCAAGCACTGCAACAGGCTGCCCAGGGAAGTGGTGGAATCACCGTCCCTGGAAGTGTTGAAAAAACATGTAGATGAGGCCCCTAGTGACATGGTTTGGTGGTGGACTCAGCAGTCCTGGCATAACAGTTGGACTTGATGATCTTAAAGGTCTTTTCGAACCTGGTTGATTCTATCATTCTATGATTCTGTGATTTGGGAAACCTGGTCTAGTGTAAGGTGTCCCTGTTCATGGCAGGGGGAGTGGAACTAGATCTTTAAGGTCCTTTCCAACCCAAATCATTCTATGATTCTTAAGCAAGCTACTGAGCACAGTGATTAAATCACTTCAAGGTATATAACAAGTTTTCTACATGAATATAGTAGATCTTACTGATGCTGACTTCTTTAAGACTTCTGGGAACATCAACTTCCAGGCATTTAGACCTAGAAAGAGCTTCACATTTAAATAGGTTTTAAATTGTTAATAGATAATATGTATATTGTTTTTTCATTGTCAAGATACACATAATCTTCTAATCAAGTTTTTTATGCAGAAAGGGATGTAAGAGTGAACAGGCAAATCACCAGCAATGCAAAAGCTGTATGATGTGCTTCAAGTAAGCTTAAAGCTAACATTTGACTTTTGTTTTACAGAAACCTTAAAAGTTAAAACCAGTAATGACTACTGCATCTGTAGTCTTGCATTGCTGCCTCTTCTCTCTAGATGGACGCTCTGGTTCTCATCCTCAAGATCTCACCTGCCAAAGGTAGAATTTCAGTTTTTCCAGCTTTCAGAAAAGGATCTATGTACAACAGCCCACTTATGCCAAGTGTTTCTTTCTGTATCTACTGGAGAGATCATGGTTTTTCCTACTTAGAGAGCTGTGTCAGTGCTACAAACTCGCCAACAAACTTCTTTAAAACAAATTAATATAATAATTTGAAAAAATAAATTTAACATTAATTTTGGTCCACAGAATGGTGAGAAAAATGGTAAGTTTGGATAGGGATTACCAACAGTCTTCAGTGTAAGATGTAAAAGGAATGCAATTAGTTTAACAGAAGGGAGGCTCAGAACAAATTATCAGGTTTTTACATGCAGTGTTTTGGGGTTCCTGGCTTGAAGCTGTTATGGATGCTAGAAATCTGTAGTTTCAGAGGAATGTAGCAGGGGTGATCGTGAGCAGTGGAAGACAAAGCCCTGGAAGGGTTGTAACATCCAGTTGTTGATCTGTTTGTTAATCTGTTTGTTGGTCTGGTTGTGGAACAGTTGATCCTATCCATAAGCCACTTGTGTTTGAAAGATGCTTAGGTAAAATATCATGTGCATGTACTCTTACATTTTTGCTTAGGTATCCCTAGGCAAAAGCTACTGGCTTAGATGCTTCCTTGAATGAAAAATGCAAACTATGGTCATGTTTTATAACATATTCAGTATGGTTAGGAAAATGCCAGTTAAGATTTAGCTTATCATGTATCTGAAGCATAAGAAGCTAGGTCTTAAAAAAAAAAAAAAGGCGAAGCAAAGCAAATCAAAACAAAACAAAACAAAACCAGCCAACCAAAAACCCCTGTATCCAGGATACTGCCAAAGATTCCCCCATCACAGACATCTCTGGTAAAAATTAAATCATGGGGGTTTTTTATAGATACTTCATTTTTATTCCATATTATGTTTTAGAAGGAAAATAATAGTGGCTAGATTTAATACAAGATTCTTCTTTCCTTGAGGGAAACTAGGGTTAGGGCTTGGAGTTGAAAACCTTCAGGAAGTGGTCTAATCCACATTAGATATTCACCTAGTTCAGTATAAAGAGTCAGCAGGTACTATTCGATGCCAACTATACGCTCACAGTCCAGCAGAAGAAGCTTTCTTCTCTGTACCTGATAAAGCAAATAACATGGCTGAGCCCTGAGTGCCCGCTAGGAAAGTAGGGACTTCAGCACAAGGCGTACTATCTTGGTGTACAAGGGTCCTTCAGCAGGTCAGGATGTATTTAAAAGGGAACCGTCTTCCTCCCTTTCCCCCTACTTCTGCACTGTAAAGTGGGGTATTGCAGTTACATATGTGAGCGTTATGGAGCTAGAAGCAAGCAGGCAAGAGCATTTGTATTCTGGTGAGGGCTCTCAGCTGGCCAGGTGGACAGGTAGGTACTACAGCACTTGATATGGCTTAGATGTCGGCTTAGCCATATCCTTTCTGCTCTATTGCTGCCAGGTTTGGGAACAGAATCTTAGGGATGTTTAGGGATTTATTTTTTTGTACACAGGACTCCTTCCATGAGACAGTTAACTGATTTGGTTGGAATGATTTTTACTTCAGGTTTACACTTTAAGTTTTTGAAACTGAAGAAATTAAGAGACCCTAGACAACATTTAGTGGTATTCATACTTCTGTTTAAAGAATTATTCCTAATATGGAAACACATGATAGCTGTAAACAAAGTCTTACACTTACGCATTCAATGGATTTGCCTCCTGAGAATGTTAAATTTACATGATTAATTAGCAAAGAACAGTACTATATTTTTAAGAAGAAATAGCAAATATATCCTCCATGACACCTTATTTCTGAAGCAAAAGGAGCCTTAGCAGTAGCCTGATACATCTGACACATTTCAAAGAGGAAATCTGTATGTTGCATACTGTTGAAAAGTAGCTCTTCAAACCCCACTGCCCCAGCAACCTTGTCACCCTCACACCCTACTTGTGCTAGCTGTTTTGGAGCAGGTTTCTGCTTTGTCCTCCTGGATAGTCCTGGGCCATCCTGTGGTCCTGCAAAACTCTGGACAGTTTTCCTGAACCTGTTCTGTAGTCAAAGGCTGTTGCCCTTAAAAGTAATTTCTCTGGATAGCCCCTCCTTTATGCAAAATGCTCTAACAGAACAGCAATCTGGCACAGAAAGATTTCTGTGTTTTCTGTGTCTGGATATTCAGTATACAAGATATGAGAAAACAGCAGCAGAAACTCATCATGATCTTGGATGACACCAAATACAAATGGAGCATTTTTAAATATTTGGGAATCCAAAGGAACTCAACTTTTCCGACCCAACTTTCCAGATACTAATACTAATGGTATAGTTTCTTGTATTATTGAAATATCTAATAACCAGTAGAATTCAATTCAGTTTAATGAAGTTCTTGAAGGGCACTTCAAAATTCTAACAAATGGAAAAACATGAGCTCTTCTTTAAATATATCTGTCAGTGTATAAAACGGTACACCATAAGAAACCAAAAGCTTTCGCTGCCTTATTTCTAGAAGATGCATTTCAGGTCATGCATTATCTTTGTGTCTGATGTAGAAAATGGTGTGCCTGCCATGATTTTAAGAGAGATTTTTCTTGAGAAATGCTGTCATTGGTTGATTGTCATGTTCAAGAGCTCTTCACTTTTTATTTCTGATACTGAAAAAGTCCTTTGTTTCTTTAAAGACTGACTCTAGGGCCCCCCTCCTCTCTTCTGCATGTATGAAGAAGTTGTTATCCTGTCCATCCAACTGATCTTTCTCAAGCTGCAAGTGATTGACCCCCAAACTATTCAAGGATATTTGTGTCATGGCCACATTTGATAAGAAATGAGGACAGAAAGTTAGTGAAGTGCTCCAGCAATCAGACGTTTTCACAGATTGCAGAACAACAAACTCACTTCTAAAGGGATGGCAGGTGTTTGAAGATCAAACTGGAGGTAGCACAAATACGCATACTCAAGCAGCAGCAACTCTCTCACATGGTTGAGATCAAGCAGAGGCAAGCAGAGGCTGCTCTCCATTTGTAAATAGGCATTCATCAAACACCTCTGTCACCCTATTGAATTCTGTGACTGGGAGGGGGTTAAACATAAGCATTTATAAGATGTAAACATACAGACATCTTCCATGAGGCCTGGAAGATTTGGTCTTTTAGTATGATTTGTTTCTGATCCTCTGCTTCCACATCATGAGTTGATGTATGAGAAAGACCACTCTGAGGCAACGGCAGGTCAACATATTAGCACCTTTCTTGTTCATATGAGTATGTCTCCCTGATGGCTCTTTTCCTTATTATTCAGAAGATGTTACTCATGCCCTCATCTCCTTTATATTTTTTAAAGAGCACCTTGCTTAGATTTCAGGTCTTTTCTCAAGACTTAGGCCTTTCATGTGCTGATTGCAACTGTATTTGTGAATTTTCTTGTAGCAAGTGGTATCATAGCTTAAACATGAGTTTGGTAATGCACTTGTGCAGAGGGAGATGGTTTAAAATTTTTTTTTTTTTTTGAATGCTAACCTTTACTGATGTCAATAGTTACAGCTCTGAAAATATTATCACTTGTGTAGTGAATCTACAGTATCTTACAATAAAATACCCCATAAAATTTAGTTGGGAGATTGATTACTGCCTTCTTTAGAAGATGTCTGTGCCCATGGCAGGGAGGTTGGAACTAGGTGATCTTTGAGGTCCCTGCCAACCCAAAACATTCTGTGATTCTATGATTCTCTAGTTAATGAGCAAAGCATAGTGCAAATGATAGTTATCATGTCTCTACAAAATCAGGAAATTTTTAACTGATTTTTTTAAATCTGAAGAACTTGGTGGGGGGCTTATGCATGGTGGTGAGATTCAAGATAGAGGAATCTACTTATTACTCCATTTTGTTTTGTGAACTTAGATTGCTCTATATTAGTACATTCAGATGAAGGCATAGTCTAGGTACGAAGTAGTATTTATTGTCACTAGTGGCACTAATATTGAGGAAGAGAAGTTACAGCTCTCCTGCCTCTGGTGGTTAATCTGCATTTGACTAAGGTTATGTTTATACAACTTCTTAAAATCTATTTACCTGTACCAAGCTACATTTCCCTTTTGGTTAACTGGGGGGTTTTGTTTTTGAGGTTGGGGTTTTTTTATAATTTCTTTCCTTCCTGGTCAGTGCTGTGTCTTCATTATGAAATTGTCCAGCTTTGCTTTTAAAAAACCCAAACAATTTCTGCTCACAGATAATGTTGGAGAGGAATTACAGGCTGATGACAGCATCCTACTCTAATGTCAATAGTGTTTAAGAGGCGTGGTTAAGCTGTATTCTATACTTTATCCTCTCCACAGTGGTTCAGTACATGGTTACAGCTGTGCACTGTATAGCTTGCAGATGCAGCACTTCTCATTAGAGTGCCATATATCTCTGCAGTAATGTCAAGACAGTGTCTCTAGATTCTGGCACATATCTCTACTGTTAACAAAAAATTTTTGACTACCGATTGTGGGGAGGGGAGCCACAAGGAAGTTGAAGTATTAATATACTTCATTATGCCTGCCAGTAAGTATTGGTTGGCAAAATGATATAAACATAACATGATGACTAAACCATTTAACATATAGAAAATACACTAGTGGACATAAGTGCATTCGTACAGTATAGGAAACTTCTGTTTATAGTTTTATACTTAGATAGTTTATATGTGCTGCAGTAGGTAGGACCAGAATATATATATCTCAATGCAGTCCACACAGCTGTAAGCTTTAAAAAGCAAGCTTGGAGGGTGGAACTTTCCAAAGGTTTTTTGTTCATCGTCAACAGTGGTAAAAGACCAGTTTCTTGAGGGCCCTTTTTCAGAAGCAGAAACCTAGGTTTATGGAAGTCATGTGCTTTAATTTCTTCTCATGATAATATTTGGACACCTGCATGTGTTTATTTTGGAGGTTTGTGCCTGAGATGTGCTGAGGGCATATGAGCGTCTTCCACATAAAATAGTTACCAATACTGAAGTGGTACTTGCTCTGCTCCTGAAACAGTTCAATTTTCTACAGTAAGTCTGTTTGGGCAGAGGTCTTGGGTTTGATTTCTCCAAATTTTGCTTCCAGATATGTAGTCATTTAGGAGGGATGCAAGTTTTGCACTATGATTAAATTCTTTTTTTTCCCAGAACAGAGAATTTTCAAGGATTTCTCAAACTGCTAAACTCACAGTTTGTGGAAGATAGAATCCAGAATATTTAAATTTAGGCAACAGGAAGCCAGAAAACTGGGTGAACAGTTAGATGGGTAAATATTGAATTAAATGCAGATGGTAGAGGTTAATCATCGTACTCTACCAGGAAACTGTCAACAAGTGGTGAACCTTGGGTCTGTCCTGCAATCTATCCTGCTTAACAACTTTTTCCATGACCAGGTGAGGTAAGGGAGCATTTGCGCCTAAGTGACACCAAACTGAGGGACCAGCCGACATGCTGGAGGGCAGGGCTGCCATCCAGAGGGACATGGACATGCTGGAGGAACGGGCCTTCTGCAGTTCAGCCCAGAGAAACTCAAAGCCCTGCCCCTGGGAAGGCAAATCCCTGAGCAGCAGCCCAGGCCAGGCATTGCCTGGTTGCGCAGCAACTCTGCAGAAAAGTCCCCAGGGCTCCGAGGACAGTGAGCCAAATTGGTGCTGGCAGCAGCAAAGACTAACAGCATCCAGCACTGTCCTATGAGGACATTGTGACTAGTAACAGAATGAAGTATTTTGTGATACATTATCTTGGTTTCTATCTTGCAGAAATTCACTGTAGATTATTCACAAATCACGCTCATGCATTTCACTCAGTATCCTGAGTGCCTAGTACCCTACAGTTTGTGAAAAGATATTGTCATGGTTTAAACCCAGCTGTCAACTAAGTACCCACAGCCTATTGCTCATCTTCCCTCACCCCCACCCCAGTGGCATGGGGAAGAGAATCAGAAAAAAGAAAAGTCTACAGGAGAGAGGAAAAAAAAAGTGATGCACAACTGCTCACCTCTTGCTAACCAACGCCCATCCCATCCCCTAGCAGCAATCAGTGGCTCCCAGCCAATTCCTCCAGTTTATATACTGGCATGCTGTGATATGGAATATCCCTTTGGCTAGTTTAGGTTAGGTGTCCTGTCTCTGCTCCCTCCCAGCTTCTTGTGCCCCTCCTCACTGGCAGGGCGTGAGAAACTGAGAAGTCCTTGGCTTAGGGTAAGCACTATTTTAGCAATGACTAAAACATCAGTGTGCTGTCAAGATTATTGCCATATTATTTGGCATATAAATGCCATATATTGCCATATATTTGCCATATAAAACACAACACTGTACCTGCAACCAGTAAGAAAATTAACCCTATGGCAGCTGTAACCAGGAAAGGTATATATGTTGCAAAAGCATTGAACAGTTCTCTCAAGGTGCTGTGTACACGCAGCTTCTGCTAGAGTCATAGTTTTTGTTTCTTCAGGTCATCACATGGGGCATGCATCTCTGAAACATTATTAATTCTTAAACTTCATTTTCTGTGATTGTTTTGAAGTGTTTGGATACAGTGTTACTTCTTGCACAGCCATGATGTCAAAAAAAACCCTTAAACCTGAAAAATTACATCACTGGGAAAAATATTTTTTTGTTTCCATACCGCCCCTCCAGAGAACAACAGTATATTGCATATATATACATATTTAATGTCTGATGTAGCGACAGAAAAATCACAAAGCAGCTGATACAGTGTTTATTATCTTAATGCTTTTCTAGTTGAAATAACAAAAGCTTTTTTTTCCTTTAAAAGACCAACATTTAAAGGGCGTTGATTTAAGTAAATCAATAATTTATCAACTTGTTCTCTTTCTCCACTGCCAACCAGATGCTTCTAGCTTTGCACTGCCAGACGATGGCAGCTGCAAAGCATAATGGCCTTGTGCTTCATGTAGGAATAAGAACATAAATATTTAAAAAATCCTGCTACAGGAAGTGAGGGGGAGTTAGGGTGGGGGTGAGAGATTTTCCTGGTTTACTGTGAGAGCACTGCAGGTCTACATATTTTATGGGCTGGTTTTATCAGAAGTGGAGGCAGGGGCATTTCAGTCTGATTTTTATCTCCTAACAAGAGTGACAGACCCAAGTCTTTTCATGGCAATTTGTTGAAGACATCTGGTGAGGCTTTCTAGCAGATGAACACACAGCAGAGTGTTCCTCTGGTATCAGTTGGCATGGCAACTAGCAAAAGACTATTCAACATCCATAGGTTTCAAAAAGGTTGAAGCCTAGTTGAAAATCCATTTGGGCTCCTATCTGCAAAATTCTCCTTTTGAAAATGCACTAAACCTTTTTTTCAGGGAACCAGGCTGAACCAGTAAGTACAATTGTGGAGCCTTCTGTCTCAAATAATTTCCAAAGCACAGTATTAATGATTCCAGGAAGCAGAGGCCTGAGATGATAGGCAGTATTACTGGCACTGCACAAAACAGAATATTACCAGAAGGCTGGTAAAGACTGCTGAAGCCTGGGGGCAGTGCAGGGAAAGATGAGATGAGACAGAAGGGAAGGAAAAATGCTGTTATCAAAGTTTAATACAGTAATTATTATGAGTCACCACAGGCAAATGACTGATTATGCTTCATCATTATATATTGTTAAGTAATATAAAGTTTATTCTACACAAGGCACTCCACTCCCTACTTGGCAAGGTCATATCACTCAAACACACCCAACACCTACACAATATAGGTTGCTTATTTAAAAAGACTAACATAGGAAAATATATGTTGAAAAGTGGCGTTCATGTCTCCTGCTGTAAAAACAATTGTCTTTGATGGATAACTTTGTGAGTATTGAGAAAAGAACAAATTTACCACACTGAGTGTTGTCCTCCCATAGTCATTAGTCTAATCTCTTTAATGCTTGTGCACGATACGCCTTTTGTGAATACATTCATTTGCAGTTTTCTCTTCTTTCTGCAACCAGTCCCTTCACAAACACAGTGGTTTAACAGCCGTACCAACTCTGTAGAGTTACTTTCTAGATTTAAAGTGGTTTA
Source organism: Strigops habroptila (assembly GCF_004027225.2). Classification (NCBI taxonomy): domain Eukaryota; kingdom Metazoa; phylum Chordata; class Aves; order Psittaciformes; family Psittacidae; genus Strigops; species Strigops habroptila. The sequence continues at coordinate 84,639,379 of NC_044302.2, forward strand.
CAATGGAAGACAAGTGTGGATCATGACAAGGTGCAAGCTTAGTTATGGAAACATGATATTTCTTCATTTCTTTCATGCTCATGTATGCAAAATAGGAACAGAAACACTTAAAAGAGTCAGTCTAAGATAGAAAACCCCTGTCTACACATTTTGTAACTAATACAGCAGGACTATAGGACACCTTTTTGTAGTGCAGAGGACTGTGGAATACATACTCTCTATAGCTTGCGCCGTCTTTTCAGGGAAAAAAAGTATGGTGATACAGCTCTGAAATCCAGGATAAACACCCTGTTGAGAGCTGCTGATTTCAGCACACTTGGGACCATACACTATAACAGTGAAATAGGAATTGCTGTAGGGAGACTGTGCGTGTGCATGTGTGTGTATCTGTGCTTATACTTACTTTTTATGCATGTATTTTAGTCTGTTACTAAGTTATATAGGATATTTGGCAATTTATTAGTGTGATACACTTTCTCTTTGAGTATAAACTTTAAAAAAAATAAAAGAAATTTATTACTAAGTCTGTGTTCAAAATGATAAGCTTGACTACAGTATTTCCCCTTTACCTGGACCTCCTTAGGAAACCAGATGTAAACCTTAACAAGGGTAATCCGGGTTAAATACAATTGCAGTAAACCATACAGCAAGAGTAACCTGGCTCTAATTAACGTTAAAATTTTTCCTCTTTCCCACCCCCAAAAACTTTGCCTGTGATCTTTTCAAATTTATAGCAGGGAATAAAAGAGAATTCCTGCTCAGCCTATTTATCTTCACCCCCAAATTATGATTATATATTCTTCTTGGCTGTGATAAAGTGACAAATATGAATACATTTATGTACGACTTTAAAACTTGCAGTTGAAACAAAAAGTTAAGGGTTTTTTTCACTAATGAAGTGACATTCACTTTCCTAATATTGCTGTCCTGTGAGTTAAAATGGATTGTTTCAGTGAGCTCCCTCTTCGGTCAGACATCTAGTCTCCAGAGTTTCACTTCGCATTTTTGGATCTATGTAGGTGGTTGAGATGAGATGGATTCAGTCTATAACCACTTGTTACTGAAGGAGTTCTCTAGCAGTGAGTTCCCATGTTAACCATAAAGTTGGCATAAATAGTTATTTTGATGTTTTCTTACAAACATATACGTACAAGATTATGTGTGCATGAGTGGAAAGTGCCAGCCTAGTGTCCTATTGGCATATATTTTAGAAGCAAAGAATGACAGCTATCGATACGGCTTGGATCTAGGACACTTCATTTCAGAAGGGAATGAAGATTGCCATAGACATTCATGGAATCACAGAATAACTAAGATTGGAAGGGACCTTTAGAAATCATCTGATCCAACCTCCACACTCACGCAGTGCATCCTACAGAAGGTTGCTCAGGACCATTTCCAGATGGCTTTTGAAGATCTCCATGAATGGAAATTCCACAACCTCTCTGGGTAACCTGCTCGAGTGCTCAGTCACTCTCACAGCAAAAAAGTGTTTCCTGATGTTCAAGGGGAATCTCCTGTGTTCTAGTTTGTGCCCACTGCCTCTTGTTCTGTCTCTGGAAACCACTGGAAAGAGCCTGGCTCCATCTTCTTTGTGCCCTCCCTTCAGGTTTCTCTTTGCATTGATAAGATTCCTCGTTTTATACCCACTGCTGCTAGAGATTGTGATTCTCTGTTTTTCTGAAGGGCATGCATTTGCTTGTTTTTTAATTCATGAGAGGAAGTCAGATTGCATTTACATTACTTAGGTTCTTTTAAGGTCAAATATTTAGGAAGTTTAGTCACTATAACAGGAATGACTGGAATGACTGCAGAGGGTTTTTTTCTTTTTCATTTGGGGTGCTAAAGTTTCTTTCAGGCAGCAATGGTTGTAAGTCTTGAATAGGTAGGTTTTCATGTGCCATAACATTTCCACTAAATAGACAGATGGTGATCTAGAATGAATCCAATTAGCTGTAATTTAATCTCTTCTTCTGTTGTTGTTCTTTTAGCATCTATCAGAATAAATTCCATATAAAGGAGAAAACACTTATTTTCCCACTATAAACCTGCTTTTCTGGTCAGGTAAATCAATTTATACATCTTTGCATTATGTTGTATTTTGAATAATCAAGCATCTTATTCCAAGTTGAATTATCAACACTGAAAGTAGCCCATAGGCTTCAGCCTCCATGGATATGTAGACAGCCCACCTATAGTGAATAGTTTACAGTGCCTAGAGGCAGATTATCTGTTCTTTCACAGTTCACTTCTTGATCATGTCTTGTCCTCAGTATGAAAATAACGGTACGTTGTTGAGTGCAAGTGTAAGGAGTCTGTTACATCAATTTGAATTCCTTGTCAGTTCTAAAAATACTAAAACTTTGGGTATACCTTAATTAAACAGGAAGGAAAAAAAAAAAAAAAAAAACCCAAAATAAAAAAAAGCCACAGATGGGATCATCTACTCCCATGCTTTATTTGGTTATTAAGCTTCATGCTCCCATTTGTTGCTCTGCAATGTCAAGTGATTGGCTGCACTTCTGGAAAGGGATCCTGGTTTTATTATTTCTACCTACAGTGTACATTGAAGTATTAAATTCTGATGCAAGTTTTCTTTGAAGATATGCTTACTGCAATCCATAAGATGGATCCACCAAGTGAAAAATTATACTCAGTATTAAATATATATACTTTTTGGATATTTATTATTATTTTCATATACCTGGTTTTAAGAGTCCATCTATTTTTTTTCCATTTGATACATGGGACCTTTAAATTACTCCTCAAGTGTGCTGCTAAGAGTCTTCACTACCAATGTATGCAAATAGTTTTCTCTGTCTTGGGGTCTCTCTTTTTCTACAAGCTCTAAATGCTGCAGATATCAAACAACTTGAATGACCTGTTATGTTATTATTGCATAGCCTTAATAACTCAGCTGTGTGGTGTTGCCTATCTTTACCTTGGTCTCCTGAGTTATGCCGCTTTTGTCACTAAAAAAACAGCAGAGTGGTTATTATTTAATTATTTAAACATTTCTAACTTGATAAATATTTTACAGGAACATTAAAATTATAAATCATCTTTAGACATCTTAATTTTGATTATCTACTGATTAATAATTAAATAAGTAACTGGCTTTCAATGTAAAATATACAGGTTGTTTAAATAAATTCAATTTGCAGAATATCCATTATCTAATCCTGTGTGATTTAAGAAAATGATTTAGAAGACCAACAGACTTAAACAAGAATGATTCCCCCTAAAAAAATCCTTCCACTATAGATGCTGATTTCCAACCGATCATAGCAGAAAGAAGCTATTACTTTATTCTACAATAAAAAGAATACTTTGAAAGTTAAAGAAAAGTGAATGGTGTAACTCACTCCAGTGACTTCTTCCCAGCTTACTCCCCCAGATGCAACTGCTCTCCATTTTAAACCAAGATTTCATTTTTAATTAATACATATCAAACTGTCCTTAACCTGTTTTCAACACAGTACTCCCAGTCACACTTTAAACTTCAGTTATCTTTTAATAAAAATAAGCTGTGTTAAGATCTCAGCCAGCTCAGACACTCTTTCACATACACTCATTGTTTTCTGTTCCAAATCAGAAAAGTGTGCTGTATAATAAATCTTTTTGCACTGTGACCCTTTGTAAAATGTTAACTGAAAAGCTGAGGATTGACTGACTCAAAGTGCTATGTGATCGCTTAAGCTATATTGCGACTTTGAGGCTTACAACTAGAACTAGCATCAGAAACAGGCTGAAGTAAAATTTTGGAACCTGACAGCTTTCAGGTGGCCAGATCACATCAAAACCAGGCAAATGCAAAGCCCTTGCTCCCTTTGTGCATTTGGCTTTAAAGCTAGGTCAAGGGAAGGTTTGGACCTCTAAAGCAGAACTGAAATATCCAAACCAAAACTTGAAAAATTAAAAAAAAAACCCACTCTGAGTAATCATAGAAATGTTTAAACTCATCAGGTTTCTTTCTGATATTTTTGATTGGTGATTCCAGCTCAATAACTACCACCAAGTACTCAATACCTGTGTCCTGGCTGGGATCCAGTATCTAGATCTTCTTTCGGTAATTTTCATTTAAAAAGGTACATCTGCCCAACTGAAGCTCTTCATTGATACCAGTTAATCAGCCTACAGTGACACTAAACACTTATTCCAAACTACTGCAAGAATACCCTTTTTGATACATTGGCTTGTCCCTCAAGGAGCTGAAAGTCAAACAAGTAGACATCTGAAGCATTTAGAAACCTGGACTAGTGGAGGCAAAATTTTGCATCAATCTCAACTTAAATTTCTCAGATTTACCAAAGGCCTGCCCTTGCACAGAAGTCTTTACTGGATGTTTTAACAACTTCTTGACCTGGAAAAGTGTTTTCTCAAAATAAGGATGTTACGAAGAAATATTTATTACTGTCATTTATTGCTATTAGTAATAAAATTTTCTTAGTTATACAAATAAGCTGGATTTTATACTCGGTGCAACTTGACTTGGCACAAATGCGTGAAATACAATTTACCATAATAATATACTATATTATAAAATTATGCTGAAATTATGTATTCTTCCCCAGTTTTTATTACCTGTAATATTTTATTCTTTTAAGACTTATTGCTTCACGGTATTCTCAATGTACTTGTGTTTGGGAAAGCCACATCAAAAAATAGATAAATGCAAACTAATGATCATCAGTTGTCAAAGCCTAAAACTATTGCAAGCTAAAAACAAGAGATATCTTTTTAATACATTTAGCCACCGGAACAGCCCTACAGATAAGTGTGGCAAATTCATGATCAACTGGAGCCAACATGTCAACATTGATTTTTTTTTTATTTCCCTGCCATTGTCCCCCAAATGTGTGCTAATGCTTATACAACTATTGACTACATAAAAAAATTCTGTGTCCTATACAAGGCATGAAGACAAGTTAGATATTACTATCAGTCATAATTTTAAATATATAAGAGATTATTGCTAGGTAATATAGTTTAATTAAGAGGATGCCTAATTTTAGGTGCCTGTGGTTTTATTTAAGCCATGTATTTTAGATCCTAATTTATACCCGGATGCCTACTTTGGAAGAGTAGTTCCAGAATGATGATTAAATCAGTTACAGTTCCTAGGGCTGCCAGATACCAAGCGACATTTGTGAGATTATGATTAAGATTAAAGACTGTAGATTATTCCTCAGATTAAATAAATATGTGAACTAAGTTTTCAGTGAAAGTAATGATAAGATTAAGTAAGGTCTGGGGAAAAGAAATTGTTTCATCTCAAAGCTCTTCAAATTTTACTTTACTTTCTGTAGCAATAATCTCTGTGCCAGAATCCTGAAAGATTTGACATCGCATAGTCAGCAAGACAGAGTGTTTAGTAGGTGCATTAATTTAAAGAATATAAAGATATTTTTTACTGGGGAGGAGTAAACACCATGTTTATGAAGAAAGAGTAATACAAATAACAACAACCTTAATAGCCTGACCTCAATAATGTGCAAAGCTTTCGAGAATAAAAAAAAAAAAAAGTAGGGAGATAAAAGGAAAATGGGATGAAATGCAAAACATCTTTGTCAAAGGTAGATCATGCCAGATTAGCCCTGCTATCCTAGGTTTTAAATGGCAGTTGCCAGAGGAAATGTGTTCTGTGTAGTCAGTCTAGATTTCACTAAAGCATTTGATTGGATGCCACATGGGAAATTACCAACTGAATTTGATAATATGGGGCTAGTACAAGAACTTTTAAAATGGATAAGAAGAGCTAAGTGGGAGGCGATAATGGATTATGTTGCAAAGGGAATTACTAGTTTGAAGAAAAGTAATGCCATGAATAACCTAATGACCCATTTTGAGACCAGCCTTATTAAATACTTCCTTTAATGCGATGGGTAAAACTAAGTTGCTAATGGTGGTTTCTGACAGTAATTTTGCAGGGCATCATCAATACAGGACTCAACTGGACCATTATATGGGAAAAACAACATGATGAATAGTATGATGGAGATGGAATTAGTTGCACTGTCACAAGAAACCTGAGGACGTACGCATTTTCAGAAAGGTGATTGCACTGAAGAAGTTGTAGAAAACAGCAAATAGGACTATGTGTATTTAAAAAAGAAGTGAAGTGTAGTAAGGGTGGTAATGGAGACCAGCAAGGCTGGTAATGAGGACCTGGTGGCTTTTGTTGATCTTCAGTGCAATTTAGTTTGGGTTATCTCTAGACTGGTCTCATGGACTGAATGTTCATTATTAGAGAACATCAGATGTTCTCGGGAGCATATTTGGGTTTGCTTTCTACTTGAAAACTATCCATTTTGCATATTGCATAAAAGCCCCACAATACAAACCAAAGCACTATCAGCAAGGACAATCAGTTTGCTGTGAATGTAACAATTTAGTTTTAAAAAGGATATTCATACAGAAAGTGGGTATAAAGTGGATAAAAAAAAACCCAATCTAAAAGTGGACAGAATTTGTTAGTTATCTGGCTGAAAAAAAGTAAGGTTAAAGTAAGTTCAGAAGACAGAGATGGTTCAAAGTCATTTCAGATCACATCAGGAATCCTTCTTTAAAGTTCTGTGAAGTTCAGCTGCCATAACCTCTGGAAAACGGAAACAGAAGTTCCAGTGACTTCATTTCGGCAGCAAGACACCAAAGCAAGTCTGTCTCAGATATTTCTTGATATTTAATTTTACTTTTTTTCTTAAGATTACTGTAGAAGAATATGAGGGTGGGTGAAAAGTAAGTAGTAATTAAACATCTGCATTTATTTCTTCTTTCTCCACCTGAAAATGCTCAGGTTTTTTTCAGGTCCAATGGGACACAGGTTCAAGTGAGATCATATTGATCCATACTGAAAACTTTGTTCCCAACAGAAATTATGTTTTTAAAACATAAAGCAAAGGATGCTGTCACCAAACTGTTGAATCTTTTGGTCTGTTGAACTCTGTCTTTTAAATCATAAAAATAATTTAGTTGTTTCTTTGCTTCCATTATTTTGAAGAATCTAAGTTTGATATGTTGGAGGAGCAAGACCTGTAACAAAAAAAGATAGACCAGATTTAACTGTACTGTTACTCAGTAGAGGAAGGATGCTTTGGCTGAGGAGAAGAGTAAAAAAATTTTGTTCATAGAGTGTATTTGTCTTGAAACATTTGGAGGGCATGTGCAGACTTTATCTGTGCTATCTAATGTGTAGGAGAATTGTCCACAAGTAAATGTACTTTCGCAATATGTTACCAATATACAATAAATGCATGTATCTACATATTGTGAATAATAACTGTATACATCTACTATGCATGTTTTTGCTATATGCTCCTTTTGCTATGGTCAATTTATATTTCATACCTTTTACCTAGGCATTTGTTCTTGGGAGAAAAGGACTACTCAGTCCATTAGCTGATCTGAATTTATGATGATAAATCCCTTGATGTTCAGCCATGACAGGAATTACTCTGCTCTAATGAGTAATAAATGTGGATAAGTCATGTGTCCCTATGGATTTCTTGGCTAGAAATTACATTTAGAAGGCGGCTAATTGTCTAAAATTTATCCAAATTCAATACAAATTTTATTGCCGCTAATTGCTTTTCTAGGTTTTGCAGCATTAAACATATTTAAATGTATTTGTCATAGCACTTGTATGCGAGTGTAATGCTTAAGAATAGTACCAACTGCCATCATATTTAGGCATTTCAACTATTTCTGTAATTCAGCACTAAATCATTGTGACTTGGAACACAATTTTCCATTTTTAATACCATAGTAGATCATGTTTTAAAAATTGTGTTAATGTTTGTCATAAAATGCATCTTTACTACACCTGTTTTGTAGTTCTGACATTCTTTAATCACCGTGGCAGTGTTATAAGTGAGAGATACTGTAAACAGATGACACCTGCTAGTGCCACTGGAGTTAAGGTTGTGTCAGCATTACCATGATAAACCATATTTTCATGTGTTTTCATGCCGAACGGTATAAATCACTCTCAGCTTGAACTATAGCACAGAAGACCTCACAGTTTTAAACTCTGCATAAGTATTATGTAAGGTGGAGAAGAGATTATTACTACAGTGCTAACAATGCATGCATAATTGACAGGATATGCTGCAGTACCTGAGTCTCTGTTCCCACGATGCAGCCCCCAAGGCCCTTGCAAAACACTGTATTTCACATAAGTGCTATTGTTTAGGACTACTGTTTACTGTAAAAAATAAAAACTATGATGTGCTTAAGAATGATGGTTCCATTAGGACGTAGGATTGTCATCTGTTTGACAAGTATGTTCGCTGTATACTAGAGATAATGTAGAAAACCTATTGTAGGAATCTGTTACAATTAGGGTCACAAATGTTCCAAAATACACTGAACTTAAACTTTAAGCTTTTGAAATCATTCTTTCACTCAATTTTAAAGCATACTTCTGTGCAAATGAAATATGAAAACTTTCCAGTACATGGATTTTTACTGCACTAAAACCATCAATGCACCAAATTCAATTAGGACAGGTTTAACATTTTTACTACTGTTACTGCTATTCTGTTAAAATTAGGTAGTATTGTGGGTTTTTTTTTTTTTTTTTTTTTGAGTTCGCAGTCTTTGACCTTGCTGTAAAAATAATTATTATGAAACAGAACTGACCGATTTGCTGACAGAATTATTTTGTTGCTGAGGTCAGGAATGAGCCCAGTTTCTTGGTATTCTGACCTCCTAAACTAAGAGCAAGAGATGCAGAACCTCAGGCACTGAGAACCAGGAATAAGTTTCTAGAAAGGACACAGCTTTTTTGACATATTCATGTTATGTGCAAAGATTTTACTTCTCGCAGTCTAAATTATGATCAGGCTCTATGTGGTTAAGTGAAACTGGAGATGGTAAAGAGAGAGAAATAAGGGATGACTTACAAAGTCATGAAGAATAGTGTGTTGCAACCTTCAGGTTGCCATCTCTGTGAAAGAGATGGGCAGAGGCAAAGCCATCAATAGATCCTTTCCTTCCTGCTCCCTATTATTCACACCTTGATGAGTTGCACCCCAAACTTCTCATGTTCTATTGCATCTGGTCCTTTCGGCTGTCTTCTACTATTCACTTATACCTCTATTTGGGGATGATGCTAACTGTATTGCTTAGATATCTTTAAGAAGTCATCTTCTTTGGCCTGTTCTCAAACTTCTAAACTGACAGTGAATTGGTAAGACATAAGTTTTCTCACCATGAGCTTTGCTAGAGCTTTTTCCTCTCCTGCTGATTGCAGAGTGCTTGACGGGGATTTGTTTCAACAGATGATTAAAGTTTAATCCAAAGCATAGGAGAGTCCCTATCTGGTTGTTCCATTGAAGTAAACTGTACTTGCTTGCATGCTTAAGAATTAAAGTTGTTGAATCTAGAGAATGAAAGACAGAAAGGAAGCATGTTAATAGTCTCCAACTACGCAAATGCCATTGTGAAAAGGAAGGGAGTAATCCATTTGCCACATCTGTAACATACAGCACAAAAATCAGTTTACATTTCAGCAAAAAAGAATGTTGGATGTGAAGTTTTTAAATGCTAAGAACAATGACGCATGGGGATAGACAGGGAACGCTGTGGGGTCTTCGTCATCTGGGTACACTGGTGTGAGATGACCCTATTTTAGGGAAAAGGAGATGGCCTAGATAATCCCCTCAGGCTTCTTTCACCCTTTTTAATAATTCTTTGCCTCTACAGCATGAAGAAAAACAGTTTGTAAATGTGTATGCAATAATTATACCTAAACATTCTGGAAACATGGGCATTTGAACCAAATAAGCACAAAGAGTCATGATTTTCCTGTACCTTCATTCCCAAATCTTCTGTTCTTTCCATTGATGAAAAACAAGGCTGCTCCCATTGGATCACTGAAAATGTGCAGTGAGAACTTTTAGTTAAAAACTATTGTCAAAATATCTCAATCTCAGTGATGAAACAAGCACAGGTGTGCTCTGGGTAACTATGGGATGAGTAATAACTATCCTATTTATAGTCTATTTTCATACTTGTTTAGAATTTGTCAGCCAAGGTTCTATATCAGACCACAGTTATTTCTAATAATGAACTTCTTGTAGTATTCCTAGTCCTTCGGCCTTCTGCTTGCAATCTGTTCAAAATTCTGCCTCTTGTTTAATTTATTACTGTTTCTGCTACTCTCATATTACCCTTTACCCAGGCAACTGCATTGGCTACCTCTAAAGCTGAGAATCAACCTCAAAATTTTATTGTTAACATTAAAGGCTCTTCAAACCTTTTCCCCTTTCTATTTGTGAAATGTGGTTCATGTTTATGGCCCCTCTCATAATTTATGTTTGGCTTCTGACCTGTGTCTCCTCCATCCCTACCACTTGCTGTGTCAAAATATCAGGCTTTTCCTCAATTAACACTGCTATTTTAGAAATTTTTCCCTTTGTAGAATTCTACAGCTGAATCTTCTGGAATTTTTACCTTAAAAAGTAAACTGTTTTCTGTTGCTTTCTGTAAGAATGACATTGAAAAGTACATTTTATGCCCCATAGCACTATTTTTCTCTGTTGTTTTACTGTATTCTGATATTTAAGGGTCAGATGTTATTGCACAAAAAAATAGTTATATTTTTGAATATTCAGCCTATGCTGTTGTAGTTTTTATCATCTATAATTGTAATTTAATCGCCAGGCATGATAGATATGGATACAAAACCAAAATTGTTATCCTGGAGTTGTAAATGTCCTGTCATAGTATCTACAAAATTGAGAATTTAGGGACCAACACAATCTGGAAATGGGAAATGAAGGAAGCCAAACATAGAATTAGGGAGAATTATAAAGAAGAGAAAAAAAAAAGGTCTAATTTATTAATAAGCACACAGTTAAACCCAAAAAAGAGATAGTATTTCGCCTCTAACTGATGATGATGTTTTGGTGGTTTTTTGGTAGCAACACCATAAAATCCTAGGGTTACATCTTGGAAATGGTAAAATTAAGTTTTGTTTCCATTACTAAAAAACTGTCAGATTATGCCAACTAGTTCAATTTATTTTCCTTTCCTTTTCATAAAGCAGTTTTTTGAAGGACTTCATCCTGAACTATTTTCAAGTAATGGAGAGCTTTAACAGTGACGACGTGCAGGGATTGCCCTGTGATAGGTGTCAACTCCAATGGGACCTCGTCCCACACACTACCCTGAAGCCGCTTCAGTTTCAGTACCTTAAAAATGCTCAATAGTCTTCCATCCCTGAGAGAATTGTGCACAGAGGAGCGGTATAATTAAGACTGCTCCTAAATACAGTGGTCTAACTCCTGACCTACAACTGGAAATTGTTTGGAGTGCAGGCTCTGCACTGGAAAGCCCACATCATCTGAACATTTCATAGCCAGTAAAACCCACAGCTGCATGGCCACAGGTGCATGGTCCATCTAGAGCTTACTGATGCAGCAGCCTCTTAAACAAGTAACAGTTCCTCATTTGGACCACAGTTTTTCAACTTTTTAATATAATCTTATCTCATTCATGCAGTTTTTGATACCCCCATTACTCAGAATCTAAATTGTGATTTTCTGAACATGATAAAAATGTGGATTAATGCTACAGTTTAGTTGCCCTAAATTATGTATAATTCAGGTCTGTAGCTTGGGTTATATATTACATGGTCCAAGTATATTTTTTCTGAATCTTTTCATAGATGCATTTAAATTGAGATATTTTGGAAATTACTCTGCTTTCTTCAGATATGCATTATTCTTTTCCCACAATCCCCAGACTGACTGCTCAAAATACAGTCTTAAAGAAACAGTAGAAAATTACGCAAGCAAGCCAAAGCATATTTGTCTAACGTTTGAAAAGTTTGTGTAAAACAGAATCCTAACTTATCAAAACTATAATTTGAAAATCAAATTTAAGTTTTGTCATGATTCATATTGTATAAAGTAATATAACAAGGTCAGAATTCATATATTAAATGAGAATTCTGGTCTTATTTAACATATATTTCCCTTTAATCTCTGCAACGTAAGTAAACTATACGTTGTGGGCTTGCAAATAATTTATTAAAAATAACTTAAATATGCTAATGTGAGGTCTTATCTTGACTTACACAAGAGGACATCTGGTCTGTTATAGTGAAATATACTGGCCCAGTATGTTTGTTCACAAGTAGGAATCTGGTATGGTGAGAAGAATGCCAAAACTCTGATAAAGAGTTTGAAATATGTCTGTACGCTTTGGAGCTGTTTGCATGTGTTGAGTAGGTGCATAGATACAAAAGGTTGAGTAGATACGATAATTTACCTGATTTAGACAAGAATTTTTTAGCTTTATAGTGCTGCAGGTGGTGCTGTAAACATGTCTCTGTCACAGAAAATTTGTAAGAAAATTCACTGATTGGTAAAGAAAATATTGTTATTACCAGACTTAACATGAATAGGTGGTTTTGAGTAAAAAGTAGTTTCAGTGCAACAGTTAAGTAAAAAAAGAAAGCACAGTCAAGTTGCTAAGAATGTATTCTGGTTGCCTGTCATTTTCCACTTTAACCAAAAGGTGAACGAAATAAGTACTTCAATTGAGTCTGAGGCTCTAGATAAACCCCTGGTTTTGATAAAATCTGGGGCACAATACTGAATTTGCAACCATATTGTTTAGTATATTTGACTGAACCTTGGCCATTAACATCACATGTGCTTATCTGTGTCCCGATTTTCTTATCTGTTCACTTAACTGTTATTTACCTGTTTTACCGAACCTTAAGTATGAATTAATTGAGACAGGATTTGGCCTTTCCTCGTACAGCTATCAGATTAAAAAGCCAAAGGAGTAAGTTCTCCTTGTGTCCACCCCACCACGTCTAAAGTGAAGTACAGGTTTAAATATCCTCAACATGAGTATTTGTAAAGATTCAAATCAATCTAAGATTTGTTAGACAAATCCTTCGTGGTCACATACCTAGAAGAAGAACAATGCCAAAGGCTGCCTGGGGACCTTTCAGACCACCATTGCTTATTCCTGCATGCTCCAGACAGCTGTGGGGGTCTAGGGACTTTGGAACAGCTCTTAATATCTGCCAAATCCTTGGCAATCTAAAGTTAAAAACACTATGTACCTATGTACATTAAGTCTTCTGCAGTTACCTGTACTCACAGGTCTACAGCCACTGAGAATTCAATCATAATAAATATTTGGAGAAGAGAAATATTTCATGCTTAGTGAGCACAGGGGGTCCTTCCTGGCATGTAGTGGATGTCAAATTGGTGTGCTTCCCAGTGAGCCAGGTTACAGCCCCAATATCATCCTATCCGATCTGATTCCCTATTGGATTTCAGTGGTTTGATTTATGATTTTGGAGGGAGTTTTATGTGAATAGTGAAGAAATGATTCCTACAAATGAAAAATAAAATACATAGTACTGTGTGCTGCCTGCTTTACAAGACAGATTTTCCAGAGGTGCTGGAAGAGTGTTGTGAGCACTAGCCCTATATTTGGCAGGATCCATTAGTCCTCTTGGAGAGTCTTCCCTCCTTCCTGTGTCATTACACCATCTTTTTCACTCCATAGTATTCAGTACCTAAATGGCTGATTTGCATGACTTAGAATTGCACATCTAATCTTTTTTTTCTATATGTATAAGAACATCTAATAGCTTAGAAAATGTTATTGGCATCTGATAATAAGGAAAACTTGTGTCCGTTCAGAAATGCATAGATTTTTTTTCAAAAATTTTTTATTTTACAGGGTACTCTTCTTAATTAGAAAACATATATTCTGATATGCTGTACAATCATTCATTAGCTTTGCTCTGAGGCCTTTGAATAACTGTCTGCAAAGTCAGTGCAGTAACTTTTATGTGGCATGAGAGTCCTCATTGCACAGCAAGGTGATAACGAATCTTGTTACACCCACAATTTCTATCACCAATGGGAAAGAGCTTGGCTGGCGAGCTGAAGCATGGGTGACATGTCCCCGAGATGTCTGATTGCAATAATGGCTTCAGGTGATGGTTAGCAGCTGGCACAAGTTAAAGAAACATTCTAGTTGCTGAATCAACTGGTTGCAGCACAGTATTGTAAAAGAGCCTGTGCTTTCAGCTGTGTTAGGTCCTATTGTTGCTAATTAAATCTTTCTCACTTGAGCCAGATAACAGACTGCTATCTCCTCAGTCTGCAGACAGTTCCATTCAGTAGCTCAGAGCGGTAAACTGTTGCATTATAAAGGGAAGATAAATAATTTAAATTCTGATTATGTAAGTCACTGTTAGCTTTCGGTACTGATCTACCTAAAACCAGGAAGCTGTGCACATTTTGTAGTTCAAACTTACTGTTAACAGATACAATAGATTGTAAGTACTTCTACTTAACCACCAGATCCCCCATTTTTTATCTTTCACTTTGCAGTTCAATCACGCTGAACACAAAAAATTCCAATATATCATATCATATACATCAAATACATTCATAGCATACATAATGCCTTTTAGAAAAGGCATATTCACCACATATGGACTCCCATTGAATACCAGGCCCTGAGCAGCTTAGAATAAAAGGCAGAGAAGCCAGGAGGGCGAGAGAGGAGGAGGGAGGGGAAGGAACTAGAGATAAGTCTTCAGTCCAGGGTTTGAGTCACTGAGTAAGAAGGAAGGTTCTGCAGCCTTCACATCCTTCCCAGTTAGGAGTTTGTTCTCAAGAGGGAGAGAGACTGAGTGTTTTAGCTACTGTGCACCTAGTAAGAAACAGGACCTGGACCTTTTGTATGCAAGAGTCTGTCCTGCTTCTCTGTGCAGCACCTTTGTGTCACTCTGTGCTGAAGTGACTAGATTTCCAGGAAAAACAGTGTTTTCCTGCTAACTCCATGAAAGACAGATGTTTCATCTGGGTGCTACCTTCATTTACTCTAATGAACTTTAGGGGACTGGACATGGCTTTGTTTTGGGGTACAGAATGGAAGGAGATGTGTTGAAACTTAAGAAAATTACTATACAGAAATTTACTGAGTAGTCCATCTGAATTTGGCCACGCTCCCTAGAGAAACAAATTATATTATTCTACTTTTCATTCATTTGTAAATTCTGAATAGTTTAATGTTTTTTAATGAAGTGAATCTAGACAGCTTGCTCTTGGCTAGTATCTTTTTATGATAACACTTGAAAAAAAACCTGCAAATGTCACAACTGGATTAGTTAAAAAAGTAAAAAAGAATCCCTCTGAACGTTTTTCTTGAGAATTATATGCCATAGGCACAGACATAATTTATTGATGATCCACAGTAACTTTTTATGTGGTTAATTTAGCCTGTGGTTCTTACCTAAGCCCTGAGATGACCTTGTATTTGCTATGTATGTGTACAGACTGCTGACATATGGTAACTGAACCTTTCACAGCTTCAGTTTGATTTAGTTTACTTCCCTTTGAGGGTGAAGTAACCTAACTGAATTACTATCACCTGAGGTGTGTGCACACATATTATTTCAGTTCAACTAATAAATTTTATTGTGATTTCACTTATTTTCTTAATTCAGACTAATATTTTCCAAATGTCTCCAGACAAACAATTCCTACACAAAACTGAGACTTACACTACATATAGTTCTGGAGGTTTGGTGTTTGGGTTGCTTTAGTTTTTTTCCCACAAGTTCTGTCTTTGTATTTCCTCTTCCCAATTGTGTCTAGTTTCTTTGTCACTCGCTAAGATTTAGCTCCTTACTTAAATTACCCAGTTGTCCATATTTCTCTTTTATCTTGAACAAGCATGGCATACAGTCTCTACTGGTTTTGAATTAGTATAAAACAAAGGTTACATTGTTAATTTTTAATGTTTTTGTAAATGCTCTTAATAAAGCTGTACCAGGCTCAGCTCTAAGTAATCTGCAATGTATATACTTCTCAATTTAGGTACATGGTGAAAAAAAATCTTTCATTTTAAAACTGAGTTCTGCTTTAACATTTGCTAGCTTTCAATATTTGTATCTGTGATCAATAAATCCATACTCTTGTACATGACTGATCCTTCACATGCTTACACATGAGTGTACGTCTATATGTGACAGATCTTAGAAACTAATGCAAATTTTAGCTAGAATTTACTACCATAGGCTAATAGATGCTGTATCATTAATTAAATATCTTTCCCTACACTCACACGCTTTTACAATACGCAGTGAACCTCTCCTTTTCTTGTGATTCTGTTATTGACCTCCCTTTAGAAATGTCCAAAATTTTTTCCATATCTCTAATGACTGCAGCTGAGGAACTATGGGCTTCTTCCTGATGAAATTTAAGGTCATTGAAGAAAATTAAAGAGAATTAACAAAATAAATTATGAATGCTAATTACAGTTGCACAATTTTTCATATTTTTCCCCATACACCAGATGTAAATATATCTGAGGAAGCTCATACATTTGTGGGTGAGATATATTAACAAAAGCTTGTTGAAAAATATATTCAATTAATAACATAGCTTTTCAGTATCAAATATTCCCAGTGAGTATGAGGTTCTAATATACTTCACAAACTGCTCCAATTCAAGCATCCACTAGCATAAAGCTGCCCGCACAGGAAAGTTGAAGGAGCGGGTCTGCTCAAAGAGCCCACAGGCATTGAGCTCCCATGCAGCCCGGCCGGTGCGCTTCTGTGGGCTCTCAAGGGCACTCCAGCACTGATGAGTCTCCCAGGGCTCTTCAAGCACTGATAATTTTCCCAGCCACTTGAGGCACTGATGCAGAGCTACCTGCTTGGCATGCCTACAGGACAAAATCCGCTTCAGAGGCTGAAGAAAATAAAAGAAACATGTTCATTAGCCATGTCTTACCCTATATGTATAGCACTAGAAAGGTATAGATTCCAGCTTAAAGATTGTAATAAAAGTAAAAAAAAAAAAATTATTTTGTCACTTAATTGCAAGAATAGTGTCAAAAGATTCTAGATATAAACTAGGTGTGAAAGGAAAGTCCCAAATTGCAAGCGAAGAAATGACAAGGACCTCCATTTTCCTGACAACTTCCTTGGGGAAAGGGAATTGTTCTAAGGATGGGTTAGGCAGCACTGACAGCTTGTCTGTCTGATTTGTGCAAAGCACAGCATCTCATTCATCTTGATTTTCTCCATAATCTTTTTTCTCAGTGAAGTAATTAGCAGAAATGCTTATTTCCATATAGCAGTGGTCAGATGTCTTGGAAAAAAAAGAAAGAAGAAATTCTCATTTTAAAAGCAAGCGATCAAGTACTGATAGAATATGGAGTAAATTCATCCCTAAATAATACAGTTTTGCAGTTAATATTGCCTCAAAAATTAGTTTACTTATTCAATTCTGTGATCTTTACATATTTGTTTTCTTCCCTAAACCCGTACTGAAGCTTACCAGAATTAAACTCCAGGGTCTCTATATGCATTGAAATCTAGTAATTAACTGAAGATAAGAAAATGAAATTCTGAAAGTTTGGAGGGATGGGGTTAAAAAACAGTTTACTTTGAAGATAATATGTCCTATATAATTTGTAACAAGTTTTGAGACTGTAGACATACCACAATAACTGCTTGTGAGATCTTGACAGCCCAGACTCCTGATTGTAACATATGGATGTGTATGGACTGTACAAATTTCATCTGAATATCAAATATTCCTAAGACCATATATACAAATAACTCATTAAGTTTGTTCAGCAAACATGTAAATTTAAATTCATTTTAGAGCTTATTGAAAAATCAAATAAATTCTGGGTGGTATTTGCTCAAAGTCCTTGACTTTGGAACTTGATTCTTCCATTGATCCCAAAAGTGAGCTGGCCCTCGGTCACTCTGCACAACAAATTTATTGCCTTCTCCTGCCTGAAGGAATCTCTTAGGAGTGAGGTGCAATGTGTGCTCCCACTGTGAAGGATTACTGGGTTCACATCAGATCTCACTGATTTTTGCAAAGTTTAAGTATATGAATCTAAGAGCTCAGTAGCACAGTTTACAAATCAGTCAACAAAACACCATACTGTTTAACATCTTTTTTTAATGAGCCACAAGGAACTTCAATTGATCTGACAAGTGGCTGGAATTTACTTTCTTTTTTTAGTTATTTTCTAGCTAAACTCCTCTTAGTCTGCTCTCATTAGCAGGATACAACTCTTCAATAGATGTAATTTAGTAGCATTTTGTTTGTTTGCGCTGAAGGCTATGTGTTCTTTGATGAGAACAGATTTGTAACTTCTATATAGAACTAATTGGATTTCTTGATTATCTCACTGAAGCTAGCCAAAACGACCTTCCCACGAAGTGGAAGCCTGAAAGATTTTCTTTCAGAAATAATACTCTTTTCTTCCTGATAACTGTGTATTGCTTCAAGCTGGCTAAATCTTTCCCTTTTTTTTTTTTTTTTCCTTTTCTTTTTGTGTGATTTCTCTGAAGTGTAGCTGTCTTCTATTTAGAGGTACATTTCTACAGTCACACTTTCAAAAAACATGAGAGCAGTATATCTGTATTATAAATCCTCAGAAATAAGAAGTAAGCTAGTGTGCATAATATGAAGCAAATACTTTAAACAGATTTTAGCCTAGGAGGCATTTTTTTTAATGGCTTAAATAAGCCTCATATAACATTTATAAGGCAGGAAGGTATTATTTGTTCATGTCATACATGAAGTGAGAAACAGGGAAAAGCAAACTAGACGATTTTTGAAAGTACTTATTAACATTGGCCAGTTTCCACTGAATCATTGAGTATGGCATGTGTAGAACTAGGTCATTTTGGTAGTCCCATCATACACGACTGTGGCAAGATTATAACAAAAGATGAGTCTCAGAAAAAAAATACAGCTATATTGATTAAAACCGACCCTTGAAAAAGACAATCAGATACCCTTCCATCCACCTCTGCGGTAATATTGGCAAAGTTTTAATTAATTTTTTGTTATACTTCCTATATTGTTTTTATATTACTTGGTTAGTTCATTTTGAATTCCACATTGAAAGAGTCTTTCAAACTCGTTTATTCATACGCCTCCTTCAGAAACATCCACATGAATGGCTTTCTCAGAACAGGTTGAGACAAAAGTTGGTAAATACAGGAATGAGCCAGAGAAAACAGGACTTGATGAGCCTGTAGTTGCTTGCTGGTTTGGTTTCTACAAACCTGTAAGCACCAATTTCTTTCTTCTGTTTATAAATGCCGGTTGTTTGCTGAAAATTGTGATTTTGGTGATCTTTATTTGCTTTAAAAACTCTCAGAAGTATACAGGCATGGTCTAAAAAAACCTACTTAAATAAATATGTAACTTTAGAAGTCAGCTCCCATACTCAGATTATATCATTAATGTTAGCTAACATACAGTTACAGAAGTTGCTGATTGGGTAATACCGAAATCTCCCTGAAAAGAGGTGACGCCATAGCATATAAAACTGAGTCGTGACGTTGGAGCTGCTTCTGGGATTGGTTTCCTTTTGATACTTTCTGGTTCTTTTTCACTGCCAAAGAAGCTTAACCATTGCAGCCACAGACAAATGCAAATAGGAGAACAGAGAGGAGAGGGAGTCCATTATACCAGTTGTTTGTTAAAAGAAGATCCTTAGATCTCTACAGGAAATCCCAGTTACCAACCCTGCTTTGAGGGTTTTTCTGTGTATATGTATGCAAAATATACCCTGTATACTGGAAAATTTGATTGTGTCTATTTGTTCCTTCTGCAATAAGTGCTTAAAGTGACAGAAAAAAAATTTTTAACCCAAAATGCTATTTAACAGTATTTTCTTATTGTTGTTATGGATGTTCAGGAGTTGTTGAAGATACAGGTGGAAAAAACAGAATGAAAAAATATGAAGTAGCCAGCAACCTGCATACAAGACAGTCTGAGTACTTTTAAGCTTCTTCTGATATAAGTCCCACTTTGTTTTAAGGAATGGGGGAAATAATTAAGATTGCTTTTAACCACCTGTATTTGCACTTTCTTTGCCACATATGTGTTTTTTCTTTGCCAACAATTTGCAATAATATGACTGCACAATTTTTTGAGACCTTTAAAGTAATCCATCTTTCTATCCCATATTACAATTTAGGAAACTGTCATTGATTGCATAAAGATTATCTTGGCATTGCCTTGCTGCATCTGAATATGCACTAAACTGGCATCTTCATATAGAAAAATGCCCCTCTTCCAGTTATATTGAGAAGAATTGAATCAGCCTTTTACTACTAAACTGATTATATACATTTTACAATACTTGTTTACAAACATTTTGTTCTTTTTTTTGCTTGTTTCTGTAGCTATTTTGCATTCAGGATCTCTCTCTTTCCAGGTCTCCATAGCAACTCTTGTACAGCTTGATCATTAGAAAGAAGTTCTCTTTAATTGATCTCCTAATGTATAGCACAATAGTAACTGTTAAGCAGTCTTTTGTTTCCAGGTCATATTTAAGGTTCATATATTTGCATAAAAACATCTCATTAGCTCAAACCAATCATTATTAGTAATTTTCTTCCTTTAGTTTTTTAATAACTAAAACCCTCATTGAGATTTTACAAATAGCAAATATTTATAGCCTGTAGAAAGGGCTTTCTCTGTGAGCCTGGGTGCTTTGTTTCTATAAGCAGCAAGAAAATTACAGACCTTCAAAATTTTGATCACATAATACAAAAAGAAGGTGTCTTTTTCTCCAATTGAGATTTAAACAGACTGTGCTAACTATAGGCCAGAGGCAATATTTAACAGCAAAGTTGCAGTGTATTAGAAGCTTGTACAAATATGAATAACAATGTAAAAAAATAACCAAGAATAACTGAGAGTTTCCCCACCCCCACTGGCAGCACAAAAGCCACAAAATTCTTGCACTAAATAGCAGTGTTTTCAATATTTATCTGAAACAAAGTAAAAATAGCATGTAGACATTACTATTTCTTTGACAATAGGGCAACCAATTTTCTATCTGTGATTGTTAGATGAAGAATTGAAATGAACCATGTGCTTCTTAGCACATACAGTTGCAGATTTATATGGATATGACATGAGTTTTAGTGAACAAGATCCGTTGTAAACATGTACCTCTGTACATATGCAGTTTGCTTCATCTTCTTGTATATAGAAGAACTGAAATGTAAATTTGGATAAACTGAAAATGGAAGATTTTCTGGTTACAGGAACTGGAGGGGAAGAGCTTTCACCAGTGTGAGAATCCAATATTTTCCCTTGATCTTCCATAAGAGACTTAATACCCTATTCTAGAATCAGTGAATATTGAAAGAACAGTTTTAAAATAATATCATCAGGCAAAAATGCATAAATAGAGGTCACACCATCATGCTAAGCTCCAGAAAATGTAATTAGCACATATAACCTTTTATTCTTTTCCCCTTTTCTTCTTTTCCCCTCTTCTTTTTTTTTCCCTTTGCATCCTTGACCTCTGCATGTCTCTATAGAAACTCTAATAGCATTAACATTATGCTACGATTAAAAAGTTAGACAGCACAACAATGCTGCTTGACAAGATATTTTTACAATCCTTTTTGATGTCATTCTGTTGGGATTGAATGTCCTTTGAACTCTTGCAAATTAAGTGGATGCTCAGTGGATTTATTCTCATATGGTATCTCTTTGTGTTATCTGTTAGGTCTCTTCTGTTGTTTAGAATGAAGGATTGGTTTCCATTTATCCTAGCACCTGTAATTTTGTTAAACAGTAATTATTCATCCATAACATGGATTTCAGAATTAGGTTTTAAAAAATGGATTCACTATGGCTTTTCAATATGTTAAATGTATGTTTTTTAAAAAAATGTATGAAATCTATGCAAGCTAACCTGATAAAAATGCATGAGCTTGTGTTTCCTGAACTATTTTCAACGAACATAAGAGTTTAACCATAAACATGAACCCAGCCCCCAACATATCAGTAGTGCAGTATTGTTACTGGTTGTATCATATTGTGTATGCTCTAGTCATATTACACAGATGTAACAGCAGAAAAGGGGTAGAGACTGAAAAGTTATCTGTAAATTAAAAGCATATTGTCTAGAAAAAGCATATTGTCTAGAAAAAGCCTTGAAGTTTTTAATGGGCATTTAAAGCTTTTAAAAAGAAGGACATTATCATAGCATGAATTTTTCCTTCTACAACCAGGCTAATGCAGAAATGTGAAGTACAAGTTGTGTATTTTCAGCTGGAAAGAAAATCTAATGAATTTTCTTTAAATCTCTCTGTATTTTTAAGTATAGTAAGACAGACAAGAATCATCAATAGCACGAGACGCTTTTCCTTTAAAAGAACCAAACCAAAAAAACACAAGCCTGTGAATGTTTATTACCTAAAGTTGGAAGCGAACCACCGTCGCGGGAGGAAATAAAAATGGAATTCCTGAGGAATGTCACAGGGAGAGATGTCGTGAAGTGGTTTGACACTAACAGGTTCCAACAAGTCAAGAAGCATCAACCGGGATTAAAGTAGATAACAAAGGAAGCAAGCAAACCAGTGACATTTAGATTTATGAACCAAGAACAGGATGCCTGTAGTTAATCTGTAACCAGATTTCTTTGCTTAAGAAAAAGATGGAGGGATTGAAACAGGAGCTGAAATTGCTGATAGAAAGTAGTAAACCCAGGTTAAGTTCTGGTGACTGTACTGTTTCAGTTTACCGTGCCATTAGAAACATGACAAGTCCAGATAACAGATAGGATAGCTGTGCAAAAGGCTGAAAGAAATTGGGAGAACGTGGAAACTAAGAGCAGTATGACAAAATGAAGGGAAATGGAGATGTTTAATTTATACACCTCTAGTATGTATTTTTCTGTTGAGAAGGGAGAGAAATGGACTTAGACGATGATTAAGTTACAAAGAATACTAGAAAGTTGCAGCTCTCAGAAGAATACACTAGTTCTTAGCTGATACAGTTTTGCTATGTACAAAAGGTATCAGCTAGCAGGGTGTTATTAACCATTCAAGGAATAAGGTTTATACTGTCTTCCCTTGGTCCAGGTTCGTGCATCTGCATTACAACAGTTTTCAACTGATGAGCTCAGACTGCTTTTTTTCTTCCCTGAACCAGTTGCCTGTTTGTACAAAAGGGAAATTTTGATTTTTTCTCACTGCTGTATGTAATATCTCGTGCTTTTCCAGTGCACAGTTTGTCCCCTGCATTGAAGACAGACCTACTAACTCAGAGTTTCTTCAACAGACATCCGTTTAAGCGCATCACCAACTTTACTGGCTTAATTTGTCAGGTGAAAGGCTATTACTTCCATTGTACAAATGTTAAGCTAAAGAATTATATTCTCAGGCAGATTTCTATTTCCAGAACGCTGAATAAAGATTAGGTTAAAGCATGTTGACTTGACTTCAAGCTCTGAAAGAGCAATCTGTAGTGGGCACAGGTTAGGGGTTTTGTCCACTTGCTCTTGCATTGCGCCTTCTGTTTTACCCACTCCCTCTTCCTTTTTTTCATTTTTTAACTATTTTAACACTGCCTCTTCACTGCAATTTCCTTTGCTTTATACAATCTGCCTCATTCAGCATTTCTCAGGCTTCAGATCTCACTTAAACCTCCTTCCTTACTGAGTTTTCTCTTAACCTAGTTTCACCACTGAAGCACCTCATTGCCTTCCCAGGCTTCATGAGGACTGCTGAATATCCTTTGCTCCCTTCCTTGGGTCACTCTTTGTGGCTGCAGTGTGAGACAAAGCACTGCACAGCATACCCAGCAATTCAGGCAAATGCGCTGCAATGGGAAGACTACAGGACAGTGTGTGAGATTCCTTGCAAAGTGGGAAACTTCACAGGAGGGTGAAGCAGGCTGACTTCAGGCTTCCTATTTAGCTGGTAGTTAAAGAGTATCACCACCAGGGGCACTTCCAGAAGGGTGTGCAAAAAGAAGCAAGGCAGCTGAAGTGGCAGCTGGTATGTAGGGGTTCATAGTAGTCCCAGAGGTGCTGCCTATGCGAGGGAAAATGCATGATATGAAATGGCGATCAGGTTTTGTGGCATGTCCTGTCCTGGCTGTTGTGGTCTACAGAGAATGCCTTGGGTCAGGCGTGGTGGCAGCAGCCTCCCCTGTGACATGCAAGTGCTAATAGTTGTGGCAGTGCAAGTAAGGAACTGCAATAGGAGGTGAACAGGCTTCAATGCATCCAGAGGTGATCAGAGGTAGTGAACACGAGCTCAAAAGGAGGGTTGCTGCAGAGACCATAGCCTAAAGGCATGAGTGGGGCAAAGCAGGAGGTCAGAGGAGGATGCTCTTTCTGGTAGCAAAAGCAAGCCTTCACACATATGTACACTTTGCCACCTATAAAACAGGTTCAGGGATGTGGCATTAAGAAAGGCAAACATTTTCTCCTGGGAGAAATCCAGGTGGACTGCTCAGTGAACTGGGTTAGGACCAGAACTGGAATGGGGCAGCAGAATGTCGTAGCTTTTGCTGACTCATTTATGTTCAGAGGCACTCATCTGCTAGTCTGAATTATCTTCCAGAGGGGTGCCAACCAAAATAGCTGGGCTTGATAACTCTGGGATCTCCTTTTAATAATGAACTACACATGAACAGCTAAGAAAATGTATATTTAGCTTTCAGAATAATCGCTTAGAACTAGTAAGATAAGCTGGCTGTCTACAAATATTGAGATTTATATTGAGTGGACTGTGAAGCATAAAGGAATGGAAATAGCTACCAAGTTATTAACTACTTTTAAGTATTTGCTAACAGCCACAGGCAACTGGAGACAACTAGAGAAAAGTGAGTATGGTAGTAAGAATCTAAAAGCTTTCAGTAATATATACAATAATTCCTTACAATAAATGCTAAGAGAAAGGCACATTTTAATATGCACTTGGGAATAATAGTATGGGTTATTAAAGATGACGTCTTAGCTGTTTGTTGACACAATTGCAAAGTTAGTGCATGAAAACAATAAGTTATAAGTAAATAATGAAATACAACTGCTACACTTTGTTCCAGCATAATTTGGCTGTAAAGCCTGTCTAAACTCCTCCCAGTAAATTGGTGCACAGCAAGAATGATCTAGTAATTATATAGAGCCAGAACAGTCTTGTGTGTCTTTCTTGCCAATTTCTTCTCAATTTAGTGAGAGAACTGTGTTTTACTGAAAAATTGGTACTCCTGATAGTTCTAATCCCAGGCTCTGCTTTCCTGACAATTTATATTCTGAAGTCTCAACCTCTGCGATGGAAATTGTAAGCCACATAGCCAGTTTATACACATGTTAAAAAGCGTCGCAACAAAAGGTAGGAGGCAACCTCAGTGGAAGGTGTTTATCGTTCCTTCTTCTCCTCAGATGTTTATTTTCAGAATTTTGTCATTACTAAGCTTCCTGGAAAAAGTTTTTGGGCATCCTATTTCCCTGCAACTCAGTTGCATTGCAACTTCGCTCTCTTAGTCTCTCTACTTGCCAGTTTTGTGACATATATATCCCCATGAACAAACTAAAGGGAGCTAATAGTTGGCATCCACTTTAGCATGACATACCAAGCAAAAGGAGGATTTCTGTATACGGACTTTGGTCTATGCCATAGCATTCAGCCTGAGACTGAAGAGTGGGTCTGCTTCATTTATTAACACAGACATAGCTGGTATAACATGAGTTGGTTACAAAATTAGCACACCTTGATGCTATATATTTTGAGGGATGCAACACAGACATCAATGTGTGACCTTCAGTCACCTGGTAGGTTACTCCTTGCTGCATCATTCTGCTGACTCTGAACTTGAAGGTGTTTTCTTGAAGTGTAGGAATAAAAGAATAGAGTAACAGAAGCAGCTGAGAGAAATTTCCACAAAAGTGTGAGGGAGGATCTTTATGAAATACTTGCTGGACTCATAACTAGAAAAACTGTGCAGTAGCAATACTACCAGTAGCTTAAAATTTCCTTAGTGCACCACTGCACAAATGGTAGAATGCATATTATGCACATAATTATCTAATTAAATGAAAATATTAATCCAGGAAGCAGTGACCTGATCTAGCAACTTCCTCTGCTTCCTACAGGACCTGCAGCTTCCCATCTTCTGTTTCAAAGAATGAAGTTTTAACAATTGTGTGTTGATGTTAAGGTAGGCTGGAATGATGTGGGAGTTCCTCCAGCCTTCCTTCTGAAACTTCTGATACTCTTCTAAGTATGCAAAATTGAAGAGCTAGAAAAAGCACACAGTCCCTGTTAGATATGAGAGAAAAGACAGAATATTCAAAGGATGATACCCAAACCATGAAAATTGTACAACATGGTTTATAATGTACCAAACTACACCAGCCTTTGCAAAACTTAATAGTGAAAAGAGGTAATTCACCTAATACACATTTTTATACTCTTCTTTCACTACCACGATGTATTTTAGATGAACGTAGTTAATTTCATTTAAATTATTGCCAAATCAATGAAAACAATGTATCAATAAAAGAAATAAATGTCTTAATTAGGTACAAAAAAGAAATATGTAAATTCCTGATTATGTAGAGGGAGAACAAAACAACACGCTTGAAAGAAAAGAAAGAAACCTCAATTCAGCAGATCCAATGCTCAAAATAATGAAAAAAACAAATATCTTGAGAAGTAACTTTAAGAGCTGGAGAATATCAAAAAGAAAAAAAACCAAGAAAAAAGCAGAGCTAGAAGCTTAAAAAAATCATAATTATAAATTGTAATTTAGAGCATAATATAACAGCTCTGAAAGACTGAATGAGAACAAAAATGAGAATAAAGGAGCAGGGTGGTGGGAAAGAGTCAGTGATCACATTAAATGCCACAGTGAGAATTTCAAAATGAGAGTATAGATGAATCAGAAGTCTGAAGTGAACAAAAGAAAAGTGAGAGATGTCAATGAAAGCAAGTCTAAAATTACACTGCCTGTAAGGTTTTGGACATGCTCATACTGCTTAAGGGAACAGTTTAGAAGACCACCGTATTCAAAAGCCAAGACAGATAATACCTAATGCATTCAATGCATATTTTAAAAACCACAGTAAATATCCTGCATGCTGTGCAAAAAACCTATGTGAAATACCATTTTATACACATCTGTATTCTTCAGAAACCCAAAGATAGTTTGTGGTGAAAGCAGTTAGCACAACCATGGATTTTAAAGTAAAAAAAGAAATTGTTAGATTATGTACTCATACCACTTGTGAAACTCGGGATGGAAAATAACACATCTTCAGCCCTGTGTTTAGTCTAACTCATGGTCATCGCTTAGTCTGGTAGGGTTGAATTTGCAGACTACTGGAATATTACAACAGTCGATAGTTTAATTCTTTAGTACTTATCTAATTAGGCATTTTGTTGCCTGGAGAGCCTTAAATAGAGGTATTTACCTGTAAGACTGAAAATTGTTAAATCACCTCCTGTACAAAACCTTTTGAGATAAATAAATGGAGAAATATGACTTAACTCAGCCTGCCTTATAGACATCTGATTTATTAGAAGGCACGCTGGCACAGACTGTTCCTGGGTTTAGTTATTATTGGTCATACAGAGATCAATTCACCCCACCAGGAGCACAGTGCAGACAGAAGAAAAATGGTAGATTGACAAAAATTTTTTTTGCAAATACAATGAAATATTCAAGGTGTAATATTTAAGTAATGCAATGAATCTATACTGACTGGAAGGATTTTACATAATTCTAGGCAGTTCAAGATAAATAACATGGAGATGCTTTTAAATTCTAAGGATTAAATTGAATGGAACCCAAAACAAAGATATTTCATTGAGATTGTTCAGTTAAAGACTTCAGAGATGAACTAAACTGAGCTCTTATTTTCTTGCTGGCTGAAAGCATTGTGAAAAGCACCTAAAAGATCAAATATTTTGCAGGAGGAGGTAGCTGATTAGAGGTAATTATCATAATCAGGAACAATTAATGCAGCAAGTCAAAACAATAGGTAAGCAGCACTAATTTTTCCCTAAATTAGCCATGTAATCAAAAGCTTTGTAAGCCATTCACAAAATATACTAAGCATAAAAGCTGAACTTATGTATGTTTAAACAACATTCATGCTCTATGTAAAAAATGTAAGCCAAAGTTGGACTCTTAATATCAGGAAGCAATCAGATTTGTTCAGCATTCAGGTGCTAACGGTCTATTGCTGTTAAACTGCAAGTGAAACATAAATATATGTATAATATAAATCCTTAATGTCATTGAAAATACGAATGTGGCATTGAGCATTATCTAGCAAGGATTTTGACTGACAGCTCAAGCCAGAGTTACCAATCTGAAACAAAAGAAGAAGGAGAAGAAAGAAAATCTAGATTGATGGAGCAATCTTGCTCCTATTCAAGTCAATGAAACACTCTCATTCAAGCATGATCAGGCTCCTTTTGTGCTAAATACTAAGTACATAGGACGCTCCATCTTTGTCCAAGGGTGCTTACCTGAGGAGAACGTGAAATTTAAAATTTCTCCTGATCATTAGACTTAAGTTGATGACCAATACAGTCATTATGATTGTGTTTATATTATCAGTACAAGGGATTTCAACATCAATTAACTGTATGAAACCTGACGATCTGTTTTTTCCTGAAAATTTTCAGAATTGCAAACCAAATTGCATTTTCTTGTATTTGAAGTCTTGTATTTACTCACTGATATCTTTATTTCTTACTACTACTCATTCTGAAATGCATAAAAGGTATTTTTTTAATTCAAATATTTCCTGGGGTCTGTGTAAACAAACTTTTTCGAATTAAGTGTGATTTTCTGGTTTTGGTAACAGCTTCGTATTTCTTTCCCATAGAAAACTAGCTCTAACAGGTGTGCATTCTTACAAAAACTTTGTATTTCATAAAGAAAATATTCATTTAGTGGGATTCAAGTATGTATTTGGGTGTATTGGGTTTGCATGGCAAGGTTTGGGTAGCAGGGGGGTTACAGGGATGGCTTCTGTAAGACATTTCTAGAAGCTTCCTCTAAGTCCGATAGAGCCAAGGCTGAGCACTTCAGCAATGGTGGTAGTGCCTCTGGGATAACATAGTTAAGAAGGGGAAAAAAAGCTGCACAATTGCAGACAAAGGAGTGAAAATACATGAGAGAAACACGAGTCAGTGAAGAAGACAGGAGGAGTTGCTCCAACCACCGGAACAGGGATTCCCCTGCAGCCAGTGGTGCAGACCATGGTAAAGCAGGCTAGCAGGCTGTCCGCTGCAGCCCATGGAGGTCCATGGTGCAGCAGATATTCTCCTGCAGCATGTGGAGAACCCCACAGCAGAACAAGGGGATGCCCAAAGGAGGTTGTGACTCCATGGGAAGCCCACGCTGGAGCAGACTCCTGGCAGGACCTGTAGCTCTGTGGAGAGAGGAGCCCACACTGGAGCAGGTTTCTTGGCAGGACTTGTGACCATGTCAGGGACCCACGCTGGAGCAGTCTGTTCCTGAAGGACTACACCCATGGAAGGGACCCACGCTGGAGCAGTCTGTTCCTGAAGGACTGCACTCATGGAAGGGACCAAGGCTGGAGCAGTCTGTGCCTGAAGGACTGCAACCCATAGAAGGGTCCTGAACTGGAGCAGTTCATGAAGAACTGCAGCCCATGGGAAGGACTCACATTGGAGAAGTTCATGGTGGACTGTCTCCTGTGGGAAGGACCCTATTCTGGAACTGGGGAAGAGTGAGAGGAGCCCTCCCCTGAGGACGAAGGAGCAGCAGAGGCGACGTGATGACTGACCACAACCCCCATTCCCTGTTACCCTGCACTGCTGGGGGTGAGGAGTTAGGGAAATGTGGGAGCAAACTAAACCCAGGAAGAAGGGAGGGATGGGGGGAAGGTGTTTTAAGATTTAGGTTTTATGTCTCATTATCCTACTGTGATTTGATTGGTAATGAATTAAGCTGATTTCCCCACGTAGAGTCAGTTTTGCCTGTGATGATAACTGGTGAGTGATCTCTCCCTGTCCTTATCTCAACCCATGAGCCTTTCATGATAATGTTTTCTCCCTTGTCCTGCTGTGAAGGGTAGTGATGAAGCAGGAATGGTGGGCACCTGGCATCTAGCCAGGGTCAACCCACCACATTAGGGATGAAAAGAAATAGGAATATAGGTAGGTTATAATTATCTGTGTCTAAAACCTGGATATGAGGAAGTACTCTCCTTTCTGCCTTTTAACATTAGAAACAAATTGCAGCTCATTTTCCCCTCCTAGAAATTCATTAACATCCTTCCTGATAAACATTAAAACCCTCTTCAGTGTTTTTGCAATGTTTTCAGTTCTGCTTTGGTCATGCACAGAACAGTGCTATTTCCACATCTATTTCTTGTTTAAACTAATCAGAACTAAAGATAGAAAGTACTACACACCCTGATTAATCTGACCCAGCCAACATGCTCAGAGTGCCATTAAACCCATTTATTTTTAAGATGTGTTTATTGTGTTTCTGATACATTAACAGAAAGGCTCAACCAGGGGGTTAGTTCAGCATTAACCCCCAACTTTACAGGCAGTTTCTCAGTCTTACTCCTGGCACCTCAGCAGTCATCATAGCTTGCCACGACAAACCAGAGCCTTTGCATAAACAGGCTTAGGAGTGGGGGCTAATGCAGCAGGTAGCTCCAAACCTGCAAATAAAGCACTGGGCTGTGTCCATTCTCCATTCTTAAAGGTTTTACTCTTTAACGAAATAATCCTACAAGATGTTAAATCTCACCTCTTTTCTGATTTTACTTGCAGTTCAATCTTTTTTTCCTCCTGCTACTTTTTGTCACCTAACAGTTTAATAACTCTTCAGCAGCATTACCACTGCAGCAAGAATAGGGGAAGGGTTACAGATGTGCCCTCCTGCCACACACATCCTGCAGGCTGGTGTGTAAGACAGAAGAGATTTGGGTCTACCGAGGCTGGGAATTTGAATTTAAATCACCTCTCTATGAGCAAATAAATGTACTGACAAGTAAGCTATGATGGATGATGTCGGATGGTAACTGTCCTAGCAAAATTAAAATGCATACCTGCATCCCGAAGTTAGACACCTAAGCTATTGGTGGTAATGTGTTTTAGGAACTCCCTTTAGTCAGTACTTTTCTAGTACAAAACCAGCCCCATTTCCACGCTTTTATGAAATTACTATTTTAACTGCTATTCTCTTCCTGTGACCTTCATAACAAGTATGAAAGTCCAGCTTTGTTATTTTTGTTTTCATTGTCAGGGTCAGATACCGAGAAATGAGACACTGGTGTGTATTTCTGTTATTAGATGCCTCATTCATTGTCTCTGTGCCTGCAGGAGCTCTGCTCTACCCTTGCTTTAGAACAGCTACCTAATCATGGTGGTATACTAATTCTTATGTAAAGTGTAATGGTGTTTGGGTTCACAAATGAGCAAAAAGCTTAATCTTCACTGTCCAGCACGCTGAACTGAATTCAAAGCCATATGTCATTGAAGGTTTTCTAGCTGGATTTTAAGGAATGCTCAGCCAAGACAGTGGTCCTTTACTTCAGAAGCCGTATGCAGCATGGGCTTCTCCCAGGATTTGTTTCTGTGCATAAATATTGGGACCTCAAACATTAGCCATTCAAAGGGAAAGAGAGTCTTTATCTGCAGGCACTGAAGTTAGGAAGAATTTGAGTTTCACCGCAATTTTGTCATGGAGATGATGAAGAGATCTTAAAAAATAGCAGCACAAAAAGTGAAGTTCTCTTTCAAATCCAATTTGGAAACAAGGTTGTGGATCTTCTGACCTCTGTCTAATGATTCAATTAATTTTAGATGCATAAGCTGGCTTTGCTGCTGAATTAATAACATTAAATTCATAACACTCATCCATTTAAATTCATGTAATACATTTGGTATAAACATCCAAATCATACTATTTTAAGTATTGTTTCTGTTCATATTTCAGACAGATTCTTAGGCGATACAGTCGTCCACTAATTTACCCAGGATACCAGCTTAGGCTCTGGCTAACACATTTTATTCTAAGAAGTTCTTTAAAATCTAGGCAAATCTTGTGAAGACTGGAGAACAAAGCAATAATTGCTTCCCATGCACACATAGTAGTGCTAAGAATCTCCTTTCAGCTTGGAATCCGGGCTTTCTTCTAAACCAGGCAACTCTTGCACTGTGTAAAAAAAAAGGAGTGTAAAAACATTATGCACTCTGAAATTACAGCAGCTGACCTTATGACAGACCCAATTTTCCCGAGGTTTATTTTAAGTAAGCTGGTTTATTTGTCTCTAAATTAATACTAGTCAGATTGAAGAAAGTCTTAATCTCCAGATTTTATATTTTCAGGCAATCTTAACTGAAAAAGATGCTTCAATAGGTTTGCAAAATTTGTCATTTAGCTAAAATCTATTGTAAGCTGCAGGAACTTGAATACTTCAGGAATACTTCAAGTGATTAAGTTGTCGTTAGAAAAGTATTAATAATTATTGTTTATAACTGTGATAACTACAGTCAAAGACAGTTCAGCAGCTCAGGTCACTCTCAAGTAGTCCCAGGGGGATTCAGGGCAGCTTAGTCAGCCTGGCAGCCTCGGTAATTTGCCTGCTGTCACAGATGCTGCCTGGCTGCACACAAGCAGGGAGATGCAGCATGCAGACTGGCTTTGCTGCAGCACTCTTAGAGACATGTTCAAGGGTGGGCTAATACACAGGGCAGCTGTAGTTTTTTCTAAGGAAGCCTGTGCCAGCCGGTGTCAGGCCCATGTCTTTACTGCATCGTGGGAAAGAAGTGCCGTCACAAACCAAAAAACCCCACCTCTCTCAATTTTTTATCTCACATTTGCTTTAGCTTAGAAGATAGTTATGTTTGGAGCGAATGGATGAAGATGTTCCGTTCACTGGAGCACCAAATTCCTCTCTCGATTTATTTCCCTCTTAATAATGAACAGTACCCTGTATTGAACAATTCATCCTGTTTCTTATCCCAGTGGCTACAGCACACTTTTCAAATGGGTTGTTAGTACTGATTCACATTGCTTACTCTCTTCTTTAAAATTTTGCACTTTCACAATACCTGGTCAAAAGCATATTCACTTTTTTCTGAAAAGGAGATATAGGACTGTAATCTTTCTCTAAAGTGTGTGCTCAATACTTATTTTATCAGTGCAGTCAATGCTGGTTTCATCCCAAAAAATTTAATAGAAATTAATACATTACTGAAGCTATTTGGACATAAAGCATCTTATAGTAAAAATTGTTTTAGTTTTTGTCTGGCTATACACATTTTACTCTAACAAATTGCTTGTGTTCTTGCTTTGAGTGTGTAAACACAGGTCACTGAGCCCAGTTATTTCTCATAACATTGCTTCTTCATAGTTGTTTTAAGATCTATCATAAATGTGTGTGGGGGGGTATTGTTTAAACCTTATAACACTAAAAAGTTCACATATTTTCTTCAGCCTTCGTTTGACGTGTTAGACGAAAATATTCTTGAATCAGTTTGGAAGAAAATATGATTTCCCCTGAGAAGTAAATTCCTGCATGAGTTTTGTGGGGTTTTTTTTCTCTTTCGTGGCAAAGGGTAAAGGAAATACTCATTTAGTCTCTTCTGATAGCAGTCTAACTCCTTCCAATCACCTTAATAGCCCAGATCTCCAGGTCCACAACTCTTAAGCTGATGTTACCCTTGCATACAACAGGAGTTTGTTACTAATCCTGAAATCAATGAACTTCCATTTTGTTATATTTCATCCCATTGCCAATATTTTAGCCTCTCAAGATCACTCAGTTATTCCCAGATTATACCTACACACACCTTTTGCTTTGTAACTCAGTTTTGCTCATCACTAAGTTTTACTCATGCTCCATTTTCAAACACTTTTCTTTTTTCATCCTTTATGTTATTAACAACACTCAGTGGAAGGTCCTGCACCTGGTCAGGGCAACCCCAAGCACAGATACAGTCTGGGTGGAGAATAGATTGAGAGCAGCCCTGAGGAGAAGGTATTGATTGATGAGAAGCTCACCATGAGCCGGCAGTGTGCACTTGCAGCCCAGAAAGCCAACCATATCCTGGGCTATATCAAAAGGAGCATGACCAGCAGGCCGAGGGAGTTGATTCTGCCCCTCTGCTATGCTCTCATGAGACCCCCACCTGCAGTCCTGCATTTAGCTCTGGGGCCCCCAACATAACAGGGATGTGGAATGCTCAAGCAAGTCCAAAGATAATTAGCAGGCTGGATCACCTCCCCTATGAAGACAGGCTGAGAGAGTTGGGCTTGTTCAGTCTCGAGAAGTATATAATAGTCTTCCAATACCTAATGGGAGCCTACAAGAAAAGAGGGACTTTTTACAAGAGCATGTAGGGATATGACTAGGGGGAATGGTTTTAAACTGAAATAGTGTAGACAGTAGGAAGAAATACTTTACTGTGAGGGTGGTGAGGCCCTGGCACAGGTTGTCCAAGAAGCTGTGGATGCCCCATCTCTGGCAGTGTTCAAGGCTAGGTTGGATGGGGCTTTGAGCAACCTGGACTAGTGGAAGGTTTCCTGCCTGCAGCAGGGGGGTTGGAACTAGATGATCTTTAAGGTCCTTTCCAACCCCAACCATTCTGTGATTCTATGATTAAGAGAAATAAACAGTCCCAAGATTTATCCCTGAACTCCCCAAATAACCTTCACAGAAACCAGCAGTCCCTCTTCAGTAAGCTTTTGTTGTCCTCTATAGTCCCTTATCCACCTTACTGTTCTTGTCTTAATCCCTGCATTCTCTAGCTGAAGCAGTAATTTCCTATATGGCACAATATCACATACTTCAGTAAATCTCGTTTATATTTCCCTCATATAGAAAAAAATCATTATCAAAGAAGGATGTCAGATTAGTCCAGCATGATCTGCCTTTAGTAAACCTTTGTTGCATTTCACTATTTTATCTCAATGTCTTTTTATTCCGTTCTTTAAAAGATAAAGCCTAGCATGCTACTGAGATCAGACTAATCTCCTCTCTCTTCTTTTCCACCCCTGCTCCTTTATACCAAGTCTTACATTTCCTCTGCTTCAATCTTACGGCACTACCATTGACTTGATAGCTTTCTTTAAAATACTTACCCCCTCCACATCCAGATCTCAGCGCTCAGTGTAGCCAGTAACTTTGCTAATTAGCTCCCTCAATTTATCAAAGTCTTGAAACCCAAGCTCTCATTACAAACCTGCCATAATTTAAGTGAATCAGCTCACAGTCACTCAATCAGGCATTATTTGTACTTTCATCCCTCTTTATTGCAACATTCTTTAAACTTCTTTTCAAATAAAGTAGCACCACCTTTTGCTGGTTCAAGTTTTAATGGATAAAGAATGTAATAACAATTAAACCCGGAAACTCTTGACCCCATTGCTGTACTGACAATGCTACCTGCTCAAGCCCACAAAGACTTTAAAACAGGAACTGAAAATGACTGGGACATTGAGAGTGTCCAGCTCAGGGTTGAAATAATGTCAGAGTGAAAAGACTGTGATGTGGAAGGGTTTTGGAATAAGCAGACTCTCAGTGAATGCTTTTTCCTTGAGATATAATAGAAAGAGAGAAAAATGCACTTAGATCTGGAAGAAAAATGGAAAGAAAAAGGACTACTTTGAAACAATTATTCTTTCCAGGTTTTTCTCATGTGTTCTATGACCAACAAGAGATATGATACGGATTGTTTCTGTCTCCTTTCAGTCTTCTGTTTAAAACTGCGCAGTCATAGTTTTGGACTGATTTTACCAAACACAAGTGTGTTTCTCTGGAATGCTCCTCCAGATTCCTGCTTGAGACTCTCTAACCCAGATGTCGTTTTTAATTTAATATCCCATAATGGATTTTAC
Organism: Strigops habroptila; assembly: GCF_004027225.2. Classification (NCBI taxonomy): domain Eukaryota; kingdom Metazoa; phylum Chordata; class Aves; order Psittaciformes; family Psittacidae; genus Strigops; species Strigops habroptila. The sequence goes on from NC_044302.2 coordinate 84,675,063, forward strand.
TTCCCTGGATTTGTCCAGTCAATTTTTCAATTCATGTACATGGACAACACCTGCAGCCTTCTGTTGCAAGGTGTTTTACAGCTCAACTATGTTGCATAAAGAAACACTTCCTTTCTTTGAACACATACTGTAGCTGCATTTGACACCTGTATTTCATACCCGTTAGTTTTTGACTGGGGAGATACAATGGGCAGCTTCATTCTTACTGTCTTCTCAATGTCACTCAGAATGTTTTAGACTATCTTATCTCTCTGTGGGTTTTTTAGCACAAAAATATCTCATCTTAGCTATTTTCTGCCACAGAATTATTCCATGTTCTTAAGTTTTAGTAAATATGTACTTCATTTAAAGAAGCATGTGCGAAATTTTAAAAGGAAAAGAAATAAAAAATATCTTCTACTAAAGCCATGACACATTACGGCTAATCTCATTCTTTTCTCAGTGAACAAAGTGATGTTGGAAGAACCCAATTATGACTAGTGTTTTTTGTTACACCTTGTGCCATTATTACCGTTATTTAGGTCAGTTTTAAAATCTAGTTCAAACAAGAGCCATGACACATCAGCTGTGCTTGTGAAAGATGTAAACAGAGATGGCTTGCAGGTGCAGTGGCACTCTACAAACAAACAAAATCGCAGAAGCAGCCAAACACGACCAGTCCACCCTCAGCATCCACCTAAGAGTAGAGCTGTTCTGGTTCACCAAAGCTAGCATAATCAAACCATTCTTTACCAGGCTCATCTTTTTTCAGCCTAAGATCTGTACTTCAGTAGCACACAATAATCACCAATGATATCAGGAAACTTAATACACTGCCATTAATACCCAAAGTGTTTGACTACCTGCGTTCTTTAGAATTGTTGCTGTATTTTCATCCCAACCTACTCCTTTTCCTTTCATGAAAACAATTCCACAATAGTGAAAAGACTCAGGAGAGTATGAAGCAAGAGCCCCCAAGAGAAGCCCTGTGTAGCGTTACATGAAAAATTCTCAGCGCAAGCTTTCTACTGAGCTGAAACTAAAGTGAATGAAAAGGCAAATGGCCCCACGCATTTTATTTCACGTAACTGTGAGATCAGCTCCTAAGTGTTGTACACATGCAGAATCCTGAATTTAATTTAAAAGAATCTACAAGACAATTTGCCTAGCCTCACATTTGTGGCTATAGGTTAGAATTTGAGACACCACGTGTATAAAATTTAGCACATACATTTGAATAACAACATTAAAGCATGCAAAGGAAATAGAAGTACACTTTATTGGTAATGAACTTGTGATCTGTATTTGGAAGATTACCACGTTCTTCAGAGGTGCCATGCATAAGAAAAAGAAGGTGGCATATGAAGGACTTTGCTCACAGTAGCAGGGCAATTCCTAGACTGATGGAATGAAGCTAATTTTGGGTGCTGAACTTAGCAGGAATGATTTGTTACCTTTCAGTATAAAATATTCATTTGTTAACTATGAGCAATAATTAGCTCAAAGTACAATTAGTACAATAGCTTCCAGTAATTTTGGTCAGTTAAGCCCACATTTTGCTCATAATATTTAATAAAATATTAAAAAGTGTGACTACTTCTATATCATCATCTTTAAAAACCACACTAAGTTATTTTAATCAATATACTTGTTTTAAGTAAAAGCCATTTAATCTTCTGACTTATACATTAACCTTCCATTAAGTATTAGTGAAGAAGTTAAATGCACCTTAGTCAATAATGCTAATGCAGGAACTGTTGTATTACCTATGGAGAAATGTGTATTCATATTATGTTAAAGTGGCTATCCTTAACGATTAGCTATTATATGTCAGGAAACTGATCATAAATATGAAATATTCTGTAGGAAAATGAATTATAATGTTGAAACTGAGTTCTCTGTATTGTAATAATTCTGAAATGAGGTCATCTACTTCTCCTGGTCAGGGCTTTTTAAGGCAATGATATTGAAGTGATGAAGATACCCTTGATGATACTTTAACCTCACCTTGTGGTTTCACATCTTGGTGGGTAATAAATGACACTGGTAATTGAACTATACTAAACCAAAATATATGACCCTACCTGCAGGTATATGGTGAAGTTGTTTTAACATGAATTCTCACAGCTCTATTTCTACCTAGAAATGCCTAAATGTACCACTAAAATGAGCAAAATGCTACGGTTATGTCTATATACTAAGATTTGAGTTTTAGCCTAAATTACAGCATCCAACTACCTGTTTATAGCCTGTATGACTTTTTCTACCTTGTTTTCCTAGAACAGACTTTCTTCTAAACCAGTTTGTCCTTCAAGATACATTTTTCACGCTAATCTAACAAGCTGCTTCCGTAGTAGAAAGCTCCCTTTTTTTTTCTTTTGGCTGCACACTCCTGTTGCATTTCTTCTGTCAGGTCTGGTATCTGCGTGGATTTTAGGTGAGTTGATTCAGCTGACTGATCTAACACACAACTGTTTTGTTTCTTTTTTAAGAAAGAAAATTTTTTTGTTAGGTCAGACATCAAAATCCATTTATCCTTTAGTTGCATGATAGGTAAGGCAAATATGAGAGGAGACAACCTGTGGATGACGAAGCAAACTGAGACCATGTCTTTTGTCAGTAGTTAGTTGTTAGGTTAGCTTTGCTGTGATGCAAAATGGTACCTACATAATGCATGAAAAGAGGAAGATACAGCAAAAATTTGCTCAGATGCTCAGTCAAGTGATCTACAAAACTGTGTTGTAACACAGAGTGTATCTTTCAAAACAAGAGGAAATTAAAAAAAAGTATACATACTCTCAAATTAAAAAAAAAAACCCAACTGTCTTTTGGGGTTGGCCGTGAGTAGTTTTCAGAATATCACATTTTCTAAATTTTTTATTTTTTTCCCCCATGGTATAGCTGTTTTTTCTGATCCTTTTCTGATCTTTGTTTTAGCACTGTGAATGATTATCTCGCTCACATTCACCTCTGTTTGTCCTTGCTGTATCATTTGAGTGCCTTCTGCTGACTTTACAGAACTGTGTCCCTGAATCCTAGAAGGTACATCTGGTATCCTAAGGATGAAGTACATTTGAAAAAAGCCAAGATATTAAAGGTAGAAAAAAACTGGTTGTTATATAGTTAAATTGTAAACACAGATTGGCATTCATATGGCAATATAATAATACAGTAATTCATATAACAACACTGAGATGTCTCTCTTCTGAATTTTAAATAAAACATTTTTTTTGCATATATGTCAATTTTGGTGGCTTTTTCTTTCTATCCTAGAGCCTGGTCACATTTTTTTCTCACTACATTCACATGTATATTTAAAACTAGAAAGAGATTTAAATGATGATATGGGAACTCATGCAGTGGATTTAAGATCCAAACTACCTTCAAGATCTTTCCAAATACCAACATTTTCACTTAGTGATCACTAAAATAAAAAGCTGAACAACTATTTCCATATCTTCCTTACCCAGATACCTAGTATTTCCTTATGTCTGAGACCGTATGCCACTTTTGAAGTCTGGAATGAGCAATTTTGAATGATATCCTCAAAGACGCACTTAGCATCTATGGCCACTAGGCAACAGCAGCCGTATGCTGCTTGAAAATGCCATTACTGTTTTATAAAATATAAAGGTACCACCTAGACATTTCATTAGAGAGACAGTACTGTGAAATACTCTATCACGTTTTGACTCTCTCTTCTGTATGGGAGTAGTTAAACATGAACTACTGAAATTGTTACGTTACTAACAACAGTTGAAAAAGAGAAGCATTGGATTCTCAGTATCTTCACAGCTACTTGAAGTGTATTTGAAAGAAGTAGGTTGTTTTAAAAGGCAGTTAATGTGAAATGACTTACCAGCATTACATGATCTTAAACGGTGGTTCTGAAAAAGCCATAATTTATTTCCTTTTTTTTTTTTTACATGTAAAATCCGTTTTTTCTTGGAGGACTACAAGACAGAACACATTTGTTTACAAAACAAAAATAAAATCCAAAATCCAAAAACTTCCTGTACTTGAAAGGTAACATGAACTGACACTGTGACACTGTGGTAAGACCTCCACTTTTCTGCAATAGTGAGATTTCTTTACTAGTGTACTCTTTTTAAGTCACCAATTTTGACACAAAAGATGCGGCATTTGAATGCCTATAACAAATACCCTCTTCACACCATTATCTGCTCTTTGCTGATTCACTGTATCCCAGTTTAATCCCTTTGTTACAGTTTTCATACTTCTTCAAATACTTCTTTTGGTGCATTTTCTTCAACAGGTGAGAACATTTAGGCTCAGGATTAATTACAAACGAACCATTATCTACTCCTCTTTCCTAGTTTCTAGCTTTTGATTTATGCTTTTTTTCTCCTGACTCCTACTCCAATGAAGTTTCTAACTTCTAATCTTCTAGTCATCCAGGTTTCAATTGAAAATCCTAATGAGGAGGTCTCAGGACACCCATTCCATCTTCTCCCTTCTTAATTTCTCCATGGGTGTTCTTCATAGTCTTTTTTATGAGTCTCAGTTTGATTCCTTCAGGTTTTGTTTCCAAGTTCTCTTTATGCATCTCACCTCATAAAAATCTTCCATATCTTGTTCAGGAACTCTTTCTCCCACAGATGTTTCTTCAAAGTCTGCCTCTTTTCCACTCTCACGATACATGATGATGATTGATGCATCAGCTAATTATACCAGTGTATCTGCCCTTTTCATTCCTTTTAGATCGCTCATCTTTCCCATCGTGAGGTCTCCTGCTTCTTCAATATCTGTTGATATTGACCATGATTTTATTTCACACAGGAACACATCCATCTTCTTTAAAAGTGGGTAACTTATCAATAGCAGTTTTGGTCAGGAGAGCCCACAGAATAGACATCTGTCCCTTCTACCACCACATGCTGCAGAGTATTTCCTTGCAACTAATAATAACTATGTGATTATAAAGCCAAACGTCACCATTCATAACGTACAACAGGCAAAGATCAGAACTGATAATGTCTGATATCCATTCAATAGTAGGAAATTTGCCACATTAAATGCCTGTGTGGTCCTGTGTAGTACAGCATGGGGCACAAAATACAGCTGAGTGAACAATAGTCTTATTTTATGACTCTGAACTAGGGACAATTCAATCCTTGGATTTGATTTAATCCTGAACCTATAATCAAAACAAATCAGATGGGAAGATTTTATCTATCAGCATCCACTTCCCATTAACTGTCTTCCCCGATGCTCCCAAATTCCCTGCCTTTACCAGCAATCTTTCTTCTCTTACCCTTTCAATACTCAAGACCCTAGCTGAAAACAGTTTCTTCCGCTTCTTCCCCTTCTTCACTCCACTCATCCAGTCCTTTAAATTCTATTATTTATTTTCTCACATTTGAAGGTATATGTTGTTTCGGTGTCCTTACAATCAAGTCTTCTTGACTTCTGGGCTGTCATTCGTATCTTAAAAAATCAAACATACTTCACTTTTGTCTTCTAATGAAACACTTTTGAGTACACTTCAATCCTTGAAAATAAATGTCATACATTTTTTGTCTATTAGTTGGATTGTTTTAACTAGAATTACTCTTGTTTTTTCTAAAACATATTAAATTTAAGTATATTTTCACAGAATCATAGAATCATAAAATGGTATGTGTTGGAAAGGACCTTAAGATCATCTACTTCCAACCCCCCTGCCATGGGCAGGGACACCTCACCCTAGACCATGACACTGAAGGCTCTGTCCAACCTGGCCTTGAACACTGGCAAGGGTGGAGCATGTACCCCTTCTTTGGGCAACCTATTCCAGTACCTCACTACCCTCACAGTAAAGAACTTCTTCCTTATATCTAACCTGAACTTCCCCTGTTTAAGTTTGAACACATTACCCCTTGTCCTATCGTTACAGTCCCTGATATAGAGTTCCTCTCCAGCATCCTTGTAGGCCCCCTTTAGGTATTGGAAGCTGCTCTAAAGTTTCCCCTGAGCCTTCTCTTCTCCAGGCTGAACAATCCCAACTCTCTCAGCCTGTCTTCATGTAAGAGGTGCTCCAGCCCTCTAATCATCTTTGTGGCCCTCTTCTGGACATGCTTGAGCAGGTCCATATCTCTGTTAATTTGGGTGTCCCAGAGCTGAAGACAGCACTGCAGGTAGAGTCTCATAAAAGCAGAGGGGGCAATCCCTCCCTTGACCTTCTGGTCATGCTCCTTTTGATGCAGCCCAACATTTGGTTGGGCCCCATCCTTTAAATAATAACTTGAATAGTAATGTGCCTTCTACTTGCTTGAAATTGAAACCTTGTGATTTATCAGTTAGTCCAGCCTCAAAACTTCTCTTGCCTGCTTGCCTATTTTTTGTTCAACATCATCTTTAACTAAGTTACCTTGTCTGCATGATCTTTATAGACCTTTTTATAGTTCAGTATCTGGGTAACGACTACTCAGTAACAGTGTTTACAAGAAATGGATTTAATATTAAAGAGTTTGTAGCTGTGATGATCTTGACACTAAAAAAAGTCCCTATGCAAATGAAGACATGGCCTTTTCCTGTAACTACGTCAGCTAATGTAGTTGAGAGTCAAGGCCAAGTTTCCAAGAACATGAGGATATGAGTCCCTGAAATCTTAACTGCTTATTGTTTTTCTCTATTCTAAGCTTAAAGAAACACTTGTGTGCCTTCAGATAACTCCTACTAAACATTTTTAAAACGTGTATGTGATTGGCACAGTCTGATCTACCTGTAAGTTCACTTACTGCGCAGCAATGCCTCCTAGAAAACTACTACAGATAGTTTCAGAAGACCTTGACAAAGTGCTAAAGTAAAGGAATTTTGTAACTTTTCTGGAATCTTCTCTTTTTTTCCTTTTTTCTTTTTTTTTTTTTTTATTTTGTTTTGTTTTTGGTGGTGGTGGGAAGAGAAAGGAGTATGGCGAGGTAGGAGGTACTACTTAGTTTAAATTGGTGTTTACAGTATCTTACATTTCATTGAAATTTAAATCAGAAAATACATTTGGGGGAAATATAATGCAGGATACATTTATTTTTTTCATTTCACTCTCATGAGACAATTTTCATGCAATTCAGAATTGTGCAGCTGTTTGTATTGGAAACTTGTTATGGGTTTATACCAAAATGCCTTGAAATGGTTGAGTACAAACTCTCACTTGGTATGAAATCACTTAAAATAGAAGACTTAACTTCATACCTTCTAGAGGTTAAACCTTTCTAGATGAGAGGATGCAATTAAGTTTTATCAACTAATTTCCTATTCCATTTCCACACAAAAAAGACTAAAAAAAAAGTCCCATTTAGACTTACTGGTGTGCAAATACTTTCAATTCTTGCTTGTGTCAGTCCTGTATTCTTAATAGGTAGGAGCAGTCAGAAGGGCATGAAGATCAACACAAACAGTTGGTTAAACCACTCACCTTTCCAAGTGCCAGGTTTCCCAAGATAACTTTTTTGGCTCTGAATTTGGTGACTGTCCAACCTGGAGAGATGAGAAACCAGAAAATAGCCAGGTGATCAGAAAAAGACATTTGGATGTTCAGTTTTTTAAAAGGCTGAGAAACCTTTGGGGATTTGGCAGAGTAATTTACCTGCACAATTTTCATTTCTCGCTGTCAAAAGTAATGTCTTAATATAACTTTCAGTGTACATTTTGGATAGATTTCTTACCTCATAATAAGCTTTCTAAAGGTCTCCAGCCTTATCAAGTCAACAGGCTCTCTCAAAAGTCAGTTAGTTCACCCTATCTGCCTTAGACACCTATTTTGGGACCAGTTTGAGCAACCTTGGGAGGACCAGAACTACAACTGGTGTGCTAGGAAAAATATACAATAATAGAAAGCTCAGAAAAATACATCAAAAGTAATGTTTTGAAAATATATATTGGAATTCTAAAGGGATTTCTATATCAGAATCAAAATAGTTTCAAACAATCTAACTTAAAGTTTTAAAAAATTTGGATTTATCCAAATTGAAAATCATAAGAAAATTTGAAATATTAATTATATTTTTACAGTATTTTAAATTCTGTCCAATTTAAGGATATGGATAAGGGAAAAAAATTCTTCCAAGATGTCACATGTCTCATGTCACTAAAGACCTAGGAACAACCTCGACATGCACAATGCTGTAAAGTGTTTTTGTTCTCATCTGATATTTCTCCTTAGTGATGGTTACTTTTATTCTCTGGCAACAGAACTAAATACAATGATGGAAATAGCAGAGACATTTTATTTATGAGTTTAACTGATGAGAATCAAATATGATGTGAATGGACATTTTGTAGAATTGCCTGGAAAACAATTACAATCCTGAAACTACATCAGAGCATGGCATAAGTAGTTCCATTTTCTCAAATCTTACAGTGCCTATACAGATATAATTGAAAAATACTATGTATTCACAAACATTTTCTCTTCCTGACTTTTTCCCTAGCCTCTGCTTCCTAAGTAGGCTTTTGTTGTTAGTGTCTCTAGAGCAGTTTGCTAACATAGGGTTCAAACAGCTCAAATAACTGTCTGCTTCCATTTCATTTTGATTGATTTAATGGATGATCTAAAAAAATAATTTTCTGTGTATGCCATAGTATTAAGGTGAAGACAAAGGCACTATTCAACTTTCATAAAATCAGTTGATGTGCCAGATGTAAAATCAATTAACTCTGGTGAAGTATAGCCTCGTATTTTAATGACTGAGGTATCATAATTGCTTGCTATAGTTTTCTTTCTCAGCAAGATAAGCCTGGCCAATGTTTCTGTTTCAGTGAAGTGTTAATAATAAAGTTATAAAACACAAATGATGAGGGAATCCTCCTAAGTTCGGAGTTCAGAGAAACATTCAAAGGGTCAGATGCTTGCTGCACTTCTCTATTTTAAGAAAATCTTGCTTGGATTAACAGCTCACCATTTCCACATGGCTTTAGTCTCCACGAAGCATCTTCATAGTTCACCCTTTGTATTACTTCTGTTCTTTGAGATTTTGGGGGTGAAAAGTTCCACACCAACAGCATCCCTCTCAAAATCAGTATATAAATAGCGTCAGCACTTTGATCACATACCCCCTGTCGCTCTTTCATCCCTTTAAGCAAGCAGTTATTTCTTGCTGTATTTTTAAATTTACTTCTTTTGTGGTTCAAGTTTATGGCAAGTATTTATATTAGAAGGAAGATTATGCTGAATTCAGCATAATAACATTTTCTAAATTACAAATTGTTTTATTTGATCATAATTTTCTTATCTGAAAAATGTCTGGATCTGAAATATTTTGAAAGAATATCAGTAATAACAGTCATCATCTCCTCCTACTTGTACGTTCATATTGTGAGATTACTTAGTATGTCTTATATAAAAAATATATCATTTTCAGGCCCTGGTTCAATATATGTGTAACATGAAGCCTGTGGATTTTCCTGATGAAGGTAATGGAAGACATTAGTGTTCTTCTGTTCTTAAAGATGGGTACCACCATAGACCCTTCCTTGAACTTTGCTCCCATTGGAATCACCCTGCTGATTTCAGGGAGAGAAGAAGCAGGTTTATTAGCCAGGAGTGCCGCAGTGAAAATAAATGCACTTACTTTTTCTAAAATAAGCAGAGAGTGAAAATGTTTGCAGAACCATAGCACTTTTGTAGAGAAGCCTTTAGAAAGTTGACTGGCAGTGATAAAATTATTGAGTTTGCTTTTCTTTTATGAAGGACAACAGGCTTCTGGGCAGGAAAGATGATTTATGACTGGGATTTTTCCCTTCTGTGGTACATTTTGGAAACACCATTGACATTCAGAAAAAAATTGTCCATACTGATTATTTTCTCCAAATGAATTAGAACAGATAATAAAATGGAGATTGTAACTCTCCTTTTAGAAAATAAGGCTAATGACTGTCATCTAAACTTCAACAAAACAAAATATCTTGCAGTTTTAAGCATATCTAAAGAAATAACATAAACTCATTAGGAAATCAATGCAAATACGTTTATCAGAATGCAGCTTGTACATTTTCTTGTAGAATATATAAGCTTTATTTTTTGTAAGAGCTGTCTAAATTATGTTACAATAGAAGCAGGAGCCAATCTTTTTTTTTTTTAATTGAAGTATTTCTTTAGGGATTTTAGTCAAGAGCTGTATGAAAAGAATATTCTCATCCTGCAAAACTCATAGAAGTGCAAGACACATTCCTTCTTAGAAAACTAATAATTCCTCCTTTTTTATCTAAAATTAAAAGAAAGAGATCCACATACGGTGTTGAGTTATCTTGTATCAAGGGCTTCTACAAAACCGCAGTTCAAGTTTCTACTTGATCATTTGTCCTTTCTTAAATTAGACAAATAGCCACCAGACAAATTGAAATTCCACCTGGCATCCCTCATTCTTCCTTGTCATTTTGGTTGCAAGGAGAAATATTTTCTTCAGCAGAAGAATATTTTCTTTGTTCTGAGAAATACTTGACATTTTGTCAAAATTAACAATTTTACGCACAATTTTTTTGATATCAAAACTGATAAAATTTCAATATTTTTTTCACATTTGTGCTTAGCAGATACTGCTGTGGTATGATATCAGCATATTATGGCTATTCAGGATGATTCAGAAAACAAAACTATCAAAAATGTCAGACCACATATTTTATTTATTTTACTAAAAAAAAATTTAAAAAAAGAGTAGGAGTCTTTGTTTCATTTGGCATCTGTACAAACAGATTAATTTTTACACTACATGTGTGGAACTAGCTCTGCAAAGTGATAATGATTCAACTTACAGATTTCCTCCAGCAAATTAAGAGTCCTAACATATACAAATAGATATCCCATTGACTTCAATGGGACCACAAAAGACCTTCCAGCTCTTGTAATTTTACTGTGAAAAGAGAAAAAGCAGAGAAGATTCTAATGTAACAAACAGTCGTGGGGAGGGTATAATCAATGAAGAAAGGATGAAAATAGGAATGTTTATGCAGACAAGTTCAGGAGGAGTTTGGGTGTATACTGCACTTGGGCACGAGCTAAAGGTGAAAGGAAAGCATCAGTACCTACGGGTCATAGAAATCCTGCGTTAGTGAAAGAATTCCAAATACTAGGTTTTGTTAGAAAGATTGTAAAAGTGTGGTTTCAGAGAGGGGAATACATTTATACACTCTTATTTTAGTTGTAATATCCATAATAGGAATTATAAAGGGAACTATAATCCCTTTTTGCAAGGAAATTAACAATTTGCAGGGAAATTAACTCTGCTTTGTATGGCATTTCCTGCTAGTTTCTGTAATCTCATAATGTATAAAAATTGCATAGTCAGAAGGCGTCCTTATTTATAACATATATTTACCATATTAGCAAATACACAAATATTTACTCTTATCCTGCATAATGGACACTTCACAAGGAAATATTTTGGAAGGAAAGAGTATAAAAATTCTTCTCAACGTAATAAATCAATCATATTCATGTAACTTTTGGTTTTGCACATTATTTTAGAAATAAAACTATGTCCCTGACGGTGGCAAGGGTGTTGGACTAGATTGTCTTTAAAAGGCCCTTCCAATCCAAACCACTCTATGATTCTACCTGTATTCATATACGTATGTTTTATTATTGCATTCTGTATGTATATTATTAATAGCTCATGTATCTGCTTTTAGAATTGTTATGGGGTTGGCATTCAAACAAAAAAGAAGCAACCCAAAATATAATTTAGAATTGTCGCAAAAATGTAACTTTAGTCTTAGTAAGGCCTTGTTATTTATGTGTTGATTGTATGGAGCTTATTTAATGATTTTTGTTTATTAATTGTATTAGAATTCCCCATTTCTAATGCAAATAACTGGCATTTAGTATGTCTAAGTACTTTATTGAAAGATATCATGATATGTAAAGATTTCAGAGTTCATGATTGGGTATTATAATTCCACAGCAAACCAGCGAATATTATATGTTTTAACATGCTTAGTATTATTGAATTGAGGAATTACACAGATAATAAGGGATGGTGCTTTTAATGTGGTAGTCAATAATAACACCAAAAGTCATATTGATTTTTCTTGAACAATCAGCTGCAGCTTGTACATATTTCTCATAGTAATAAAACTATTCGACTATGAACAAAATGAAAGAATCAGTTCATTTATTTTTTTTCCTGTGGAATGTTTATGTATGCTAAAATTAGAGCAAAGCTGCACCTACAAGTGAATCCATCTTTCAGACTAAATCTTAATTAAAGATGTGTGTGGACATGCAGTTCTGTGTGCTGGTGTCATGCATACATCTCTGTTACAAGAGCACAGACATAGAACTGTCATGTATAGATACATATTTTTTATACATACATATATATCATCTCAACTTTTTTCTTTTTTTTTTTTTCTAAGAATGGGCAAATCAAAATGACACATTATCATTAAAAACTGATTGGAAGGATGGAGGGATTTCACTTTTTTTGCAGAATGACAGTAGGGAAATGACCTGAATGTATGCAATGCTTAAATGTTGTCAGATATTCATCATATTTATATGCTTTGCCTGCCTCTCTGCTCAGGGTGATTTAATACTACATTAAAGTAGAACCTGGGAGGACATCATAAACAGCTCTTGTTTAAAGGGCATTGTGAAGGAGAGCCTTTAATCTGATTGATGAAATAAATGGAAAGTAATCTATCCTCTATTCAACAGCTTGTTGATGATATGAAAGAATTCCTACTCTAGCAAGCAAAGCTTTAAAGAGAAAGACCTCTTTCATCCTGTCAGCCTCTCATTTTTAGAAAAAGTTAAGTTTTTCATCATGGTTCAGGGGAGTTCTTGTAAAACGTTCATTGAAAATTTAAGAGCAATTACAGTGTCAGACAGCTAGAAAAATTGCTTTTACTGAGTGAGAGTTCTCTGACAGATGCATTGTGGGAGAATTGATTCTTTCTAAGGGATAAGTGAATTGTCATTGTTAGTCTCTTCTCATGACATCTAGCTAGATGTCATCTGCTTTGTAACAGAAGATTTGAATCAGACAACTGTACTCAACACTAGACAGTGTCTAGATTAGTTCAGCAAAGAAATAAGCCTGTACTCTGCATGGCATCATCTGAGCTTTTAAAGATTATGGATGAGCAAGGTTTTGAGAAAAAAGTTTGAAAAATCAAAAACAAAGCTTTATAGCCGCTTCAGAAAGCCTGGATGTTTAACCTATAAGGAAGTCTGTCAAATCCTTGAGGAAACCACATAGAGAAAGATCAATAGAATACCTACTGGCTCCATTAGCTTGATGTAAAAAGGGGAAGAGGGAAACCAGCTCTTCCACAAGAGGAGCTACATTATTCCAGGGATTAAGCGGGATCAGTTCTCTTGCAGAAAAGAAGACGAGAAAAAGAATGAAGATTCTTGGTGGGCCATAACTGGAGTGAAAGGGCTTGTCAGGTAATCTAACTGATGATAAGAGAGCAGTTTATTGAATAGGAGGTGTCTCTAATTAGGTGTTCATTAGCATAAGGGTAGGTGCCAATTCTAATCTCGAGCTAGCTGCAGAAAATAGGCTGTCATTCACTCTGCAATTCTTGAGCTAACTTTGTAGTATATGCTTGCTGAATCCACTTCTGATTTTTATGCGTTTTTCCTGTTTGGATTGCAGAGATACATTTGGTGTGTATAAATGTCATTGGCATTTTACCAAAGTAGTACCATCATATTCATTAAGTATTCACAGTACTGAAATGTTATATTGTTTTAATATAGTGTGTATGTATGTGGTATAAAAAAGATGTGTCATTTTAAACACAATAATGTTTCAGTCTGAAAGCTTCATTTCAGTTTTTGCATCTGATTTGACTCTAACCTGAGTTAAACAACAACAAAAAAAGGCATGTATGCATACTTCAATAAATTCACTAATAAGTATCGAATTATGACAAAAAAAAAAGTTAAAATATTCTCCACATTATGATTCGACCCGTATGTTACTTACCAGTTCCAATTTCAGTGATATTTCAATAGCCAGGGTTTAGTCAATGTCAGATTTTTACATTTCGAACTCCTTATTTTGTGCACTTCACTTAATTTGAAGGCAGGTTTACAGACTTTAAATACTGAGCAGTTCCTTTACTTACTCAGGAATTAAACATTGATGTATTTGTAGTTTTTTATATGTTTAATTACCTAATCCTTTAATGGAAATAATATTAGCATTTAGATTTCAATAACCTTGTGCTCTGTGGATATGTTTTATTTATTGTTACATATCTCTTTAAAGGTTGAATAGGAATGGCCTTGTCATTTTAACTTGAAATAAACTCAGCTTTGGGAAGAATAGGCCTGAACTAAACTGTCTTTCCTTTCCTGAACATGTTTAGAACACCTTAAGAATTTATGTGCCATTAAAACATTCTTTTGAAGCTGTGGAAATGCAAACTGTCAGGACGTTTTCAAGAAGTCCCTGACACTAAAAAATCACTGACTTGTGCCAGTTTCGATACTGTTCCTAGAATTTTTGCTGTTAAAATTCAATAGATCTCTCTATCAATGTCCATAAGACATTTGGATGAATCAATAATATGATGAAAAGCAAGCTGTAATTCTATAGAAAAAGTGCTGCTAAATAGAACAACATACAAAACTGAGACAATTTCTTAATAGTTTTCAGTATTTTAATGGCTTCTATTTTCACCCAAGTTAATCAAATGCTCTTAGATAGTTTGGTAACAATGTACTTTTCTGTGTTTTGATCTCCTGAAGTATTATCTTACTAAATGTATAGGGGGGCACTTAGAATCACTGAAACTTTGACATATTACAAAATATGGGTATTTTGTGTTTATTACAGATAAACTTTTCTAACTGTTTTTTTGACTAAATTTATTTCTACAACTGTTAGAGCTGTAAATCATGTATGTGGGGACAGATCATAACAAATATTCAAAAAAGGCATGTATTTGTAAGTAATATGTAAATCAGCTGTCTTTTCAGTTTCAAATTTACTTTAAGGAAAATTAGGTAACAATTTAGTTTTGCAATGTGTAGTAAGTTATAGGCAATATTGTAAGTAAAATGATTTACTGACTGATATTAAGAATATGATCCAGTGTTGAGTAAAGCTAATGGGAGTCTCCATTGTTTTTACTGCTTTTTGATTGAGCCCAAATCTAAAAACCATATATGGTGTTATTTGTAAGCACTGCTTAGTCTTCACTCCAGATTTGTTGTTGTAGTTGGAAGGAGAGAGGAGCTGTTTTGAGGTTTTGGCTTGGGATGCATTTAAGAAGAATGTTTCTATTTTTCTTCGATTTTATAATTGAAAAGAAGGTTGTGACAGGTAAAACTTTTAAAATATGTATCTATAGCAGACTAAAAATGCTTAGTAAAATGGATGCTACTTGCATGTAAATTCTATACTATAAACGATAGTGATTTCTTTTTTTTTATCTAGACAACCAGCTATTTCTCCCAAACCTATTTCCAGTGAAAATAAAGGGTAACATGCCCTGTGAAAGAACATTTTTACAAACACAATGCATAATCTTTGGGGAATTATAGCTGAGAAATTATTTCTCTTAGTTATTGATTTTTCTCATTTACAGATAATTGCAGCTGCAGACTCAACTTTCGGAACATAGTTCAGAGGAAACGTTTAAGATGAAACACTGCTTTAAAAAAATAAAACAGAATTAAAAATGCAATATGCATTCTCCAGTTCATGACAGTGTATTTTTAGTCAGTTATTTCTCAGGAAGCTTTTGGTTCCTTATTGATCTTGTTTCAGATGAGAACCTTGATAAATATAAGACAGAATAACCCAAGTTTCATTTTATTTTGTCAGAGTTTCTTTTCTGCAGGGTTATATAGTATTTCTTTACTTCACATAGCAGTTTCACTAGTAATACCTAGATGGATTTGATATTTCCTTTCAAAGATTGTCACAGTCATGGTATTTGTTTTTATGTATCACTGTGTTATATAGTTAATGAAATTATTTACTCTATAACTATCACGTAGTCATCAAATACTGCAGCAGAAACACTAACTTTTGAAAATCAGTCTCTGTGTGTGTGTAATTGCTGAGACATAGAAGGAAGTTTATGAAATAGTTAAAGTTGGAATATATGGTTTCATTCTGGTATTTAGCTGCCAAAGTTGAATGTGATGGAAGGCATCTGCAGTTGTGTTTGTGTAAGGTTGTCTTTAGTGGCAGAGTGTATTATCTAGTGTCACTTTATGAAACTTTCAGTGGTACAGCCTTTTTCTTGTCCAGTATGTGTGTAAGAATTACTTTAATCTTTTTTCTCTATGAGAAAAGATAAATATTATCTGCTGTATATACCTGATGAAACACTTATCTTTTTGATAATTAATGAACCCATTTTAAGTCCATGTTATGCTATCCATCTTTTGTGGTACTGAAATGGATGACAGCGTGATTATGTCTTTGAAAGATAAGTAAATGTGCGTGCTCTTAGATCATCAGGCTTTTAAAATACCAGGAAAGTAAAAGTATAGAAAAACTGAGAGTATTTCTTAATCTTGACTTATAATACAGCGGTTTCTGTGCTTTTATTTGTAAATGTACATTTTATTGCACTGCATACACACATCAGATTTCACAGACCACTGCAAATGATTGTATTAATATTTTATGTTCCATTTATGCTTTTCCACTATATATTGACAAAATAATAAATATGTAATATATTGAATATTACATGATTGAACACTGATTTTTATACATATGACATAGAAGTGTTGGTAAACAAAGACTAATGTTATGTTTTACATGAGAATTCTCAATACCATTACAAGACAAGTTGAGCTTTGAGTTATATTTCAGTATTCTTGTCAATATAAACAGGCTTACAAAGACACATTTGGAATGATAACTGATGGATTTCTCAAAATACCTTTGTCATTGAAGAAAAGTATATACTTTGAATTTCATTATTGTAAAAGTATATTTTTAAGAAGTCAAACAGATCCTCTTAAGTGTCTTAAACGGTATAATTTTGGCCATCTGTGTTACAATGTGGAATAATGTCCAATTATCTAGTTTATCACGGCTTCTGAAACAGCTTACACTACAAATTCTGTTTATTAAGGGCAAAATTATACTGTCAGATTCACACATTCTTATCTTTGAAGAGTGGCTTACAGATCACTTTACCCTCTTAGAGAAGTCAAAAAAGAATGTAAATGGGAAAAGGTCAGTGTATCTCTGGACACTTGTGTCCTGCATGCTATTTGACTCTCCCGTACATCACCTATCGGCACCAGTAAAAAAGCTGCTGCAGCTTGGAGGCAGTATATAGCTACATGTAGGCAGTGAATTTAAAGTAGAGTCAATCCTGGGTCATTTCTTTAGGAGTTATGGCTGCATGTGAATTTCCTGATTCCACATTTCCATCAAACAAAAGTCCATGGCTCAGAAGATTGTTATGTTCTAAGTAAGAGTGGTCAAATCCAACTTGGAGATGGAAAGAAAGGAAAGAGGGAAGGGAAGGGAAGGGAAAGGGAAGGGGAAGGGAAGGGGAAGGGAAGGGGAAGGGAAGGGGAAGGGAAGGGGAAGGGAAGGGGAAGGGAAGGGGAAGGGAAGGGGAAGGGAAGGGGAAGGAAAGGGGAAGGAAAGGGGAAGGGAAGGGAAGGGGAAGGGAAGGGGAAGGGGAAGGGAAGGGGAAGGGAAGGGGAAGGGAAGGGAAGGGGAAGGGAAGGGGAAGGGAAGGGGAAGGGAAGGGGAAGGGAAGGGGAAGGGAAGGGGAAGGGAAGGGGAAGGGAAGGGGAAGGGAAGGGGAAGGGAGGGAAGGGGAGGGAAGGGGAGGGAAGGGGAGGGAAGGGGAGGGAAGGGGAGGGAAGGGGAGGGAAGGGAAGGGAAGGGAAGGGAAGGGAAGGGAAGGGAAGGGAAGGGAAGGGAAGGGAAGGGAAGGGAAGGGAAGGAAAGGAAAGGAAAGGAAAGGAAAGGAAAGGAAAGGAAAGGAAAGGAAAGGAAAGGAAAGGAAAGGAAAGGAAAGGAAAGGAAAGGAAAGGAAAGGAAAGGAAAGGAAAGGAAAGGAAAGGAAAGGAAAGGAAAGGAAAGGAAAGGAAAGGAAAGGAAAGGAAAGGAAAGGAAAGGAAAGGAAAGGAAAGGAAAGGAAAGGAAAGGAAAGGAAAGGAGGAGGGGAGAGGTGAGGAGGGAGGGAAAGAAATGAAAACACAGCTCTGCAGGCTGCCTTCTAGAAAGTTAAGGAACAGCTTTTTCCTAAGGCTTCTCCATAGACCATTATTTTCTGATTCTTGTTTCTGCACTTGAGAAAGTGCCAAAACATCCTATCTGAAGGTATTTGGGACCTTCTGCATCCAGATTAATCTCATTTGTCTTGATTCCCGGTTGTTCATCAGAAAGATCATGCTTAACTACAGACACAGGTATTGCTATGTTAATCATGACAAGGGATAATTGGGAAACATGTAAAGTTATAATCATGTTTATATAAATCTGTACATTGTCATGAAATATGAATGGTGCTGATCTGAAATCACTGTGCTTTATAAATAATATTAGCAAAATAGGAATAAAATAAACTTTTGTTCATGAATGCAGATTCCTTTCAATCTTTTAACTTAATCTGTTTACTTAATCCCTTAGTCCAGTTTAATTAATGTAGCGCGTTATTTAGCTAACCAATATATAGAAACACCTGTATGTGCCAGCAGTTGTTTCTTCCCTGAGCTATCACTATGGTATTTGAAAAAAAAGAATAGATGATTGATTTCAAGTCCATGAATTCATTTCCAAGAGACTGTGTGAGAAAAGCTACTTAAATAGATAAAGATTTTGGATATGTATGAATGTATGGTTATGAAAGAAAATTGTAGTTTTTATGAGAACTAGCTCATATGGCCTTCACTAATTTATGCCAAGTTGGCAGTTCAGGTTGCTGCATGCACTCTGAATTAATGACATACGTAATAGGCGGGGCAGCCTAACCAGCATTTAACAAAAGCAGCAACTCATTTATTTACTTTGTTTCCTCCATCAAACATGGTTTGGATAACACACTATGGTCATTAATCTTTCCAGTTCCTAATAGAAATCATTTGTTGAATATACATAGTCTCTGAAGACCTGGGTTATCTAAATTTTAAACTAAAATAGTTGGACTCTGGTGGTTATTTTCTGTATAGTCCAGTAGCAGAATACCTAGTCCATCTGTAGATTGACAAGTACCATCTTACAGAAGCATATCCTCTGATTTGTAAAATAAGTAATTGCCAAAAATGCAAATTATTCACATTTGAGAAACATATTGTGTTTTAAAGGGACAATATCTTTAAAATTTATCTAGTCTTCACAACTAAAAAAAGAAAAACAAAATCAAGTTATTACTAGAAATGATGCACAAATTTCCTAAAATTAGTAATCATTGAGCTTATAACACTTTTTCTAAGCAACACCCACAGTGAGTACATTTTTTATCTCCAAATCAGTGAGTATATGCTATATACATGGTAACTGAATGTAACTGAACTGTATCATTCACATATCTTATGGAATGCTAACATTTTTTTATATGTATAAATAGCAACAATTTTTTTTTTTTTTTTTTTTTTTTTTTTTTTTTTTTTTTTTTTATGTTTTCAGTTAATTGAATTTTCTGTGTCTGGAAGGTTCCAAATATAAGAAATCTTAAGCTTAAGTCCCGGGTCACACTGAAACAGCCTAATTGAAATTATTGAACACATGAAATGAGTGAGTGTGTGCTTCGCAGTACCTGCTGGAAACTGGTCCTTGTGTGTAGACTTTGCAGAATTTACCCATAGTTCTGTTGCTGCAGATATTTCTTCTCAGAAAGAGGGATTTTGTTCTTGGTTCTAAAAAGTACAATTGCCTGACTGTTATAGTTGCAAGCTCTTTGGACTTCTTGGTTGTAACCTTAAATCTCTTCAAGTGCATTCTGTGGCCACCACCACTCTGGTGTACTATTCTTAAAATTTGTATTATTTATCCATTTTGAAAGTTCACAGACAATGATTATATTAACGTTACATTCCATGCACTGATGTGTTTTGTTACCATTTTGCCTTTTGGACAAATAAAGCAAAGGAAGGGATTGTGTTTTCCTCTTTACTATGCATAGTCCTCTTGCTTTTCTGAACTAAGAAAATCATGCTGTCATACCAGTTGCCCACAGTACAAGATAACAAAGTTCAGTTATTGACTGTATTACAGAATAGTTATATGATCTCATACCAGGCATTAGTCTAGTAAAGCTTAGGCCACTAGCTGTGATCTGAAACAGTAAAGAAACAAAAATTCCTTTGCAAGCAGGAATACGTATTCCTGGGTTCTTATGTTTTGCTTAATTCAAGGAGGGCACAGGGTATCTCTTAATATATGCATGTAAATCATCTAAAACAATGCCTTGTGTATTACTTTTATGATTATGCAGTTACTTTAACTAATGTTAATATCCTAAAAATAAATATTAATATGAAAATTTGGTTTTAAGCAGATTCATGCAGCATGCATATACCTTTTGAACACACTCTAAAGTACTGTTCCATGTACAATCCACAGATTATAAATCTTTTGCCGACAAAGCCTGTGCTACTCGACTGCACTAAAATGCATTAGAGACATGAGAGTCATGCGTTTGTTTCAAAGGAAGAATCTCTCACATTACTTAGAGAGAGTGAACACAAGTGTCCATAAGCAAAGACTAATATCAGCAACTGAATGATACACTAACCAAAACACCTACATAAGTACAATAGCAGCATAAAAGTTTAAAAAACAGTAGCCCGGTGGTAGGCAACAGAATTATGGTCACTAAATGAGGAAATCCCTTTTGGCTGCCAGGCACTCTCATAGGGTGATTTGGTTACTACTTTGAATCAAGCAAGAATAAATCTTTCTCTTGCTAATGCAACACCTGTTGCAGTGTCAGGTTCAGCTCCAAATTACAGCCACATCTTTCTACCAGTTTTAATAGCAAGAAAAGTGGGAAAAGGAATAATGTCATCTTTCAGGAAAATTAATTAGTGTATTTTAACCAGGCAAATAAGGACAGGACTGAATGGCCATCAGAGGAAAAGGTTTTTGCTGTGTATAAGATAGTACATAATTACATTTTTTTCTTATAATCTTTTGCAAAAACTATGCAAAATATTTCCATCACAAAAAAATAATAAATATATCAACACCAGTCAATGCATAACTTAGTGCTTTTGCTTATATCAGCACTTTATCTATGATTACGAATAGCAGAAAGTTCCTATCCCTGTTCCAGTTAGAATGGTAAATTCCTTTGAAAAGCCTGTGTAGAAATACCTTGAATATCATTTTAGTTCTCTTGTCAAAAGCAAAGACAGTGTTGCCATTCTTGTACTCTAAGGATGTGAGGTGACACATATGACAAGCAGAAATAGATTGGAAGTAAGTCCATTAATATATCTAAAATCATTTTGTAAGTGATCATTTTTAATATACACGAGGGAGTTACACCTACACATCCAGGGAAGAATATACTCGCTTTGAATAAGGCTCATGTCCCCCTCCGCTGCATATAATTAAGTCCTTTCTGTTTAAATAATTTCTCCTCCAATCTTTTTCTCCATGCCTGAGACATTTTAAAGCTCAGACTTTTGACCAACACCATTTGTGCTTGCAGAAGAGCTATGTTTAAAACTGACAAAATCTCTGACACTGAACTGCAGTAGCACAGTCTAGTAGTTTATTTTCTTGCCCAAAAGCAATGAATTCTCAACAAAAATCTTGATTTTTCTAGTGCAGAAAATCCTGTTCCCAGTTTGTGCCTTATCTGATATATAACTTTGAGCAAGTCATTTCACCCTTTTTCTGTTCTATTTAGACTATAAGCTTTTGGGCAAAGAGATTTTCTCTTTCTGAGAGTTTTACAAGGGCATACCCAAAAGTGCTCCAATTGCAGCTGCAGCTTAGTTCCAACATAACATTTTGTAATAACAAAAATTGATAATAATATCCTAAATAAAAATAATCTGAGCAAACCCTGATCCCAAAAGGAAGAAAATCACCCACCTTTAGAGGCCCATAGCTTTGCAGTGGCAGTGAACCCATACTAACACCTTCTGTCTCATGACAACAAGAGAAAAGAAAGGGATGGAATTTGTCCCCATCCATTTAACAGAGATGTGAAGAGCAACCTGGCCTCACACAAAATTGCTGTGCTTCTATATAGGACAGCTCTCTTTGCTATATAAAATACTATAGCTAAGAATTCATTAATCTTCTACATTCTGCATTTTAAATGGGCTTTGTATTGATTTTTGTCACTGTTGGAAAAGACCCATTTATAGCAGAGCAGATTAAAGAAAGAAGAATGTGGTGTGAAAAAAACTATTAAATGGGAGAAAATATCCTGAACTGTCTTTTGCCATTCCTAGTAAAAATGACAGCATTGTCTCCCTGGAAGTTCTTGCCTAGCTCCCTTATGAAACTGCTTGTGCTAAATTTTCTAGTTGACCTTGGAAATTTATTACATGCATTAATGGGTCCTTGTGCAAAGAAATTACTCCCAAAGGCTTCACTTTCTGACTCTTCTATGCCTTATCTTTGTTGTCCTTTTATTTCCTTTTCTCCTGCCCAAAAGGCTTTAATGTCCTCTTGCTAACCTTTTCTTTCAATTTAAAATCTGCTACATATTAAATATAGGTTAAAAAAAAATAAAAATTAATGCAGCAATGCCAATTACTGAGAAAAAGGAAATGCCAGAATTTTCTACCTGAGAAACCTTTGGTAACCTCTTAGTATACATGCATTATAGTACAGTCCTTAGTTTCATTATCACATTCTAATTTTTCCTTGAGAAACATGAGAACATTTACTGTGCAGCCCTGACAATCCTCAGCAAAAGAAAACCTGTTCAGTATTTTGGTTTAGCCTCATTGCTTATGTACAATCCTAAGAAATACTTCCATTGTTCGAGTTCTAAGACAAGTTGTAAGACAGCTTTTTAAAATGAAAATTTTTGAGGTTGGAAGAGATGTCTGGAGATCATCTGGTCCAGCCACCTCGCTCAAGCAGGGTCACCTAGAACCAGTTGTCTAGGACTGTATCTAGATGGCTTTTGAATATCTCCAAGGATGGAGGCTCCACAACCGCCCTTAACAATGTGTTCTCATGGTCAGTCACTCTCAGATGAAAACCGCGTTTCCTGATGTTCAGAGGGAGCCTCCTGTGCTTCAGTCTATGACTATTGCCTCTTGTCCTGTCCCTTGGACACCACTGAAAAAGCCTGACTTTGTCCTTTTTGCATTCTCTCTTCAGGTGTTTATATACATGGATGAGATCTGCCCTGACCTTCCTTTTCTTCAGCCTGAACAGTCCCAGCTCTCTCAGCCTTTCCTTGCAGGAAAGATTCTCCATTTCCTTAATCATCTTTGTGGCCCTTTGCTGGACTTTCTCTTGTATGTCCAGGTCTCTCTTGCGCTGAGGAGCCCAGAACTGGATGCAACAAACTTAATCACACAATCATACACGCAGTGTATGAGTCTTCACACAGGCAATGGAAGAATGTATGCAACATTTTTACGAATAGCTACTTTAAATTCAGTTCTAGCTGTTAGCTGGGGCCTGGATGAGGATTTAAAGATGGAAGCCAATTTTGAAGAAAAAAAGTAGTAAATTTCATAACTCAAAAGAAAAAAAAAATAAAGGTAAAAGCAATAGAATAAGAAAATTGACTTGGGCAAATATAGTTAAACAATAGGCAAGGTCTCATGGAAACTGGACTTTAAAACACTGAATATTATTGAAAGAATATATATTAAAAATTAGCTAAGAGGAAATAGTTTTCACTTAAAAAATGGACAAGAAGCATGATTAAAAAATCATTGTGGTTATAGCAACAGAATCTAAAAATCAAAATGGCGTAGTCACAATCACTAGAAATAAAACATAGAGCCAGATTACTTATTAGAGAATGGTTCACAGAAAATGTTTGTAAAACCAGAATGATTAAGAAGCAAAAAGGATTGCAATTGACAAAGAATGAAAATGGTAGGGGAAAAAAGAAGGTAGAAACACAATGACGAAAGAAGATTATGAAGAAATTTAGATGCATTTATACAACACATGATACTTTATTGAGAAAATGCCTAAATAGGATACTTTGACTCTTGCTGTATATCTATTAATAAACATCAGATTAAATAGACACAGATAACGTGTGTTATGTATTTAATGTCTAATGTACTCTGAGTGCACTTTAAATGAAGGAGCAATAGGAAAAAAAAAAAAAAAGTGTTTCCTCTAGGTATAATCAGTCAGAAAGGTCAAATAAAGTTTACTCTGGAATTTGTAAACAACTAACCAGCACTATTCCAGTGTTATTAATTACTGTCTTCCAGGATGTCAGATTTGGTTTCAAAGAACAGAGAAGGAACCTGTCAAAATAATGGTCCGAGAGAGGCCATGTTGAGGTCTGCAAGGCCAAATAGTTGAGTCTAATCATTACCTTCATTAATAATTTAAAGATGGAATAAAAGAACACAGAGAGATAGGCAGTTTACTGGACAATCTTAGAATTCAGAAAATCTCAGCTGAGTGGAGAAATGTAAAAAATATACAATATAAGACAAAGGCAAGATACTACAGTTGGAAAGTCAAATACATAAACGAAAAATGAGAAGAAATAATTCTTCAGCACTACCTGAGGAAAGGATGTGAAGGCCATAGTGAATTAAAAGCCCCATTTTGGCCTCCACTGTGATGCCACTTTAAAAAAAATAATTTTGATTCTTAGCACAATCATTAAAGTAAGAGGTGGTTAGTTAGTGCAGTATAATCACCTTCTCCAATACCCTGTCCATTTTTAGTAAGCACGTGTTAAGAAGGTTGTATTTGAAAAGGGGTACAGAAAACAATGGCAATAATAAAACTCCAGAATGATGAATGATAAAACAGTGCAGAATTCTGAGGAGGAAGTGTGGAAGATTAATTCATTAGATGCCACTTTTGCCTTTCTTTCGCTAGGGCTACATTCAATGAAAATAATTATAATCTTTCTATAAATTGCTGCAGTCTTAGCCTGCTCTAGGCATTTAGGGAAACAGGAAAAATGTTGGCATCTATAAAAAATGGTTGACACTGAAGAAAAAACTTTTAGACAGGATCAAGGATTCAACCCCAAAGGTTGCATTTTTAGGAAAGTGATGAGAAAACAGGGAGTTTTAATGGAAACTGTTCTACAGATCTAAATATAGCAGGTGTTACTAGATAGCTGCCAAAATAAAGTATTTTATATATATCAGAATGTAATTTGTGTTTTTAACTGCTCTTAAACTTTCTTCCAAAGAATTTTAATAACCCTTTTGAATGTTTCTAAACCCAAAGCATAACTTAGAAAAGTATATTCCCTTTCAGTCTTTAAGTGCTCATCTTTTCTTGGTATTTTATTTAATTAAATACTTGAAGTAGCTCATAATACTTTAAATCTATTAAATTTGAAAAGGTCTATGTGAAAATAATCTTATCTTTCTCTCAAACTCTGTTTCCTAGCAAATGTCATCACTGTACTTCTCACATACATAAAACCAAAATAATTAGAATTGCAAGACACTAAACTTTGCTTCATTTTCAATTGAAATTCTACTTTCATCCAAAACCAAATGTTTAACATATCAAAATAGCTCTCCTTTTTAAGCTTTGTTAATGCCTATTACAGATTATGCTTTTATTTGACAGTAAATCAAAATTTTCCTAGATTTTTGAGACATAGCTTTTCTTTATTAGTTAGCTATGGATTACTAAGAAAAACTTTTTGCGGTTTCACGAAGGTCATCTTTTACCAAACTCAACCTTTCAAGTAGTATTCTGTCCTACTGATAGCAGGCAAGCCTGAAAAAGCCAAGAACGCCAATTCTTCTTGGCTTTCATCCCAAAAGGTGTTCCAGATGGTTCAAACAGAGAGGGCCAGCCCAGAGCCAAGAGTTGCACACACAGCCACCCAGAGTGACACTGGCTGGATCATTCTTCCTTTGAAAATTAAGTGCCATAGAAACAGAAATGCTGCACAGAATTCAACTAGTTTTGCTTGCACATTCTGAGAAATTAAGAGAAAAATTAGAAAGCAACTACTACCTACTGTGATGAAAAAATCCATTTTGACATTTTAGGAATTAAATGTTTTTAACTGTTTCTTTGAATCAAACTTCAAGCAGGGGTTAGTTTCAAGAAAAGGGGTGAAGTGAAACGGTGGTTACATATTAGAAGTTATTAACATCGAAAAGAGCCAATATTTTACTGGAAAACAAAGCATTTGATCTTGTAACAATAAAATGTATCAGTCGTTCTCAAAACATTTTTCTTACAATTTTCCTTCATGGAAAAATGTGAAATGTTCTAGTTGGTTTCTTCCACAATAAAGTGGTTTTTGGACATTTCTAAATCGTTAGTGAAATAGAAAAGCCTAGAAATCCTAAAAAAATTAATTAGGACTGAAAAAACTGTGGAAAGTGAAGACAGCGTAACATAAACATCTTGTTTGCCAATGACTGTCATCACAGTAGTAGTAGCGTATCTTTATTCCTACTAGTGAGCACTCCTTTAAATTACAAGAAGCAAAGAAATTTTGAAAAACAACTACAAGTCAAAACTATATGTGATTTGCACACACTCCTATAGGGAGTTTGTGGCAGATCTGAAATCCTTTACCCAGTTACACCATTATGCAGAAATCTGTGATTAAGGCTGGCAGTGAGTGAATGTAAACAGTGCAAGTTCATAAATAAATTCTAAAGGATTACCTGAAAAAAAAACTACTATGCAGCCAGATCCAGGACCAACTGAAATAAATCTATTTGTTTCAATAGAGTTTGAATCTATTAGGAAACCAGGAGAGAAGGGAAGGAAGATTTCTTTCTCTAGGATATCTGGGAAGTCACCTAACTATGGGAAGTTTTGCTGCTGATTTTCTATGCACTAAGGGCTTCACATGTGTTGAGTATTAGCTTGGATTGTCAGCTGCTGCAAAGCATTAGAGTTGCCAGCTGAGTATATAGCCCATTATATGTCATAACCTGATGGGCCTTCTAGGATAAATATGTGACATCCCTTCTAACCCAAGCTATCCTCTGATCCTATGACATACAAATACTATCATGGTAGTGACTTCCACATGTTTCATTTGTTGGATTTCAATAATTAAAGAGGATTAGTATGGAAATTACCTCTATTTTAAACTGTAGTTTATTCATAAACCAATTTAATATGTATTTATATATATCATTATGTGTAAGATACAGAAAGAGAAGGCCTTTCACTTTTTTTTTAATGATCTTTTAAGCTTTAAAGCCAAAGCAGTTTCTTTGTTGAATATTTTAAGAGCTTTTGAAAAATAAATGTATTCACGATCTGTAAGAACTATGGCCCAATTGATCAACAATTTTGAGATTTTTCACTAAATTCATACATACATACACTAAATTACAGCCATTTAGATTCATACTAAATGGCTGTAAACGGTCAGCTGCATAATAGAATTTCCTTAAAAGAAACCTTCCCAGTAGGAAGCTTCTCCTTTGCAAGAAGTCAGGGCTTACAACCTAGTTATCCTCCAGAAATGTACCCTTTACTTTTTGTGCTGCAACACTCCAGCAAGGAGATACTATTGTATATAGCTGAGTTTGGTTACAGCTCCAGGCCTGAAAGTTTTATTTCAAATATCAATGCCCAAAGTTAAACATCTTGATAAGCATTTAGCTACAAATCTTCCATTAAAACACATCCAATAAAATGGTCTGAAAATCTCAATCTTAATTCTGTAGACAGCCCTGATTACTTTCTCCTTTTACCTTTAGGCTATTTGTGTTCTAAAATGGTGTTAGATGAACAAAAAACAAACCCTCTCCTGAGAGTTTGGTGCCAAAAATGGGATATACGCAGAATCTTCTTACCTGAATCTAACTTTACAACCTAAAACAAGCACCTTAAACACTGACAAACCTGAAGGCACTCCAGGCTGTCACTGACCAGCGTGTTGACACTAGTTTCTCAGACACTAACATATCTGCCCCTATGCACACACAGGGGATCCCCAAACCCTACAAATCAGAGCAGGGCAGAGCCTGGCACATATGGCGCACAGTCAAGGCGTGGGAGCTACATGCTCCTTCCTCAAAACCTGCTGAAAGGATCAAAGTCCAACAGATGTTTCCAGAGCTGATTAAGACACTAAGCCAAAAGATCCAACCACATAAATTATATTACATCAAATTTTGTGAATTAATTTCTAAAAACCTGAATTGTAATCCTGTGCACTTTAAAATATTGTGACATTTTTCAGGTTGTGGCCCACCTTCTGTTAGTTCCGTTTCTTGTCCTCCAGTAAAACACAGAACCCTTAACTACTTAATAAGTAGTAAAAAATCATATTTTTCTTTACCCACATAGTGGCAGAAAAAAGATAGAACATACTCTTCTATTCCACAATTTCAGGCACATAATAGTTTGCTCACATGAGTATGTTATGGGAGACACAGCCACCCCGATGTGATCCAGTAAAGAAAACTGAAATCAGATGTCCAAACCTGTTACATAACAAGGCAAAGGGAAATATAGCATTTTTAATTATTGCAACAGATTTTCATGAAACCTTTCAATTTTTTAATGGATGGCATTCAATGGATGTGGAAAGTTTCCAATTTTTCTTCCTAGGATGCAAAAGAAAAATTTGAATGTCAAGTTTCTCTTGAGGTGGGATTTCTGAATTTCAAGCAAATCTAATAGTTACCTCATAGTAATGTACAAGAAATTCAAAATAGAGAAAGCTCTTTCAGCTTTCTTGGCTCTGTAATGTTGTAAAGCATTGTCACCACTCACTAGCAGCACTCTTTCTAAGTTGTAAAAGAAAAAATCAGTTTTGAATATTCATTCCTAATTAACCTTTCTGATAGAAAGATTAAAAATCATTTATTTTCTTAGCCATTTATGTTATCCAGTAGGGAAAATCTTTCATGACATTTGTTTACAGTCTAGAGTCTGTAAATTCAGAGTCTGAGTTTAGCATTGTTTAGATTCTGCAGACACAAAACAGTTATGTTAGTCTTTGATTTCCAAACATTTCTTGAAAAATTGAGACAATTCATTGTTTTTAGGTTAAGATAGATATGTATTTAACATATGTGTGTATTTAAAATATGTGTGGATTTTTGATAGGAAGAAATACATTATTGTAGTAAGTGAGTAAATCCTGTGAAATGATTATGTTATTCAAGGAATAAATTACTGTGTAAACTCATTTTAAAGGAAGGTTCTTTTTTGAAACTGAATTAACAAATTCAGTGTAACAAAATCCTGGGTCTGTATCTCATCATTCAGAAGCAGGAAGCTTTAGATATAAAATTTCTCACATTAACGTTTTCTACAAGGACATTAATGTGTAATATCTCACAAACCCAAAATTATAGTAAAATAGGTATTTAACTCTATTTACAATAAAATACCTACTTAATGTTTAATTTCTATATGCTTATGTTTAATTAGATGGGCTCCTCTGCAAGTGACCTTGGAAACTGCAATATTCTCTGTTAGATGACTCATTAGTGCTGTGGATGCTAGCATATGCTCTAACTTACTAAGAATGGGCTGCTTTAAGTTGTATTACCAAAGTACATGTGAAATTCTTAGTGATTTGCAGAGATTTACCACTGTATCATAAGGGATGATAAGAGTTAACAATGCCTGTAAACTGACATAAAGATGTCTAATAATTATATTGGACAAGGTAATTGCAAAGGGAGGGAAGGGAGATGATGCTGAAAGTGTGGAGTAAATGAACTTGTCTTTCCCCACATTCTGCAATGTCTCAGTGTCACAAAGAATGGAGAAGGAAATCTTTTTGGGAAAATGGAAGCTAGAAGTTGAAATTCCAAGCCTTGGTGAGGATAAACAATTAAACAGATTATTCACAAGGAGCTGTCACCCAGATTTGTACTCTTCAGCCTGGCTTCTTTTGGTCTTGCAAGACGTCCACTGATGTCACAAGCTGACGCCTCAGAGATGTGATGTTCAGGGGTGTCTCTGTCCTTTGCCTGCAGAAGTTGCTGTGAAAAGCAGTGGATATAAAAGTGCGGGCAGCAAACAGCTGAGAGATGTGATGTAGGGCCAAATTGCATATGTTGAAGATGTCTTGTTTGTGGTTAGTGAGAACAGCTGTATTTTTAATTTCCTTTCCTTAGAAAAAAGAGTGTATATCTCAGAAGAATTTGCTTCCCATCCTGAAGTCTATGTGAGGAAGTGGATTGGTATGAAGTCCTGGCTTCAAAAAGGTTATCGATATAAATTTCTCAGACTTAAGTAACCAGAGTTAAAATGCACACACACAAGCTTAGATAGATTCCTGAGTTTAGTAATCCTTCACTGGCACAGAGGGACTGTTTGCATTTCATTCTTACAATTGTGCATTTCTTAGTTCTCATCTTCTCAATGTTCCTGAGTCTGAAGACCTTCATATAATTAGTTTGATTTGTCATACAGCTTCAGGGGAAGAAACAATCCTCTCCTTCACAAAAAAATCTACAGGTGGCATGAGCATCTCATTGAGTTTATCTCAGTGTATGAATACCTTGTACAAATGTCCCCTATTTTACAGAAATGGCCTTCCAATCACAGAGTGCACATGGGAAGCCCTGCAGTAAGTGTACTTGTGCATTTTGGAGAGGAAGGAGAGATCTACTTTTAGAATTAAAAGGAGTTTCCTGCATTGCAAACATGCTAAGCACCTGCACAGCTCTGGCAATTTCATAGGGTAAAAGCAACATTGCAAGACATGGGCCTAGGTCTCAACACTAGAGGGAGAAAGTAGTCTCATAATAATATTACAGATTATTTCTTCTCATTCTCAAAAATGAAACAAGATGGTTTGACGACCCTTTTGGGTTTTGGGTTTTTTTTCTTTCCCAAAAGGATTTCTTCATTTGATTTTCCCTCGGCCATTCTTGTGCAGATCAGAAAGACTGATGTTGAGCTCAGCTGATTTGGGTAAGTGATATTCATGTTCAAATTGGGCAGGATGCTCAGACAAATGTTTTTTCAATAGCTACAAGAACAGAAAATTCTTACAACCTACGGCTGCTTTCCGTTTGAAGTAGTAATAAAAGTAATGTAGTGTTAGCCAGAGCTGAGCTGCTGCAAATGTAAAGAGTTAGCTTTCTGTGTTGATATATATGCTTAATTGAGTAGAGCTGGGAGTCGCAGGATGGGAATAATGGACACAAGATAAAGAAGAAAGTGCCAGACATGAAAAAGATCGCTGAAATCTGCTTCTAGGTTTGGATTGAATAGGAGACAAACCTTCTGCCAATGAAAACTGTTACTGGTAGTAACAGCCTACACCAAATGTTTGGCTGCTAGCCAACAGCAGTTGCCCTGTGCCAGATTCCTGTGATGGATGCAATGTGGACCTGTTACTTTCATGTACATAGAGTACAAATACAAAAGCTCTTGTCGCTGTTCTTGTTGTTAAAGCAAAGCTGGCAAATATTTTTGTTTTCTGCAGCTAGTCTTGGCAGGGCCTGAAAACCAGCTGTGCATAGTGAAGCACCTGTATAATGGAGAAGCAAGCAACAACAGAAAGCTAGCAATAACTGCACAAAGGTGAATTTCTTTTGTCATGTTTTATGTCAACTTATGAAACATTTTTCTAAGGCAAGGCTATCTTGACAGTCCAGAAACCAGCTGAGTACAGGAGCTTACCTCTGTGTTTTAATGAAATGACACAGGACAAAGAAACAGTACATGAACTTGCAATCTTTTTTTCTACCCTGTGTAATGACAACTGGACAAATATTTTTATATTCAGTGGTGAAAACCACTTAGCAAACTGCATTGCACTACATGCAACACAGAATTACAGGGTTTACACTTTATCAACAAAACAGTTCTTTTACAGCAGGTGCCACAAGGCTTCCAGGGAAATTAGAATAGAAGTGAAAGGTAAAAGTCCTGCCCTTGCTTCCCAGGTATTCTACATTCCCATGCCATAAACTTGGGTACATTTCTAAAAGCCTGACTAGTCAAATCTCCTCTGGACTTCTGGACACTCTGATCCAGAAATCAACAAAGAATGTAATTTTGATATTTCCATTATTTGTTAGCTTTATTTTCCTTAAAACAGACAAGGCTAGATGCTTGGGAGTACAAAATCACATGCAAAAAAAAATGAAAGTAAATAGTCGTATCTGAGAAAATAACCACGTGCTCTTAGATTAGTTTGATTCAAGGATAAAATTTTATCAATGCATGTATGAAGGATGGTGGGGTTTTTCTTTTATGAGACGGTTCCACTAAACACCAGTTGCAGCAGCCTCTTATGACCACATCACTTATATATGTTTTTGCGAGCACTATAACTGCCAGGAGTACATTGTTCAGCACATAAATACCAGGCAACAGGGACTGTTTTATTGTTTGGCTGATGCAAAGTACAGCTGTGCAAGGTTGACAAATCCAGCATTTCTTTGTGACAGTTCATTATGTAGATTCTTAATATTAGGGCTAATCCTGAAGCACGTATTTAGGCAAAACTCCTACTGCATGTGTGCCAAATCAGCAAACAATCCAGGTTCAAACCAGTAAATGCTAGGGCCTGAGCAAGCTGTTTGAGGACCACAGGCAGAGCAGAGCTGAACATTCTGAACTGCTGCAGTCACTTGCTTGATAGAATTTCTACCATCAACATCATGAAAACCAGCAGACATAGGATAAAAATAAGTCTTTTGTCCTTGCAACTTCACATTCCTAAGAGTGGCTGTCCAGGATCCACAGATGTTGAGTGCCACCAGAACAGGCTAAAAACTGATGGTTTGGCTGCAGTTAGTCACAGTCCTTCATGATGAAATTACTTGAAAATAACTTATTTTGTAATTGAATTTAATTACAGAAAAATGCTGAAAGAAATTAGGAGATGGAGAGTGGGATCACCCTACTGGTTACACACGTAATTCTAACTGGAAGAACTAAGAAATACATAGAAATTATCCTCTGACAGTAAAATGGCATTAGAAATGGCTTTAGAAAGTTGTACATCAAGAGCTCTTTGAATGAAGAACTCTTCAAATTTTATTAACCTTAGTTATACAATGCCACAACCACTTACTACAGTTAGTGAAAAAGAATGGCAACACTTAAGTGGATATTTTTTAAAGACAGCAGGTCTCAGGAATAACTACTGCAGGAAATAAAGCTTTCCTCCATATTTCTCCTTTAAAACACCACTTTTCCCCTACCATCAGAACCACATATACACATTCATTCAATTTATTGGTTTAGCTTTCAATACTGATAGGACATATTTCTCGTTGGTGTGCATACATATGAGAATGGATTTAACATAATTTTGAAACATAAAAGTGGAAAGAACATCAGCCATAAACAGAAACCTCCACAGTACATTCAACCTTGAGATTAATAGATGCTCAGCATAGGATTGTTCATAACACATCCCTGAAAACTCTTTCCCCAAAATAGAAAGTAAGACCGACAGAAGAAGAGTTTTAAAATGACACAAATGATGCATTCCGAGAACATGGGTGGCAAATGTATTGCCAATATTCTGGGTTCTTCTTATAGCAAGGAATGTCTTAACAGAAATGTGTAGATGATTTTAGACAGTGGGTCACATTTCATGTTACAAAAAATGAAATAAATCTCATGCTAAACTTCAAAACATACAAACTTCATGCTGAGAAGCCCAAGAAAAAATCTGACATGAAGAAAATTCTTTTTTGTCACTAAATCTGACAGTTTGTTTAACTCAGAGTGTATTTGGAAGACCAAATGAACTTAAAGATATTTCCTGTAAAACGCAAGCTTTTTCCACCTTTTCCTGCTCATAGTAACATCATTCTGTTTATCAGCCTTTTAAATTTCTTCTTAGAATTTCTCATATTCTTATTTGATTCAGCAATTCTTCTACAATAACTATATGGAGAATTTCTTGGGTGACAACACTCCTTTGGATGGATCAGAACATTTTCAGTGAAACTCAATTTGATTTAGCTTTTCTGTGCTGCTAAAGACAAATATTAAACAGTATTAGACAGAATTTTGTGTTCACTAGAAAGGCTTAAAATTCTGTAGATATTTCTGATTCCATAAGAAGGTTCATTCTTAAAAGGAAAAAAAGGAAGGCCAGAACAAAGGCTATGTAACATAGAAAACCTCATTTTTCCTTCTAAACCAGGATATACATAAGACTTACTGCAGCTTAATTCTTACACTCTTTTTCTTTAGACACACATATTTTACCCAGAATTATTTTCTTTCCTTCTAATGCAGTCTTATTTAACTAAACTTTTTATAGTACTGTCATTTATGCTGTTTCTCAGCCACTTTCTTTCACTTAGCCAATGCATCACATTGGTAAAATTAATTTGCAACTTAATGAAATAAATTTGACTGAATAGCCTGTTTTTGCTGGAACCCATTTAGATGGAGCCAGAAATACAAGGCACACTAAAACTTTAAAATAATAAAAGACGTATTAAAGGTCTTAGAATTTAGTGAAAGATTAATGAATTCTTTAAAATACATAATTTTTCCATAACTTAATAGTAATGCAATATTTTGAATAATTTTTTAAGTATTTATTCTCATTTCTGCACATTAGAGCTATGCAAAATCTCTGTTCTAAGAAAGTTTCAGGATTTCTATCACGTGTACGGCAAGAATGACAGAATAGGAAAAATAAACACTAACCTATCAAATGATAAACTGAAAGAATTAGGAAGTAATCTGAATAGGTGCAAAGTGCTCAAAGTCGATTAACTGGCACTTGGGCATTGCTCTGACTGACTTACAAAGGTTCAAACTATATCTGACATACTGAATGAAGGTAATGATATATGCTTCATTCACCAAAGAAACAAGTGTTTTGTTTCCTGCTCTGACTCCATACTTTGCAGATACCTACAGTGGTATAATATGCACTAGTACTATTGTAAAACAAGAGTTTATTACATGGCTAAGTAAGTTGATCTTTGTAAAAGTGCACAAGCACATTGAAATAAAATAAAAACTACTTAATCCAATCTTCTTTCATACGATTTCTTTCTGTTAAAATAACAAAGAATGTAGAGTTTCCATTCACATTCACAAAGTGTCCTCATTCAAACCCCTTCTCTAAAGCTACCTTTCCTCTCCTCTCAACTTTCTTTGCAGTGGAGAAATGTGACTCCACAGAACCAACAGTGATTTTGTTTTATGTTAACTGGCAAAGCTTTTCAAGACTTGCAGTCCTGGTGACACTTAAACGGCCCACACTTTGGATTGTCTTGTTGTGTGGAAAACGTAGATAAGGGGAGGAGGAGAAACATAAAACAGGTGGGCAAGGGCAAAGTGGCATTCACAAATGTTACTTAGATCAGAGCCAGGTTGAGGATCATTTCTGCGATAAAACAAGTGCTGAATTGAAATGACTTCACACAAGGTGTTATATTACTTACGAAGCCCTGAGAATTCTGTAAAACCTGGCAAGCGCATCACACAGAAAAAGGTAAGATCTTCTGAACTTTTAGCCAGGAAATCAACAGAAACTAATATAGTTTAATGGTAATTAGTCTAATATGTGCTGCTTGTAGAACTGCTGCCAATAATACCATGTAGAAGCTGTTGTAAATTGCCAACTCCTCTGGCTGTGTTAGGGATTAGGTGGAAGCTTTTAGGACTGTGCTTGGCTTGATACATAGGTCACTCCTGAAATAGCTTTACAAACTAATTTAACAAAATATGATCCTCAAGATTCTTGGTGGGAAATCCTGGAAAATGGTCATTTTCTATTTATATTTGCATCAACATTTTCTCCATGACACCTTGAGACCTTGTAATAAGAGGGTACGTTTTCCGTCTGATACAAGCCTG
Source organism: Strigops habroptila (assembly GCF_004027225.2). NCBI lineage: Eukaryota > Metazoa > Chordata > Aves > Psittaciformes > Psittacidae > Strigops > Strigops habroptila. The sequence goes on from NC_044302.2 coordinate 84,710,864, forward strand.
GTGCTTTGGTGCATGCTTGGCTTATTGATGCAGCCAGACCAGAAGAGTAAGGTTAGGATCTAAACGTAAATAAAGTTTGGATAACATCTATACTATCTATAGTAGCAAGTTGTCATATGACAATAAATGTCAGCAGATATGAGTAATTTGAATGAAACGTTTATTTCAATTGCTTAAGCTAATGTTTTATGTTTGGTTATCTTACTAAAAGATGTGTGACCTTCTGTCCTTCCCTGGCTGTCTCTTTTCAGAAAGGCTTGACTTTTCAACCCCACTCCCTATTCTATCTTCTCGTTGCTAGTTTCCCTCTGCCTCATGTACACTCACAGGGTTAAAAAGAAAGACTTTGCATCAAACTCTAAGAGGCCATGGAACACAATCCAAGATGTGGGTTTGTGAGTGGGTGAGAAAAGGGAGATAGCCAAAGTGGTCACGGTCCTTGGATGCTGCATTTGTGTGTGCAAGCAATAAGCCTGCACATATAGTCTGGGGCACAGGTTTCTGTCATGAAAAGCTACTGAAAATTGCCTGGTTTTGTATGTACTGCACCAGTCTCAATATATCTCAATATGCATAGTTGTTCTTCCAAAACCTTAGTATCATAAGAGTACTATCAGGAAAAATAAATTGAGACAAAAACAACACAATAAGAAGTTCTTTAGATATTATGTCACTGAAAGTCATGAAAATGGCTAGATTTGTTCACAACCATTCATTTCCACAGTCCTTTTAACATGGAGCCAGGTGGAAAGAAACACAAATTTGTCTGTGGGTTTTCTGCTTGCTGGCACTTGGCACTGCAGTCAACTTTGCCACCAGACATCAATCCTTTGGTTTAACTGCACTGTTTCTATCACACATACAAAATAATGGTAACAGAGAATCTTATATAATGGAGATTATAACAAACGTTTCATTATCAAAAAACCCCATATTAACCAATATATAATAATACTATAATCTGAAAAAAACGGAACCTCAGTATTTTACCAAGTACATTTTGCTTACATTGTACTTCATTGTTGTAACTGCAGTGACTGGGAGATTAAATTTTACTTAGCTAAATACACATTTCACAAATTAAATTCTTATTTCAGTTTTAGAAGCTGTCTCACCTGTGCATTTGTACAGGGAGATTTGCATTACATGCAGAGTCTGCTGTCAGGCAATAGTTCAGACTTCAGTAAGAGATAGTTTTGATGACATACTAGACTGAAAAATTCTCATTGGATTTATCTCCTAATTCTTGTCAAATTATGCCATAAAATATCTCTATAAATGAGGAGATTGTGATGGTAAACTGAGCATCAGATTATTATTATTATTACTATCAGTAGTAGTAGTATCATTCAATGATTTATTTAACCATATTTTTGAAAACAATACCTCAAAGTAGTTATACAGCATGGTGATATACACTCTTTTCTGATTTCAGATCATTTCACAATGTGCTCTGATCTTGTTAGATCTCACAAACAGCTATTTTATACAGATCACCTGAAAGAAAAGCATCCTGACTAGGAACTATATACATGACCTACTAATTAACAGGTCAGCAGCTAAAGTGTTTACAGACTGCCTAATAAACAGCTTTACTAATAACAAACCCTGATTCAGATATCACAAAGTACAGTGCGTATTATGCCTCTAATAATTTCCCATTTAGTAATTTTCCTTACAGGAAAACATTTATTTTTAAAGGTATTTCAGATTCAGTTAATGGATTGAAAATAATCTCATATATTTACCAGATATGAGTTTAATACTTTGATTTGTGTGTATACACAGGCACCCAGGCATACACACATACAAATTTAACTATGCTTTGTTGTGTATTATACTTAATGAAACAGCTGAGAGCAAACGTCACCCTGCAAATAAGATTGCTAATAGGAACTGGATGTTTAAGATACATGAATAACAATGCATCTCCCAATAGAAGCAGTGAAACACATAGATCCAAATGGGGCTTGACACTTGGCCTTACATAGGCTTAAACAGCAAGGAGGAGGTTTGCAGTACAGCGAGATAAGGAGGTTTTTACAGCCTGGTTCATGGCACACCTGGACAGCTCAGGAAAAGCCAGGAACCCCAACGCTTTGCTGCCAAGGACTGTAACCCTTTAGGGCTGAACGCCGTAGCAGGGAGGAGGGCGGTAGGGGTCCAGGAGAGTGTCTCACTGCCATGGCCCAGAGCAGTAGGCTCTGCTGAGCCTCGGTGAGGCTCTGTCATCATGAGGAAGGGCATCACAACCTGGCCTTCAAATATTTATGACTCAATTATCATTTAACATGTACTTTTAGGAAAGCCAACCATAAAGTTACACGTTTCACAGCTAGTTTCTGGACAAGCTGCTATAAAATTACATGTCTTTGTCACACAAGTCTCTGGATTATCTCTGAATGCAAGGAAGGGAGAGGGAGGTATTTCTAGCGCTGCTTCTGAGACCGGCGTCAGCACTTCTGTCACCACCACCACCATGAGTAAGCAAAGATACAGGCCGCGCGCACTAACGAAATGGCTGTGCTCCAAGTAGCACATTTCTTTCAAACACACACTCGGGGCTGAGAATATTGAAAAACGGTTACAATGTCTGGTTAATGTTTTGATCACCTCATATGGTCCCATATACAGCTCCTTTCTTGTGTACATTGGTGGCAGCATAACAAAGGAGCTCAGAGATTCCAGAGTCATTCATATTCATTGTTTTTCCCATTGTCTAACTTCTATTATGCACAGTTTTCTTAAGAGAAACTGCTAAGCAGCAATCATTCAAGGGCGGGTAGACACAATGGGGCCACTTTTGCAGGCTGTTTGCTGGCAAAGTTCCTCTTGAAATCAGGTGAAGGAAGTAGTTGTTTTGTTTAAGAACTGAAATCGGTTGATTTTGAGAAGCCAGACATTTCGCCTGAAAAAATGTCGGACGGGTTAACTTTGTTGACATTAGAGAGTTTCATCCTACGTGATGGGGAATTTCATTCAAGTAATAAGTGCAAGTCTGGGCCCAAGGATGTGTGAAAGCAGCAGATCCTTTTTTCCATTAACTTTTAATTGTAGCTATTTTCGTAGTTCTTTAACTTCACTGTTCCAAAAATAAAACAAAACAAAGCAAAGCAAATAAGATCAAAAATACATTAAATATAAAATACAAAATATTATCATAAAATGAAAGAAAATAAAATAATAAACTCAGGAAAAGAAAAGAGAAAAAAGGGAAGGGAAGGGAAGGGAAGGGAAGGGAAGGGAAGGGAAGGGAAGGGAAGGGAAGGGAAGGGAAGGGAAGGGAAGGGAAGGGAAGGGAAGGGAAGGGAAGGGAAGGGAAGGGAAGGGAAGGGAAGGGAAGGGAAGGGAAGGGAAGGGAAAAGAAAAAAGGAAAAGAAAAGAAAAGAAAAGAAAAGAAAAGAAAAGAAAAGAAAAGAAAAGAAAAGAAAAGAAAAGAAAAGAAAAGAAAAGAGGAAAGGAAAGGAAAGGAAAGGAAAGGAAAGGAAAGGAAAGGAAAGGAAAGGAAAGGAAAGGAAAGGAAAGGAAAGGAAAGGAAAGGAAAGGAAAGGAAAGGAAAGGAAAGGAAAGGAAAGGAAAGGAAAGGAAAGGAAAGGAAAGGAAAGGAAAAAGGAAAGGAAAAAGGAAAGGAAAGGAAAGGAAAGGAAAGGAAAGGAAGGAAAGGAAAGGAAAGGAAAGGAAAGGAAAGGAAAGGAAAGGAAAGGAAAGGAAAGGAAAGGAAAGGAAAGGAAGGAAAGGAAAGGAAAGGAAAGGAAAGGAAAGGAAAAAGGAAAGGAAAGGAAAAAGGAAAGGAAAGGAAAAAGGAAAGGAAAGGAAAAAGGAAAGGAAAGGAAAAGGAAAGGAAGGAAAAAGGAAAGGAAAGGAAAGGAAAGGAAAGGAAAGGAAAGGAAAGGAAAGGAAAGGAAAGGAAAGGAAAGGAAAGGAAAGGAAGGAAAGGAAAGGAAAGGAAAGGAAAGGAAAGGAAAGGAAAGGAAAGGAAAGGAAAGGAAAGGAAAAAGAAAAGGAAAGGAAAAAGAAAAGAAAAAAGAAAAGAAAAGGAAAGAAAAGGAAAGAAAAAAAGAAAAAAGGAAAGGAAAGGAAAGGAAAGGAAAGGAAAGGAAAGGAAAGGAAAGGAAAGGAAAGGAAAGGAAAGGAAAGGAAAGGAAAGGAAAGGAAAGGAAAGGAAAGGAAAGGAAAGGAAAGGAAAGGAAAGGAAAGGAAAGGAAAGGAAAGGAAAGGAAAGGAAAGGAAAGGAAAAGGAAAGGAAAGAGAAAAGAGAAAAAAGAAAAAAGGATATGCTCATGGATTTTGAGAGAACACAATTACCATATTCAAAATAAATACATTACTAGTCATCTCTAGGCTCATATCCCTTGACATGGGAAGTGCCCCATTGGTGAAGGAGAGGGGGGAGAATTATTCTGTGGGCTGGTGGCATGGCACTTTCCATTAAAATTGAAATTTGGCCCTTTACTGGTTTAATCATTTATCCAGCAGCTGTCCCAAACACCATGACTCACTGTACTTCTGCAGCTGTGCTTTTGGAGAAGGCCACTGGGACACTAGAGCAACAGAAACCAAAACCAAAAGTGGGACCAGTCTGCCAGCCTACTCTGCAAATACACACATGCTTTTCCTGCTGAAATGGACTGCCTACGTTGACACTTTTACCAATGTAAAGCAGGGGCAACCAGAAACTGCCCACATTACCTGCTGTTTAGGGCTCCTTCAGGGGCTACAGGCAAGCTCTCTAAAGCAATATGACCTCTGACACAGGAAAAAAGCACTGGCCACCTGACTAATTAGTGATTTGAACACTTTAGATCACAATCTGTTCACTTCCATGAAGTTTCATAAGAAATCAGTGACACAAATGGTTACAGAGCCTGGGAGTCTGAATTCTTTGTCATCTGCTGCTGAAAGCCTGTGGAGTTTACAGTAGAGGATCTACGAATAATTTTACATGCACATACCCACAAACCCTATGTAATGTTAAATAATTAGCTGTTCCTTTTAAGAACAGAAACAATTTTATTCTTCCCATTGTTTTACCTGAGAGAAACACATGCCAGCAGCATTATACTCTTACCTTTGCAGGTTTTACTATTCTAGAAAATAGATTTATAAAAGGAAAAAGTGTCACGTTCTAGCATAGACTTAACCTTAAACTTAGACAAAGTGGTCAATAGCCACAACATCTGTTAGGCAGTAAAGTGTTACATAAAAGAGAACCTTCTAGTCCATCTGAAATTTAATAGCATGTATTGATAGTTGCTGGGGGGTTCCCCCCCTTTTCAGTAAACATACAATGACAAGGTGCTTTGCCTAGGATGCTGTGAGAGGGAGTAATTAGTTTTAAAAAGGGGGAGACAGAAAGAGAAGGAGACAGCAAAAGCTTTCATATATCCCTCGCTCTGAGGCATCTCATCTTCCTAATGGGAACAAAAAGTGAGAGTAAAAGTAGCAGTTGAAAGAGAAAGTCTGTAAATCCAAACTGTTGGTTATTAAAAACAGTTTATTGTTCTAACTATATCTTAGAAACAAATTGTGCACTATCTGTCCTCTATTTGCAGAAAGGTCATGAGTGTGTCTTGTGCTGCTAAACATGTATTTTAGTAAGTATTAAAATTGCTTGAAAATACCAGTATTGTCAAACTCAAAAGTTTTCAACTTTTCTCTCTATCAATGTATTATTTTAAACTGCCTACAAAAGGTGACTAAGAAAAGAAGTTTGTACATGTGATTTTCTTCAGGGAGATGGAAGTGTTTGAGAGTCTGCAAACCAAAAAAGGCTCACAGTCACACCGATATATTATGATTAATTTGTTTTTACCTTTTTTAAATAAAGATCACACTAACTAGAATTTCTACAGAGTTGTTTTGGGGTTTTTTTGTAGTTTATTTGATAATACTATCTTTCTTACATATTTCTGCAGCATCCTGTTCAATAGTGTTCTATTTGTGACTAGCAGTTTTAAAACTATCTCAGGAGTTAGCAACAGCAATAAAATGAAATGGTTCCATTTTTTTTTATATTAGTTCAGAGCTTTGGGCACTGGTAGTTACAATAAAACAGACGAAAAAAACCACAATATAAAATTTAGACTTTTTGCTCTCCTTGTAGCATAATCACAAAAGGAGAAGAGTCACATTCTTAACAACACAAGAATTAAGGGGGTTTACATGGGATGAGTTTTCACACATCAAAGGAATTTTACCCTGGTGTGCTGTTGGAATTATAAAACAATAAATTATGTAAGGTATATTTTTTGCCACTTCCAATATTTGAAAAATGTGATTTTCTCCAAAATTGTCACAATTTATCACCAACACCTGTAGACATACAAAATGTAGAGGCTCATACTCTTTCAGAGTGATGCTCCTGTTGCCTAGCAAGCAGTAGCAACTTTGGGTAAAATATCAGATAAATACATTACACGCTGCATGCAGTCCCCACGAAAGCTTGGCAGTGAAACCCACCTCCCACTTCACTGCCTCCGGCTGTCCTATTCTGCTTAACCTCAGTTGTGGTGCCTGAACTTCTGTTGTAGGAGTTGCATTGGGTAGCTGCCCTGCTCCTTTGGTAGAAATAAGCAGGGTCTTTTAAAGCCCCAATGTGGTTACTACACAGCATCCTCGGCATTGTATCAGCCAGCTGAGGGGACACGCAGCTGCAGAGCAGCGGTAGCGGTGCCTAACAGAGTGGAGGGGGGACATACTGTTTAAGCCAGCATTTCCCCCGAAATCTCTGGTAAACCAGAAATCAAAAGTGGTATTTCCCTGTGAGTGCCTTAGCGTCATAATCTGCATTTTCTCCTTAGCATTGTCATCAGTTCAGGTAGGTTCAAACCTACCCTCCTGTCCGTACCTGCCATTATTTGCTTTTAACCAATAGCATTGGGTTAACAGAAATGTACATTAGAAATGCTGCTTCTCACTGCATGTACACAGTTTAGACCTTCTTTCTTCCATTGTATGAGATCTTCAGTGCCTCAATAATTTAACTGCAAGCCTTCTCTACTTGAAAGGCACCTTAAGGCACTGAAAAGTGTGGGTAGAAGAATTTAAGTTTCTGTTAAATTTAATTTAAAAAACCAAGATTATGTTAGTTTATATTATTGAATAATGGAACGTGACATGTCAGAAGATGTTAAATATTTGCAAGAAGTTAGCATCGTGCTATGCACTTTCCAAATGGATCTATTATGTCTGAGATTTCTAGCTACTTATTTTAAGTGATAAGTGTCATTCGGCATCATGTGTCAAGGAACTACCATGTGTTCCTCATTTGCCTTTTAAGAAGTTACAAATGACACCATTCATCTCATCACATGATAGACCTGTTGCTTCTTGTCATTATATGCTGCCTGCCTGTTCTGAATGTGGTAAAGATCCATTCTTCCTGTAGTCTCTTGCTTCAGTTTAAATTAACAGGGAAGTCTTCTGGAGTTTTTAAGAACACTTAACTGTCTCCTCTTGAAGTCTAATCTGTTTATGCTGTGACCAGATCTCCTCAATGCAGTCTAAACACACAAACTGCTTTGAAATATACTTAACTAAATAAAAATACAAGCTAATGCCTTCCTTTATAGGTTTTATGTATTTTACCGCAGTGTTGCAGATGTGGGTGTGTTTCAGAAAGGCCTGAAAAACAAAAACATGAGTGCACACATGGAGGATTGTAGCCATAAGATAAATAATTGAAACATGTTGGGAAACTCTTTGTGAGATATAAGTGAATTCATTGTGCCCACTGGGATATTTACCAGATGAGAAGTGTGACAACGACAGTATCCTTGTTGTTTGGTACATAATTTAGAGTATTCCTGATGAATATTTCATGCAGTATCATTTGTGTATGAATTGTAAGACATGTATATCAAGATTCACCAGGGGCACTGTCAAACTCCTCAGTTTGAAATAAGCACTTATAAATTACTTAAGGATATTGTAGGAAAAGGGATTAGTGTATGCTCTGCTTTAAGCAAATCATTATGTCCCTTCTTGGGGACAATAAGCAGCATTGCATAGTAAAGGAAGAACACTGAAACAAAGAAAACTAATATACTCTCAGTTTCACACTAACAATCAAGTTATATTCCTAGAAATTCCCTTGAAATTTCTTAAAATGCATGTAATTTTTGAAAAGAATGAACAGAAGTCATTTTCTGCAAATTAAGGAAATTTGTATTTTACGTAGCATGGGGACTTCTGGAAAGCATTTGCTAATTCAGTTCAAAAAAATAAGAATAACTGATTATTTATATCCATATTTATACATTTCAACAAACTTATTCAGATTAATTTTTTACTTCATAGTGAGGGTCATTTAATAATGAATTTTAGTTAAATTTCTTTTTGATTAAAAAACTATCAAAATAGACATTATTCGGTTTTATGATTAAACACTTTAATGGAACTGAAGATCAGTTTGCAAGCGATGGTGAACAGAATAAACATATAAATCTAACAATTAATGCAGTGAGAATGAACAATTCAACCAATTATACCAAAGTAGGGCCTGCTCTCTCATTCTAAGTTATACCTAAACTAATAAGCAGTATGTATATAGCTACAAATCAGTATATATCTACATCTACAGGTATTTGTATGTCTACAAATCTGTCTGCATAAGTAGTTCTAAAAGAGGTGTTTAAAACAAAATTCCTGAATCACTGCAGCTTATTGTCATGAGTATTCTGGTTTTCTAAAGTCCTGAACATCTAGCAAATCCAGTTAACTTTAGTACATTTATAACATGTTGAATTTCCCGAAATTCTTTCATAGTTGCACTAACCATGGATAGAAACTCTTTTTTCTCCCATTTTGAAAAATAAAGTCCTTAGCTTTTCAGGTTTCTGCAAGGGTCCATGGGGATGCTCTTCATCTGTTCCAGAACAGGGGCATCTAGAACTGTAGCTGCATGAGCAAGGCCAATTTCATAGAATCATAGAATAGTTAGGGTTGGAAAGGACCTCAAGATCATCTAGTTCCAACCCCCCTGCCATGGGCAGGAACACTTCACACTCAAATTTATGTCTATGAGTCTTGTTTCCTAATTTTTTAAAATAACAGTTTTGAATTTACTTCATACAACAGCGTTTCCAGGAATGACAAGAACAAATCTATAGTGAGATGCAACTAAGCATGCCCTTGTTATTTTATTAATAATTCCTTTAAGAATTCTTTTTTTACATAAAAACATCAATAAAAAATGACCCCTGAATTTATTTAAAAAAAAAAAATAAAAAATTTTAGCAGCTTAGTCATAAAGTAAGTAAAACTCAATGTCTCAAATAATTGCCAAAGGCCAAGATTCAACAAAGCATGTTCTCAGCTTAAAGTACATATTTAAATCTGTTGACTTCATGGGACTCAGATATCTGCTTAAGGACATGCTTCAATCAATGCATGGATTCCCACTGGAGTCTCTAGCCTTCCTCTTACAGTTTCAATGATGCCTGTTGGGCACAGCGCCAATAAGCTCAATCTTGAAACCACTCAAGTCAAGAAGAACCCTTGTTACTGACTTCACTGTGTGCAGAATGAGGCCATGTGCAGGGAAGCACAGCTCTCAGGCAGTGTTCAGTACTGTGCAACATGCTCTGTGCTTTCCTCTTTTATTTTTTTCTAATGTAATCAGAGATGATAATTTACAGAGACGTGTTTATTTTTTTTTTTCTTTCTTTCCCTACACTTTTACAAGGAGTGAAAGTCATTCTGTTTCTGACTCCTAAGGTTTCATGAGAATCATACTCTGCTCTACCTGGATACGTCTTCTGCTTTGGTTAACTCAACCCAAGAGGTTTGTGGGTGGTTCTTTTTTTCTTCCAGATGCATGCCTATATTTTTATTCAAAGTGGTTTTAAGTTTAAAAGTTATTTGAAATAATTTAAAATAATCTTGAAATTACTAATCTCCATCCCAATGTCAATGAAACTATCTATAGAGATAGTTCCACATTATAAAAGTAGTTTCTGGGTATATAAACAGCTCAGGCCTCTAATCAAAAATGAAAAGTTTTGTATATTTCTTATCAAAGGGGTTACTGGTTTTGCTTTTTTGCAATCCTGTTTTGACTACCAATTATTTTTTTTAATTTTACAAATATGTCAAGATATTACTTTGCAACATCCAAATCTATCCAGTGGTGTCGTCTATTGATGTCAAGGGCTGAGTTTTAATCTCAGTTATTCTGTTGAGCTTTCATCTCCATCTCTCTCTCCTCATTTGTAGAGTAAGTATGATAACACCTTCTTAGAGGTTTATGTGAATTAACTAGCTGGAATAGATTTGTCTACCCCTGTTAAATTCAGTAGAATTTATTTTTCCAGCTCTTCAATAAAGTGCCATGTAAGCATGGAAAACAATAATTATTATTTCTGTAGATAATCAAGTTCTTTGCATTTAAGGAGTTTTTTATCTTAGAAACAAGCCTCCGATTGTGTACTTGTTTGTACCTTATAAAAGGTATCTTCAGACTTCGTCTATTTTTTAAAAGCAGGTTAAAGCTAATAAACTGGTTATTGATATATCAGAAGACATTGAAAAAGGTTCTGATTGATAACTCAAGGTCATAAAATCTGCAAGTAATCAAAACCATAGTTTCCTGAATGGGGGAGGGCTGTGAAATGCTGCTTCTGCAAGTTGAAAGTACCACTTTCAACTTTTTAATATTTTTAATAGTAATAGTTTTTAACTTTCTTGACATTTTTAACAGTAAAAAAAACAAACAAAAAAAAAGGAAGAAAAAGAAAAAAGAAAAAAAAGCAGTATTTTCTCACTAGGACTGCTATTGCAGATGTTACTGTGTCCTCATAGTAACATTATCTACCAACCAATACCTAAAATTACTGTTTCTTTGACATTTTTCAAACCTTTTAAAAGCACAAACTTTAGCTCTACTGCAAATGAAAACATCATAGCAAAGCAACATGGCTTTAACAGCGCTTATGAGAGCTGTCAGAAAAAAACAGCAACATGGAAACACTTCTTTTACAAGTTTAGGAAAAGAAGGAGAAATGTTACTCAAAGGAGGAAAGAGCTAAGTGAACTAAGAAGTAAAAGGCAGGAAGAAAAAGAGAGAAGAAGGATATGTATATGGATAGGATCCCTCAGGTTTATATCTAATGGAAGCAGTATTTAATATCCAACTAATAAAACTTGGTGAGGTGCTGCCTAAAGTTGATATCAAAATTTCCACTGTATTCAGGGAGCTGAAAGTTTCATCTCATATCTTCAGAGCAGTGAAAATGCTCCCTGTCAGAGTTCGCGCAGTGGAAAATCTTTTCCACTCCAGACATCTCAGGGGCCGTTTGCTCTATTTCTACATCTCTATAATATGTGAGTAGTTGTTTGTACTTACCCAAAATGGGCAAATTTTGAGACAGGATAGATTTTACCCACTCTAAAATATACTGAGGCAACTGTCAGAGACTGTACAAGCTGTCCTGAAAAACATGGTAAATAAAATATGTCTTCATTTTCTCAGAGATCATAGTAACAGGTATGCGACCATCTCATACTGAGGAGATAAAAAATAATAATGTATTTTTCCTTGCTTAATCTTGCTTAATCTTTCTCCAGATTCCTGCACATCTTTCCTCTTAGTGTCTGAAGTTTGTTTGGTATTTAGAGACTGTTACTTACAGGATATTTTTGCTGTACTATTGAGGTATGAAATAAAAATTTAACAGGAACTCCGTATGGCTAAAACTCATCTCCCTTTATAACTGGTGACCTCATAGATCTGACTGATACCTTCTGATTATTGCATTCAAAGTCTTCCACATGGAATAGTTTATATAGAATAATCTGACTTTCTGAAGTGTAAAAGATCCAGCAGCTGCAAAGGAGAACTAATAATTTGAAGACATTCAGTGCCTGAGTGCCGGTGTCTGATCCAAGTGAAAAGTGAATGGGAGATCTTCATGAAAACAGTGCAAACGAAGGTGCTTAGTGGTCTTTTGATGAAGAAAAAAAAAAAAAATACCCAAACAAAAAACCACACAACCAAAACGATAAAAAAACAGAGGAAGCTTCTGGCCACTTACAACAGAATGTTAATAGCTCCATGTCACTTTAACTCTGACAGCTCTGAAGTGAAAGGCCACTAATCTCTGTTTGTAATGTGCACAATTGAAGACAAAAAGTAAGTATTCTTACTTAAGCCATGGATAAGCATTAACAGTCTGAAAATGAAGGGAATGTTCTGTAACTTATTTTAGAGTCAGCAGATACCTCCCCGCAAAGCCTCAGAAGATGTATATTTTTCTTTCTTCTGCGATTGCACAGGTGATTTAAATGGAACTCTGCTTTCAGGACTGCTCGGATCATTATTCATCATCTTTACACAGGGAATGTTAGCCTGCTACAAATTTCAGGTACAAATTATAATGCATGCTTACTAGAATGGGTTGGGAATTTTCTAAGTACAGGAGTAGAGGCTTGGGCTATCTCTGTTTCTCAAAATTTACTAACTTTAAAGGATTATATAGGAGACATTTTATTTTTTTTTCCCCTCACAGATTTGGGTTTGCAAACAGTTGACATTTTGATTTTTCATCCAAAACTGTGTATGAATATTCTTGACATAATAAACACTCCCTAAGGTTTTCTGTTCACACTTCATGCTTATCCCTTAAGATTTCTCAGCAATCTCAGACTTATGTACAGCAATATATGGGACAGTTTATCTAAGAGCACTCATACAAATGGCCAAACTCTGTGCTTTTCTCGAAGAATATATCAGCAAGTGCATACCATGTAAAATGAAGTGCATTGCTCTTTTATTCACTTTAATCCTAGATCACCTCTAGCACAGTCATTAGAAGTATTCAAGTAGACGCATTTCTGAGTGTATATTTAAACCAAGGTAATTTTAGCCCACAATTTTAAGAATAGTATTTTGAATAAATAATCAGGGAATCTTGAAACTTATTATGTTGGTTTAGTCTTTCTTATTTTGATTTATTTCCTCAAACTTTTGCTCTTCCTGATCATGCCTAACCAACTGCATTCTCATTTGCTTCTGAAAGTTGACTATGTTCATATGTATAAACATAGCTGCAGCAGTTGTAATACCTGTTCATTACGTGATATTAGATCCTTTGTTCTTTGGATTAATATTTCTACTTCTTGATATTAGCAGCTAATAATTCTTATTATTATAGCCTTCATATCAAGTTTGACATTTCTTTAACTTTAGATGCATATATTACGTCTAAGCACACACATTTAAACAAATGCAGCAAATTTCATAAATAATATTCAATAAATTCATTTTTCTTGTCAGAAAGGCACATGATAATTTTCTTTTTTAGTGGCTGAGTAATGATTTTTAGCTTCTGATATTGTAAAATTCCCATTGGATGAAAAGGAAAATTCAATTTAAATACTCAAAAAATCACGTTTTATGTCATTTGTTTAGTTACATAAAAGTACGTTATATACATCAGAAGCTTGATTTTGTAAGCATGTTCATCTGCAAATAAAACAAATGAATCAGCTTTAGTGAAGTTCCCCCTAGTTTTTCTGAGCAGTGTAATTTCACATTCTAGATGTAGTAGATCTCATTGCTCCATAACCACTTCACAGGTTAAAAAAGAAGCAGCTTTCCTTAGTTTGTGGGTTTTGTGGTTTGTTTTGGAGGGTTTTTTTGACCTTCCATACATTTCTGAAATATTTAATTACAAACATTGAATGACAGAATTGAAAAAACATATATTTATCTCCAGAATGGCTATTGGTTCCAGAAGAAGGCACATGATTTCAACAAATGTTTTTACAGGGATTTAGACAATAACTTCTGCAATTCAGTGACTTTGTTTTCTTCAAAACTAAGGCAAAACATGTGCTATTCAATATACTCAATATATTTTTCTGTGAATTGAAATTATTCAAGTCAATTGCAATAAATTTAGGGTTTCATGCAGATTCATTTATTATTTTATAACTAAAATTACTTAGGTTTACATTTAAAATATAGTTTGAATAAAATACATTCTATTAAAACTAAACAAATAATGTTTTAAAAATTTCTGTTTCTTTCGGTAAGACAAACAAGTACCAGGCAAAGTGTTTGCCATATAGCATAACTTCTATGTGGATGGTATTTTCTGTTTGTCTTTCACTGAATGTTCCACTATCAAAAGATGAATATAGTTTAAAATTTACTCAAAAAAATGTTAATGTATTTAATAAGTCATTCAATTATATTTTACAGCATAATTTCACATGCACTTGTGTTTAACTGGTCAGTACAAATGCTTGAAATGTTTAGTCATGTTTCTAGACTTTAGATGAGTGAATAGATAGTGAAAAATATGTTCAAATGTGATGCCAATGTTTGCATTTTGACACTTGGAGAGTTGTGCTTTCCACCAAAATTATATTTTTCCTTTATAAAATACTGGGTTTATTTATCATCCTAGTTATGAATGATTTGAAGCATGCATAATCTTCAGTCAGCAATAGTATGGTTTATGAAAAAATTGGACATATTTTATGGTAGTATTGTTATATTGATGTGTTAAAGGCTGATAAATCTGATATACTTAAATTCTTATGTCAAAAATCTATGTACTGTAACTGCTCTGTAAGCTTTCATGAAGAATGTACTAGTATGCTGAATAGTAACTGCATTCACTTGTTTTGATTTTATGACAATTAACCATGTATAGGGTTAAATTTCAGAAATAAGTTAAATTCTTCTATTTGTTCAGATTTCACTTATTGTTCTTTTTTCCTTTTAGTCCTACTTTGCTTCATTAGATGCAGTAATATCTCCCTTGCCTGTGACAATTTCCATTAATATCTCGAAGGCAGCTATTAAGTATCATTACAAGAAAAGATTATAGAAGGATACCACATACAATAACAGTGAAGATAAAGACAATAGTCACATTTTCATTTGTTTCTTTGTTCTAAGGATGTAAATCAAATTTCAGGCTCTTTCGAGCATTCTTTCCCCTGCTTACGCTTTCAAAGTGCTCTAAAAAGAACAACCTTCATGGCCAAATAAAATCATCTGTTACGAATGCCTCAACAAAGAAAATACTGATCCTGTCAGAGATTTTTTTCAGCCTTGTGGCCCCCAGAAAAAGAGTTGTCAAGATTAAAAAGAAACTAATTCAGGTCTATTTTTTTTTTTAATAAGGGGGGTTGGATGAATACATTCTTTTAATAAAGCTTTTTAAAAGTGCAGAGACACATTGAAAATATTCAGCATTAAAAGCTAGTCTGTCACACCATCTAAATATTTGGTCAATCAGTTTTTAGAAAAATATCTAAACATACCGATGGAAATTTAAATATATGTAAAGGTCATTCTAATTCTCAACACTATGCAAGAAAACCATGAAATTAACAAACTTTCTATAACTGGAAATTTTGAAATCTTTACAGTTGAATCCTCTGACCGAGGATGAGCTGTATGTCTTTTAAAGAAGCTAACAATTGGACATGGAAGCATTTATTCTTTTCCTGAGTTAGAAAACTGAACAAATGGGGATAAATTAATGGGATGTTGATGTGGGTTTATCCCAATTAATTTTGGATACCTTACACAAGGGTGTAAGTCCTTTGGAGTCAATGGAAAGAGAGAATCAACTCAAGAGCACCTCAACTCACCTAAAATCAAAATCAGCTCCCAAAGGTATCTGAATTTCCCTGCCAATTGTATAGGAAAACATGCATCATCAGAACAAATATGGGCTTCAAAGGTCAATAGTGCTTGTGAACAACTTCAAGATTTTTGTGTGTGGACATAGGCTGTATAACAGATACACAGAAAACGTATATGCAGATACTTGGTTTTCAATTGAAAAATAAATTTTCTGGTAGATTGCCAGTTTCTGTTTCAATAGAATATGCATTTTTCTCAACAACAGAAAATTTCTAGAGAAATAGTATTTTTGGTAAATTTGCTATAAAAACTGTTGTTTGCGTGTGAGGTGGAACAAGTTACTTTGATACCTTTCAGTGTGCCAAACTAGAAACACATATTTTTCAATTAATCCAGCTATAACCTGATCTCATCAGATACCAAGGAAGATAGAGTTAGGCTATTTCCCCAGGTTTTTATTTTGGGTAGACTATCACGCCCATGAGAAATTTGTTCTTTTTCTTCTAGCCACTGTGATTCAGTATGGGAGTGCCTCATCCATCATATCACAGAGAGCACAAACTAATGCCTCTCAGAAGGAAAAGGTTACATAAGGAATGAAAAATATGTTTCTCGATTTGCTTATACATTGGTTTGTAAAAGCCTTATGAACTTGATCACTCTAACCAGGTTCAATAACGGGCAAATAAGTAATGACTGACAACATTAGGTTTTAAAAGTCTTGGTTGAGCATCAGAATAAGTTGCCTGATTTTCTGAAGTGCCAAACTCCCACGAGCTTCAACTGAACCAGTATTTTTTGACTTGAAGAAACATGTGTCCACATGCGATATATGGACATATGTCGTATCTCCTTCAAAAGTGTCCTGCTGAAGATCCCTGCTGCTCTAGGCAAAGCAGAGCTGACTCCTATTCTGTTTGGTAGTGTCTTTGTTCCTGCAGCTGAGAAAGAAAACAGTGACTCTTTTTGCAAGAATAAGACCTTTCTTGTTCTCCCTCCAGACTAAGAACCATACCCAGGTTCATATGCAACTGAAAGTGGCTATGACTTTTCTACCTAAAATTGCTTCTTTTCCTTATGAAAGCACAACAGGAGTGACCATAATTGCTAGAATAAACACTGGCAGGTAAAATCATTACTAAGGTATGTTGGATCAGCCAGGTGCTTTCAGTCTCTCCTTGATGATGAATAGTTAGGTAGCATTTCATTTCTGCTTATTTCAGTAGCTGTCAGTCCAGTACCTTTTGGACAGCCCCACAATGATTTCAGAGGGAAAACACGTTTCAACCAGCTACACATGAAATCAGCTTCAGTTAGCATCTTTGAAGTGTGTTCAGCCATCCATTATTAGTTCAGCAATTACACGACTACAATGTCAAAGGTGCCATTTGTACCTTTGAGGTCCTCAAATAGTCTTGAGTAAAATTACACCACCCACACTGAATGGCAGTGTTATGGATAAGATACTTTCACTTAAAGAGGTGAAGTGAACATAGCTTTACTGCGTCTTTACACAATGTAGTGACAACAGAAAAGTCACTTATTATAGATTTTCTTCTCTTAAATTTCAAACTATTAGTAGACAGAGGCCTGCAGTCACTAATTAAGAATCACTTAAATAGCTGGATAAGGCTAACCTTTTTTGCCTCTTCTCCAACTATGTCAGCTATTTCTTTTCAATCAAAAAAAAAAAAAAAAAAAAAAAAACAAAACCAAAACCAAACCCTTAGGACTTTTTTTTTTCCAATTTTCTGTTTTAATTACAGAAGCTAGTTTGTAACAATTAGTATTTCTAATAGCAAGGCATCATTTAACCTGAACATCTTTCACTGGGAGGGAGGAAAAGACAGCAAAGGCTTTTTTTCGTGTGTCAGAGATATCAGGTCTGCAGTGAACAGTCCCCAGCTCTTTCTCCCAAGAAAGCTAGGCACAGGATGAACAGTAAAATGTCTGGCACTGCCCAGGTTCCTTATAGCAGAAAATCACAAGGTAGTTCAGACACTATGTTACTTCCAGCCCATTCCAGAGAAAGCTAGGTTAGGGATTTAGCTAGAGGGGCATGAAACGCATTACAAGTAATTTCACCAACTAATGCCAGCCATGTGTGCAACGGACTCCATAGTAAAGGCACCACAGCTACTACAGCAGCAGCACAGGAGGGAGAGGGCAAGGGAGGACAACAGCCAGAGCTAGGACCCACAGGAGGCTCTGCAGTGGGGTCAGTGTGCCTGAGACAACTAAGGAGCTGCAGCCCTTCCTGCACACCCTCTACTCTCCTTGCCCCAGCACAGAACTCATCAATTTTCATAGCAATCAACATTCTCGGGGCAGTAGGAACTGTGCAGTGTTGGACAACAGGCATTCAGCACACCATTCAGGTGCCATGTAAGCAGAATGCAGAAGCCTAAATCCAGGTAAAATATGAGTTTATCTTTGCAGGGCTTAAGATTTGCTACAGAGCATTTGTGTGCTGGGTTGACCAAATCCAATCAAAAGCATGATGTTCCAACCTTTTGCTAAGCTCACTTATTTTAATGACTTCAATTAAATATGCCATAGTTTACTTTCCATGTAGCAGTTTTGCTTTCAATCAGGAGCAGCGATACATGGTTCCAGCCCCTCACCAGTCTCACTGGGTTTACACTGGTACCTCTGTGGCAGGTTAACTTTGGCTAATGGCCAAACATCCACCCCGCTACTCTCTCAGTGCAGGGCAGGATGAGAAAGTAAGTTTAAAAAGCTCATGGGCTGAGATAAAGTCAGGGGGATCACTTACTAATTACCATCATGGGCAGAACAGATTTGACCGGGGGGAAATTAATTTATTGCCAATTAAAACAGATCTTGATGTAAGAAATAAAAGGAAAACATTAAAATGACACACCCCCACACTCCCATCCCTCTTTGCAGGCTCTAACTTCACTCCTTCACTCCCAGCTCCTCATCTATCCTTAACAAGCACTACATGAGCATTGGGGAATGGGACTTGTGGCCAGTCTGTAACAGCTGTTCTCTGCTGCACCTTCCTCCTCATACTTTTCTCCTGCTCCAGCATGGTGACTCCACGGACTGCAGAGGACTATCCACTCTGCTTCTGGAGCAGCCTCCTCCTCCGTCATCACTGACTTTGCTGTTCTCAGGGTTGTTTCTCATGTTTTTTTCCCTCACTTCTCTGCCTGTCTGCCATTTTTGCCCTTTCTTAAGTACGTTTTCCCAGAGGCACCACATACATGGCTGCGGAGATCAGCTGTGTGCTCTGGTGGGTCCTTTGGAGCCAGATGGAACCATCTGTGTCCACCATGAGACAGCACTGACCTCTTCCCACAGAGGCCACCCCTGCATCCCCCTGTGCTGACACTTTGTTTCAGCCATGCCATACAGCCTCATCCTGCCCAAGACACTGCTGTCACCAGTAGGCAGTACAATACGCAGGGTATGGACCTCTGCTTTCCTCATATCACTTCTTCATTTAAGCTGACCATTAAGTCAGAGAAAAGAAGTGAAAGGGAGAAAAGAGTAGAAGCTGTGCAAGGAAGCAAATCAACAGGCAGATAACTTTTCTCATCCTCACTCCTGTCTCCTGACCATGTCTTTGATTTAACTCTGTCAATTGCTAAACCGTGCTCACACAAAAAGTATTTTCAGCTTTTTCACTACACCCACGTTTTGCAGTCTTTCATCCATCATCTTCTAATAGATGAAAGAAAATGTAGCAGATCCTCAGTCTTCTGAGCATCTTCAAGGAAAAAAAAACCACCACCACCAAACAACACACTCTAACGTACCAAATTGTTGTATTTCAAATCCATCTTCTTATTTTGGCAGGAAACACACATATGCACGTACACATGCACACACCTTCTTTGAGACATGCTCAACAATTTTTCAAACAATATCACTTCTTTCATGCACTTCAGTACCTTACACACATCACACACACTGTGTTCGTTCAAAACTCTTATTTCTCTGAACATATTTCCAGTAAATTATTCTAGAGTTCAAGTAGATAAATATCACTTCAGGTCTTTCTCTTAGCTGCTTAGCTCTGCCATAACTCAGATATTTGGACACGTGCAGAAGAAGAACTTTCTGGGTTCTGGAAGCCTCAGGCACCTATACAGCTTGGCCATCCCCATGGTTTTAAGCCGAACTGCAGGGCTTGTTAGGGATCCAGTGCTGGATTTGAATGTCTTCATTGCTTTTAAGCCAAAATATCAACATTCTTTTCTTAAAAATCTGATCTTGAATTCAGTCATAAACGTGAAAAAGGTTTTTCCTGTGTGTCCTTTAAGATGGAATATTGTGATTAAGAACACAAAAGAAAAAGAAGAATCTTTCTTTTCCATGGCAGCCATGTAGAAGATTAAAATACAATCTTGACTGAGAAGGCCAAGTTGAGGAAAATAACCAGAATAATGACTTTTTATCTGAGGTTAAAATAATCTGAAGAGTTTGATTTGGTGCTACCAACAATTTCTATTAAATTCCTGCATATAAGACAGGCAGAATCATCAGTACTTTGAAATGAGTCTGTCAAGGAGAACAAAATTTTGTGCTCTCAATGACACGTGTGGTTGTAGTGTGGCAGAAACTTTGGGTTTGGAGACAAGCAAGGTTTTAATGAAAGTATTAGTAATACTTCCTAATTACTACTATAATAATCAGTAAGATGTATGTGTATGAAGGCTTACTGTAGACAAGTACATAAAAGGTTTCTGAGGACTCAATCAGTTCCTACAAGGGAAGGCAAGTCAGCTGTGTTTGTCGCATCATCTGCAACACACACGCTGAATTTATGTGCCCAAGTTATATAATATCAACCCTGTAGTTGAAAATAATAGTTGTATTAAGCCAAAGTTTTATTTTCAGTTGCATTAACTTGAACCAAAAATAAATACATTGCACTCATCAAAGTTATTTAGATCTGTGCCAATGTAAAGGGAGAGCAAACTCTGGCTCATAATTTAATGTTCAGAGCTTGTTCACATGCTTCTGTCTGCTATCACAGTGTACAAAATGTAAAACCAGAGCATTTCACAGAATACAATCCACTTTTGTTCACATGTAAAGCAGAATTCTTTGTTGTTACAAAGGTGGGCAAATGGTCACTCTAAACATCATAAATATTCATTCAAACAGCTAAAATATATTCAGGAGTTGAAATGAAATCCTTCTATTATCATGAAAAACTGATTTTTTTACACTAGTCTGTAACTAATACTTCAGGGAATACAGAGAAATAAAAGAAAGCAGGCATTTTCTCAGGCATAAGCATAGACTGCAGACCATCACTGAAAAATTAACTTATGATTGTGTTTTATTAGGTGCATTGCTCAGGAAGCTTTTTGTTTATTCTCATCAGCCTGCTGCCCTCTGTTCTTATAATTTACAAGCGCATAGGCAATCTAATATATTCTTGTTTGAAACACTTCAGAATCTATTGGCAATTTCCAGCAGTAGCACTGTGTGGTTTTGCTCTTGCATAATTGTCTCTAGCAAGTACTTCTAGGGAAGAAGGATTTTCAAATTCACATGAGAGACCGATTAGAGTATGCTATTTATGATGATAGCATTAAACTTCAGTTTCCCTTCTGATTCTCGGTACAGGTGGTCCTTTGTTAGCATGGCCCTTTCCAAATGTCTTAACTCTTTTAGAGAGGTAACACAAGTGTGTCTAGAACCAGATTTTGCTGCTGTGAATTTAGTGTGCTGAGACTGCTTTTCAGGATTGAACATCATAACTTATATGTAAATATATAAATCAGTAAGAAAAAATAATATGCAAGCCACAACTGTCAGAAAAGAGCAGAAACAGAAGGGGGACTGAAAAAGTGAGTCAAGATAGAGGAACTTTACTCATTTAATAACTACCATACTAACACATTTTATTTTCCCAGCTATCACCTTTTATCTAGAATGATACACACTGAGATGATTAAAATACTAATTGAGGTGAGTCTTAATGCAAATAAATGAAGCCAAGAATTTTCTTTGAAAAGCTAGGGAGTCTGTTCAGTGTAATGTAGCCATGCAAAATTTTATTCCAGAAACCTATAGCAAAAATATAAGGATGTAAATCTTAACTGTGCATAGCGTAACATGACATTCCACCAAAGCTAAAATAACATAACCTTAACAGACCAAGGAAACAAACTGGGGGTTTTACAACCCCAAGTTGAAAGTCCTATCGCCCTACTATATTGTCATGGTTTAAGCGCCGAACCCAGGACATACATACACTAGAGCACACCAGCTTAGTCCAGTGTCTTGTCTCCAAGACAAGGAGACAATACTGTGGAGAGAATTTTTAAAAAAAAAAAAAAAGTGTAAAAAAAAGGTGACTATGTGAAAATAAAACTACATCCAAACCAGGTCTAGCAGCTTTTTCCTATAACTAGGGACAAATTGTAAATAATCCAATGATGCAACATCATTTTTTTAAAGACAGTCCTTTGATAAATTGATAGTGTTTTAAAGCAACTGTGAAGCACAAATTCATGTACCAACTGTGTCACTTGCATATAAACCAAAGCTTTTTTAAATCTCATTAACGTCAGTTCCAGGGCTGTGCATCTCCCTAACAATTGCAAATCGTTTCGAATATTACTTTACAAAATCAAACAGTAAAAAAATTAATAGCTATTTTGTCTTGAGCAAGGTCCAGCTTCTAATTGTCTCATCTAAGTAATAACTGGATTCCTATTTCTGTGACTTTGCGTAAGAAGTGTTTCTTCAGAACAGAAAACCTGCCTGTTATCTTTAATGTTCCTTTCTGCTGCAGCAAATGTCTTTTCAAACATTTGGGGGGGGGGGTTTGATAGTTTGTTCCCCTGTTTCACACAGAGAAGGGTGGCAATGAGAAGTAAATGTAGGAGACAGGAAACCGTATTTGCCAGAGTTTCATTCTGTACTGGCACATTTCTCATTTTAGGGTAAGCACTGTTCTGAACGTATTCCCAGCTAGTAAAGCCCAAAGCAAAAAGACAAAAATGAAAGATTTCCTCATACACAGTACTGCTTCTGCTGCCTCTGCTGCCTCTCTTGCTGGCTCCAGGGGCTGCTCTCTTTTGGTGGCCTCATCCAGGGCATCTCCAAGGCATCACACAGGCTGGCCATGTATCCTCAGAGGTGCGCCACAAATCCCTTCTGATTTCTGTTTCCCCATGCAGATGCCATTCCTGCCATTCTTCTGCCCCCTTTTACAATTTCCCCATAGAAGCTCCTCTAGAGGAAAGAAGCTTCCTTTACGCTGATTCTGTGTACGTCGCTGGGTTAAAAAGTCTTAAGGTCAGTTAAGACAGACAAGGGACTTTGAGGTGTAGGAAGGAATTGGAAGGACAAATCATTGTACTTTATAGAAGCTGAAAGGTAAGAATTTGAAATTTAGAGGATTGAGGCTGGCTGGAGACTGTGACTATATGCACCTGTGGGGAGAAGGACCTAAATTATGATTAAAAAAATTTGTTAAAAAAAGACTGAGAATTGTCATGTTATATTGATAAGTTCTTTAAGCTACTTTGGTCTACACTGGCTGTAAGAAGAGCTTTAGCCTCCAGCGCACATTCTAATACAGCTTTTTTGTACACTGCTGTCTTCCCTATCTCGTTATTCTATACATAGTTATACATAGTTATTCCCCATACAGTTATTCTTCCCTGCATAGTTATTCGATTTATTTCTAAACAAAATTGTTCCTTGCTTCTCATAAAGCATGGAGCAAAAAGACAAGTACGTAATTTATTTTCTTCCTGTCCATCATCACACTGATGTCAGGTCAGAGCTCCCTGAGAAACCACAATTCTCTTTTACTTAGTCTTAAGATATTTGCCTCTTCCCACCTCCATTGCATGTGTAGTCGCCATAGCATGTGCAAGGCCAAAATAAAAGAATAATTTAAAATCTTTGCTTTCAACAGCTAGTGATTTTTCAGTTTAGTCTTCATTACAAAAATTCTAGCTATTGAAACCTCTCACACAAAACTTGCCTCATTGAAGCATTCTTCACACCTACAGTGGACATGACAGAACAGGATTGAATTTAAACCTCTCTTTTTCCATTTATATTTACTATTTTTAAAAACTTCAGTCTTAGATAAATATTTTGTGGCATCTTTCACTCAATGTGCAGGTAACATTAACATCTACCTCAATGTGGATGACTCTACTGAATGGTAGGACGTGCCAGAGCTAGTTGCTTTGATGCTGGAGCTCTCTTTCTGAGCCTAGTTCAATACACTGCCTTTCCTATGCTTCTGTGGAAAAGGACTGTAACAGGGCAGCTGACTGCCTTTTTGTCTCTCCTCATCTAACTGGTTTCGAAACCTAGACTATTATATTTTTCCTGGATTATTTCAGTATAAACAAGATTTTTTTAAAGTGAAAAGGGATTTCAGATCTTCCAATCTTTGTCACAAGAGGTATAAGTGCAGTAATGAACATCATCCTCTAAAAATCAGTAATTTTGAAGCATCAGAATATAAACAAAGACTGAAATGCCAGGATTTGCTACTTTCCTTTAAAAATCATCAGAAAACCTGTGTAGCCTCTTATTTAAAGTGAGCTTAGCAATTAATCAGACAAACTGCTAAGGAACTGAAATTTGTTTTAACATACAATAGATTAGAAACAGACCTGATCACATACAGTAATAATTATGCTGAGGTAACATAAAATTATATTTGATTTAAGGTTTTTGACATCTCGCTAAGGCTGTACATTTAAAAATATATTGGCATAATAGAACAGAAGTTGCAAATACCTAATTGCAAGAAAGAATATTTTATGCCTGCATGCACATATATGATCATTGTTAAAAGACATCTCACATATCCCTTAGATTTCCTAAGATATTGTTTTAGCCTGAGCTAAATGCAGTATCTAATTGCCAATTGCAATGCATTATGTTTATATAATATGATACTTATTTTTTCCACTTGAGTAGATAAAGTGGGTATCTATTTATATTATCATGACATTTGAGTCAGTAGAGGCTGATTAGTTACATTGAATGCCAGCAAAAGCAAATGCAGTCTCCTGAATAAAAATTGGCAGCTTTCATGGCATGCGAATACAAATAGACAAACAAGAAGAGAAATGTGTTCCTCTACACTAAAGTTCTGGTGTTCTTCTTATTTGGCCTACTCACACCAATAAAATTATAAAATGCTAAATTTATCCAAGTTTGTCTTTTTGCCTTTCCTGGATAACTAATGTTCTTGGCATGGCTTAGGAACAGACATAGATATACAGTCCTTAACTGAACAGCATATGTTATTTCCTTTTAGCAACGTACAGATACAGTCATCCTTGTTACCACGTTTGATAGAGTTCATTTGGGTGAAGAGGCTCTGCTTTGGATGAGGTGTGTTTTCCACTAATGAGTATTTTCTATATATTGCTTCTTATGAAGAACTGACAGTCTTGTAATAATCTGTTTTGACAGTATTTTCCTAGAAATATTGTGTTAAATATTTTTAGACATGAGGGATCATGGACATATGGATATAGTGGTGTGTGCCTTGTCTAATTATATGCATTATACAATTTGCCATTGTTGGAGACTGTTGTACTGTCTTTCACTCATTTAATAATGCTTTTGCAAATTGGCAGATAGCATTTGGGCTAAAATACACACAGGGTTTTTGCAGGAATAAAACATTCTCTGCCTTTTCTCTAGTGTAGAGCAATTTGTCAAGTAATTAGCCAACCTAATTAAATTTTTGTAGCACTAATCAAACGAATATGCTAAAATTTTCTTCGTACAGCCAGTTTGCTGTCTGCTTGCATTTAACTTGATGGTTTGAAAGAGGCCCTACTATGTCTGCCACTCCACTTAATCACCTCATTTGCATTTTATATTGGTAAATCAAATAAAGCACCAGTGGCTTTTAGTATGATTGACTATGGTCAGGGCTGTTCAGATGGGACTTTTTCACAGAAAATTAGGCACATTTTAATATGAGTGAGTCTGTGCTCTCAGCATTCAGCAAACTACATTCACTCAGCTAATTAAAAGTGCTTGTTGCTTTTTCCCGATGTATGATAGATTTATCCAGCTGGTGTGTCCATTTTCTTTTGCATAATTTCTTGATGGAAGTTTTTATCTTTATACATAATAAGATTGTCTAAACAACACTTCAAACCAATTTGCAAGAACTATATAAATAATATTTTGCAGAAGCTATTTACTCTGAAGGAAATACACTTGCTGTTCAGCAAACTGATTAGGTTATACATCTTTGCTTGTACAGCCTTCCAGAATATAAACCTTGACACTATGAAAGTTTCAGATTTTGTCTTCACTGAGCCAGAGTATATCACTTTCCTAAAATCATGGGAAAATGCTGCTGAAGAGTATCCCTGACTATTCTATTATGGTCTAGAGTTTGATCCTCCTGTAGATTAGGTCAAAGTTCTGAGCCTTACAGATGAAATTGCTTATAGAATAAAGCTATTTATATGCACAGGTGTTCTTTTTTTGTTATTTTGGAAAATACTTCACCATAGATAAAGAATTGACTGAAATTGGAATGAAAGATCTCTTTTTCTTTTTTTCAGGGGGCAATAAGGACAACGAATACCAGAATGATCAGTTGATGCTTGATCAGTTGAAATTCATATATGTGCTAACAGTAGCTAGAAAATAGAAAACTAGTTTCACTGATATATTTCCAAATTTTGGACCCAGACACTAAATAAGTTGAGCTTTTGCACACCTGTACCCTCCAGCAATTGTTTGGCTCCAAGGAGCTGTCTAAAGTCAAAGAGGCTTATGCTCCCTGCCCTTTGCTGGGGTAGTGACAAGGCCCTCGTCAGCCCTTTTGTGGATGGTGGATGGATGAAGATTACAGCATTCCTTAGACATTTGTTAGATATGAGCAGCTGCTCACAACAATGGTCCACTCAGTGGAAGGTGAGGAAGGAATGAAAGAGATTCAGCCGTGGAAACCCTAATAAATTTGTCAGAGAGGAGCTGCCTTAACAGAACATTTCACATATGACATGTACATGAATCTAAGGGAAAAATTTCCCCTACAAACTACAGGATTTTTCTTTAAGGTGGCTGCAAAGCACTCAGATATTCTCTTCTGCCAATAGAGCTGTGACAGAAGTAATTTAAAAGGGGGAAAGAGGGCAATCCTAAACTGTCATAGCTATTTGTTAAGGAAGTGTGTGTCTAAATCTTTAGTCATGCAATTAGTCTTATTGATTGAAAATAAAAGCTCATATAAAGAGGGCTGAATTTGTTGTATAAGGTTGTTTTGGATGGAGGAATGAAGGAAAGCGCATGTGATTGATAGAAAATAAAGGACATAAATAGCATTATGTAAATATAGGAAAACCACTGTTTGCAAGTGTTCAGTTAAAGCCAGTACAGTGCAATTAGATACCAAACATACTGTTCTAAGAGTCAGGCTTAAAGATGAAGTTTGCATCCATCACCATTACAGTTTGCACAGTGTGGTTCATTAAACTTCTTAAAGGTTTTCAAGAGGTTTCTCTGTAAACATTTTTTTGCAAATCTCAAAATGCTAGAAATTAAGGACCAGATCGTACTCCTTTCCCTGGTGGGGGAAAGTGTCTTTGGACGTGGAAGTAGTGGCTTAGCTGTAAAAATAATGGAGGAAAAAAAAGGCTCAACCGTGGCCATACAGACCTCAGAAGAGAAGCTCAAGCTGAGCCCTTGACCCACAATGTACAAATGTAACAGATGTCTAAATACTGTAATGCAGCTTTAATTAAACATAGGCCAAAACCTCCTTGCTCTTAAACTCATGGGGATTATCATAAGAACTTGGCCTTGTTCTGGCCAAACTCACTTCAGTCCAGAAGAAAGGCAGTAATGCTTTGTGGTTTTGGTGCTGGGCTGGGATAAAGCAAGCTGTATTACATCCTGCAGGTACAATTGATTTACCTGATAAGACTGGATTAACACCCTTTCCTATGCTTTATTATGCCTTAGCTTATATAATACCTTAGCCTCCTCTGTAAACTTCTTTGAGATCTGTTTTTTAAAGTAATGCATGGCACTGCAATATAGTTCTGAGGGTTATTCTGATTTATATTTATATTTTATATTCTGATTTATAGGTATAAACATTCTCATTTTTAACATTCACAGAGGCATGCAGTCATCTTACTAATGTACTTAGATAAGAATGCAAATAAACAGAATAAAGCTATTAAATTTTCTTGATTTGATATTCCAACTGTCTGGCCTTTTAATTTTATTTTGATGAATTTAAATTCAACTAAATGTCATGTTCAGAATGTTAATACTCTAATCACACTCAAAAAATTATTCTGAATATCTACTGTTACTGAACAGCATGTTGATGTAAATTTAATGTTAAATGGAACACATTATCATCAATTGAAGATTACAGATATTGTTTCTGAATTAAAAAAAAAAACAAATCCAAACTAAACCAGCACATATATGTTCTTTCCTACATTCAGATTCCAAAGTACCAAATCTGGCATTCACTTCCAAGTCCCCCCATATCCAAAAAAATATTGCTTGATAAGTAATTTTTTTAATCAGTCACTGTTATGACTTTGTAATTTACAAAGGACTTGTGGCACCATAAAGGGTATTTTTGTTAATCTAAGAAGGAAACATTTACATATGTTATTTAACCAGATAGAGAACTTACACATTTCTCTAATCTGTGGATCTTATCCATAGTAGTCTGAAAACTTGGCTAAAAGACACATTTATTTTGTGTCAGTTTTTAGAGTTTAGAACCTGATTCAGCAGTCTTTATTCATAAAAACTGAGAGTGTTCAAATCCCGATGCTAGTGCCCCAAATTTACTATAAGCATAGAAATGAGCTACAAATATATTCTGCATAATAATATGACATTTATTGCAATTCCCTGCTACTAAACTTGTAAATACATGTTAGAGTTAAGAAGACAGATTTCCATTCGTTAGCACAATTTGGAAGAAATAAGAATCTCTACGAGTTTGGTATCACATTTTCTTTCTTTTATACTAGAGAGAACAGTCTAAGTGCTGGTATTAATTTTCCAGTAAAGTTATCCAGTTACTCATTTAATATAAATTGTGAACTCTTCAGGAACTTTAAAGGTTCCAGCCCTGTTGACTTCAGCAGAAGCTTTTCGGCATCAGATTAGAAGATTATGCTTTCAGTGAGAGTCGGCTGATAATAGGAAGTTTGTTTTCTGTTCCCTACTGTCTCCATAGAACCAACCCCCTGATCCAGTTTTCAGTACTTCTATCCCTATTCAGTATTTCTACGCCTCCTCTCAGCTGACGATATGTTTGTTTGTTTTGGAGAGGCTTTTGGGTTTATGCATGAGGGGAGGGAGTTAAAATTTAATTTTCTCTGCTTCTTACCATATAATCTGTTACTGACATATGTCTATGTGAAGCCTGAGCTGAGCTCTCTTCTAGCTGTTCACTGAATTAGTATCTTATGATTACCAGAGAGCACAAAGTTTGCATTAGTAAAATATCATAGGTCACAGTTTTGAAAAGTCTGAATGGCTTCACCTAAACAGTATAGTGAACATACTATTGTTAGCTGTGCTATCCCGCAGGCTGGAATGTCCACTACTGTGGTAGCAAAAGACAAATCAATTGCTAACTGAAGCAGTTTTATGTATCTACATTTTTCGTCGCCTGAAGGAGAGAGCAGTAACCTGCCTTGTTCATTGAAAAATGCACACTTATTAACAATAACTATATTCTTCGTCAAATTCAGTCTCCTTGTAAAAATAATGTATTCTTAAAGAATTTTGCTCCTATATCTTTGTGTCCACCTTTCAGAAAAAACACGCCTTCCTACTGATATTGAGAAAATAAGCTTTTTTCATTTTTTAAATATAGATTGTATGCTGCAATCTGAACTCAGGTTTACATTTGCAGCCAAATACGTTCCCAGTATTACATATAACTAAATTGCAGGTATAAGCCAATTCACCTTCGTACTTTGTAAAAGTGAATTTGTGAAAATGCCCCTCTTAACGGAACAACTTGTATTGCATAGCATCCTGAGCTATGGCTTAACACTTGATGAGAACAAAAAGAGGAGGAATTTATGCAAAGCAACTCGTATATGCCAAATGGCACAGTTTAAAATGTATGTGTGGTACGGGTGCACTTCAGCAGACTCTAAGCTGCATCAGCTCATCATGCATGAAGAGGAACCACAGTAAGCAGCTGCTGTCAGGCTTACACAATAGGATTTTGAGCAGTTTATTTAACTGAACCAATTCTATAGAGACAACAGGTTTCTTCCTATTGTTACAGGCTAGCAGTGAAGCAGAACGTCAAGCATGTCTCTCAGTAGAGGGCTTGTTTGGTCTCTTTGTGTGGTATTTATAGCATGGTCTGGTTAATGTCAGTCTTCACTTTATTGGTATTCTCTTAAATCCTGAAATTTTACCCAGACTTTTACTAATAAACCAAATCTTCTCGTAGAAGCAATGTATATTTTCCACCAAGTTCCCTGAAAACTTCCAAACCCCTTCTAACTGTGTGTGGCTGTATTTCATTCCAACTCCTTTTGCATACTACAGCCTTTTTAATTTTTATTCCTGACTTTTCTTACACGGGGGACGTAGCCTTTTATTTACACATTTTTAACACTTTTTTTTTGTTGCTGTTCCATAACGTTATTTCTTATGATATATATGGGAAAACATATATTTCTTGCATCAGATATAGACAGTAATGTAAGGATCAGCCACCATGTTCTCATAAGCTGAAAGAACATTTATCAACTTGGTAGCATAGCTGCACTGATTGATAAAAGTTTTTTCTATTTTAAACATTCCGATTACCCCAAATACAAGGGGAAACTGTGGCACAGCCCAGTTTGACTTGGCAGAATAAGCTGTAAAAGTCACAGACAGTTCCTGATTTGACCATAAAAACTGTTTTCAGCAAATTTTGTTCTTCATTTCTACACGGAATTTATCAGTAAATGGTTCTTCTCCTTTCCTACGTACTATGACAGTTTCCCTATGGTCAGCATACCAGTAACAGCAGTTATTAAATTGGCTAAATGCCCAAATTTTTGCACTTTTTCATGCAAGGAAAATCACACTGAATTTGTCTGGACCATCACGAAGTCTTCCCAGTAACAATATTTTTGGAAAAACTGTTGTTTCTGAATACAAACTTGATACACAGGTACACAAATAATATTTTATAAGAGAACTTAATATCAAAATGATGCTAACAAGAAATGAAATTGAAAAGCTGGGGCAAAAGAAATAATAACCCAAAGAGATATAAAAACTTATTAAAATGTAAAACTAAAGAGCATTCTCTGACAGAAAATTCCCCCTTTCTCAAAAAAAAAATTTCAAAACTTTAACAGAACAGTAATTCACAGCAAGAACAAGCCTGCTCCTGCTATGCTGCAGAAGTGTCCAGTGTGCACGGCAGAACAGGTATAAGAGCTTTACACAGCATGGCCTCAGCTTGGTATTGCCTGTGCAGCGGATACCCTGCCAGTTTACTGTTAATCGTTAAGCTTAAAGAAGATGTTAGTGGAGGAAGTGGACAGCTTTCGGCTCAGAGCTGTGCACACTTTTAAACTACTCATGTGCTTCTCTGTATGTCAGAGTACATCCCACCAGGGCTGGACTAGCGTAGGGAAAACTGCGTGAGCTGAACCCAAAACTGCCCTGTTACAAGGGATTCAAAAGCCCAGGTCTGGACTGTCTATAATGTAGTAACAGAACAAGACACTGTTACTTCATGTTTAAGAACTACTCTGGGATTCCATCTGTTTCTCAGCACTTTCATGTGTGACGGCTTCTGGCTCTGGAGCATGAGAAAATATTGGTGTGTAACTCCATGGACCAGGAGGACTGGTTATCCTTCATCATGGCCTTGATTGTTCTTGGTGCATATAATGACCTCTGTATTAAAATCCAACGGGAAGTCAGTAGGAGGTTTGTGTTTCTAAAGAGAAATAAAATTAAAAATTAAAAAAATCAGCTGCATTGTTCTTTTTCTTTTCTTCTTTTCTTAGCTGCTGTAAGGAAAAATTTCCTTGTATCTAGCACCAGATTATTATCTTATCCAATTATCAGATTCAGACTTCTTGAAAACTACAGAGTCTATCATTCTAAGAGGTTTATACACTTACATGTATAAAAATTTTCCAGTATAATACAAAGTATTTCTTTGTATGTTATACACTGATATGATAAAGATTTGATCATTTTCTTGTTTATAAATCACTGAGAGCTCTTCTGACAAAGAAAAAAAAAGAAAAAAATCAATGACTTTTTTTTCTTTTTATTAAAACATAGCTATTTTCCCTCTTTTTCTTCTCAAAACCATATCTGAGTTCTGAGCAGCTGGGACACCTGTAAACTGTGAATTTTCTCACTTTCTTTTGCATGTTTAATGTATCTATCTGTAGATATACACTCTATATTCAAATGTGCATTTAGCTTTGTTGTTGATAGATTTCTAGTTCCTATTTGCTAAATTAATTTTTTTAAGTAATTTCTGCAATTCATCACGGATTCTACCTCACACACCTACAAAGGGGAATAGAAGGCATAAACTGGCCTTTATTCCTTAGGTCTGGCTGCACACAGGTGCATGTGGCTGTGGATGCTGGTGTTTTCCCAGGAGGCAGCTGCTTTCCCTTCTGCAAAGTGTCATGGCTGTGCACAGCACCAAGGGTCTGTCTCCAGCTCTCCAGCCAGCAACCGAGTACCCAGACAAAGGAAATGGGATGCAGCGACAAACATCAAACAAAAAACCAAATTATAACATTTCAGCGGCCTCGCCTGAAGCTGAATGCTTGATTCTAACTCATCTGAGAGAGTTTTGGCAAAGTGACCACTGACCTACTTTTCTGTTTAGAAGTTCTGCATGTGTATGTATATTTTGATGAATGCTTCTTAAAGTGTTCTAATAATGAGCACTCTAATTACAGAACATTTGTCAGAAAGAGGCTTCTTGCTTTCATTTTCTGAGGAAAGCCAGAGGCCAACAAACATGGAGGTAATGGGATAAGACTCATTTACTGGGTAGGTCTTCTCTAAAGAGAGACCATACATATTTATGATGATGCAGACCCAGGGACAGGAACAAGCCTGTAGCTCAGCCACCTCTCAATCCATTCAGGTGTCCAACGGGCAAGTAATGGATGTGTCAAGCAGCACAGTAGACAGGATGGCAAAACTGCAAGCTAAACACATGCAACAAGCTCTGCTACTGAAAACAGTGCTAGTTGGATTAATGTTGCTGTCTGCAGCAATGCTATTGTTCTGGCCTGCTGCTGAAGTCAGCTTAAATAGTGGAGCAGAGCACTGTGCTGATACATCCATTCTCCTGCATCATCTCTTTTCCTTATCACGTGTGTTTGCAGCCAGCTAATACAGCTGTATGCAATACAGGTATAGCTTAAAAGGTTAGGATTGACTCTAGTGGCAACAGGATGATACCAAGCACTTTTAATACCTCCTTCTGGGCTTGTTTAAGAGAAGAAAAGGATATAGTCTGAATTCCCTGACTAATCTCAGTTACATTCTAACCAAGGATGGAAGAGTTTGCAGGAGATTTTCTAGCTTTCACATAAACCAAGAGGCTGAGGTGAGCACAGATCCTGGGAGAGCCTTCGAACAATCTGCTAACTCATGTCCAAACTTCTCTAAGAGTGGCCTCCTGCAAGTTAAATTAAATCAGAATTAACCTCAGGACACCAAATCCAATTAACTAACTTCCTCTAAACAAGTCACAAGGTAAATATCTAGAGGATAACATTCCAAGGTGAGCCATAAAAATATATCTGTAACATGCACTGAAGAGACACATAAGCTAGTTCCAAGACAACTACACATACCAATGCAAGCTCATTCCTACCCAAGCCAAGAGTTCCAGGCATATAAATGTAATGCTACTCTGACATACAAATAGGTCAGGAAGCAGCATTCCCCACAGCTGTGGTGCCACCTCCAAGGCAATGTTTCCTGCCAGTCAACAGGTTATGGTAACTCAGGCAGGTCTCCCTGCTTCTGCAGCAGCCCCTCTCATGGGTCCAGATGCTGGTACATTGGGAGGTATTAATTCATGTTCATTCCACAGCAAAGACAGGCACAAAGTACTTTGTATTTTCATCAAGCACGTTATAGTCCTAAGAAAATGGTAATTAAAGGAATAACTGTTTTCTTGGCCCTCCTGCCTAATCAGGAAAAGCAAAATGTTTTCAGTTCAGCCCAAATTGGTGCTAAATGGAAAAAAGAACCAAAACAAAACAAACAAAAAAGAGCCCTGGGTTAAACAAATTGCTTTGTTGCTTCAAAATGAAAACTTCTCTTTGATGACTTTTTTTAAGTTTCTGCATTACTTATTTCAACTAGTGTTGGTAGTTTTGCATTTTTTAATGCCTGTTTGAAATTGCTGGTTTTAATGCCTCTTTGGGAGAAAAAAAAAAAAAGAGGTCTGAGGAATGACTTCTCATCTGTCTCTCAATTGCAATTTTAACACGGCAGCAATTAACCAGTTGCCTGTTTAAAGAAGCTGAAGAAGCTGTGTCTAGTCAGGTTTTCTTATATTTGCCACTGTTGCCATCCTGAAGAACTTAAAATTCCTGTTCAGGCCACACAGACTGGATTAAGGAAAAGCAAAAAAAGAAAAGCTGTGCTGTTGCTGTCTATTTAGTACTATTTTGTTTTGTTCTGTTTACTCTACCCTCTGCCTTTTGAGTCCCACGTCCTGTGCACAAGTTTTTGTCTAAAACTATGGAGACTAAGAAATTCTCCAGCCTCTGGTTTCAGTAGAAGTGAATGCTTCATAATATAAGCAGGCTGATGATAAAATTGGAAGAGCTTGTTATACAGCTTGCATTTGGTGTTTTGATATTCTGCTGGGTTTATGATTTACATTTAAAAAACAAACACAAATGCACAGGATGATAATCCATCTGATTCTGAAAGACATATTAACTATCTATGCACATATAAAAATATCTGAAACCAGAGTTATTTGCACTTCATCTTTACTGTTTATATCCGACCAATAAGAGTCTGAGGTGATGGTGGTATATCCATACCAGCTGCTTGTAGTTTATATTTGGGAGACTACACTAGACTAAGATATATACTATGTATGGAGCTGTATTTTACTTAATTAAACTATCAACAATCTCACAATGACAGTGTAAAATTAGAAAATAAGAGATGAGACTCTGAAACTATTTATATGCAATCGCCAATGTGGCTGTTTAAATAAGGAACTTTGCCCTGTCTGTAGGGTCAAATTGTATGTTTTTTCTACATAGACTTCCGGGGAAAAACATCCACAGAATTCAGGTATGGATTTTGTACGAGAATTTATAAATGCAGATGTTTCCACAGTCACTAGGGTCTGGAGTCAGCATGCAAGAAGCTTATTACTAGTATTATCTATTTATTTACAAACAAATTTTATAGTTTTTACTTGGAATATGAAAAAATAGCATGAAAAAGTTAATTATGACAATGCTGATTTTCATAGCAGGGGCTATGACAGTCTACTGTGAAGCTAAGTAAAATTAATTATTTTGTAGTATACTTTTAAATATTTCAAAGGCAAAACAATGCAGGTGTAAGCAAACACTGTCTTTGTCTCTTGCTCTGTTTCAGATACCCACCAGCATAGCTTCTGAAGCAATGGTGGAATGACAGGGGCCCATTTGTCTGAGCTTCAACCCATTTCTTCAGAGTCAGGACCGTTGTTGCTGTTGCTATTATTGATTATATTAACATATAATCATATAAACAGTAATATATTATTAATAATATACAGTAATAAGTTTCCGTCCTCTTCCTCTCTTCACATTTCCTTTGCTTCCTACCCTCTTCTCAATTTCCTTCCTTTCTACCTCTTCCTTGAGCTCATTTTCTTCCTCCTCTTCACTTTGATTTTGGCATCAGAGGCTGTGGGGACCAGAGGAGATGCAAGCACCAGTCTGAGCTGTGGAAAGCTGCCCAGGGGGCTGCAGTGAGCAAGCACCTCTGAGAGGCACCTCTGACGAGCTCCATGGAGAGACCTATGGATTAAACACTGAGCCTTGAGTACAACCTGTCAGTGAGTGAGCAACAGTGGGAAAACCAAAGGTCCTTGCTCTCAACGACTGGTCCAGGTGAGGCAGTAGGGGGTCTGAAAGGCACTTCGTACTCTTCAGCGTATAATTGCTGGCTGAGCACAGAGTCAGGGCAGCCTGCGTGTCATAGGTATTTCACTTTTTTCTCTCAGTCCTGAAAAACTGCATAGGCTCTGGATTGAGAGGTTACGGAATTTATTCATACAGTGAGATTGTTTCCAAAGATGGT
The DNA here is from genome assembly GCF_004027225.2 of Strigops habroptila. Classification (NCBI taxonomy): domain Eukaryota; kingdom Metazoa; phylum Chordata; class Aves; order Psittaciformes; family Psittacidae; genus Strigops; species Strigops habroptila. The sequence goes on from NC_044302.2 coordinate 84,746,781, forward strand.
AACTCTCCCCTGTTGGTCACTTCTCCAGCACAGCCTTTACCAGCTATTTCACCGTATCTTGAATAAGCCTTACCATAAAAGTAAATAAAAAGAGACCTTTAAAAAAGGTGTATTCTTAAAGCTAGCTGCTTAAGTGACTTTAATGTTACTGTGGAGAATGCAATAGTGTGAGTAGTAAAAACATGAAATACCATATTTGCACCACTTTTTACAATATATATGCTATTTATAAACCATGAATTACTTGCCTATGGAACTATACATTGCCATCTGATGCAAACTGCAGCTTGTCAAATTTTATGGGCCAGATTCAGTTCTAAGCTGCACAAGCAAATCCAAAGTAATACCACTGTTTTTCCATACTCTGGATCTACATCAATATAAACCAGCAGAATCTGGGTCTGCATATTTTAATTACATACTTCTGAAGATTTTTTCCCTGGTTTTTAACAAGTCAGTCTGTTTTTTCATCCATTTTCTCTTATACTGTATTTAATCTGTTCACTGGCTGTTCAAATAAAATGTTTACTGCAGAAATATAAACTATACAGGGAGACATGGAACTGACACCTGGTGTTGTCTGCCTCAGTATAGCTCTCTGCTGATACCATTTTGTTAATGTTTTAAGAAAGACATAAAATCGAGCTGACTACTGTATTTCTGGTTGAAAAACACATTTATATGACATTTATGCTCAAATATTATAAATATTTTACTTCCTATATATATGTCTATTTATATGTGAATATATTACTTTTTTTAATTGTGTATGTGTGGTTCTGTTTATTAACCACTAATCTATTTCTTTGCCACTGTTAAACTAATCAAGAAAAACAACTAAAAGAATATCCAGCTGCTTTATCTGATGTCCTGGCATGTATAGTGCTCTTACTTTAAACATCATTCCACTTTGAGAGTTCACACATGTATGTATGTTCGAGTTTGGCATTTGGACTCAATTTCTTGTTCAGCAAAAAGTACTTAGTCTAAAGGTGTCATCCCTGGACATACTAATGTGTCTAAAGCAAGTAAAACTTGTTTTATTCTTCCAGCACCGAAGTCATGTTATTAAAAAGAAGGCTGGAAGGAGGGGGGGGTTGGGGAGGGGAAGAGGGGCTGCCCTTCTCACATCTCTTGTCACTGGACTCCTGTCTGTATAATAATAAGAAATAAGTTTAAATGTCAAAATAGCCATGTGGTCTGAAAGAACTGAAAGCCTCATTCTAGAACTATATGAGCTTTCATCAAACAAAGTAGTTAAGTACCTATCGTAGCAAGTAAATACACGACACTTATTTTATGAAAACAGATAGTCCATGTGCTTTAGTAGGACTATTTAAGTTATGAAGGTTTGATTTTTTTTTTCACTAAAAATCCTTTGTTCCCATCTAACCAAGGAACATAGAATTATTGTGGTGATATGGTAAAAAGCAGGGTTCATCCCAAATGTGGGCCAGAGGTGCTTTGTGAAGTCTCAGGTTAAGCACTTGCTCAACTTCATCTAGACATGTGCAGTTACCAAGTTCCTCCCTTCTTTCAGGACTGACTTGCAAGTAGGAGTTATCATGAATATTAGACAACTGCGAGTGCATTTGAGTTGGCAAAGTGTTCACTGTTTGAGGCTTACAGTCTCAGATGTTCACACTGCACTGAAGTGCAGATTAGTAAAAGGCCATTTTCACTCACAGACACCAACTGTTTGTCCAGTCCACACTAACAGCCACCAAAGGAGCTAGGTGGGGGTACACACCAGCTCTTAGAAGGGAGCTATGCATCTTGCAGCTCTCAGTGACAAGAGGATTTTGGCTTGCAAGGTCAAGGAGGTTGGCCTCTTGTGAACTGGAGCAATACAGAACTGGGTCATGACCCTGTCGAGATTTGTGCACATGCTTACTTTTAAGTGTGTGATTAGGTCCACTGATTGCAGTGGTGAGTTTGCATACCTGAATTTAAGCACATACATAATCTTTTGCAATTTTGAGGTTTTCCTATCTACAGCTTAAAAAACATTTGGAGAAAAGCAGCATTTTCTAGATCCCTTTTATGTTGCAGTCAGATATCTTTCAGTAGCATTAAGAGTAAATTTATTCAAATTTACCCTGCATGTCGTACTGTGCCAGTCTGAAAGGAAGATCTGGAAATAACTGTAGTTTAGGCTTTGAAATCTAAACACCAGTTTTAAGTAGGCCACAGGTGATAACTGTTGCAAAATAAATCTTAGAATTTGTCCCTATCTGCAATTTCAACTCTGAGTAGATACGGCTCTGCATTCACTTGGGTGTCGGAGGTCATGGCCAAGGTGCCACAGAAGTGTTTTAAGACGCTCAGTTAATCTTTGCCAGGACTCTATCTGACTTTAGCTAGTGTTCACAAACACCATTTTCATGATCACTCAATGACATTAGAAATGCCAAACCTCCGGCTCAGTGTTAAAGGAAACATATAACAAAAAACTTGTGTTCCTTTAGTAAAGGGAAAAATGGTTATAAATTCGGAAAACTTAAAATAAAACTTCTCCAATGGAATGGTTTTATTTTTAAAAAGACAGGCACATGCACTTCCAACATACACAGTTGTTTATCTTCCAAGTGAGATGCTTATTTCTGTGAAGTCCTGCAACTGGTTTCATACCATTCAAAGTGGGATTATGCAATTTACAAGAAACAAAGGAGAAAAAAAAGAAAAAAAAAGAAAAAAAAAAAAAAGACATTCTTCCTTGACAATGAAAAAATGAATTGATGAGTTCAGGATGTGGTTTATAATCCCCTTCCAAAATCCTACATGCACAAGCCCTGAGGTCTCTTCCCATGCAGCCTATGCAGTCTGTGCTAGAATCACAGAGTCCCTGGACCCTAACAGAGACAGCGACAAAAGAGCAGCTCATTGAAGGGCTGGACTCTTCCTTTGGTGTGACACAGTAAAAATTTGACTTGACAGATCATAGGCTGAGTAAGAAATGAACAAAAACAAATTAAATTTTAATCTCACATAGTTACATTGCCCCAAATATTTTGTCTTGGACTTGGTGTCATTTAGTAGCTTCTCAGTGGCAGTGTGAAAAGCAATGGATTTTCACAGGCTGGAAAAGAGGAAGGAATCCCATCCATTACATGCTGTAAGGATTAGGGGTAGAACAAAAAAAAATTAAAATATCTACATTATTAATATGTACAAAAGTATTTCCTAAAACATGAACCGCAGAAAGAAAATTGTGGCTTTACCCAACAAAACTTATCTCAGATGAGAGCTTATTACCCTCATGCCCACAACCAGACAACTGCGCTGGTTAGCAAATTTGTGGACTTTTCACATACCCCTAGATAGCGAATATCTGAGCTTTCTAAAAAAGGATTAATTCTATTTAAAGCAATATTTTCATGGTTGAAGTTAAAACTATATCTAGTTCAGCATCCAGATGAGCAAACACTTTCCAACAGAAAAAGAAAGACAATTTAAAAATCACAAAGTAAGTGAAAGATTAAGCATTCTTCTTTGATACTTACGCAAACTGATAGGATTTGTAACTGCTGGAGGTGTTAGCAAATTCTAATTAACATGTTTTGTAGTGTGATTATGTTTGAAGGCTAATTTTATTTCCATCCATCATTCACTTTCTTTCAGAACAAGCCTAAATAAAATAAATAAAAGAGAAGCAAATAAAGCAAAGTCTAGTAAAGAAAAAGAATGCATTCTGTTTTAAACGTATCACCTGGAATAATAAAAGCATTATTTCATGCATTTTTTGAGAACAGAGATTTAATAAAGAGCTACAGGTATCTTTTTTTATGACTGAATGAAGCTTTAATAGGTAGGAGGTTAAGAAGTTAAACCAAAGTAACAATAGCACTGCAGTGAAAGAGGCATGTTCTTTTTCATGCACATTGTTCCCCACTGGAGGCCTGTCACTCAGTAGAATAAATGTACTTTGACTCATGGGTGGCGATGTATAGCCTAAGCTTAGTCTAAATCCTCTTCTAAAGGCTGAGTCCTGCAACCAGATCCTGACAACTTCCCTGCAGCACTATAGCATGTTTCACTAACATGAGCTGATAGGATTAGCAGCAGGCAGCAATTACAAATTCTTCTTTGTGAGGCCTGAAGAGTTTTGATTCCTGTGTCAACTGATGCTGTATTTCAGAGATCTTTGGTGGTAAAACCTAAACCTTGAGTATTGAGATTAGGATTCACAAAGTCCAGGGAAGCAAAACAATAAAGGATAATACGTTGTTTAAATTTAAGTACATCTCTACTGCTTTATTCTATAAGTAATGTGTTCACCCCCTTCCAACTACTGAGACTATTCACAGGCCATAGTATAGTTGGCTGGGAATAGTGCTAAAGCCACTAAAGCAAGACTGTTATCAGCACTTCTGCACCCATTTCCCAGTCTAATATCCAAAGTAGCCTAATAGTCAAGGAAAAGTTTTGGGGTCTACTTGACTCTGAACAGATTTTTATCCTGGAGGTAAAAGTGTGTTCACCTGTGATACGTGTGACATTTTGATATTGAAACTAAGTAAAACTTGAGAAGACAAAGTAAATAAACAATAGGAACTCTCTTGATCATATAATCAAAATTCTCTTGTTCAAGGCTGCACACAAACTGTAAATGAAACAGTGGAAAGCATGAACTGAAACCAGTGGTGTTATTTTAAACCTATGTGAGTGTTTACTAAGATGAAGAATATCAGGTTTTATTCTATCAAACTGCATAATTAACCTGAGTTTAATTGAGGGTTTTTTTCTGATGGACTAGTATCCATGTGCAGGCTTGCATGAAAATAACCTAGATATTTTCAGACTGCATGAGGGTCACACAGAGATGGCTTATCTTGGGGCAGGCTTCCCCAGATGTCTGCCTCTACTCTACACCATGGCGGGTAAGCCAATTACTTTCTGAATTGTTGACATTTGAATCACCAAAAATTTACCTTAAAGTAACCTGTACTGTAACCTTGTGATAGCAATGTGTGAGCTGACCAGCTCACTACGGATCTATGAACTAGGGCAGATAGCTGGTAACTTCATCAGCCAGTCCCACCTGTCTGTCACAACTGAAAGTAATATTTATTAACCTGATTACCTGTTCAGTGAGTGTACCTCTAAGTGGAAATTGAATGAAGTCATCTTTAGGTTGTGAGAGAGAAGCCTTGCTGAATCCAGATCGGGCAGTCTGAAGATGTTACCACCTCACAGCTTCCTGCTTCATTCTCCACCAGTGTTTGCTCAGTAGGAATTGAGAGCAATAACAACATTGGGTTTTCACAAATATGCCAGATAAACAAGCTATGGTGCTGAGATGCAGGTCTATATTCTTTTCAGTTGACTATGTTACAGGATCGTTAAAGGGTGAAGATCAACACCTGGGGCAGTAACAACTTCATTCCTCTAATACTGATCTTCTGTCAAAGTTGGAGACCTAAACTTAAGGACAGTCAAAACCAGGAGACATCAGGTTTAAACTGGATTCCATCAGTGCATGGAATGCTATTAAAATAAAATAGTCTTCCATTAAGCTGGTGCAAGTTTTTATACAGACCTAGCATGCATTGATTTCAAAAAATTAATCCTGATAAATTAGGGTGTAACACTTTTTAGACACAAATGATACACTGCTGTTCCCTGAATGCCTTCATGTGACTATTAGAATTAGTATCCTGTGCAAAACTGTTGTGAACAGAAAGATGAATTTACATCATTCACTTGATTCACATTCACACTCCAGTCTGCTATTTCAATGATAGTTTCTAAATCCTTGAGAACATAACAGAAATTAAAACTGTGGAGTTTTAGCTTTCTTGTACAATCTATCCTTCTCTAACCCTCACTCAGAAATGAAGCGTGTGTGAGTTTGCCAGAATAGTAAGATGAGATCCTGCTGTTATTCCAGTTTATTAACACCTTGTTCTTTGAACAATGGAACTACTTGTGAGTAAAGACGTAAAACTTGATCAGTGAGTACAAATCAAAGGATTTAGCCTGATGTGTTTTAGAGAAGTGAGCAATATTTTCTTCATTTTGCTTATATATCTAAAGTCAATGATATCAGTTTACGGGAAAATCTGTAAAAAGAAACCTCATCATATTTTCCAAAGCTTGTCATTTTCTCTCCCGGATGTATGAAAAGGGTGACTTGGCAATAAGTTTCTTAAATCTATAAGACTGTATTCTTTGAAATTTGGTACAACAACCTCAATGATCAGTTAAAATTGTAAGCTAAAGCTAATGCATCTGATCCCTTTATATGCAATTTCATTTTAGAACGTTGCATTAGTCTCATTTTGTATCTAAAATACATGAGTCTGTGTATGTCTGTCTGTGTATCTGCCCATTTATCATGTGGTATCTGTTTTACAACAAGAATAGTGACATTTGGAATGTACCAAACATACTTATCAGAAACTTAATATGGCTTCCACATAGTACAGGAGTATCTGGGACAAACAAGTTGTTCTTGACAGCTTGGATGTATGAGAAATCTGTCACAAATGATCCCTTTCAAGAGGAAACCTAGACATATCTTGTTGCATTTCCAGAAATGGAACAAAGCGATACTTTATGGTTAAGAAATGGATGTGAGCCAGCAGTCAGTACCCTAAGGTGAAAAGTCGGACCTGCCTAGCAGTTCCTCAATTTCCAAGCAAGAGTCTTCCAGTTCCAAATAATGAACAAATGAAAAAATAAATATGGCTTTAATTCTTAGTAATGAATAGGCAAGCCCATCTCAACTGAATCCTGCAGTATGCTCTGGGCAAAGCACTCCCGAGCATGGCATAAAGAGAGCACTCAATATAACAACTGAAGAAACCTGCAACAAATCTAAAGTAGCCTCTCATTTCTATACAGCTGTAAAAGCTCTGCAGTAAGCCCCTGAAAGGGAACATTTATGTGTTTTATGTTAATTTAAAATGCTTGAAAGCAGTCAAAAGAGAGGCTTAGTCCTGAAGAAATCCCAGTCTTAAACCCCCCTTAAGCCAGGGCATGTCTATGATGCTGCTGCCTTTTTTTTTTTCTTTTTTTAAAACAACTGCAATTCTTTTGTTACTTCTGAAATGTTAGGTATATTTCATGCAGATTTGTTTTTTCCTATCACCTTTTACAGGGTGAGTCAAAATATTATCAGCATCCTTAGAAATCCTAATAAGCTGGCGTGCTTTTCAGCCAGGACCTAATATTCTTCTGTTCTTTGTGTTTGGAAGATCCTGTGCCCAGGAGTCTGTGCGCGGTGAGCATGAAATGCGGGTGGAAGCCCTTCATAGCACGTTCCCACTTCACTTGCCATTCCTTGCCAAGATTCCCTTGGCAAGACCTTCTTGGCAAGGGCTGTGAATTTGTCAGGTTTTCAGATGGAGCAGCAGTGGCCAAGCTTTCTTAGGTTCTTCCCTGTGCAAAATCCAAAGGAAACCAGTGCAAGGCTCCTCCATTTCAGGGTTGGGATCGAGACTGGAGGCTTATTCCATAAGAACTACACTAACTGGAGACCAAGGCATTTCATCGTTTCTCTCTGATAAGTCTTTTTATGTCTCACATCCCTTTTTCCCAAGCCTATGAATGTAGCAAAGACTGCTTTGGAAAGACCCAACACCAGGTGGAAATCTGAACACTGAAAGCTATGCAATTTCTGTTAGCCTGTGCAGAAACACTGTAAGCAGGGGGTCTGTCCTTTAATTAAGAATTATTTGAGATAGATAGATGTTTTACTTTTTTCTCCTAGGAAGCACTAACCATATTAATGGCATTGCCTGTGGAAATGATATTAGTAGTGAAAGGACTGACTTGTTTAAATTCACATAGCTATTCTGCTGAATCCAGCTGGCCAGAAGCTCCTGAAATCAGTAGATGATTTTATACCAATGTGACGGTTAATTGACTGTTTTCTACTCCTTTCCAGGAGCAAATGTCAGCCCTATAGAGGTCCATTGCTCACCAAGACTCAATCTGGAGTCCCAGAGTCTGGCACAGGAAGACTGATAGTCTAATGCATTAATTCACTGAGCCTCTCTGCCCTTGGACTGGTTGTGCGGTTTTAACGTGAACTATAGCAGCAATGGTATTCAATCATATCTTCATTTACCTTCCAACTATGATTTCGGAATGCATATACAAATCTCCATATCCTGATTATTGCCATCAATATAAATATAAACTACTGCAGAAGGGCAAGGGAGGAAAGAGGAATCCTTTTGGATTCAGCTAATAAGCATAAATGCACTAAAACATGAACATCCAAGCCAGCTGAATCCCTGAACAACTAATTAAAGCAAAGCCTTTAATTTTTAATTTCTTAAAAATTTTTTAATTTTTCCCAAGAATTATCTGCTTTGGGTATCTGCTAGTAATAGGTAAGTGAGGGTTTGCCTGTGTGTTTTCCATTGCGTATAGGATAGTTGGTGCTTAATCACAGAGCTAATCACCAAAAGTACTTTTTTGACCATTCTCTGAATATAACTACTCCCAAAATTATTCAACATAACTGGACAGTCTCACTATGAGAATAGGTGTTGTAGGTACGGTGACATTTTTATTGAAGTGAGCATCTATTCTCTATATCCTGGGAAATAAAGTACGATTAGCACTGTGACACAGAGGAAATAGAAGAAGGGGACCGTTTAAGAGGTACATTTTTGGGTTAAGAAGGAGATGAGAAGAAGAAACTACATCTATGGGCCAGCCATTGGCAAGGAAATTTGGAAATTACTGAAATTTGAGTTGATGAATTACAGAAAGTATGTTGTATTTTTATTCCTACTGAAAGATATTAGTCTCTGGCTTGAAGTAAGGAGGGCACAGGGAAGAAATCACACCTTGTTCAAGTGATGCAGCTTTGAGGCTTCAGTGTGCAGCAACATCACTCATGCAGACAGCTGATCTTAGCATATGAAAATGTCAGGTCACAATGGAGAAAGAGTGAAAATTTAAAGAATAGACACAGGAACTGTTTCACATGGTGTCTTGGCTAGTTTGCTTCCAGCGATATTTTAAAAATTTGAAATATGAAAAAAAAACAATCTCTTGAGGTAACCGTGTGAAATTTTGCACTTTAATCCTTTTCCTTTCAGAACAGCCCAGAGCTTCAGTTGAGATCAAGCCTATCAGCAATTGAGCAGCTCCCTTTTTGTTACGTCAAGAGAAATACCTTGAAATATAACTACCTTCTGAATAGCTAAAACAATCAGGGAGTTGGGGGTTGAGGGGAGGGGGAAAGGGATGCAAATTAGCACATCCTAATTGAATTGTGCATTTGGTTTTGCCTGTTCTGTGGTATAAGCAATAGCGTAAATCCTCTTTTTCATCATGCAGGATGAAAGTTTATTTGAAGTTGGAGTCTATAGCTGCTTTTTCACAGTAAATTGACCTTGTTCCATGCAGCCAATGTCATAATGCTCTGCTTTATCTAGGCTGAGAGAAAATCGCAAATTGCTTCTGCATGATTAGTTCTGCCACTTCAAACGTGTTTCTTCCGAGTTGGCTTCCACACTTACTGCTAGAGATATGTGCCGCTGGGAAACCCTAATCTGTCTCTGAACGCCTCTGATTTATTAACCCTTTACCAGCCAGTCTCTTATGTCAGTGGAATGACTCTTGTTGAGAACAATAGTAACTACAGAAAAAATGAAGAAACTTTATGAATATTCTTTCAAACCTCAGCCTAATATTTACTCAGCTGTTTCTGGCTTAGCAGATGAAAGTTACTTCAGATCAATAGAGTTTTCACAGATACATTGGAACTAGATGATCTTAAGGTCCTTTCCAACCCTTACAATTCTATGATTCTATGATTCTATGATTTGTGCTCTTATTGACAAAGCATTTTTCTTTTCTATATGTATTATCTTGATGAGTAAGTAAATCTTGGGGGTTTTAATCTTAAAATACAGAAAGATACTTACTTCTGTACGACCAACTTGGCATTTGAGTATCTGGTGATTTGTTGATAATCTAATTAGCTCTAAATTCAAAAATCTTCATTACTTTTAGCTTTGCTGTCTGCTAGTGTGTTCCGAACAAAAAAATCCAATCTAGCGAAATAAGACGAAAACCCAAGGCAAAAATTACTGCTGTGATGTTTTTTGGGGGGAAAGAAATATTAAGGGCTATAAAGATTCATATACAGCAAGATGAAATTACTGCATGTTATTCCGGACAGGAGATAATGATTAAAAACGCATTTATGGCTGATAAAATATATGCAGGTAGCAGCACAGCTTAGAATTTTAGAATTATACATAGTATTTTGTCTCCAAATATAGACGGCAAGAAAAATATAAACTGGTGTTAGTATTAGAAATAAGATTGTCTTACTACTTTGTTCCTCTTTGGGCAGCATGTCTGTATAGTCGTAACTTTACAAAACCAAGACACAACACAGCAAAAGGTCAATTTCTCAGACTCGGACTGCTTTTCCTCTCTGCTAACTCTGCCAGTATCACACATACTACACCATCAAAGTGAGAGAATCACAGGGAGTATCCACACATGGATAATCAAGACCATGTTCTGGGTATTCAGGATAAGGCCATAGGACTGCAGTGCTTGTATGATCTATTGTGATGGAACAATCTGAACCACCTGCATTAAGCAATTAATCTTTTACATTTTGTTTTTCTCTCTCACATGAGCGTATGGGGCTGAACTCTGTGTACTGCATCATGCTTAGCCATATTAATATAGTTCTTATTCACAAGAATAATTTATTAGCACTATAAAAATGAGCAAAGAATTAAACATACGCCATGACCAACACTCACCCAAAAAACATTTAAATATGTATTTTTTTTAACACAAACCAATCATTGCAGTTGATTTCCTCCTAAAAACCCAGAGCCAGTTACTACTTTATGAATTACAAGCATCTAGTGATTTCTTTTTCGTGGTGAAGTAGAGCAGTAATAACAAGCTGAACATGACATGTATTTAAAAATAAATTGCTTGATAAAAAAAAATGAAGAAGAGAAAAATGCCAACTTCATGTGACAAGATTCATGCTCAAGCACTGTTTTCAGACATTTCTGACCAAAGAAGGATATAGCAGTTTAAAGGTGAAAAGGAGTATGGAGAATCTGCTACCTGACAAATGAGTATAGGTATCTAAGATTTTGCAAACCAGTCTGACACATAAATGGCACATGATGTCAACTTCTATTAAAGGCTTTATAAATGATGACAGCCTGGAGAAACAAGAATTGTTTTCCAAGAGAAGAGTTTCTGTTGAATTCTATATATTATTCAAGAGCATTAGAAACACATCGACAACAACGCTGCAGTCAGGAACCACATCAGTTTTACAGTCACTGGTCTTGTGGTCTATGCATACGACTGGCTGCCAGGAAGATTTTAATCCTAGATCTCCTTGAAGTCCCTCACTGTTGTGAAAGACACGTCAGATATACATTTCCGTAACTATATTTTCCCATTAATGTGTATGAGTAAAGTAAACAATGATGAAAGTATTATTTGTTATGGTGTATCAACAGGTTGAATGGAGTTCAAGGGACAAATCTACCACAAAGCAGTTAATCAAAACTCCTGATTTAACAATGATTTTGAATTTACTTTACAGGAAGAAGCAGCTTTGTCTATCATGGCAGTTACAAACCTCTGGGCTATGCTACAGTGCAAATTAATTGACTGCATTACTCCTATGCAATTGCCTAACTATGCAGATGATGACTGTAAACATAGAAAGGAAAATTTCTGTATAGTAAGATCTGTGTAGTAAGACCTTTTGAATGAGTCACTTGGGGACTTCCCATTAATTCAAACAAAATTTCATTAAGTCCTTACAGAATAACAATAAACTAACTGAAGCATTTGCATTTTGTAGTATTTCATCATCAACCACCTTGACTTTTTAACTAAATGTAGACCCTCCACCAGGCTACTCATCAGAAGATGCTGGCAGTTAAATTTCCCATATTTCAAGGTCAGATGAGAACAATTTTTAGCCTGCTTGAGGACACAAGGGGAAAAAAAAATCCCATACTCTTCAAAAACCCAGGAAGAAACATCATAACTTCATCTGTACAATTTCAGAACAAACTTCATAGTGAATACTAAACATAGCATGCTCAGAAATCCTCACAGTCATTTTAGTTTTCTCTAATGCTATTGACATGGCAGTTCTCAAATGCTGAACTCATTCCTGCCTTTCACTCTGCCAATTATTACTATTACTATTATTATTGCTGTTGTCGTTGTCACTTGCCCAGATGTAATGGTAACACTGTAATTCAAGAAATTCAATTAAGTGCAAGCTGCGAGGCACACGCATTTCTCAAAGACCACTGAGCACCTTTTAGAAAGCCCTCTGCACCTAACAAGATCAAATCCCTTATCCTGCTGATCATGCTCCATCTCCTTGAGAGCACCACCATGGATCACAGTCTCTGCCTACTAACAGTAAACATGCAAAAGTCACACAGCTGTCAGAAACAAAAGAGGGGCCTGAGTCAAAACTCTCAGAGTGGAAATTCATCTCCTTCATCTCTCCCATCCCTGAAAACACGAAGACACGTTGCTAGAAGGTGGGTGGAGGGGAGAAGTCTTTGCGAAAATTCTTGTTGACACCAGCTGGCAACAAAAACGGTACCATCCCACAAAACAGAATATATCTCTAAACAGGAGACTAAAAGTCCATTAATTGACTGAAAGTCCATTAACTTTTAAACTATTCTAATAACAAATCTGTTGTACTTTTAGACTGAGTCTGGTCAATCCTTAGCCTCAAATATAGTTATTAGCCACAAATATAGTTATTTAGAGTAACAAAATACCTACATAGTCTTTCCAGTTTTGCTTTCTTGAATGAAAAATGTGTGGTTGAGGACAAATCATCATTATTTTTGTTACTGTTAATGAATGTGCAAAGTACATCAACGGCTTGACATTTGCTAGATATGTACATCTTAAAATAGATTCAGATAATAACAAAGAAAAGAAAGAATTTCAAGGCTATCATGTTTGTGAGGCAGCAGGTTTATAGTTTCTCTGGCTTATATACTGTTCATGGTTACACGGTTAGAGGATCCCTGTTGACCAATGACAGTTCTAAAGACTTGAAAGCAAAGACTGATTTCTAATATTTTAATGGAATAATTTACTTTATCCAAACCAGAATGTTGCAAAAACAATTTTCTTTTTTTTTTTTCTGTATTAGAAATAATCATCGTTGAAAGCAGCTTACTGAAATGTAGTATTCCTGGCATATCGCTACCTTACACTGGTACTCACTGTGGACTTCCTATACAGTTGGAAAAAGGAAGAACATCTCAGAAAGACTCAAAACTGTCATCAGTTGTTAGTACCAACACAGGGTCTACAGAATTCAATAATGACAATACTGTCTCTCCTTTGCTTACACATGGTTGTTTTTTCAGAGAGTTCTTAAAAAAATAAAAATTAGGTAGAATTCCTGTTTCAAATGAGTGAATTGGATTAAGACGTCCACACCTGTACTGAAGAAGCAAAAGATAATAGTTCTTACTTACGCAAATACAGAGAAATCACAACGTCTGTTTTGACTTGAAAATCTGTCCATCAAGTTAGAACTCAATGGGGTTTGTCTTTTTTTGCCTATGCTGAAGTTGCTTATCTTCTGAGTAAACAAACAACCATGAAATAGAAAAGGAATCTACACGACTTCAGCACTGAGCTCATTCTGCACATTATGACTTTTGTGCAGACCAGTAATTCAAGAATTCAACCTCATCTTGGCTTGTAATACCCTAATAATCTACAGAAAAGTGGGGAAGATCCATGCTGTTTCTTGAATGTCAGTCATTTTGGTCAACAGCAGGAATTTTCAAACGTGACGGAACAATATCACATCTATTTTTAGATAAGCAAAAGATGTCCTTTTAAGGGTAGCAGTGCTTGCTCTCATAGCAGTTAGATATTATCCAGCAGGTAAAAATGCACTTTAACCATAGGCTGCCTATTAGCCATCAGCAACAAGCCTGAGCTGAACCTGGAAAAAAGATGAATTCCTTCACAAATGATAAGTGATGAGGTTTAGTGTGGGGTATAGCTTGTTTGATTACTGTGAAAGATACCAAGTACAACATATAGCTTTGAATCTTAGATAAAAATATTCTCTACTGTTGAGAGATCATAAATCACATTTTGTTTCAGACCAGCTTCAACATCATTACTAACTTATCTAGAGCTCTAATATCTTTCCTTGATCCCTAACTACAGTTCTCTCAAAAACAACTAAATCAGGACCTTTAAAGTGCAAGGAACACTTAAGATTTCAAACATAACTGTACTTTGTAAATATACACATGACAAACTCTATCTGACACGTTTCAGTCTTCAAGTTTGTTTTCACTAATACCTACATTTGGGGTTTTTTTTCCCCACATTTATAACTTGTGACTTCAATGGTCATTACAAGATGCTTTTTTCACTCATTGTACCATCATGCTGAACACAACCTTCACTTGTGAGGCAGGTATCGTGTTCCTGTTTATGGAAGTTCTGGGATTTTGCCCACAGTCGATCCTGGACGTTTCTAGACTGAGCAAACTTGCCATTCGTTGATCATAAGCAAAGCTTTAGCCTCCAGTGCCATACTGCCTTGCTGCGCACACAGCAGTGGCTGGGGATCAAATCAACACTCTGGAAATCAGCACTCCTTTCTCAAGTGCTAAGTAGAGCCTTTATGCAAACTGAATTACTCTAATGGTGAGGATATCCTCAATGACCTAACTCCTACTTGTGGGTTGAAAATTAGGCCTAAGAAGGCCAATTGCCAGATAATGCCAGTACAGGGAGGCTTGTGTACAAACTGAAAGGTTGAAGTGCACCCTTTCAGCACCAGGATTCGTTCCCAGCAGTGCCGCTCTCCTCTCCTGACTGACGCCTGCAGCGGCACTGGTGCTGGGGACTCTCAGTATTCACCTTCACACCCAGGTGGCCGACAGGCCAAGGGGCTGCCTGGAGCATCCCCTTCACCGACACGTCCCGGGCAGCCGTGCCTGGCAGAGCCAGGCTCCTGGCTGATGACAGGCAACTCAAATCGGTCCAGGGAGGATTAAAGTAAGGGGGGGGGGGGTAAGCGAGGGAGTGACATGTCACCTCACACTGTGCTGTGGTCACTTTAGCTGAGCTGTGAAGCACAGCTCTTTTGAATGCAGAAAGTTCCTCTGATAACCCTGTCGGAGAATGATACAGGAGGACGAGGCATGTCTCAGAAATGCGCAACTTTTAAGCCAATGGCACTTTAAGTTTTGCTCCCTGTTTTAATTCTTGGTAACTGCTGCAGTCTAGATTGCCTGCGTGCAAAATATAGATTTATCACAAATAAGGGTTCGCGTATCACCAGGGAAAAAGGGATCCAAGTTCATGCTTTCAGAGTGACTCATGTTCTTAGGTGCCTTTGGGTTTTACTACCACAAAAGGCATGTGCTAACTATCAGCACGTGCTGAGCACCCTTCCTCTGAAAATAGCTCACTATTAAACATCTGATGTTGTGCACCCAAAGCCATGCTGAAAATTCTTCATTATTTCTATAAATTCCATTAAATACGAGTAACAAACATTAATGTCACTGAGGTAGACAGGCTACACCCATACTGTCATTTTAGTAGTTCGTTCATTCAGTGTGTACTGTCATTTTACCTTAAAGAAAGCACTGACGTACCACCCATGTTATTTACAGGTATTTTCTTGCTCTTCCTCTAGTCTGAAATGAAGCAGCTCGTTCTGCGGGATCAAGGTCTCTGTGATCACAAGTGCAGCTACTGAAGTCAATACAGGCACAGCCACAACAGCTCTGTCTTACCACATGAAGTTCCCACAAGTTTCATAGCAGTGGGCGGTCATTGTTTTGGAGAGAAGGGTTCTGTCTCTGTCCTGTTCCATGGACAGTCAATGACAGACAATGACAGACAATGACAAAGACAGACAAATGACAGATATCACCAGAATGAAAAATTCAGAGCATGGAGGGCAGACTTTCCCTCTGTTAGAACTCTACTAAAGGTAGAAAACCCAGTTACTGAATATCTACATATCTTAATTCCCCCTTGCATACTAAGTAAATTTTCCTGGCCAAGAACATTAACCAATAAAATCAGATTTTCATTCTGCTTTCAGATTTTAGATTATGCTGTACACATCAGAAACTTATTCACATTATTGGATGCTATGATGAAAAAAAAATCCTAGAAAAGAATCACTCTGTGTTTCGAATCTGGGAACTGAGAAATTCCTATATCATTACTGCTGTATGAAAACTGTCTTGTCATGACCCAGCTGGAAATGTTATGCTTTCTGAAAAAGTAAAAAGGAAAAGATGAGTTCTGGGCTGTATTTCAGTCCCATCAATGTGTTTCAGTGCCATTAGCAGCTAATTCTCTGACCTCGCTCATGCCACTTAATGTCTCTTTTGCTCAGTTTCCTTTTCTGGCAGAGGATAAAAATAGCGAGTTTTATAAAGTGCTTTACAAACCATTCAATTAATATTATTTCATAGTTTTAATTAATCTCTCTTCTAACATCTAACTCTTCACTGTTCTAAACTGATGTGAATTTCTTAAGTTTCATAAAATGAAATGCAACAGAATTAGTTACAACTGAAATGGAGTCATATTTACCATGCACACTTTCGAGACCTGCTATCTATGGAGGCACTTACAGGGCCCTCACTGCGATTATATTCTAGTTCATAGCAATCACTAATGGTTTTTATCCTCCCACTACCTCTCTGAGTTAGGGCAAGACTGGTGTTATCTCTGTTATTCAGGTGGAGAAATGAGGTCCAGGTAAACTGAGAACAGAATCACACCACACATTTGTGCCCAAGTCAAACGTGTTACAGATGTATGCCAAGACTATCTATCTAGTAAGGGCTCTTGTGCTCCTCAGAACAGCATAGATCACAAAGTCTAGGACAAAGTATGTGATAGGCAAGGACAAAGCCTTCCTGGTCAAGGATAACATACTTCCAGATAAATCCAAGGCCTAAAAATTGTTTGGGAATGCTGGAAAACTGCAATGAAAAAGTCACTTCCACTAATATAATGATACAGCACTTCCTGACTTTCAGTCAGTAAAATGAGCCATTGTCCTCTATGGCCTTGGAGCACACCTGCTCTCAGAAGGTGGTGGAGGATGGAGGCTGGTGCCTTCCACCCCTTGGGGCAACCAGCTAACCTGTACTGAGGCACTTAACAGCCATGCTAGTTCACTTTTAATGTTGCACCTTTTGCTCCCCAGGAAGTACTGTGCAGGCTGCAGGAGTCAGTCCCAAGCTATCTGCAGAAAGAACATATTCTTCCGGGAACAAGGCAAAAATATTTTATTTCTTCTTTAACACAAATCTTAGATTCAGGAGCAAGATATTGGTGACACTCTGTATAACACCCTGTTGTGCTCTGCTTTAGTCACCTTGTCTGATATTCAGAAACACTGCACATGCTGTTTGAACTCCCTAATCTACTTCTGTTCCCCTCTGTCTGGGTTTGGTCCAAAGCCTATGAGTATTACTCCACTGCCATCAATGGGCTTTGCATCAAGCTGCTGAATTGCCATCTAAACATACGTTATTACCCGTAAGGTTACAATTTGAATATATTTGACCCATTTATAAAACACTATGTTTAAACAGGCAAAAGTAAAAGAAAAAAAAAAGGAATAAAGAATTTATGCTGAAAAGCAAATCATGTCTGAATTTCACTGTGTGTGGATTTGCATAGTGCTTATCTCAGGATTGTAAATAAAGATATAAGTAGACATTACATTGGAGCTTTCTCTTGGTTGTTAAAAGACAGAATTAATCAAATACATTACTTCAAAGAACAAATAGGAAGTCAGGGAATCTGTGTTCCTTGTAGTCCTGCACCCATTTCATAGTTGCAGACTCAGTTGTCAGCTCTGCTGGCATAAATTTTGTGAGTGAAAGGTCAGTGATTAGCTTGGGACTGGAGAGAGCCTTTTTGTTTTAAAGTTAAACCAATTTGCTCATATGTAATGACAGTGTAGAACACATGTCTATTTTGAAACAATCAGCGAGAAGCAGCTGGTTCACAAAAGTATTTTTTATATGTATCTATAAGGATGTTTCAAATTTAAGGTCTTCCTGTAACAGTAAAATGAGGAATTTATAAGGTTTATGTGTGCCTGGTTTGAAAGATTGTTGTGGGGTTGTTTTGGATTTTGTTGGTTTTTTTTTTTTTAAAGAAGCACAAAATGTCTGCCAAGCTTAAAAATGATGCGGATCATGTTTCTATGTCTGCTAGGTGGCGCTTACCAAGCAGTCTGGCTCTCGTCAGTAATTCTTCAACTGCTCTGCTGCAGTGGAATTACTGTAGAGTTAGGAGCTGGGGTTGGTGGGAGGGATTCTTTGTCCCAGTTGCATTTAAAATTACATCTAATCTTATCAAGGAGCTCGTCATTGTTTCTGGCTGCCCATAGCAGGTACAGTACTGCTTTTGTTCAAGTCTGTTGCTTTACCAAATAAAGGCAAGAACTGCTTGCTTTTCTCATACAAGTAGTCCAATTGATTTCTGCAGGAATACTTGCATGAGTAAGGCAAACAGGATTTGGCAATAAAATTGATTAAAAAAGAATCTGAAAACAATATTCTTCAAGAGGAAGTGCATGCTGACTGAAAACTGTTTAAAGAGACAGGTAGAATGTATGGATGTAATTAAAATTTAAATGCCAAGTATGTCTAAAGCAACTGAAAGTGTGAAAGAGTATGAAATGAAGAACAAAATCAAAACAGCATGCAGCCACCAAAAAGTTTTCTTCATTCATCAAAAATTAAAAACTTTTTCTCAAATGGCAAAGTTTTAATTTAAAATTGTCTTTGAAACTTTCGAGCAGCAGCAGAATAGCTAGAGAGGTGTATAAATGCAAAACGAGTATTCTCCCCAAACTCTTACGAACTCCATGTGGTTTCACTAAAAACCGTAAGTGCCCCTGAGGTGTAAAATATTTCTTCAAGTGCTTGTATGTGGATTTGAATATTTAAATTTTTGTATTCAGCTTGAAAATGCTGGCATTCCTAAAACATTAAAAAAACCCTTGTTTGCCTCCCAAGAGAGTTATGCAAATACAAGCAGACCAAAAAAGGCATGCAGCTGTAATGCCTGTTTCTTGCAGTGCTTTTACAATAAAAGTTCCTAGATCTCTTTTTTATTCAGCAGATATTTAAACTTTATGGTCTAGTTCCTCAGCCAGGATCATTATTTTCCCTAGCTGGAATTGTTGCAGGCTTAATAAGAAAGTAGGTGTCATAAGTAGTATTTATGCTTTCATTTTAAAAATTTGCCCTGACCAGTGCTGAGCAAGTTACTGACATTGTAATACTAACACCAAAGGAAATACTACCAATAACAGACCACCAGTGTCAATAAGATCCCAAGCTAAATCAGACAGAAATGACTGGTATTAAGTTTTAATGGAAACTCTATTTATGTCATTTTATAATTAAGATGCAAAATATAACTTGTTCAAGCAGGCTCCATTTAGCATCATGAAAGAGATGGTGAATTAGCCAGAGCTGTTTGCAGATGTGTAATTCATCCCAACATTAAAGGAGCCTAAGAAGAACCAAAGTCTAAATTACCTAAAAACAGAATTTAAGGGCCCTCTGTGTTGAGCAGTATAGTTCATCAAAATTTGGGGATACATTTCCTTAGAGATCAAAGTAATAGTTAGGTGCCTCTGCAAACAACTCCACAACTCTGCTCAGAGTGCAGTGCTGGTTATTAGCACAGCAACACTTACATCAGAACAACAGGTTATCAAACATCACTGATAATTTATCAGTTACGAAAAAAAAAGGGGGGGTTTCTCACCTTTCATATCTATAACTTCAGATTGAGTCACTCAGACTAGGAGCCTTGTGATCCCATGCTCTCTTTATAGTCAGTGCATGTCAAACTGTACCTCCAAAGATCTTCCCCTGACATTACAGGAATCTACAGTTAGGTGGGTTCTAAATAAAGAGCTTCAATTAGGAACCTAAAAGTCAGTGGAATGATTTCAAGTTTTATCGACAAAAAATAAAATGACAAAATGTCCAGCTGTAAGAACAAGTGTTCAGAGATTTGGACTATTGGAGAGAAAATGGATCATTTGTGCATGACAACATAGACAACATCATAAGGGGAAATGACAGTGGACTTTTTTTCTCACAAGGAAATCAACAGTGAATAATCTGAATGATGATTAATAACCATATAATAGTGTGAGGATGTTAAATAAATTAGAACAAGTTCAAAGAAACTACTTCTGCTAAACATTAACAAAATAAGTATCTGGGTAGGAGCCACAGAGGATTAAACATATATATCTATCACAGAGATCAGACATATGTAATAGTTACAGGAGAATTCCTGTAACTATCTCAGACAGGTGAAAATATATATATACACACATATATACATGTAAGTACTCTGTTTTCATGGTTCCTAGTTTGAAATGCGGGCATAAGTTACTTTACCTGTCTGAGACTTAACACTCCAGCTGATCCTGACTGAAATCGATGAATTGTGAGTTTAATCTCTCAACTGTTCTGCTTCATGACTGGTACCACCTTGTACGCGCAGAAGTACCCAGCTGAAACACAATGACTGGTTTTTTTTCTGTTACTTCTGGTTTGGTTTTGGTTTGGGGTTTGGTTTTTTTTTTTTTTTTACAATAAAGACAGACAGTGTTTCTTGCACCCAATCTGATACACAAGCTATCTTCACATCGAAGCTGGCTTGATGACCAAGTGTAATTGGTCATCAATTTACCTGCACAAAACTATGACAACAGGGAACAATTTTTTACACATTGTGTTAATTTGTCATGTTGTTTATTCAAACTTGATACTAATCATTACTTTTAAGTAACCTTAAGTCTCATTTTATACAGCATGGAGTAATAATATGAGGCTGAAATTGTATTTAGGACAAAAGCTAGAATCTCAATACTCTGTATATAAACTGTATTCAGATAACCATAAGCTCAAAACTGGGTATGATTTATACAGAGGCTGAACAGGTAACTCAAGAAATCTGAGCTCATCCAAGTTGTGGTCCTTGCATCAGTCTGGACCTTCTCTACAACATCTCAGCTGTGCATATTCTCTGCATACTCTTTCTAACCAACATGCACAAGGGCTCACTGCCAACTGCCAGTTTGTTATTTATATCCCCTCATTAAAAATTCACCTATGCCTTTGTCCACTGGGCCTAGAAAAGTGAAGGAGAGTCTGAAAACTAAATTGAAGTTAACATTCATGGACTTACACATCATTGGCACTATATCCTACCATGATGTCAGAAAATGAGCCAAAAAGAATTCATGTCACTCTTTCGATGTTACAGGACATTTACTGGGTGTTACTTTTAAGACTGTGTCCAAAAAAACCAGAGGCCACAGAGGATCCAGGATATTCTCCTACCAACAGATCTTTAAATACTTTTAAAGTGCTGTTCAGTTCTGAAAGAGGGTGGTGTAAAAGTGACACTTTCTTATTCTGCACATCTGCTCTTTGTGCACATTCGGAGTTGGAGTCATACCTGCTGCCTGAAGAAACAAAATTTCAGCCTTACTGTGTTTTCCTTTTCTTAGCCTTGCAAAGCATGCACTGCAAAAAAAAAGCTGGATCACCTTTTCTTTCCACACTTCTAACTACAGCCAAGTTTTGTGTGAGTCTGCATACACACCACTAAATACACAATCCAAGAATAAAGTAAGGCAATTATGTGACTGGGACCATAATTTTACCATGAAAATGGGAAGTATTTCTAATGAAATGTGAGGAAAAAATTATAACCTATCTTAAGAACTACATATACTTTCTACATAAGAGTGGAAAACACTCTGGTGAAAATATAGATTTTGGGGGATAATTCATAATCACCCATCCAGAAATTAGTCTTAATCCTGACTGATGTGAGAGAAACAGTCTTATGCTTCAGGATAGCTGCATGCATCTGAAAATGTTCTGCCCATAAAAGAAATCCATGCTAGGTATAGATTCCAAAATGTAAACAACTAATTGGTCACAAAAAGTTAACACTTTTTGGTTTTCTCTTTCTTCCTGTATTCCATTAAGGAGCTTATTAACAGAAACAAGCAGCTTTTCTTCATGCCAGGCAAGCCACTGAAAAGTGTTTTCATCAATTACACAAACATACACACAAAATCTGCAGTTAAGTCTAATTAGTTCATGTTCTATTACAGGCTTAGTAATTATTAGCTCTTTTTCTGATTGATATTTTCAAGATCATTTCAATAATCATTATACAGAGCTTTTAAGGTAGTATTTAAGAAAACAAATCCAAAACAGACAATGTATTCCCACTGGTATTTAGGCTGGTTGCCAATTTGCATCCCTTCTACAATGCTGGCTTTGCATTAACAGAAAAGAAAAAAGGAGAAAAATTGATTTTTAAAACAAAACTATAAGTAATATCCTGGTTTTTATACAAAAATCATTGAAAGAAAATTTGCAGTAGCTTGTGATTATTGAAATATAATGATTTCAAGTACCTCCAGGTGATTTTAAACATTAAATATCTTTCATCTTCTTAGTAATACTTTTAACTATACTGTACACAGTCAGATAAAAATTCTTTTAACATAATATTGGTACCCTAAACTGTGATTGACCCAAGAAACCCCCTACTGTGAAAAGTCATAGAAACTAGAAATAACATCAACACTATTTGGAAAGACTTTTGGCCTACTAGCCTTGTTTCCCTACCTGTAACCCACCATTATCACAAGAAGATTCATGCAATGGAAGCTTTCATTCAAGAGCAAGTGTGTTAAATCAAATTAAAGCAACTTGGACCAAAACCTACAGACATGAACTTGAGTTCCACCCTTGTCTCGTTTGTTTACCAGAGTAGAGCCTGCACCACCAAACATAAGGCAGAGACCTCTTGTGGCTGAGGGACACACTGCAGACAGGTTCTCCCTACGGGAATGCCGCAGGAAGTCCGCCAGCGGCTCCCCTGGAGACGCACCTTTCACGTTCTCCTGTAACATTCGTTGCTATAAGCCATTTGCCTGCTGGTACGTGGGGTCTACCAGCTTTGTATCATTATCCAGGAGGGAGTTAGCGGTTGTCCTTGGGTCCCCTTTGTCTAACAGCCACCAGTAAAATCAGCTGTGGTCACTCAGTCTCCTGTAAAGATCATTAACTAGAAAAAGAGTCAAGCCTCTCTCTAAACCAGCACCCAGCAGGATCAATCTGAAGGCACCGCAGTTTACTCCGCACTCACACACCTCCCACTACCAAAAGTCTTTCTCTTAAAACATGTTGGGGTAGCAGATGGCTAATCTCATGGCTAATCTCCACAGGCTCCTTCATCTCTGCAGTGGGTGGCCACAAATTCAGCCAAAAGTATCAAGCATCCAGTGTTCACAAGAGCAGAAAACAAGACAGGCTTCAAGGCAAAATGTGCAACTTCTCCTCTCTGAATACACCGCTAGACCAACTCTGGTCCATCATACTGACTTGGTTCAGCCAATAAAATCATACTTGCCAGAAATGTAAACATGTTGAAAGAGGCAACACCAGAATCTTTGGGGAGGCAAAATAGCATTTTATAATTTACAGAATGTTAAATTTATTTTTATTTTAAAGTAAAATAATTTTAAAATATGCTTATTCCAAATAAAATATAAACATTCCCAATTTTACTGCATATGTAACATAGAGATTCTTAATGCAATCCTATATTCCATTGACACAAAATCCATAGAGGTCTGTTTTCTTGCACACAAAACTTTTCCTTAGAAAAATCTGTATAAATGAATCATCAGAGCTAGCAGCCACAGCAGTGAAGTACAAGGAGCTACCACAATCCCAACAGTTTTGAACATTTGAGGGCTCTGGCCTCACATCTTAGGTATAGGGTCATGTTTCTTTGAAGCTTAACAAGACAAGACAAAATCCAAATGACCAGATTCCACCATCAAACTAGTTGTTGCCTCTTGGGTGTTCTAAACCTCTCTGGGTTTTTTTCTGTTTTCTATGTACAGTAAATGGGTTGTAAAAAACATAATTATCTTCTGTGAAATTAAACAAGAGACTGAAGGACTGCGTATCTTCATTCATTTTCCTAACAGCCAGAATATTCATGGTTCTTCTTTTTCAGAATTCAGACTTGTTACAACTCTGCTTTACATAGCATCAGGGTGAAGATACTAAGCTGAGGCTCACTTAGGGAGGGGGCACTAAAATATAACTGAGCCACCCTTCCCAAGATCACCATGGGAATGTCAGGAATGGCTTCCCCACACACTTCCCATGGGGCCTGGATAGACTTGACCCAGAACTATGGGAAACATTGCATTTCATAGTATTGCCTGCAGAAGTCAGTGAAACTCTAGTGCTTTCAGACAGGGATGCCTGGATCCCAAGCAATGCCTGGGGAAGGCAGAGGTGATATGTGGGGAGCTGCCACACCACAAGGCTCACCTCATCTCTAACCACAAACTTAGAGAGGTATTCACATACTGTACTGAACAGAAATGGAACCACTCAAGCATTTCATTATTATTTTTCAAGTTTGAAGCCTTGATTTGATGAACCAAGGTTTCATCAGAACGTACTTACCAATTTGGTGAGTCCTGAATGTGGAATCCTCTAGGCTCACAAAAGAAACACCTGACAAAACCCTTACTCCCATTCAGCCTTACCCTGGAATAATCTTAGTTAAAGCACAAAAATACAATAATGATGCTAAGAATTTTGGTTTTCATATAAAATTTATTATTCCTTCCCTTTTTTGTCAAGTCCTGTTTTTAAGCCTTTAAACTGTCTCCTGTGCATTAGCCAATTCTCCTTACTTATATTTCTTGCATGGCCTCTCTAGGCTATTCAAAGTGATGAAACAAGGTCTGCTTCTTCCTCTTCATCACCCTGTTCCCCAGCCAATTCCCACCAGTGCAGACAGACATCAGGACAAGGTAATAGGTGCAGTATGTCCATAGCCTTTCACAGTGGCCTATCAGCTGCATATCCTGACTGTGTAAAAAAAAAGACTGCAAACACAGACATTTTATGAGAGGGAGGAATTTAGTTTTAAGAAATAGAACCTACAGGCGGGAACTTTTAGATGATTTATGCTCAGGACAGGCTGTTCATTTGTTTGTAATCTCTATGTTCATATTTTACAATTACTTTCTGCTGTTTCCTGGATGTTTCTTGATTTGCTGATGAATCACTGCCAATGATTCCTTTGTGCTGGGTACCTGGTAAACCTCTTCATTTCTGTATTGAGATCAGGCATCTGGGGCTCCCTAGAAGAAAGCCTGACAGACAACACTGCGACTTGGTACCTGAAAATCTGCATTTACACTTGGGAGTTAGTCTGGGTTTGTACATATATAATCTTATAGTATAGTATTGTAGGACTAGGTTTTGACTCTCCAAAATTTTACATATCAGTTCCTCTTCAAGTTTGTCTTATCTTTAGAGGACTACCTAGAAGGAAATGGCAGGTTTACACATTGAAGTAATTGGGGAAACAGGAAAGTTTAATTCTTTCTGTATGATCATCTATAAGAGAATAAGGGACAGTGTGAGTCTGGAGTCATTACAGACCTATGCCACTGAAGGTCCTTCTTATGCAGGCAACTCTTAAGTGTATGGGTCAGATTTCTTTTTTTTTATTTTCTTTGGCTGTTTTTGTGGATTTTGGGTTTGGGGTTTGATTTGTTGGGTTTTTGGTTTTTTTCTTTTTTGGTGTTTTTGGGGTTTTTTAATGATCAAGATCTGAGTTCTTCCAGTCTTACTTGTACATGTTCCTTCCTGTGATTACAAATATCTTTACTTAGGGAGGGCTCCTGAGTTTTTCAGTATCAATAGTTTTTTATGGTTTTCCTTTTCTGTAAAATCGAGTAATCCAGACCAGTTCACTGAGAACTAGTCTGATTGTTGTAACTCATTATATGTCTCTTACATGCAAGCAAAGTGGCATAGTATTTAATGAAATATGAACCAGAGCATGCCTCCATCCTGCCACAAGACTTATGGATATAGGGCATCTTTCCCCTGAGTCTCTACACCTACAGTTATGTCCAAAAGAGAAAACAGTACACCAACCTCTTCTAATAATTAGAATCCTAATTATCAAGCAGCATTCATTGCATATTCCTGTCTCCCCTCAGTCTTCTAGTTTTGTTCTCAAACTATGGCCATACGCAGCTGTGAACCTTGTTTTGAGAATTGCTTAAGTCAGCTTGAACGAGATCAGCTTGATGAAAATTGCTTCAGGTTTAGAAGCATTTTTGTTAATCACAGAAGTTGTAAGTTCCTATTGTAGCTATATGCACATCATTAATTGTGGGTTTGCATTCTTTCAAAGCCAACCTAGTTGCTTCCTACTTCTACTGTAAATTGTGAAAGTATCATAACAAAGAGAGGTGCTACTCTGGGCTTCAGGAGGCTTCAGTATGAATGGAAATCTCAGCCAGACAAATTCACTATCTCCCACATCAGGACTGACACCCCAGAGTACTTGCTCTCCTAGGCTCTTTGTATTCATATATGAACCAAAGACCTCTGCAAACTCTTAAGCAAGTGTGTAACATGCATATGCTGCAGCTGAACCACATCATGTATTTCTGTGCCTTTTCCCACTTTCAAACTCACTAAAATCTAATGATGTCTAGCTCTTTTGACTGCAAAGGCAGTCCATTCTTTGCTGGAAATTATGCTCACCAGCTTCTGAAGATAGACTGAAACAGTGGCTCAGGGAGGTGACGTTTACTAGCCTTGAGGCACAACCATTACACTTCAGTGTCAACATAATTGTTGTGCCTAGAGTAGGCTGGGGGTAAATTCTGGGTTGAAGAATTAAAATTTTTACATGGAGGGAATTTTATTAAAAAAAGAGACTCACAAAATCATGAAGAAAAAGAAAGAGGCAATAGGAAAGAAAAAAATAAAAAGATAAAAAATAAAAGCCCCCAAAAGACGTTTTCCCTTATTTTCTTTTTCTTTTTTTAAAGAGATAAATTGTACTTGAATTTACCAATTTTAAAAAGAAAATCAAAATACTGCCCTTGTACTATATAAAGTGGGTAGTTGTTTCCCTATGTGGGTATTGCCCAAAGCAGCATGGCAGCTGTAGAGCCCTGGATTTCTGCCATAACCAAGGATCCAGTGTAGAATCTGACAGTTTCTTCTAAATAAGTCTAACCTTCTGTTTTAAAATTCAGGCACCGTGAGACAGTACTAGGCAGTTCATTTCACTTGCAGTGCTGATAATTCATATGTAATACAGCTGTTAATTTGGAAAGCCAAAGCATCAGGCATGCTGATATTGTGCACACACCTCTTCATCTCCTTTGGTTATTTTGTGTTCCATCATCACTTAGGGGTTTTTTACAACTCCATGTTTCATAATAGCAAGGAAGTGAGCTGAAGAGCTGCAACAATTTCCATCTAAACTGCTCTCCTTTTGTCTGCACTACAAAAACTAACATCCCTTTGCCAACATTTGCTTAGACATTTTTCAAATCATAAGAAAAGAAATTATGGGAGTGAGAATACAAAAATGGAGCAAAATCCTCTTTTTACCATAAAGTGTGCATTGGAAATGAGTGAGTCTCCTGCTGTTCAGAACATACCTGTGAACAGTAGGAGACAATGAATGCTCTAAGGACTGTCTCCTGCCTGCCGACACAGTAGAGCAATCAGAAGAGAGAAGGCTGTTTGCCCTTTTTTTTTTTTAAAGAGAAAAAATAAAATCAGTCTTTTTTGAGAGCCAGTGGCAGAGTTCTTCATTTTCTTCTCTCCTGCGATGCTTCACAATCTCATTGGACTTTTAAAGTTACATACAGTTGCCCTTTCCTCTGTGCTTTCTGGTCCTGGAATTTTCCTTGGAATGCATAACATTCCCAGAGCTGAAATCTTTAACAATGTCATTACTTGCAATTTGCACAAAGTGACATGCAAGGACTTCTGACAGTTCTGTTACATTTAAAAAAAAAAAAAAAGAAAAAAGATCAGGTTTGCTTTTTTTTTTAAACTACACACAATATTTGCTAATAGGGGTTTTGTGAAGAACAGAACAAAGATAAAGGGAGATAGGTGTACAGGAGAAAACACTGATACAACCTGCACACAACAGAACAAGTAGTGTATTCTGTGTACGCAGACATTACTCAAGAACTCAGATACACAAAATATCAAGTTCTGAAGTGCATTTATCTGACGTTTAATCCAGGATACAATTAATATTTAACCTAATCCAACTCCAAACCTTAGAAGACATGCGTCTAAGCCTTTCAGGTTTGCCTTACCATTAAAAATCACCAGCTTTTTTTTTTAGTGATTACAGTTAATTTCTTTGTGTTCACCTTCTGGTTTCAAAATCTTTAAGCAGTGTCCATAACACATGTTGGTTTGGTTTGTTTTCTACAGCTGTAAGTACTAGAAACTGAAAGTTGTTATGACTATTTGCTCAGCTGATTGACTGGCTGAATGATAAATACTCTAGGGAAATTGTATAAAACAGCTGGAGGTTTAAAAAAAACTTTGAGTCTGGCAAGACGTGATATCACTGTAAGATTAGTGAAACTCCACCTCTGAAGTTCCTAAAACTTCCATTCACTGAAGTGCTGCATTTTATTGTCCTGACAGTATTTTAAACTGACAAATACTAAAATTGGGCTGATAGTCCTTTGATAATCAAGTAATGGTAAACATGCCAGTCTTCAAGATAAAGTTAGCACATTCTGCATAGAAACTGAAAAAAACTCCAGCTGTATAACTGGTCAGGATGAATTTAATACAAAAAGTGGATTCTCCAGCCCAGGGCTCAGGTAATTTTGCAGATTCTGCCTGAGCCACCCCTGAGGTACTGTCCTTCATACACAGTTCCAGAAGCCATGAATGAAATTCCACTTCAAGCAAAGGAACATCACAAAACCTATCTGGCTTTGGCCTTGTGCAAGGGTTAAATGTAATACCTTGAACAAGTCTCACAGAGAGATAAATTCGTCCTTAAAAAAATGAGTCAGATAAGATAGGCAGGGAGTTGTTTTTTAAAGGAAAAAAATAATAAAAATTAGGAATAAAGAAACCAAACAAATAAATACCTCCAAATTTATTCAAATAAAGAAACTCCTTTTCTTTTACAGCTTGGTTTTTTATTATTTTTTTATTATAACCTGTCATAACCTCCTCTTTAAATAAGTTCTTTATGCTGATTTGTATAATGAAGTAACTGCCTTAAAAAAAAAAAAAAAAAAAGGAGGGAAAGGAAAAAATCGCTTCATCTATTAACATTAAAATCTTAAAAAAAAACCCCACCTTCTACAGCGCAGAAGTGAAACCAGCAAATAATCTTGGTTGGTCAGTTAACTTTTCTCACAAATATATTTGGTTTTCTTTAACTCATGTTATACTTGGGAAGAAAAAAGCATGGCAAAAGTATAAAAGTATAACTGTGGTTCCCTGGTTCTCCACTCTTGCTTCATTCAGAAATGGATTCAACAAGAATTAGTAGAAGAAAGAGGAAGGGGTCAAAAGTTCTCCCCTGAGCCTAAACAGCTTTGTGGGCCACAGCAGGCAAGGGTAATTTTTGTAGCAAATGGATTAAAAACAAATGAAATAACTGGCATCTTGCCCAACAACTTCTGATTCACCGGCAAAATGGTTCTGTATAAGGGAGTCAACTGGGAAAAGCAAGTGGGAGGAAGACCAAGTGAGCTCCTGGCTCCGAATCGCACAAGTCCTGTTCTCCATCGTGCACTCTCGTAACATGGGAATGTTTAAATTTTTTTGCTATCTTATGCATATTCATACTCCTATGCTGATACCTATTCATTGGTGTATTCAACTCTAATTATGGGGTCACTGCCACTTTAAAAAGATTTTACAGTCCCCAGCCAAAGTGTATTTTGCCTTAAATACTCTATCAATTTTTTTTGCTTGTAAAGAATCTGTATACAAAAATAAATGCAGAGATTTAATGTTCAGTTGCAAAAAAGAGCAGGTGCATAAAAAAACCTTCCCATCATGATGCAGTTTTCATTGTTTTCATAGCCTGAAGCAGACAGTTTGAACTCATATTCACTCATCCTGCTGTAATTCTAGTCATCTTTCAGTACTGAAATGACTAAGGCATCTAAATCACATGGAAATTAAATCCCTTACAAGTTTTTATCTATCTTTTTCAATAATGTTAGTTTAAGCAAGGTTGAACAAAAGAAATTCATTTTCTCCAGCAGATTCAAACACCTAATTAGGTGTAAATCTTAACTGAATTAAAACCTGATGTCATGGCTGGTAGGGCCTACACAGCTTATATGATTCATATTTTTGCAAAAACATAGAAACAAGGACGAGAAAATTAGTACATCTAATAGATGGGAGACAGCAAGCTGCCCTGGAGCCACTGTGGGTTTGGCAACAGCAAAGGCTGCAGCATGCTGTGGTGCATCAGCAAGAGAATCACTAGATCAAGGGATATGATTATTTTACCCCACTCAGCACTTTTTAGGCCACACCTGGAAAAGTGTTCAGCTTTCATCCCCAGATTCAGGAAAGACACCAAAAAAATTGAGAGGGCCACCAAAATGGTGCCAGAACTGGAGAACTTAACATA
Organism: Strigops habroptila; assembly: GCF_004027225.2. Classification (NCBI taxonomy): domain Eukaryota; kingdom Metazoa; phylum Chordata; class Aves; order Psittaciformes; family Psittacidae; genus Strigops; species Strigops habroptila. The sequence continues at coordinate 84,777,360 of NC_044302.2, forward strand.
TAAAGAAATGCTGGTGGAATTGAATTTGTTTAACCTAGAGGACAGAAGGCTGAGGGAAAACTTAATCACCATCCATGAATACCTTAAATATATTTATAGAGACCAAGGTATTCTCTTTAGAAGGGAGCATGGTGACAAGACAATGGGAGCAAGTTGCTTCAGGATAAATTCTCTCTGGATATAAGAAAAATATTCCTCACTGTGAGAACAACTGAACATCGGAGTAGGCTGCCCAAAGGAGCAGCAGAAACTCCCTTGCCTGAAATACTGAACGGCCTAACAGGGCCCTGGAAAATCTACTCTAAAGCTCTGCTTTCAGCAGAAGGTTGAACCAGATGATCCCCAGTGATCCCTTCCAACCTTTTAATGACGTTTGAATGATTCAGTTTTTTATTTTCTTTGGTATTCTTGATCCATTTTTGAAGGTCTTATCTTTTTCCTAAAACTACACTTATTTTCTAAAATCAATAAAGTATTTAAAGTACATGAGAAAAAAAAAATTTGTATGGTGTATTGATGCTCAGTCCATCTGCTGGATTTGCAAGAGTGTGAAAGGGATATGTGGAAGAAAAATGAGAATGTGCTCTTTATCTGACTTAACTGTTCATGTAATTTTCACGGGAGAGACATATAATAAGGCTTTGAATTTAAGCTACACTGCCTCTGCCTTTGGGTTTCCCTCTCCAGCTATCAGGCTGCAACTCGAGTCACATTACATTTATACAAGAGCGGGATTACATTGCCCTAATGGGGCAGGATTAAGCTAAAGGAGGTGGAACAGCTTTCAAAGGAGCAACTTCAACACAAGGGGCCAAATTCTACTCTCAATTACACACATGTGACTGTCACAGTGATTTCAATGGGAATACTCAGGTGTAACCAGGAGTAGAGTGCCTTTGTGACATGGAGCACATGTGAAAAAATCCAAGCGTAGACTAACCATGAACATCTCATTTTTAGACAGCCACTTTATTGTGGATGGAAAGCAACAGAGTTTTAAATAGGACCATAAACTACTGCACTGCATTCAAAAATAAATCTTTCTTCCATACTGTATTCATTTTCACCCTCTTGCAACTGCTGCAAAATACAGCAAACCTAAAGTAAGATACACTGAGGAGTGAAGTTGAGATTCTGGAAGGTGCAGTTCTTTTCTCAAAGAGCTTACAATTTCTCTGCTTGTTGCAGTGTTTGTCAGACCTCCATCACAACGCACCTGCAGTGCCAGGCTGTGTTCACAGATACTTCAACTTTATATCTTTCTATTCAAATTCTTGCAGCTTTAGAAGTTTATATCTCACTTTTTGTGTCCTAGAGGATTTTTTTATTTATCTGTGCATTTCTGTTTTCATGTAAGTTAGCAAGTGTAATAAAACTGTAATGAAGATTTTAATTTTCTTAAGGTAAATAAAGGAGATTTTAACATGACTCATAATATGGATCCCTCATTTGGAATAGACCAGACAGACTTTGCAGTAAATTTCATCAATGTCTGTACAAGAATGTAAGTTCAATATTAATTCATACCATCAATTTGCAAGAGTGCTAATAAATTGTATCATGAGTGGCTGAGGTACAGTCATGTGGAAAGGAAGGGGAAAATACCAGTAGAAAAGGAAACAGCTTGTTGGAATGCTTCTGTCCAACGTACCTTCTGTCTACGATCAGCTCATATTCTCTAAAAGACACCATCACATGCAGAGGGTCTTGTTAGGTTCTCTGTATTATGTGACCATATGAGCAATGCTGACAGAATGAATCATGCAATGTGCAGTCACCCAAGAGCAGGGAGCTTTGCCTGTCCCTACAGGAGTCCTTCAGCCCCCAGAGAGAGTGTACACTACCACCTCACTCACAGCCATGCTGCAAACCACTGTGCCATTGAAGTAAAAGAGAAGGGGAAGGGGAATTAGTCTGGCAATAAAGAAGGGATTTTCTCTAAATGAAAAATGTAAATGCAGGTAACCAATATAAACTTCGGTTAACGCTATGGTATACTACAGAAATTATTCCCATTACATATGTTGTTTTCCTGAGAAACATTCAACTTTTTAATCAAGTGATTTCACTATCACCTTTTGAGAACTGACTGCCTATGCATCCTCAGCCTAGTGCGGCAGCTTAGGAAGTTGAGAATGGAATCCAAAGCCAGGAATAAAGATACATCAGTGACACACCTTGAAGTTATTAGGGTAAGCTATATTCAAGCCATACTTGACCATGTTTTTAAATAGTTAGAAGCCAGAAAACAGTTGCCTCAGGTAATACTGTGGTTCTATAATTTCCATAAGCCTCCAGAGGCAAGCTTCATCTGTGTTAGACACCTGAAATTTGCGTATCTTATCACACCATTCAGGAGAGGAGTGAAGGGAGGCCAATTAAAACTGGAATGGCAGATTACAAGAGAAGAGTCCTAAGTTTATGTCAAAGTAAAGTGGTATTTTTGAGAGGAGCCAGGCTGGAACCTAGAAGCTGTCCAGTGCAGGCTAACTTACATCATTAATGTAGGATAAATTTTCTATCAAAAAAAGGCAGCCTCTTCACTGCATTTTGTGCAAATACAAGAGGAACCATGCAGCTACATAAGGAAAACCAGAAGGACTAAGCTGTCTCCCCACCAGGCTATGACATGGTTGGTGTCAGAAGATCCTGAATCTCACTAGCATTTGCTGAAGCAATCTCAAACTGCTTCTTCAGTAGCATATGGAGAAAGCATGACATTCTTTCTCTGTAGCATATGATGAATTCAGATTCTGATTTCCATACAAAAAAGGCAGAACACAGTAAGTAACAGCAGAAAATTAATACTGAATAATCAATCTATTTGATAAGAAAAATGGCACAAGAAGTAGGGAAGAGGAATCATCTCTCTAGGGGAACCAGACAATGCCTTCACAAATAATGTATTCATTACAAGGCAGAGAAAAATCACTGAGAAAATAATTTTGCAAATAATGTTTGAATAGTACTCATCTTAACCAGCTTCACACAGCTGCCACTAAAATTTACCATACCTGGCTGCCCTTTACCATTGTGATTAACACTAATAAAAAAATCTAGTGGTGTTTTATAACCCTGTCAAAAAACCCCCACCAAACTGCACACAGCAAGTGAATGAATAAAAATTTGCAGCACTGACTTAGAGTCATAAATATTACCGATTAATAAAGTGCGGTCCCTGTGATATACCTTTAATTACTCTTCCCACTGTTTTATTCACTTGGGTCTTTATTGTACACAGCTGGAGTTAGTGGTATTGTACCACAGGTAGACACAGAGATGCACTCAGGTCTTTTTGCAAAATAGCGCACAAACAAATCTCAGTGATATTCATAATGTAGAAGAACCACCAATGCTTTAACAGATTTAACAACAAAAAAGATATAGATGTTTTCCTTGTACTTTTCTTTGAAACCAATTTTATTCATGCCATGTCCTGGCATTCTCCATAAATTTTCTAAGAAATGTGTAATTTCATCTAAAGCATTACTTAGGAAAACTGCCTAAAACATCTTTTCATTAGGATGGTGAAATATTCTCCTTCTCAGCAGAGGAGACAAAGAAGCATGAACTTCAGGTTCATGAAAGAGCCTGACAATGAGAAGACTTGAAAAGTAAAATCTTGAGTAATGAAGAAAAAAGAGAAGAATTTACGGAGATAGCATTTCTACCACCTCTTCATGTTACATTTTTGAGACAGATTCATACTTTGGAGTAGTTCTGTTCTTCAGTATGTACTTGGATGGCTCCTGTTACTCACTGTTACTCACTCAATAAGGGGCAGATATTGGCCTACATTTTTATTTTTTTATTATAACTGGATTCAAAGGCAACAAGCCTGTAATAATTCATCAAGAATATGTATAATTAGGTCTGTGGGATGTTTGTTCTGTGATCATTCTGGCTTAGAAGTTCTTATTAAACTAAGGATTTACACTAAGGTTTTACAGAAGAAGAGTAAAGGAAGCAGTTTCATCAGATGAGTTATTACATGACACAAATGTAATGCTAGTTAAAAGACAGCATCTAAACTGTTACTTTGAGGTATTTTACATTTTCTCCAGATAACTACAAAACAATTCCAGAAGTGTCAAAGCCCAGCAGAGCAAAAAAAGGAAAATCTCTTTTTCAAGACAGTAAGGAATAGCTTGAGAGAGTCATATTAAGACATAACATGTCTTGGGCTCATTTAAGGAAATTGTTTGCTATAGAGACATTCTATTAGGTAAAATGTCATCCTTAAAGGGTGCTGAGTATATCATAATCCCTTTACTGCTTTGGTCCTGCTACAGAGAAAAAAAGAAAATTCTTCTTTAAGAAGCTGACCAGTGGTTGCAAAGTCACGGAGAGAATGATGCAAGTACTGAACCAGGTTACTTAGAGAAATTTTGGCCAAGATCTGATATATAAATGGGAGACCTAAGGAATTCTGTCCCTGCGCCTAGTTCAGTTGCCCTCTCTCATTATCACAATATCAGAAAGGACATGTGTGTCAATACTGCACCTCCGCCTCACTTCCTTATGCAGACTGCAACTATGTTCACCTACAGCAGGAGCAAACCAGGATAAGGAGAAAATGCCATTATCCTGATAATTGTGACAGCTATTAAAAAGGGGTCTATTCAAAAGGCTGAGCTCAGTAACAAACAAGAACTCACATAAATGCCACAGAATTGTTCTTAGTATATCTGTAAAGAGTCTACGTGGTTTATAGTGATAGTGGCCTCTTGTAAAGATTTTACTAGTTGAGTTCTAAATGCCATAATTCAATATATTTTCTTTTTTTTCTCCAGTGGGAATAGAAGGGAAAATGCAGTTTTCATTTGAAATTGTCTCTTGTCCTAGTTTTTTATTGCTGCAGTGCATGAGAGCATATTGTTGTAGTTAGTGCAGAAAAATTCCAGGCTAGAAGTAGTGTTATACATGATGGTGAAGAGATCAGATCCCACATATTGGGTTTCATTCTTCCCTGAATTACTTTTGGTCCAGTCATTTGCTTGACTTGGAGAAATACAGTTAATTTCTTTTGGTGTCAAAACCCATCTATTTGCAGGATCCTATCAGCTTATGCCAATTTAGTTCATACCTAAGTTCATACATTTGGACAAAATTCTGAATGATAAGAAGGGGGCGTTGCCCTTACCATGCTTTTTGAAATATGGTTTCCTTAGGAATGACCTTCACTGAGGGTACATTCTGTTCATACAAAGAGCAGAGTCATTAATAAATTATATACAATGTAGAACTTGAAAAATATATACAAGCTAGACAAAGCTTTGTAGTTTGAGAGAGCTGCATAGAACTGCTAATATATGATGTGACATGAATGAAAAGCAACTTACCACAGAAGAAGTGTTTTTAGAAAATCCAGTACCATCTGATTGGAAATAGAAATCAAAGGGAGCATGCAACAAAATGATATTACCTGCTGGTTTTTATGGACTGCCAGAAATAAGAGTAGCAAAGTTGTTCAGAGTTTGCAAAAGGGGACGTTACAGCCAAAATATAGAATTTTTTACCTGGAGCACTCAAATAGCAATTTCAGGGATAATTAAATAAGAAAGCTACTTCATACACACACACACACATATATAAATATTCAAATAATGATTAAGATGATTGTTTATAATGTTGCAATACTATCACTCGTTTGAAAGGATTTAGACATATTTTACTACACTGAAGTAATTAATTTCAATCAGAATGCTTAATCTCAGTTAATAGCTATATAGCTTATTTGAATGAACTGGACTTATGTGGGCTGAAAAAAGGCAGATCCCAGTCATTCAATGAGAACTTCAATAAAATGTCAATAACCATCACCTCCTGTAAAAGACAAGGGTGTGATGTGAAGTACCATTGCCTCTGTACAGGTGAGTCAAAACTTTATTTTAATAAAGAGGCTGAAGCCTACAAATCACAAGAACTCGGTCATCTTGACAGTGAAGTCAGTAGATTGAAATTCCATGCCATTCAGTGAGACAAGACAGAGCCCTGACCATGTTAAGAACTACAGCACCACATCAGACAATGTCCTTCTATCCTGTCTCTGGCAAAAGCATAAGAGAACAAGGTAGTAATAGGGTGACCCATCCCTAACAGATCCTTCTAGAGGCCAAAACTCATCTGCATGAACTGATTTTGTTCCTTTTAGAACCTATTTACCTCTCAGCACCTGTAAAATCCCGCGACAGTGAGCACAGCATAGTTATTAATTAAATGTTGCCTGAAAAAATGCTATATATTATTTGCAGTTTTACTTACTGCCTGATAAACTGCAGTAGCTCAAGTGATAAATAGGCACTTTATTATCTATCTTTGACTAACCCTATATCGTAAGATGAGCCCATAATTTTATGGTGGAAGAGCTTTCATTGTCTTCTATAAGAATATTTTAGGGACCATCGCCTTTATTGGGGTAAATATAGTTTCTCCTCTAAAAAAAAGCAGACCTTTCATATTTTACTATTTATTTTAAACACAGTACTATAGTACAGTATTTTCTTTTCAAGAAAAAAAGACTATTAAAGCAAAGTGGTTTAGTTACTAAAACTTCAGCATACAGAAATGTTGGCACAGAACCCATCTATCTGCTAAGAATGCAACTGTATGCTACTTTTACAAATATTTCCAACGAGAAACAACATAAATGCTATTTTCAGCTTTCTTAGGGACTTCAGTACATGCTCAGTCATATTCTCCTCAGGAATATCCAGTGGGTCCTATTTTCAGTGAGGCACAGTGTAAGGTCATGTTTGCAACTAGTCATCCAAAGTGGAAGAGGATGGTGGTGAGTCAGTGCACTAACACTCTTGCTAGAAGCAATAGCTTATGTCAGGCCTCACTGCCCACACAGAAGGCAGCCGTTTGCTGAGGGTGTATGAAGTGTAGTGGTAACTGGTTGTGCCTGTGTATGGCTGCTCTCTTTCAGTGACTTTCTTACTGTTTCCCCACCTGTATTGGGACTCACCAGATACGGTAGTTATTGTGTTACTGTATGGAGCTGAAGCATGATTGCTGCCTGTGCTAGACAGACACACAGAAATCCTGCTTTAAGGGACACAGGATTCCGTTTTGCGTAATGAAATAAAAGTTTCCATGTACAATCATTTTATATTAAACACTCTTACAAATGTGACTGCATAAGACAGCTAAACGATACCTAAGAGTCAAACTTTGATTCATACCCACCAAACTGTATTCAGACCAGTGTAACTGAGCAGTATGAAAGTGAAAGTAGTGAGTCATCATCTGCCTCTGGTAGATGCCCAGCCACAGAGAAACTAGAATATACTTGATTGTGTGGGTTTATTTAAAATACATCCTGTTAGCCTGCGCATTTGAGTAAATTTGCAGTCTGACGTATCCTGACGAAGAATTAATAGTGTCATAACACTGAAAATTATAGAAACACTGTAAATATTTTTTTCAAAGCAAATGTGTTAAAATGAGAGCACACAAGCTAGCTGAAGGAAGAAATGGCTACAAATGCATTCAGTATTGAAGAGCAGGAGAAACACAGTCGAGCCCACAAGAGCCTTGCAGTTTGGGATGGTTTCACACAATCCTTAAAAAAGTGTACAAAGCTTCATATGCTGACATTCTGCTGTATAATGCTATACTGGGTAGAATCTCCAAACCTCAGTCAGCCAGCCTTCCTGTGGGAAAATCCCTGACTTTTTCTTTACGACCTTGAATCTTGCTAGGGGCAAGTAGAAAGAACGTTTTGGTGATTAAGTGTAGGATAAATTCTTTCAAAATGTCTTTGGGGAGGGTTAGCTTAGTCATTAGACATATAGTATTTTCAAACATTCTGGATCAGATCTTCAAACCATGCCCCAAAGTCTTTGTGTTGTGGGTGTGGTACAAAAGACAAAAAGCTGCCCTTGTAGGGCTCTGTCGCACCTCCATGAGCCTGCCCGGTGTATGTTGTGAATCAGGACACAGCAGTGTAGCTAAACCAGGTAGAATGAGAAAAGGAAGGAAAACTGCTATGGCTTCCTCATTTATGTTTAAAACTCAGTTTTAGATGCCACTGAACTGTTTTGTAGCATACCTATTACATGCTGATAAAAATTATGATCAGAATGAGCTCATAATCTTTAAAACCTCTTTATTCCAGGAAAAAAACATGATGTTGCTCTATTCTGCCCATTCCAGTCCTTATTTTATTGCTTTAGTTTTCAATGAATAATGGTGAAAATAAGGCATTTTTTTCAACATGCAGCTCTTTGTATTGACCACGCACTGTCCCACCATTATATTCCATCAAATGGAATAAATTTAAAATTTATTATTTTAAATGGTCCAAGCAAGTTTCCATTAAAAATCCTGGTGACATTCTTTTGCACTGTCTGATACAGCCTTCCTTTGCCAAGAGATTTCTCCTATATATTCAGGGAGTCAGTTGCATTACAAATTGCAATTATTATCCAAATTATACTTACAATGTGCTTTTAGACAAGTCTGCTTGTCTAAAGCTGCTGGTGTTTGACTCACTCTGTAGAACTGAATAAAGCAAGGATTACCAAACTTAATTTGAAGAGGTAAGAGTATCTTAGAGCTCTGTGCAAGGTCAAGTTCTTGCACAGGAACTGCTCATTTCTTCATGCTCTGCACTGAACAGTTGCATAGCAAGTGTGACAGTTTGAGAACTTCTCAATAGAACAGTGGACAGGAAGTTTCTGACAAGTTCAGGAAGAGGAGACCATGTGTACTAGCACCCTAGGAAGAAACACAAGGGTTACTCACTGTCTTTGAAGAGAAAATCTGGGACCTTGTGTTCCCATGAAGGTATGTTGCTTAGTGAGCAGAGGTGGCACTTTGATCAAGTTATAGCACAGACTGATGTACTGTGGGGAAGCTTCCACCTGCTGAGATAGGATCACCTAGCAGCAGCCAAAGCCTCAGTACTGCTTCCAGCTTGACAGCCAGCAGATCCCTGCAGTGAGCAGGGCAGGTGCAAGCTCTGCCCCACCTGCTGGCACATTCCTCCAGCCTCTGGCATTCCCTTAAGCCTTGTGCAGACCAAGTTGTGGCCAGCGAGCTCTCAGCCATTTCCCAGTCTCACCCACACCCTGGGCAAGGCATTTGACAGCAGCAAGCCAGTTCAATTAGGTGGAGACCGAGGGTCTCCATCTTCCCTTGCGTGATGCCCTGCCACAGCACTCTGACACTGCTAGGAAGATGCAAGCTGTGCAGGTCTTTCCTCATGTGGAGGCTGTGGGCCCCTTCTTGTTGTGGGTGTTGGCAGCACATTGCAAACACCCTCCACAACAGCAGCCTTCCAAAGAGGGGCTGAGGTGCCTGGTGTGAGGCTTTGGTGTGATTTAAGCACTTAGACCCAAAACTGGGATCTTCAGAACTTTGCCCAGCTGATGACCAAGGCCTCCGTTTTCTGCGTTGGAGTTTCTCAAACACCCACAGCTCTGCCTGCGTGTATGCTCGGTCCTGGTAGAACACACACCTCAGACAAAACCCATCCTCAAAATGGACTCAAACTTGCTTCCAATGACACAGGTTTCAACCCTCATACTCTCATTTCTTCTCTCCAGTCTTCCTTGTACTGTAGCATAGCTCAGTGGACAAGATGGAAACACCCCACCACACACACACGCCCCAGCCCTACACGTACATAGGGCTGCCTTGGCTGGGGGAGGGATGCATGGCTGCATTCCCTCAGGCATGGAGGGATTCTGAAACCAGGTCTGTCTGTCCTAAGTAAACACTGAAACCACTGATCACAGTTAGAGCAGGGGGAGCTACTGCTCCAGGCATCTTCTGAAAGCTAACAATGATAACTTGCATCCCTCAAATTAAAAAAAATAATAAAAAAGAGTACGTAAGTGCCTCCTATTAAGGAAGAGCCTGGGCTGTAACTTCTGATAAGTGACTTCTAGTAGCACAGAGGCCTATGTGCTGAAGAAGGGTAGCATCTGCGATATATCCCTCTGCTCAATAAGCAGCAGCTGTTTTTCTGTGGACCCCACTCAGGAGCGCTCAGCTCTCCCCATCCACCCCCCCAGCGCAGGTGCCGCTCCGCAGCCTGTACTCCATTACAGAGCCCAGTATCTGAAAGCAGGCGTTGCAGCACACGCTCTGCCCCACCAAAGCTCACCCTGGCTGGTGGGCAGCCCTCGCTCTCTCCCAAGCTTTGGCCATGGTGCGGGCCCTTGGGCATGCTGAGCATGGCACTAGCACAGAGCTGCAGCTCCTCTCCAGGCAGCACGCAGCAGAGGTGCATTACGGCCCTTGCCTGTGCCTCCTCACAAGCCCTGTGCTCAGGCAGAACCATGCTGGTCCTTTCCCATCACAGGGTTTACACAGCAGGTGCCATGTGCTAAGTCATGGCTTTCTGGATGGAGACCTACATCCCATCATGGATCCCATGCCAGCTAAGGAGATGTAGGAGGTCCAGGTGAAGCCTCACCCAAGCCAGCACAGCATCCTGCATGTAGCTGGCGCTGCACCACCAGAGTGAGAACAGCCCACGCTGGAGGCAGGACCGAGGAATGTGGGAATTCGGGGCGAGGAGCCGGCCAGGGCTGGGCTCTCCCACAGCTGGAGACTTCCAGGTCATGGCCTGAGCAGTGCAGGGAGAGGAAGAGCAGCAATGCATTAAGGCAGCCACACTCCTGAGAACAGGCAAGTTTTGGCTCCCTGTCCCGGCCTCCCTGCAACCGCTCTGGAGGGACATTCATAGAGAGGGAGAAAGCCTTGACTGAAACACAAGCCCACATCTCCCCTGTAAGCTCTAAAGACCAACTACCAGTACTTCATTTCAACTGTAACGAAGGCATGAGGAAGTTCATCAGAGAGGCCTGATCTCTATCCATCATCAAGAGATCAGCTCTCATTGTGGTCAGTGCCTCTTCCTGTGCAGATGTGAATCTGAGGCAGCCCTATGCTTGGGGAACTATTCTGTGACAACTTTTTTCAGCATCCCTCCTAGGAAGAGAGTACCTGTCTAACCATCCTCATCAAGGTTTCCCAGCTTCTGTCCAAAAAGCTGGAAACTGTCCTTTCCACAAGGAGCTCTGCTGCCTCTCGCTAGCAGTGAGCCCCTTCATGAGCCCATGCAAGGCTGAGCTGCGTCATGAAACAAGCGCTTCAATACCAGAGAGCATTATGAAGGTGTCACAGGCTCTGTGTCATGTCACAGTAGACATGAACTGGCTCTATTCTCCCTTTTTCTCTTCCATGATGGCCTCACAGCTGCATTTACCACCCTCCTGCCCCTGGGAGGAACTGACCTAAACTGACTAAGTGGAAGTACTAATTATTTGTTCTTTTTAGACTCCACATTCACAAAAGTCCATACCTCCCCCGGCTCTATTCACTTTTATCCCCAAATAAGAAATATCCTACAGTATTAAAAAAAAGGTATAAAATAATTATTAACTAAAGGGCAACTTAGACTAACACCACCTGACTAAAAGAGATGATTATGAATTGGAGCACATAACTCACTATACCTAATCTATCATTAACTAGTTAATTTTTTTAATTCTCTGCTTTATCAACAGATGCTTTAATGACTGCCTTTGGTCCAGAAGTATATTCAAATATATATCAAAACTGAAAATACGTTCTGAAATATAAGGTATAGAATTATCTTGCTAAATAGTTGAAGGCAGATAAAACTTTGAAGAATGATTGGGTTGTTAGGTGGGTTTCGCTTTTTTTTTGGGGGGGGGTGGGTGTTCAGAAACTGTAATAGTCAGCCAAATATTTGATCCTTCAGTACAAGACAGTTTTTGAGTTTTTTTCCACCAGATTCAGTCCTTGCCGCATAAAACTTGTACTGCTAATTGCAATGCTACCTGTCCTTTTCATTCTTAATTCCCATTTTTACTTTGATGCACTTACTGAATAAAGAGACCAAATTCTCCTGTGGAATTTAACAATAATTTTGCTATAGAAATAGGAATAAGTGCAGTGTTGAAAAATTATATGGTGGGAATTTAGCATCTATAAGACACAAGGCTTCATGTTTATATTTGCCAGTTACTACTGTAGAGTTGCGTTAACATCACCATGTTCTTTTATTCCCAAATGGTGAAACTTTGCTTCCAGGACTACTGTAGTGATGAATTCTTCTGCTTTGAAGTACCTCAGGATAGTACTCTTACCATAAAGAAATATCATATGTGGTGGTAATTGCACAAATCTAAATGTTCTTGCCACTATATAATTGGCAGAGATTGCTGACTTTGAAATGGGATGAGCTCAACAGAATTGAGGACACATGACTCTCCTAAAGTCCAGTGGGGCTTTACTCAGAAAAGAAATTAAGATCAGGGCATAAAACAGCTGTGCTTACTGGAATGACAGGCCTTGGAAACTAATTCATCAGAGGAAAACAGTGAACGACAAGAACAGAGATTTAAAAACCCAGCATTTAAAAAATGTGATGAAGTCTAATGTCTTGAATATACTGCTGCTGTATGAACATAGGGAGCTAGTTGTTTCCCCAGTTTACACTAACCAGTAAGCCAGCAAGATCTGGAATGAATGCTGGACTAAAACACTTCCATTTAAAGTGATAGAACAGTTTGAGGCCTCTGGCCACTAAGTGCTCAATCCTGCTCATCCTGACTTAATTATCAAAACTTCCCACGGTTTTCAGATGGAAAAGGGCCCTGTATAAGGCTACTTGAATAACTAAAAAAGCTCTGGCCTTTCAAGTGCTAAAATCATGAAATTCTCGCTGCAGAGAGAGAATCTGGGCAAAGTAAAAAAATAAATATATTTACTATCAATTCATTTTCACTAACAGAAACACTGCACCTTTAGCACACTTCAAATCCCACTGGCTGTGCTGTGTGTGAAGATTGGAACCATTCTGCAACAGCCAATTGGGCAGTTGCCTGGCTCAGAATAAGCCTGAATTTGAGTCATGCTGGCAGGGCCAAATCCTGCAAACACTTCCTTGCTTCATATCATGAAGGTGAAATATGTGTAAATTAGAACTTCAGAGCTGGTGTGGGGCTAATTCTGTTAATGCTAAGATTTCTTTCCTATAAAATATAATGCAAGTAATTTATATGTAGTCTCCTACCCCAGAATTCAAGATGAATGAAATTTCCCTTAGGGGGCAATAAGTGAGAGAGGGAGTGGCTGTTTTATTTTATAATATTCTGTATATTCAGATAAGGTATTGGCTCCTGTTTCTGATCAGCACACCACGCAAGATGCTTTTACTGATGCACTGATAGTTTAAGAGGGGTTTTCTCTTATAATAGAAAATTATGCAGTCATTTAAGATCAAATATGAAAAAAATTTGGGTCGTGAAAAGGAAATTATTTTTTTTCCTATAAAATCAAAGCACTGATTTGATACCCACATGCCTAGAGGATTTTTGCCACTAAGTTCAGCACAAGTTGTATTTGAGCCCTTAGAGCTATGCATTCCTGCTTCACTAGAGGATAGCAGCAAATCTTTCACTACCGTCATAGAAGGCCCTGGGTGAACTATAAAGTTTGCTCCTAGAATTTCTGGTTCACTACAGTGCTCTAATACCAATTACTTCAGACTACTTACAGTAAGCTCTTCGAGGACTAGGACCTCCGTTTGTGTCTCAAGTTGGGCAAAAAGTGTTTGGGCTCCAAATATTGGAGTATTTTTTTTAAGTGTCATCTATATTGTAAGATCTTCTACAGATCATCATATCTTTGTAAAAAAAGGTTAATTTATGGGCTGTAGTTAAAACTTTCAGAAACTTTTCAAGTTAATTCCCACCATATTTTACTTTATCATGCACAGTGACACGTCAGTATTATCTCTATATACCTGAAAAGTTTAACACTTTTCAAACAACACCTTGTATTTGTGACAGTTAAAAATAAACACAAAGTTTTACTCATGAGGAAAAAAAAAAAAAAAGAGGAGTACCAGGATTATGCTTAAGATTCCTTTCCTAGGATATGTTGCTCTCTTGATCCTGAATTCCCTGAGTTATTGAGAGTTTTAAATGGTTTAAATGTGTTTGATGGAAAATTATTACAAAAGCCTTGCAATATAATTTGCTCTGAACACAAGGAAATTCACAACTACTAAATCTGGAAAACAGCACTTATCCACAAGCCCTCTAAACTGCACAGAGAAAGAGTCCTACCCACTGGCAAATTTCATAATTCCACATTAGCAGATTCAATTACAATATCCACTGCAAATAGCATATCAGTGCATCATAGTTATAGCAATCAGTTTGCTTTTTTCCAAAATGGGATATCATGGCCCTGAACTCAACCGCACTGAGAAGCATGCTGCAGAGTTTGGAGAGAAATCACACAGATTCACAGTGAACTGTTTTGCATTACAGTAGAGAAGCAGGAGAGGCCATGGATGGACTCACAAACTGTGTCACTCACAGAAACCTGGAAACTCACCATCCAACTGCCCAACGTGCCAGGAGAGTTTGAAAGTTTAAGAAAACAAGTGAATAAATAGAGTGACATCCAAACAAAAGTTGCCTCTTTCTCCCTACTTTTCAAAATGCCGGTTGCTGTTGAGTTAAATGCTTTTATTGATCCCAACCTCCTCAAAAAACTTTACAGCTTGCAACATCCACAAACCCAGCATAAAGGGACTGATACAGCTGGCAATTTTCTGCTCCTAAAGAAGATCTCCTATCTAAACTGACTTCCTCTCTTTTAGTTGATTTGCTTCGATCATTCCTTAATGTTGGTGAACAAGGGCGGGTTTGTATATTTTTTCCCGTTCTCCGCAAAACTTCAACTGGGGAAAAAAAAAAAAAAAAATGAAAACAGCAGTAGTGACAAACACACACACACGGGGTGGCGAGAGGGGGGAGATAATGGGGGAAGATTAAACCCATCCTATCTGACCACAGCGGGGCCCGAATGCCCACGGCCACGTTCTGCCGTGAGGGTGGCCCTCCGGTGCCCTGGGCGCGACAGGGGCAGCTGCGGTGGCAAGCAGCGGGGTGTACATTTAACTGAGCAGCCCGCCCGTCACCCCTGCCCGGCGGCCGGGGCGGGGGGAGGCCCGGGAACAACAAAGCGGGCTGTAAAGCCTCCAGGTGGTGGGTGTATTTGTTGTCCTGTCTGCGAGGTGCGGTGGCTCCCCGGCCCCGGCAGATCCCAGTGCTGCTGTGGACATTAAGGAAAGTCTCTTTTGGCTGATTCCAAAACCAGATAAGGAGCCGCCGAGCCACCAGCTCTGTCTAGACTCTGGACCTCACAAGTCAAACGGGTTGTTTGGATTAGCCTTGGAGATCTACCGACCTGAACAGCCCTCCTAAAGAAAAGCCACAGTAACACCCTATTTTCCTCTTCCCATTGCCGCCCGACGTCTGCCCAGAGATACGAGGCCAGCTCTGCTTTGGTCTGTGTCACTTATTTCTGGAAAACTTTTCCGCCCTCTCTCTCTCTCTCCCCCACGAACACACCTTGCCCTGTTTTGTCTGCCAGGAGAAAGAAAAACAAAAAAACCCCAAAACAACGATAAGGGGGGGGGGGGGGGGGAGAGACACTTCAGCAAAAATCCTGTTTTGCAACCTTCCTCCTTCCTTCTCTCCCCCCACCACACACCCCAGGAGAGCCGCGGCGGAGAGCGGCCGGATCGCTGCTCTTGTACTGCCGGTCCCGGAAGACCCGGCCCGGCAAGAGAGGGAAGGCTGCGACACCTTCCCCCCTCTTCCTCTCCCTCCCAGCCTCTGATGAGCCCCGAGCACTTGTTTAGTGGCTCTCAGCCGCGGCAAGAAAGTTCAACGAAATTCAAACGAAACGGGAGACTGACGTAAAAGCTGAATCGCCGGGCTGGGATGCTGCAGAGGGCGGTGCAGAGCGCCTGCCCCGACCCCGGCACGGGCAGGAGGCTCCGGGAGTGGAACCGGTTAATTTTGCACCCCCGCGGCAGATGCCGTGCGATATGGAAAGGTCGGTCCTACACGGGCGAGCCTCCTCCATCCCCCCCCGCCCCGGTGCCTGCCTTCTGCCTGCGCTTCACAGGTCCCGGGAGGTGAGGAGTGATCCTCCAGCAGGGCCGGCACACTGGGAGCTGTTAAGTTTATGTTTGTGGCGCCTGAGCTCAAACAGTCATTCAGTGGCTTGCTCTGTTATCAAGAAAACAACAATCAGGAACAATCAGTAAACAGGATCTCTTTCCAGCCCCTGTATTAACTACTTACAGTTCCACTGAAGCACGCAAACCGCCCAGCAGTGGCACTTCGCACCGTAAAACGCTGCCTGCCTCTCGGGCGTGCAGAGGGGGCGAGGGCGGCTGGGTGCCTGTGAAACCCGCCCAGCACCGCGGACTCTGCACCCGCTCCGGCTGTGGCTCTGTCCCGGGCGCTGCACTGGGGCAGCGGCGGCCCGAGGGCCGGCACCGGCGGGGGAGCCCTCATTCTTTCCCCGCTGCCCATCTCTGGCTGACCCAATGTGGATTTGTTAAAATATGTACGTATACATATGCATATAAAGCAAGCACTTACTGTTGAGATGTTCAACTGATCTCAGCGCTGGAATTCACGTCCCTGGCGTCTGTGTCTCGCTGCTACGTTGGCTGGAGATGCTGAGCGCTAATTAACCTGGTACAAATATTGAAATTAGAAGAGTTTGAATATTGGTCTCTGCGTGTGCAAACAGAATTCTCAGAGAAATTACGTTAGGGTTTAACAGGCCTTACTTGACATTACAGGATGCTGGAGCAAGAAAACTGGAGGACCTGGGTCTGTTAATTGCCGCCTGTATCCGTATCCAAAAGAGGAACCGTAGCAGGAAAGTGCACAGAGCACTGTAAAGACACGCATTTCACCAAGAGGATGTTTTCTCTCGCTTGCACAAATCCTGCCAGAGCTCAGGAAGGGTGTTCTCCTGAAGGCATTAGGAGGGACCGCTCGAAAGTTTGCCTCTATTCCGTGGCGGATAATACTCACTGGAGGTTGGAGGAGTGGGGGGAAATATGCCACAAGTATATGAAGTGGAAAAAAGACCCAAAGGCCATAGAAGAATCCCCTCTCCCCCGCAAGAGAAATGGTGGTGTATTTGGACGAGTTGCTCTTAACTGAATGTTCGCGGGAGAAGGCTCCGGTGACCCCGGGCCGCAGGTCTGCGCAGCGGGCGGCCCGGAGCGGGGTGGCGGCAGCCGGGAGGCGCAAAGACCCCGAAAGACCGCCGCAGAACCGACCACAGCCCCCGCGGAAGGCTCGGAGGGGGCAGGCCCCTCGTCGGAGTGCAGGAAAGAGCCCGGCCATAGGTGTGAATGCAGGCACATCCCCAGCAGGGCTCCCACCCGCAGCCCTCCGAAGACACGCTGCCCTATGTGTTTGGAGGACCAAGACGCTCCCTTTGGCAGCCCAAACGCAACTCTCTGCCTCCCGCCGGGCCGCTTATCTCGGCGGCAGCCCCAGCCGCCGGGAGGGCGCGCCGGGACAACGGGGCGCCGCGCAGCACCGCGCAGGGATATGGGGGCTCCCTCCTGGCAAGGAGCGACAGCCAAAATCCTCCTTTCCCTCCCATGTGGCCCTCGGAGACGACAGACCCTCACGACACGAAGGTCCTGCCCTGGGAGAAGTGGGGGGATGTGTCACAGCAACCCTCCGGCACGCAGGTTGCGTTTCCGCGGAGTCACTCCCGCCCCAGCGTAACCCTGCGCCTCTCCCCGCGGAATGGCAGCGCTTTCCCCCTACGCGTTAGCTCCCGGGCGGCGAAGGGCGAACGCAAAGGCCCCTGCGTTGCCCTGACCTTACAGGTTTCCAGTGACACTTGAAGACACCCCCTCAGATCGGAAAGTAGGTCTCCAACCTCCCCAACCCCCTTCTTTCCCCCGGGTCAGTAAGAGCGACTCAAACAACTTACAGGTTAAACCACCGGAGAAATGACACCCTTTCTCCCTCCCACCACCCGAAACGTGGTACCAAGCCTCTGATCCTGCATAAAAACACAAAGGTTACTGATCACACAGTTTAAGGTAGATTTCATATTTATTTAAATATTTATCAAGTACTCAAAAATGTATTACACTTGAGCATACAAAATGAATCCAGTTTCTAATCAGGATGATTGAAATCCTTGTATTAGACTTTTAGCTTTTTTTTTTTTTTTTAATGTTCTCTGTACTGTCGAAATGGTTTGTCTCTATAGCTGAGCTTGCTCAGGGTGGGCTGAGATGGTGAGGAGGGAGGAAAAAGAAGGTTATGTTAAAAAACCATTAGAGTTTGGAGTAACTATCATGCAAGCCAACTTGTCTTTGTCAGACTAAAAATCTCTGTATATTCCAGTTAAGGGTTTTTTAAAGCGAGCCTTTGTCTTGTGCTGGCCGGGAGCACTAGGGAGCACTCGGAGCAAAAACAACCCTTTTTTTTTTTTTTTTTTTGTCTTTTTTTTTATACTTTTCCCCAAGAAATCGCCCACGTTTCTAGCTTTCACCACCTTCTCCCCCGCAAATTAAAAAAGGAAGAAAAGAGGGAGTGAAGAGAGGGAAGTCGACAGAAAATAAGGAACACTATTCGTGCAATTTCATAGCAATATCCCCATAACGTATACCTCCTGCAGCATTATTCAATCGTTTTGACAGCAGACACTGATAAATAATGGTCATACTTGACTTGTTAAGCAAAAAGCGTCCCTTTTATCAGGAGCTTATATTTAAAGTACAGGTCACTTCAACAATCTCAACAACGAGGCTTTGGTATACAGCACTTTCTTTTTTATTATTTTTAAAAAATAATAGAACTCAGCAAAAAGCCTGAGCTCCCGGTTTTTTAGATGTCTTAACGTTATGTCAGATTATGCCTAGAGTAATATCACTTTTAGGGCAAGGGACGGGGGGACGGGGACAAGAGAGTTTCTAATGTTATCGATTGAAAGCTAAGGCATCCAAACAGCCCTGATATAGTTGTTGAAACGGAAATTTACAAGCTGGTCGTTAATACTTGCAATAAAATATCACACTCCTTTTATTCACTAACGACCTGCTTTGCATGCAATATTTTATTTCAGGTATTTTAGCTGCTAACTTGTAAATATTTAAAAGAAGGAACTTTGTTCATTATTTAATATTAATATTATTATTATTATTTTCTCTATTCTGAATGCTTATTTAGTGAGATAGTCCTGAAGATATAATAATTCTACATATGGCGCTTTTAGTTCACATAATATTTAAGGAAAAAAAAAAAGACAAAATCCACATAGAATTAGACATATAATTCAAAGACCACGGTACAACCTTTCCTTTTTTTTTTTCTTTTTCTTTTACTTCAGCAAACAAAAAATAGTCAAATGACATGAAAAGTGGCAAGTCTTCCGATAATAAATAATAAATTACTTTATAATTTTGCAATGCAAGAGCAAACAAAAGGATTTTTTTTCTTTTTTCCTTTTCATTTTCCTTTTTTTTTTTTTTTTTTTATTTTTTCTCTTTATTTCTAGAGAGTGAGAGAGAAAGGGAAAGAGAGAAAAACAGTCGTTTTAACCAATGACTATACACGTCTTTGGGGAAGGGGAAGGTTCTTGGACAGACACATTTCAAACACAATCCCGAGACGCTTTGTGGCAAAATAGAGGTATAACTTGTTGCAATGTTTTTATAAATTGGTTTTTAAAGAGGAATTCAAAAACCTATTTTTAAATCGCTTCAGACTTGATAAAGAGAGTGGATCTCAACCAAACAAAACCAAAACCCCGCTACAGTACATGCTAGAAGAGACCCAGGAAATATCCCCATATTAAGAGTCAACTAAAAACAACATTGCAAACCAATGCAGCTCCACCTTCCTGCAATGAATCTTTCAACAATTCAGGGCTACATCGTCTCTTTCCTGATGATGGAAAACCTACTGGAGCTCCTTTTGGCAAGGCAATCACCAATATAGAAACAGCACCGTTCTGATTGGGAGAGACTGGATAGAAGGTCCCTCTACCTTGGTTTCTTCCTAAGATGTGCAGTCAAATGAACAGATAATTTTTTTTTTAACTTTTTGTTTTGTTTTGTTTTTGTGAGCCACGAGTACGAATCCTTTACGTTTTGAAAACGTCTTTTCGATCCTCCTCTGATCATTGAATAGCGCGTGGTTTGTTGTTGGGTTTCTTTTTCTCTTTTTTTTTTTTTTTTTTTTTTTTTTTTTTAAGTATTCTGGTAAGATCCCATGATTGTCTTCACAGTGTTGCTACCATATTACCTTGTCTTTTCAAACATGACTCCGTTCATTTCATGGAGCGGTTCCTTGCTAGGTTCATTACAGGGTTGTTAAATACTTTTCCCCCCCTAAATTTCGGAGTCCCAACACGATCACTTTCCCACTCTCTCCAACAGGGGTGAGGGTAAGGGCAGAAACAACAACAGAAATCTGAATGAACGTTCCTCATGCCTCAATAGGACTGGCTACCATGCTGTTAGGTGTATCTGGAAGCTGAGAGGACATTGATGCTACTTCACTTCCAGTAGAATTGGAACCGGGTCCTCCTTCTGAAAAATTAACCTGCCAAAAAAAAAAAAAAAAAAAAAAAAAGGAAAATAAAAAGAAGGGAAAAAAAAGGAAAAATAAGAAAAAGAAGTATTGTTACAACTGTAACAATCAAGGATGAGTACCAGGCAAAGAAGAACGCAAAAATAAATACACAGGCATGCAGCCGAACGGCCTGACATATCTCCACAGGAGGCTGTGTCAGAGTTTGTTGCTTTGTTTAGCTTCCCCACTGACTTCACAGGAATCTTCTTCAGGCCTTCGGCCAAATCACCGGAAAAAAAGCAGGTTAAAAAAAAAAATAAAAAAATCAATATAAATGAAAAATCAAGCAAGTAAACAAACAAACCTATTAATGAGGCCTTCTTCCCTGTCTTGCAAGAGTGGCAATCCCAACAGGATGTTCTAGTAAATTATTTAAGAGTGCATGTGTTTTTTTGACACGAAACTGAAAGGTTACTTTTTTTCTTCTTTTGTGCACATACTAAAATAAATCTGGAAGGAGCATCCAGGAGCAGAAGGCATTTGAAACTAGCCATCCTCTTTCATTTGTGATTTGAAGCGGGTGCTATCTCTTTTTAACGACAGTCTGTTTGATAAAGAAGGTCACACTTCTCCATCCTAACGTGCCCCGCGGCTCCCGTAGGTTTGGGAGCAGCGATGGGTAAAGGCATGATTTGAAGGGTGGAGGTTTACTAATGCAAAAGTTTTTCATTGGCACCTATTTAGCTGGCCGATCCTGTGATTAAGGCCTTCTCCAGATTAGAGACGTTCTTTGAACGGTCGATGAACTGTCTGTTCCATCCACTGTTCTGTATTTTAACTCTTTTCAGTATCGGACATTATGTTATACATATATATATATATCAATCTTGATGTGTCTATCTAAAGGTCTACCTACCTATACGTGTGTGTGTATTTGGGCTATCCATCTTCTGTCCTTGCCCGCCGCCCCTCTTTTTTTTCAGAACTACTCCATACAGAAACTCACTGCATCAGAAGTTTTTAAGGTCACCTATTCTGTTAAGGCACAATAAGTAAGGCAGCCGAAAGAGATTATTTTTTTCTTGTGTCTGCTTGACAGCTTGACTAAAGTAGAAAAACCGGTGGTTGCTCTAGAGGTAAAATGATGCAAACAGCCCTGATTCTGTGTTAAAGTTTCCCGGGAGAGCACAGTGTGGCAGGGGAGGGAAGCAGGCTGCAGCTCGCCACCGGGCAAAAGAAAGCAATCCTGCAAGAGGGAGTGGCACTGAAAAGGTCTGAAAATAATCCTTGACATAGCTACAAGCCTACATCTTCCATTGCTTCATGTCCGAAAAATGCCCAGCAGATCGACAAATGGTCTATATGTTAATTTTTCATCATTAGCTTTTGGGTTTTGAATCACTGAAAAACGTACCTTATTATTTTAAAGATCCAGTTTTAACGCATTTAGGCCAAGAAATTGAATTAAGGCTGAACTTCTGTCCTTAATCCACCTTGTTGGGCCTAAGTGTTAGATTCTATGGTCCCTTATAAGCTACCAAGTGATGTAGGCATGAGGAAGTGAGTTAAGAACAGAATTATTCTAAGAGGTCTGTTTTCTTTCGGCTTGAGGCAGTTTGTTATATTGTTCGAATTTTTCACCTGAATATGTACTAATAGTTCCCTTTCCAAGCAACATTTAATGTAAGCTATATGTATGTATATGTTTGCACGTATATATGCATATATAGCTATATGAAGTCATATCTAGAAGTATCTGCTTAAAACAAGGACTTCAAAACTTTAATTAAGCTATTCGTGTTTGTGTGAAAAGAACAGCTGCACCGGCTGACATTGCAATCACCTATTTAAAATTTACCCTACCTCAGAAAGGCAAAATTGGTCCGAAGGGGGGAGGGGCGAGTTTTAGAAAAGGCTTTCACAAATGTGCATACAATTGACAAGTGAAGAATGTTTTAGTTCTCTGGATCTCTCAGTTTTCAGGGGTGTGCGAGCTGAGTTAAGTCTCAGACCTGAGTCAGGCCTGATCCATCTCTCTCTCACCTCAGCAAGAGCCCTGCTGTGCCCTAAGCTAGGTTTCACACCAAGAGCTGTGAAATCAATCCAGTTCGCCACGTTTACAGAGTGTTGTCATGCTCACCTTGCAATTTCAGGAAAACCCGGCTAGTCTGGATGGCTCATCTCTCTGAGGGCATCCGGTACCTTTAGGGAATCCCCCATTGCTCTGCCCCGGGTACCGGCTGGCCTGCTCCGACTGGGAACCGACACTTACTAGTTGCTGAAAAGCAGGTTGGTCTATGTCACTCTGCAGTGCGAAGTCGCTCAGTACTTTCCAGGGCGGCTGGTAACTCTGCACCTCCACCGGGTTCGCCTGTAAACCACCGTCATGTCTCTCCGGACTAGCAGCCACCATCGGAGTTCCTGTCATCCCCTGGATATTCTGTAAACAGCCCAGCAAAAGATGTTTATGAGCTTGGTTAACTTTATTGTATATAAGCGCTGAGTCAATAAACTGCTTTCTATCTTATCTATACAGTCGCTTGTATTTGCTTTGTTAATCTGCTGTGAATGTCTTACTCTATTCTACTCTAGGTCAGCCTATTTCTACCTGCTGCATTTATCACGGTGGAAGTTTACTTTCTTTCCCTTTAATCCTCCTATTTCTCTCAAGGCATACCCCCTCCACCCCAAGCTTTCTTAAACACGAACACTCTCTATCTTGGCTGCCGAGGCACAAGAAACGGTTAATCATGCTGCCTTCCTATGCCTTTCTATTTCGCATCCAGGCGGGTTTTGTTTTGCGTGACCTTAACTGTATCGTATAACCACGGGACGGCACCTGGGGTACGTCTATCCAAAACACAAAAAAAAAAGAAACTTCAGCTCTCCCAGTACTCCCTGTGGTGCAAGCACTGTGTACAAAATAACTCCAAGCCTCGACGAATAGATTGTTAGGGCGAGTTAATAACATCGTGTTTTATTGCATTTCAACAGGGTAAAATGAAACTCCTCAAATTCCACTTAAATAGGCAGCCTTATGAATTAATAGTCATTCTCAGGTCAGTCAATATACACAGGGAGAAAAACAGACTCTTCTTCAAGTGGATTAACAACAAGGAGGGGGGAGGGAGGAGGAATTAAAAAAAAAGTTGGCTTAAAATGGAGAGAGCCAGTTTGCTCTGCTGTGCCCAGCGCTTTCCGCTTGTTTGCAGCACATGTGCGTATGTCCACAGGCAAGAACTCAATATATTTTTTCACCATGACTATATATAGTTTAAGTAACTTGTAAACACGACGATGATTCCAAAAACTTTGCATTGCATTTGCCTTTTTCTACAGTAAGTGAATTGACAAACACACACATGCACACTGTAGTATGTAAAGTGCTAAGAAAATACATCAAAATTCCCTTTTACTCATGGGTTTTACTTCTGGGTTTACTCCCGCGTAAAACCATTGAAGAGGGCGAAAGCATCATTTTCCCCTCGAGGACTGCTTTGCGTTTGCAATATAAATATCACACAAGGCTGGGCTTATTATATCCCATAAGCTCTGCAGGTCGCAATTCATGCTGCAGAGAAGTTACTCTAATCTGCTGCGTATCCTTCAGCCCCACAAAAAGACATGCGTTGGCTTGAGCAGCCTATACCGGCTTCTCGCTGTGGTTTGTTTTAATTGCACTGGCGACAGAAACAAGCGGATGATAGTTAAGCAGTATCATTTTCTTTGTTCTAAGGGAGCTCCCGCAAAATCAAAAGCGTCAGACCGACCCCGGAGGCTGGCCAGGCTGGACGCAGCCCAGGCGTTTCTCCTTGGGAAGGGAGGCAATGCACGGCCAGAAGCTGAAGCCACTTACAGTTTTGTCATTGGGTTGCTGCTGCTGAAGTTGCTTCATCATAATGCTCCTTTTTTTGTCCTTGCACCGTTTGTTTTGAAACCAAACCCTGATGACCCTCGGGCTGAGGCCAGTCATTTCTACCAGTTGCTCCTTCATGAGGGCGTCAGGTCTGGGGTTGGCAGCGTAGCATGTCCTCAAGGTGTGAAGCTGTTTTTCATTAAGGACAGTCCGGACTCGGGTGGTCTTCTCGGGCTGCTTGTGAACGTGGGGTCGCAGAGCTGGCTGTCTGGCAGAGATAGGTTCTGCTGTAAGGGAAGGGGAAGGGAGGAACAGAATCCCCATGAGTAGGAAGCAGGGAGTCTGCAGAGGCTATGAATCTAAGCTAGTGGGACAGGGGGAGGCGAGGTAGTGGGGGGGGTGGGGGGCTGTGTGTGGTGAACCCTCTTTTCAAAAGGCCTTTCAAGCAGCCAGATCTATCGGAGCTCCTGTAGCCTCCTCTGCTTTATACGCCGGTAGAGTGACAGGACTGACATTTCTGACTCCACAGATAATTAATTTGCAAAAACAAACCACCCCCCTAAAACCCTTAATGACAGAAGCTTGAACCTGTGTGAGATTTGTCAGGAGAGGGCGAGTTCGCCAAGGTGTGCGTGCGCTAGGGAAGGAGGGGGAGGGTTTTATGTATTTATTCCCTGACAAATCACCAAAACAGATTATTGGCCCTAAAATTAATGAAAGAATACTTCTTATATTAATCATATTTTGGGTCTGCTTCTTGTATACAGAACCTAGCTCAGTTTAGCCGAAGGCCGCGATAACGTGCAAGAGCTCCCGGCACTTTGATGCTTCCAAATAGAAGCAGAACAAGCCAAATCCACTGCATCATGACGTTGGAGGAAAATCCTGCTACAGCCCAGTATCCCAGAGCTTGGAAGACGTAGTCTATCTTAGAAAGTGGAGGTGCTAAATTAATTTATGTCGACTTTTGATAAATACTTGAAAAAAATAGGAATGTTTCGACAATTCTTTAAGCGGGAAGCAAGCCTAAAAACTTGTGGAAACCGCCAAGAAGGGCTTACCTACGCGTATTTATATCAAGAACTGAAAGTATTCGTGTGATTCTGGTATTCTTATGTGTATTGTGTAGCTGTACCTATGTAGATGTAATTTGAAACACACACACCCCTTCCCCCCCCCCCTCCCCCCCCCCCCCAAATCTGGTTAGCTGATATTCAGAAGTGTTCGCTTTTGTACAGTCGGGTTCCGACTTTTTTGACTATAACAATAAATCAGCAAATACTGATAAAGACGATACGAAGCTTCAGATCTTAGCAGTGTTGTACCTGCCGACACAGTATGCCTTTCGGAGACATGTACAAACATGCTGTAGGGAGCACGCAGCATCTCTACACAATTCTGCCGTGATCAGATACGGGATTAGTTCTCCCTGTATGTAGATATGTCACTTGAAAGTGGCTCAGAAGCGGGAAACGAGCCCGTTTAAACAGAGCTGTGTTTGTAAACAACTTTTCGAGTTACATCTACTTGCACAGCAATAACGCCGGCCAACCTTGCTTTGTCCAGCCTAGTTTACCTCAGAAGGGTGCCCTTCCTAAAGCTAAGCGTCTCTGAGTATCCGATGTGCTCATCGAGAACTAAAAATGTAAGTAAAGTTGTAAGGTGGGGCGACTGTGAAGTTACAATGCCGAGTTTTAAGATTAAATTCTCATCAAATCACATAAAACGTTTCAAGAAGGCAGAGTCACTTTAAAAGGCAATTACCGAAGATTAGCTTGTTGACAGTTTTAAATTACCGCCTAAGTGCTCGCCTGTAGTTATGAAGTCTATCTCTCCTCGGACCTCGCTTCCTCGGGTTCTTAGTTCCACACGCTCCGGAGGCAGAGAGCTCATTGCCGCAGACCTGTTCCCTGCAGCGGCTCGTCCCTCTCCGGCTTAGGCCACCGGCCTGTCCCGGGATGGGGTGGGGGGCACACACAGGACCCCCGCACCGGGTGCGCGGCCGGAGCGGGGGAAGGTTCGGGGGTGGGGGGCCGCGCTCCGCACAGGTGTCTCCACCTCACGCGCACCGCATGCGCGGGCTTTTCTCGTGGCCGCCACTCCGCGGGCGCGCACGCCTGGAGCCGCCTTTCCGCGGGGTTGCAGGACTGGGTGCAAGCGGCGGCCCCATTCCCTCCACAGCGGACGCCGCTCCGGGCTGCGCGAACCCCGCGGGGTCCCGCGGCGCCGGGTGCGGGGCAGTACCTGCCATCTGCAGCGGTCGGGCGGGGTGCAGTGGGCTGAGCGGGTCCCCGGCGCCCAGGCTGGCCCGCTCCACCACGTCGTGGTCCGCCCTGCAGAAGAGGCCGTCCTCCCGCAGCGCGAATTCATCGCCGGGGATGAGCTGGCGGCTGCAGGCCACGCAGCGGAAACACTCGATGTGGTACACCTTGGCGCGGGCACGCATCACGAAGTCATTCTTGCTGAAGCCGATGCTGCACTTGGCGCACTTGATGCCGTATAACCTGAGCAGGGCCCAGCCCAAATAGAAGGAGAAGGCAGGGAAAGAGAGAGAGCACGGGAGGGGGAAGGGGGAGAGTAGGGAATAGATGAGGGGGGAAGGAAAGGGAAAAAGAAAGAGAAAGGTTTTCACTCCCGCTCGTGGGCAGCCCCGTGGCCCCGCGTAGGCGCGCCACATACAGTCCACTAGTTAAACAAGCCTTAAAAATACAGAAGCCAGAAGACGAAGGGAATAAATCGGGTTTGTTTGCTGCCGGTGCCCTGCCGTGAAAGGCGATGAGGACCCGGGCACATCGGTGGGTAAGGAGAGGGGGTAGGGAAGGGGCGGCGGAGATAGAAGGAGAAACAGGGGTAAAAACAAAAAATCGACCCCCTTCCTTCCCGAGGAGATGCCGACCTCTCCCTCCCGCCCCAGCGCCCGGGCTGCAGCAGGCGAGGGGCCGTCCCTGCCCTCTCCTTCCCTCCCTCCCTCCTTATGGCGGGAGGACCTAACCTAGCCTGGGCTGAACCGAACCGCCCGGGTACACCGGCTAAACGCGAGGCTCGCGAAGCTGCCATCCACTCCTCACGCGGAAACATGCCAGCCTCTAAACCTAAAGGTGTTATTTTTGCAAGGAACGAACTCGGTACTTCACGCTTGATGCATGCCGGGGCTGCCGGCCACTCAGCCTCTGGGACCCCGCGGCAGGGGCGACTCTGCCAGCGGCGGGGGCCTCTTCCCCTTGTCCCCTGTCACCAGGTTTACTTTATACCCACACCTTCTTAGATATACATATATGCACGCTCACGTATATAGCAGTGAAAATCCCAGCCGCCCCCCACCAGAAGGCATTTTAGGTGCCTTGGCTCTGCAGCCTGCCCCTTTCTCAGCTCCCCCGTCCCGACTCCCCCACCCGACGCTCCCACCTTGCGCCGGGGCTCAGGCCCTCCGGCACGAGTGAAAAGGCAGCTTCTCGCTGACAGCCCCACGCCGCAAATAATGGGTTTCTGGCGTGAGCAGCAGGCGCCTCGTCTCCCGTGGAGGAGAGTGGAACAATTCAGCCATCAGCAGATGAACGTGAGAAAACGCTCCAACTCGGGTGCCTAGAACTGCAGAGTCTCTCGGCTCCCACCGAGTGCTCCTCTGACAGACTCCTTGGCATTAGGTAACATTAGCATCTTTCCGCAAATGTGCGAGTACACGCACATATGCACGCACACGATCGACAGAACTGTGAAAGCTTTTCCTAAAGCTGAGCTAATATTCAACCCATTTCCTCACCGGTACACTTCCTTAGAGATAGTCTGTAATGTATGCATGTGGGTGCAGATGTTTATTTACACACAACTTTATCTGCTGTGTCTAGAGAGGTGTACAAATCTATATGTAGAGCTACATATTTCTGAATTAAAAAGTTTTGAGAAGAACCCCCCTCCACAAACAAACAGCTAAATAGAAAAAGAACAGAGCGATTGCAGAGTGTATGCATTAACAGGTACAAAAGTTGGGGGGTGCCCACATGTCTGACAATTGTAGATTGGGTCACGGTCTAATTCAAAGACGACTTGCACGTAACGTACCTCTTATTTTAAATAATTGTAGCAAATTTAATGTTCCGAGTATTAACTTAAAAGAGATGCCCTTTTTCTTTTTTTTCACCCGCTGAGTTCTAGCAGGAGGTAGGTGAGCACGTTTCAGTACAAACGTTTTCCTTTCATTTGAAATTAGAGAAAGGGCAATATTTAAAAGCGCAGTTCCAAAGTGCGTTTAAAAGTAAAGAAAGAAATAAAAAAGGGGGGGGGGGGGAGAAAAAAAAAAGTGGTCTGTTTTTTGCTATGGTAAAACTTTGAGCAATTCTCACAATAGCTTGAAGGAATGAGCTGTTTATGAATTGTGCACTGGAGGAGTCAAGACTCAAGTGCTTTATTCAATTCAGGATTACAAAGAAACTAGAAAAGATACCTTCGGTGGATAGGTAGGTACTTGATCCCAAAACTTTCTGTAAAAAGATAAATACTGCCCATACCTCAGTGTCAGGCAAAGTTCTGGTTTGGCAAACCCAGTAGGCGACACTGAAACGGATCAGCATGACCCAGGAGCACAAATAATAAACACACTCGAAATTCCTCCTTTGGTTTCTCTATAGTGTCAGGATTGGCAACTCTCACATTTTATCAGTTACCAGATTTTAATGTGAGGAAGGAAGCAGTTCCATTATCTAAATATACCCAATTGTTCGCGAACAGATGATGGGCAATTTGATCTGCTCTGTCTAATTCATCAGTACAGATAAGATAAGAAAGAAAAGGCAGTCAGATATCACCAAAGGGGTTAATATTTAAAAAGATTAAATGTCAGTTATTTTAGAGAAGAAACATTTCGGTCTAGGTTTTAACCTCCCTATAAAAGGATCCTTCATTCTAAAGGAAACTTCGGTTTTGTTTTTGTTTTTCTTTTGCCTTTTTGTTTTTGATAGGCCGAGGTTAAATAGGGGGGGTTGTGTGTGTTGGGTTTTTTTTTTCTTTTTTTCCCCTGTGGATTTATTTTGCGGCATACATGCTCGAAGTACCTTTCTTATGAATGCCTTTATGCCTTTGGAAAAACTCAGAGGCACACATTTCTCAGGTTCTGTTAAAAAGCTATCAGTTCCGCGTTGCTCTTGCTATCTACACTAAGAAAATATGCTCCATTACCTACGATTTCCCACTTTGTTAGAATCACAGGATGCATTGCCCAAGTCCTCGAGAAGGTCCCAGTCCCTAGCTGTTCCGAAAGTGGGGTTTTTATACAGAAATTTGCATTTGAATCTGTGGAATAAAAAACTTGACAACTCTTTTTTCCTTGCCTGTATATCTATGGCAATATCACTTAGAAACATCACAGTTGTCTTCTCAGCCTCTTTCTCACAATTTTTCCTCTTCCTGCCTCCGTCAGATTTATAAAGTTAAATAAAAATTAAAAAGAGAAAATCACCAGAGAATTAAACAACGTAAATGGCGTACCTGATATAATCTCTTTTACAGTAGGTTTTGCCATCCCTAACAAAGCACGTACAGGTCTCGTCCAAATACTGATTACACTCTGCACACTTCAAACACGCCGCATGCCATTCCAAATCCGGAGAAACCCTCAGAATATACTGATCGTGAATTTGATTGCCGCAACCAACACATAGGGAAATCAGGCGTTTTTCTGGAATGAAAATAAATACATGATTGACTAACCGTTTGCTCTCCTACAGAGATAAACACACTTTTAGTGTCGTTCCCTTATAGGGCGTACTCTGGGAGCGTTGCTCTCTCTCTCTCTCTCTTTTTTTTTTTTTTTTTTTTTTTTTTTAAGAGTATCACACTTTTGGATGGTAATTGAAGTGTGCCAGCAAAACCATGCCTCGTTCAGAAAGGAGGCAGAACATATGCTAAAATGCAGATGTGAACAGTCTTCGGGGTGAAGGTTCTCATTTCGCAAGCCTTGCACGGAATCAAAACTCTAAACTCCCTTGTTGCTTTATTTTCATTTTATTGTTTGCTTGTTTGCATGCCTTGCCTTGCGGGGAGAGCACCTGTATGTTTGATTTCATTTTTTAAGAGGCTCTGACTGGAAACGATGGACGCATGTCTGGGTGCACTTCCCATTCAGCCCTGTGCCACCGAAGAGGGGACTAGAGGCTGCCGGCAAGGACAAGCATCTTTACGGTTGTCACTTGCTCTCTTTTGCAAGTCTAATGCCAATTCCCCTACACGGACGAGGTGCTGTGTAGTCAGACAGCCTCACTGCGGTCTAGCAAGAGAAGAATTTAAGGCTCCATGCTTGGAGATCCCGTTTAAATCCTGTCTGCTCCCCAAACTTTAAAAAGAGAGCAGGACCCCAGGCTATTAACATACAAGGCTAAGAAGCTAAACCATAGCAAGCACGCAGGCATGGCAACAAAGGCACCTTCTCTACCATTCAAATGAACTTCAGCTCTTTAGCAGTTCGCCTGCCTGACACGATTACAATAGATAGTACATTTATTCCAACAACGGTAAAAATTCCGCCTTACTTTTTGGTGGGTCTCCCATGTCTCCCATATCTGTAAGAGGGTGTAATGTCCACAGTGAAATGGTGTACGGTTTCGTTTTAAGACCCCAAAGTAGGTTTGAGAGCTGTCGCTAAAAATGAAAATAATAATTTAAAAAAAAAAAAGTAGAAGTATTAATAACAAAAGCGAAAAAAAAAATAGACACTCGAAATAAAAAAAAAAAAAAAATTAAAAAGCAAAACAAGACACCACCGGCGCGGGAAATACTGTCAGGGCTGTGGAGAGAGAAGGGGGCGTGCGGTGCGGGAGGGCGCGGAGCGGTGCGGGGCGCGGCGCCGGGGGGCGCGGCGGGGTCCGGCCGCGCGGCGCGGAGCGGTGCGGTGTCGCTGCGGTGCGGTGTCGCGGTGCGGTGTCGCGGCGGTGCCGAGCTGGGCGCTGGCGGCTCGGGCACTCGCCTCGCCCTTATCTCTTACTCAAACTTCTCTGCTCCAACTCAGCCCTCTCGCCATTGGCCTGACGTCACGCGCGTGGACGTCACGCCTGCGCGGCGCCCATTGGCTGCGGGCTGCGCGGCGCAGCTGCGCTGATTATCATATTTCAGCGTCTGGCGGCGCGGCGGCTCCGGCTCGGGCGCTCGGAGGCAACTTTTCCTCACTCCTCATTTGTATTTCCCTTTATACTTTCTTCTTGTCGCTCTCCTCCATCCCCGGCGCTTATCTCCCGTCACACCTTTCATTCTTCTTCCCGGCCCCGCTCCGGCTTCTCCACCCTTCCCCCTCTCGTGCTCGCCGTGCCACATTTACCATTTCCATATATATATGTATAACTTTTTTTTTGGTGGTTTTTTTTTTGTTTGTTTTTTTTTTGTTGGGGGGTGGTGGCGTTAATCCAACTATTTCCTTTCCCGGAGTTAATCTTTCCTAGGC
The DNA here is from genome assembly GCF_004027225.2 of Strigops habroptila. NCBI lineage: Eukaryota > Metazoa > Chordata > Aves > Psittaciformes > Psittacidae > Strigops > Strigops habroptila. The sequence continues at coordinate 84,809,059 of NC_044302.2, forward strand.
GGGAGCCGCTGCCCCGGTTTGCCCAGGGGACGCTGCCCTGGCCGGGGAGCGCAGGGTGGGCTGGGTGGGCATGGCCCCAGCCCCTGCCCCGAGGCGGGACTGTTTATGTTTGTCCTCCAGCCTCCTTCTCTCTTAAAATCGCGGATAAAAGCTTCATGTATTTCTGTTAAACACAAGGTCGAAGAAGGTGCAAATATTTACCTTAAATTGTCTCTCAACACTCCCTCCGTTCTATTTACGTTTTCCAATCCCTTTTAGATCTTTTTCCTTTCTTTTTTCTCTCTCCCTACTCCTCCCCCCCCCCCCCAGTCTGCAAATAGAAAAGCATCCTGTGTTTAGGCGGTTTTGTAGATGGCTGGGAATGGAGATTCGCGAAGAGAAGTGAAGAACTTCTGCTTATATCAGTGGAGAATCCCCTAAAATTCTTATTTAAAATTAAAAAAAAAAAAAAAAAGAAGAAAAAGGTTGGGGTGGGGGGAGAAGAGGCGGACTGCGCGGCTCTGCGGCGCTGCTCCCTGGAGGCGATGTGGGGAAGCGGAGACCCGCAGTCGGGCGCGGTGCAGTGCCTGAGCTCCCAGCTGCTCACTGGCGCAGCGCGCCCCGCAGTCCGCCCCACCAGGCAGCGGACCCTCATGGCTTTGGGCTCCAGCTGCCCGTTATCTGAAATCATTCCGAACCAGGGAAAAGGCAACTTCCCGGTGGGCACGGATTTCTTTGTGTATGTTTTTCGAAGGGCAGGCTCCGCTCAAGCTGTATGGTGCCTTTCGTCTACTCTCTGCGCGGAACTGTACCCTCACTCCAGCGGGTCCACCCCAAGCTCTCCTAAATCCTCCCCCCACCATCGTAAACATGTCCTCTGAGTTTGTTTAGATCCCACTTTTGTGTTCTCTTCCATATGGACTATTACACCGCCCTCATCGACGTCGTGTGTAAGTGCCCTCCAATCACTACTCATCAGGAAAACGTATTTTTTTCAAAGTCCTATTTTGTTTTCTAAGAGGCAGCCGAATTTGAGTGGAAGAAAGGCAAAGCCATATTCACAGGGAATATCTTCCCTCGGGGAAATCTGGTTGCAATGAAACAGCCAAGAAAAAGTTCTGAAACTCACATTTTCTGACGAGACAGCTACTAAAAAACGGACCTCCCTGGAGTCCTAACTTAGTTTGCAAAATATTTTCCTTCCCAAAGCTGAGGGAGCCAACGCACCCTCCAGCTTTATTTCAGACAAAAAATGGGACCCAATGTTGCCACTTGTAGAGATAACTAAGCTGGCTTGAAGTGATCTCAAGATAGTGTCAGGACGTAAAGATACGGTTGCAAACACACACAGAGTTGTTTTACATATTCGACGTTTAAATAAACAGTAGGGAATGCAACTCTGCTAGTTGATCACTTCTACATCCTAGAAACTGGCGATATGCGTATGTGTGGGGGTGTCTCTCTACATGCGTATAAGTGTGTGTATATGTATATAGACAAAAGAGACTTGGTATACGTATACTTTATAATCCCGCCTGTTAGGTGAGTAAACCAAAAGCAGTTATCAGGAATTACTGCCGCTGCTGGCAGCTTCGGACAGCCTGGCACGTGTCTGGACGGGGCAAACCTCTAGCGATGGCCAGTTTCACCTCAGTCAGCTCAGGCTGCAGTGCCGGCCCGTGCTCTCCCCCGGGCTGGGGCAGCTCCGCCGTGCCCCCCCCTCCTCCCCGCGCCCCGCCGCCGGCAGCGGCTGGACGCCCACCCCGCACCCCCCGCGGGGCCGTACTGCGCGTTCCGGAGCTCGGCGTGAGCAGAGCACCGTCGTGGCGGGTCGGGGGGTCGCGCCCCACCGGGGTCCGGTCCACAGCCTGGTCGCCCAGTCCCCTGCCAGGCTCTCCCCGCCCCGGGGCGCGCAGGCAGCGCGCAGGCAGCCCGCAGGCAGCGGGGCGACCTCTGCTGGCCGAGAGACGACCAGCCGCGGCCCCGAGCGGTGGGCGCGTTTAGGACCTTTTGTGCCTTTCCGCCGGGCACTCTGCAAGTACCACCCGCTTCTCCCCATCCCCTCCCGGACGGGGCATGGCGAGACTCCCCTCCGGCCCCCCCGGTGACCTGGTGGTGAGTGAGATGGCGGAAGATGCCAGTAATTAACAGCAACAACAAAAGAGTCATCGCAGTGACTGAGAAAAAAAAAAATCAGCGGATTTTATGAGACTGAAACATCGAAGGTGCTTTCCCATACTGTGTCCTATGCATTTTCCCCCTGTGGATGTTTGTATTTCTTTAAAAAATTGGGCCTGGTTAAAGCACCCTCCCTCCCTGCTCTGATATAGCGCTTCTTATTTTCCACCGTTATACCTTTGTTTGAAAATAATTCAATATGATTTTAATTCTATTAACCCCCTACCCCCTAACTTTGGAGGGTTTACCTACTACTCGTGGGATAGGTGACTGCACTTTAAGCTTGATCTTTGCCAATGATGTGCAATAAACGAGAAACATGTCTCCGCCCCAGCAATACAGAATTGGGAAGAAAAGGAGGGCTTTGATCAAGGGTTTTTTTTCCCCTCCTGTGCCACTGATTTGCTTACTGTGTATTCGATTCGCGTTCCCAGGAAGGCGAAGCTCTATATTTAGCCACCATCAGAATCGGGTTTAAGGGAGTGGAATAATGAGTGGAACTGCCAGTTTCAATGAATAAGGTATTTAGAGAAAAACCCTGCTGAAGGATTTCTCTTTTATGGTATCAATATACATGTGAATGGGAAGACATAAACCGGGATTTGTACATATTTGAGACACTTCCTAAAATACATGTTAATGCTGATTTGATCCCCCCCCCCCCCTTTTTTCTCTTTGTCCTTTTCTTATTTATTTACTTTTGGGGAGGTAACTGGGGGAGCCAGCAAGAAGTCGGTGGCTCTACACAGCAATCAGTAGCTTTCATCACGTTGAGGGGCTCAAATGAGATTATATCCATCCGAGGGAAGGGAACGGGGAAGGGAAAAAAAAAAAAAGGAAAGAAAAAAAAAAACCAAACCCCAACCCGACGGTGGCGATTAACCCTTTCCGTCCCGTAAGAACAGCTATAAATTCTGTACTGAGTTTGCTTAGTGGCGAAAACTAGGACGGCTTCTCGGGAGGGGGGGAAAGGAGAAAAAAAATCTGCTTTGGGAGATGATGGAAGAGGTAGTGCTGGCTTCATCACGGAGGCACCGCTGGGGGCTGGGTGAGATGCCCTTGCCTGCCGAGCACCAGGAGCGGAGGGGCGGCGGGGGCTCCCCACCCGCCCGGCCGGGCCCGCCGGCGTCACCATGCCGGGGGTCTGGGCGGGGGACTGGGCCGCGGGCGGCAGCGAAGTCCCCCCGCACACGGTGATTCCCACTGCGCTTGGGAGGGCTGGTTTTGTCCCGCTGCATCTAGGTGGCTCCGCGCAGCCTCGCCGCTCGGGCACTGGGAAAGGCTCCTCCGGCCAGCTCCGGTTTAAAGCTTTTATTGACGAGATTTGGGCCAGAAAGATGCTTTGCAAGAAGAGTCAGGGTTCAGATTTTCCCTTGCTGCCTTAAGGAAAGCGGCGAGAAGACCAGGGCTAAGTCCTTGCAATGTGCCGAGAGGGGAGAGGGGTTTCGCGCTAGGCTGAAACTGGAAAGAACGCCGCGGGGAAGTCAATCACGAAACGTATTAGCTCCTCCAGAGTGTAGGCTTTGACTCATGTAGAGGTGCGCGATCTTTAATCTTCGAGACTTAGCTACTGCATGTGAGGGAGAAGTGTACCGTAACAGTGCTAAATCTATCAAAACACAAGAAAACCGTCAGTGGGCTTCTGCGCGCCCAGGAAACCCTCGTGATTTAAAAAACCAATTTGGCTTATTAAATCACTCTATGAGTTCAAAAACCAAAAATTAAAACAGCCATCCTTTCTGCCTGAGAGCCTTCCCGAAGTGCACTAACTGCCACAGGACGGTCCAGCGGCGTCGGCCCCGCTTTAATCCGGTCAGAAATAGGCACACTGTAACGGGGAGGGCAGGCAGGGAGGAAAGGTCTTTGGCAGTTGGAAGAAAATAAACCCTCAAAAATTCGGGGGTTGAGGTGTTGGAATCCCCAAAATGGTGTTAAGAAGGCTGCAGAGAGCGGGTCGGGCCGAGCGGTCCGGTCCAGGACAGAGCTGGAAAAGTCGAGTTTCTTCTCAGCCGAGTGCCGCCTGGCCTCAGCGGCGGCAGATACGGGCGCACACGGCGGACGAGGCGGGTCGCCGATATTTATTGCTTTAAACTTTCCCCTTTGTTATCTTCCCCGTGTCAGGAAGTGTTCGAGGACAGGAAATACGGCGGCGATTTTGTCTCCGGGGTGAACAGAAATCTATGGGTAGCGAGGGAGTTTAAGGCCCGCTTTCCAGTCCCGGCTCTGGAGTGGGTCCCTCCGGGGGAATTGGGCCTTTTCGTTTTCCCCGCGGACCGTGGGGAGACGTGGGGGGCCTAGGGGAGGCAGTGAACCGACCCCGGTCCCAAAGGGCGCCCAGCTCACTTCGGGGGGACAAACTGCCTGGAGGGGGGTGGAATGCAGAGCAGCGGCATAACCCTGTTCACCCCCCCGAGTCTGTCCTGCCATGAGTGTGAGTGGGGGACAGCCCGTTCTCATGCCTTTGTAAATAGGCTCGTTCTCACTGGAAAGTTTCCTGGCCAAAATAACGTAAATCAGCGTCCCGGCTCACTGCTGCTACAAGGGTCACTTCTTCAAGTCTCAGGAAAAAGACCAGGCGCCCGGCTCTGGCGTGCGGCTTTGGAAAGAAAAGAAATAACAAAAACAAAAAGAAAGCAACAACCACCCAGACAAACTCCCACCTAAATACTTAATAGCATCCTCCTCATCAACAAGAGTAACACAGCACCACGAGCAGCAGTCGAGGCGGGCGTGGTGAGACGCTACTGTCGAGGCCTGGTGTCGCTCGCAGGCTGCGGGGCGGGCTGGGGGCACCTCGCCCCGGCCGGGGTACTCCGGGGTACCCGATGGATCGCGCCTCTCTGGGCAGCAGGCAGCGGGCAGCTCTGCTCTGCTCCGCTCCAGGCTCCGCAAAGGCGCTGCCCACCCAGCGCAGTTCCGCGGGGGAGCCCGGCTGCGCGGGCCGCCCGCCCCGCTGCCCAGGCGAGGGGCGCAAGGCGGCGGGGGGAGCTGCAAAGCCTCTCGGTGCGAGCGGCACCAGCTGCCGCGCAAAGAGCTCCTCCTGGCTGAGCGAAGGCGCCGTCCCTCGGAGGCAATTAGGCGTTCATTAGTGTCACCCACTCCTGATCACAGCCGCGTCTTTAGTGCCTCGCCAGCTCTGAAAGCGGTGTGGAAGGCACTACCCGGTTGTCCTTCCGAGGGGCTCGCCCTCCTCCCCCGCGCCTTACTGACCTTCGCAACGGGGTTTCAAACGGTACCAGAACATTAACAGGACAGCAGCAAAGGGGAAATAACACCGAAAAAAGGCGGGAGCGTAGCAACTAGAATAAACTAAGTTCGACGACTGGCAGCAGATTACTTGCCTGACGGGCAATGATCTACTTTAGACCTAGCAGAGGATATACCACCCGTCTTTGGTCATTATATTTGTTGCTTCCCAAAAAAGCACAACAAAATTGACAGCTGCAATAAAAAAAAAAAAAAAAAGAAAAAAACCAAGCAAAAAACCAAAGCAAAAAAAAAAAAAAAAACAAAAAAAAACACCCAAAAAAACAACAACAAAAAAAGCCCAATAAAAAAACCCCCAAACCAAACCGAACAACACCCCCCCCGCCCGAAAACTCCCAAACTCAAACAAAAAAAAACCCCAAGCAAAATTCCAAACCACAAAACAAAACCCAACAAACCACCACTCCCCCCCCCAAAAAAAACCCAAACCCAAAACCTCATTTTAAAAACAAACACACAGTTATCTGCATGGAGGCTAGACAGGTCGAGTTAACTAGTCAAAGAAAGTAGATATGTGCAAGCACAAAATGATGCCCTGTTAAATTAGCTATTATTGCTTAGATCCTGAAAATAAATCTTGCAAAATTAATGACCAGAGAAGCAGTAGGGAGACGTAGAAAAGAGATGAAGTCTAAAGAGGTAACAGTTAGAACTCAGTGTACATAAATACTGTAAGTACGGTGTGCTCACATGAATATCCCTCCAATGCACACATTTTGTTATACTTGTTCTGAGGACATGTTGTCTCACTACAACAGAAAAAAAAACCAAACCAAATCAAAACAAAAAACCCTTAAGAAAATTTGCATGATGCCAACGCTGCAAGTTTCAAAACTTGTTAAAGTGGCTACATGCAAAATAGGAGAATCCTAAGTTAAAGTAGTACAATCAGCATGTTAGAGGGATGAATTAAAGATATACCGTGACCTTTTGCACAATCATTTCTCATGCATGAAAGCAAAAGAAAGGGGGGGGGGGGGGGGATTTTTATGTACTGTCCACTCCTCAGTGGTCTCTGTTTTGAATGGGGGCAAATAAAAGCCATCAATAAATCATAAATCTTACACTAAGAACAAGCACGCACAACATACTTACAGCTTGGCATTTTTTCCCTCTAGTGGGACATATGCCATCCATTACATATGAAGATGAAAGCTATATCATACAATACAGTGGTATTAGGTTATATACGCATATAGATAGAAAGACAATCAGAGTATTAGTGCAATAGATTCCACCAATACATGTGTTACACATTTGTAACATTCATCTGGAGCATATAATCATTATTAAAGCTACTTGTGCTTTCCTTCTTATTGCTCAGAATCCTGCATTCAGCCCCAGCTCATGAAAAGAAATATCGTGAGTAAGTGTAGCAAGAGCTTAGGCTGCCTGTCACTGTGCTTTTTCTCTATAGAATGTGGATTTAGCATCACAGAATGGTTTGGGTTGGGAAAGACCTTAAAGATCATCTAGTTCCAACTCCTGGCCATGGGCAGAGACAATTTCTGCCTGTGTGGTTATTTACATACACATATTGTGACTTTTCTAACTCTGTTGCATGGCACTTCTGTTTTCTTGTGTGTGTAAACAAACACGTAAAGGATGAATTGAGCATCTTAAGACCCTGAAAGTATGATGTATACTTTAACAGTTTCATTGTTAAATATGTGTTCTGCAGATCAGGAATTTTTAAATGGTATCAACTTCCTATCTGCACCTAAAATATATCGCCTGAACTGCAAATCAGAGGAAATCTGATGTCTTTACAACAGTTTTCCAGTTTGCCTGTAGATTGTCTGCTATGCACTAGTCCACTTGGTTTCATGAAAGATTAGAAAGAAAAGAAAACCTCTTTGGAAGAGACAGGCCAATAAATCCGGTTCTAGCCCCAGGACTGTACTTGATGGTATGTACTCTGGGCTGTGTTGCAAGTGTAATTAGTGAAGAGGCCATGCCATTCCCACCATTGTGAAGAGCACCAAAATGAATGAGGGCCTTGAAAGAGGCTAGGCATGATCCGTTATGATCTGATCTGAAGACCATATGCCTTGATCGGAAGACTGTATTTGTGCCATGTTGTAGGACAAAATCTGTGTGTGAGGAGTGACTACAGTAAAGAGAATGAAGGCTAGCAGAAAAAATAAAAAAAGGAGTAATGTGACTGTAAGGTTAGGAGAAGCATAAGCAAAAGTATAAGGAGGGATAAGTAAAACCACAGAGGGGCAGAGGTGAGAGAAATAATTAATAAATTGAATGTAGTCCTATAGGAAACTGATAAAATAAGGAGGGAGGAAAGAAACTGATGCTGAAAATCCTACTAAAGAAAGAGCATGGCAAAAAAAGGACTGAAGGGAAGGAATTTGGAGGCAGGGCAGGAAAACATACAGAAGAAAAGCTTCTTCCTTGGAGATGCTGTGTGTGTCTGTGTTTGATGCTGAGGCTGTGACAAATCAGATGCTGCCACCAATGACAATGATTTGGCACTCAACCACAAAAGTTTTCCAGTCTCTCTGAAAATGTTTTTTTTTTTTTGTTGTTGTTAGGGCTATAATCAATCTTAATATATTTGGCATAACAAGGCTGGGTTTACATTCATTGTAACAGTCTAATTGTTTAATTATTTGCCACTTTCAGATTTGCATAATATTTCTTTCTCCTAAAAAATAAAACACCTTTTTGTTTGTTTTGTTTACTTTGTTTTAAGAAAGCTTTGCTCTTTTAAAAGGAAATAGCCCCTAACCCCCCAACCTCCCTCCCTAAAAATTTCCCTCTCTCTGTAACTCCTGTAGGTCAAAGAGGACCCCTGCTCCACATATGTGCAGAAACTAGCAGGCCTATAAAAACTTGATGTGAGTCAGCACTGCTCCATAAAAGGTCAATTGCAGCTGAATCAAGCTACTCTTAAAAGGCATCTACCACAAAGCAGAAATACGAGACAGACAGGAACAGTATAGAAAGGGATAGGTATTAATCAGAGCAAAAGGTAGAAGGCAAAGAACAGAAAACTCTGCCAAGCCTTAATACTTTTCCACTAATATGTTCAACAATATCTGTATATCCTACACAGGCTGGCTGGCTAAGGGCAGGTTGATCTTAGCTATGCAAAAGGAAGCATCTGTCAGCTATAGTATGTGGCAGATGGAGAACTCTTATCAGATTTTTTAAAACCTGAAATTACTTTTTTTTTTTTAAATTTAGAAATTGATCTGCTCTGTGATATTAGAAACCCTAATACTGGCACCACATGTTGCAGTGAACCATCTTCCACCTCTGTGTGACAAGATAAGAATGTTTTTATGATGTGTGTATGTTTGCTATACGTGGATGTTCAAAGATAATTGGAGTCAGCCTTATTTGCTTCAGGCCTCCTACCTCTTCATCTGGACTGTGCTACAAATATTACTCTGTCGATACTGAAACTATTGGGTTTGATAACATTTGCTTTCTGGTGGAAAGGAAAAAACAGTTTTATTGTAGGCATTATGATGGGAGGTCAGAATAGATGAGCTGAATAGTCCTCCCTCTCCTTCAAATCTCTGTTAGATAGCTGGCACTGTTTCTTGGTGGAGCTTCACTGATATTTGTTGTAGCACCCAGGACTCAAAAGTTGAGCAAACAGCTAACATTTTAAGGCAAAAATGAGATGTGTCAGATGCATGAAGCACCTGTTTAGAAGAACAACTGAATGTGATTTTAGAATATACTTTGAAACAAGGATGTAATTGTTGGCTTTAATGATAATGATAATACTGTGCTCATCTGTTGATTTCTCAGGGTCTCAAAGACTCAACACGGTCGTCATAACTTGGGGACTCAGTCCTTCATAATAGGGAATTGTGGATATCTGTGCACAGAGGGGCATCTGCAGGATTCAGTCATAAATTTTTAGCTAAACAACATGGTGAAGCAGGCAATAATCATTATACCCATTTCACAGATACACAGAACTGTCCTTCAGGTGAAAGAAGGTGAAACTCTACTGCCAATATTGCCAGTGGGAAGTTGTTATTGATTTATAGTGCAACATCCTGACATCTTTCTCATCCTTAAAAATCAACTGTCTCTGCATCTTTACATTTCAGCAAATAAATGGTATAATAAGGACTCCTGGGCTTAAAAGCTCTGTTTATAAAATGGCTAAGCAGTTGCCTATTTTTAAGGACTCAAGTCAGTCCAGTCTCATAAATAGCCTGAAACATAGGTTTGAAGGTAGGCACATAAAGTATACAGCTTCATGAATCTCTGTCACCTTTCATTAATTTACAATATTGATATAATTAATTCACACAGTTAATAATTGTACAATAAATTCGAATTATCAATAATAGTTACATATATAATATATAACATACTGTCATCATCATAAAAATCAAATTTTTAGTTTATTTGGGTGAAATCTTGCCTCTACACTTCAGAATTCTTACGAAAGAGGAAGAAAGGGCTTTCTGAAAGTCAGCAGTTTGAACTGTTAGTTGACTTCATGTCTTTCCTTCTTTTGGAAGAAGTGTTTCGATTATACAGGTTGGCTGTATCTAAACTCATTTTACATCTGGAGTCTTCTATAAATTTAAGAGCTCAAAAAGAAACACAGCCATGTATTTCAGAAGGACTGCTTTTTGATTTAGAGAAATAACAGAACAATAGTTTCATGATCTTTATAGAAAGCCAAGCAGGTATTAGGCAAAGGGTCTTGCAACTTGCTTCTGTTGTATGAACGTGTTTCACCTTCATTTCCTGTTATCTTTTCTTTCTGTGAGTTACTCCTATTCAGTACAGTTAAGTGGAAGAAAAATGAATGATTGAACATACACGAAGACAGCTTAGATTAACAGGAATATCTATAATAGTCAACCATGACAGTCCAGAACTGTAGAAACACATATTTTGGGGTCTAAACATGCAAACCTTTATTCAGATGACCAATGACATTGATGGCAGCCAGGTTATAGCTTTATTCACTTACCAGTATCTGCGTTATAAAAGTTTCAGTACTGAGTTCTGTGGTCTTAGTAAAAGGCTCTGTTTCATTCAGGTCAGAGCAATTTTCATATGAGAAAAAACCCAAAAGCGTAAGTATTTTTTTTCATCTAATATATGCTCTACAGCTGAGGATTTTTCTTTTTTTCTTTTTCCCCCCAGAAAGTAACAAGACTGAGTATATCACAGTCATTAGAACACTGTTCAACTAATCTATGTCCAGTCACAGAAACAAAATTTATATAAGCTTCATAAAATTGTACCTAAGACAAAACCAATTTGTTCAAACCAATTAACAAAAGTGCTTTTATAGAACAGAAAATGAGCACTGAACATTGCTTACAGACAGTCAAAATACTGTTGAAAATTGAATTCTTAGGCTTAAATATATATTAAAAATGAAGCATAATTTTATGAATCCTTTAATGTATTCCAATTCATGTTCTGATGACATAGAATCAAAATGGAAAAGAAACGAGGAGGAGATGAGAAGTGAAATGGAATTAAGTAGAGTCATACACAAACTACAGTCGATTTCATGGAAGGAGTATCTTGTGGCTAGTGAGTGGTAGTAGAATCATATATAAGTAGGGGAAAAACTGATAGACTAGCAAGTCTACTTTAGTAGAAGAATCCTAAACAGTGAGAATAGTTAAGATGTACTACTTTTTTTTTTTTTTTTGGCTTGTTCTGTCCTTTTTTAAAAAAAAAATCAATCAAATGTGCAATTAATCTGTCAACATCAACAAGATCTTTAGAAAGCTTCCAACACAGAATAGGCATTTCCACGTGAATATTTACCTTTTATGATAATCCCACTACCCCATACTACTCTTAAAAAACTTTTGGTTTGCTAAGTAAGTATCTTGATGCAATCTTCTTCATAAATTTTCAGGGACAAAATGTGTCTAGTGAATAGAACACATATAGTCTGTATAAATCTGCCAACTCACTAATATTATCATTTCAGTATCCTCTATGTAACCATCAATAAATTCTGACTTTGTAGCTAGATCTTTAACTGATTAATTGCAGGCTTTTACAAAGAAAGTTCCGCACCCCCCCCCCCCCCCCCCCCGAATATGTCTGTTACAGAGCTATTACACTCACAGACAAAAGAGTGTGCTGATACAACATTTAGCTTGCAAAACTAATTTAACATCATGGCAAGCTTTTTTGGGGTATGAAATGTTGACTATCTGAGACAATTTGCACTTTGGTTTTCTTAGGTAATGCAGGCATACGCAGACAAACTCTGAGAAACAGGCAAATAATCATTATGACTCTTCATTTCCTTGTTCTTCATTATATTAGCTAAGAAAAAAGAAAATATCCTCAATTTCTGATTCCTGCAACTGAGCCATGACAAAAAAAAAGTATAGGGTTTGTGTCATAGAGTTGTGTTTTTGGGACCTGCTTTTATAAACACTGAATACCAGGATCAATCCTACAGCTGAGCTTAAAATCACTTCTGACTAACAGCTATTGATTATGTTGCAAAGATGAACTGACCTCTGATGTGAATGTACTGCAGGTTATTTTCCTGGTGAAACAAGATTTGGCTATATATGACCTATAATTTATTAAAATCTCATTTTTGTATCCATTTAAAAGTAGATATGAAAAGACTTCCAAAAAGCTGAGGAATTGGCAGATATTGCTGTATGCACATGCTTGTGAAGAATCTCTGTTCAGTGCAGTGGTTTATGACTTTGAGATCATCCTTCAAACTCCTGTATCTTGAGATCCTAAATGCTGATGTGAGAATGCATGGCACTTTTTACAGGACTGTAGCACCATGTGTGCTCCACTGGAGTACAGTGATGCTCTGGTCACAGAGCATATCTTCAGCATGTCTTAGAGCCAGCTGCTACTCAGTTTTCTGTGCATCTGGCTGAATAAAAAACTTAACAGCTTCTGTGCATCACTGACATGAACAGGGCCAGAGTGGCCCTCAGGGTATGCCTCAGTACATTTATGATGGATACAGAAAAGTACTAAGGCAATATCAGTCTTCCCTTCTTTAAAAGCTGTGTTTCAGGTTGCCTTGAACATCATCTGAGATACTATTAGCATTACAGTCCCCAGTGGGAATCAAGGCATAGTGTGTTTACCACCATAAAAACATAATAATAAAAAATAAGTCTGCCTCAAACCTTTTAGGATCTATAATACTGATGAAGGGAAGGAGGGGAAACAGAAGTGGCACAAAAAATGAGTCTTGGAAGATTAAACATCATAAATGAAAAAAACATGGAATGAAATGGGGGTTTCCCGAGTTTCATGTTGTGGAATATCTCTATATACTGCATGCTGAATACGCATGATTGTAACTACAGTGAGAGCTAGATACAAGAAAAGTGGTGTAATCACAGTACATTTATATCTTTTCCTCCAAATTTTTTTTTTTTTTTTTTTTTGTGAGGGGTATCTGTAACCCTGGGTTGGGTGTCTCAGCTTGCAGGGGTGGAGTGCGGTACATGATCCCAAATGCATGACCACCATAATAATGTCTGCCTGCAGACAGCATGCAGATCAAGATGTTAGGAGTTCCTGCATGGGAAGCTCCTGAAAACTATTAGGTCTTCAGTCCTTTCCCTGTTCATAGCTCACCTACTCAGCTCTGGCTGAGAAAAATCTATGTATCACTACATGAGGGCCTGTAGTGACAGGAGAAAAGGGAATGGCTTTAAGCTGAAAGAAGATAGATTTAAATTAGACATTAGGAAGAAATTCTTCACTATGAGGGTCGTGAGATATGGAACAGGTTGCCCAGAGAAGCTGTGGCTGCCCCATCCCTGTAGCTGGACTGGGCTTTGAGCAACCTGGTCTAGTGGAAGGTGTCCCTGCCCGTGGCAGGGGGGTTTGGAACTAGATGATCTTTAAGGTCCCTTTCAATCCAAAGCATTCTACAATTCTAAAAAGCACTTTAGTCTATTTGGGAACAATAGCTCAGTGATCTCACCTATCACTTCTGGAAAAGCAGATCAGAAGTCCCTATTAAAAACAAAGAAACAAAACCAACAGAAAACAAAGCAAATCACAACATACTGCTGTCAGACACCTGTTATACAATAACCTAGAGATTGCAGGGCTTGGCCCACATGTATCTGAGACGACTCAAGATGACACCTTCCGTTTCCCATGAGAGGGGTCCTATCATCTTGCTGTTATTACCCTGGTGGAAGCAGGGGACATGGAAAAGGATAAGCATCTTCCAGCCTGTCTGCTGAAGACGTACAACTGTGAAGAAGAGATGAAAGTGAGAACAGGAAGAAACATGATTCTGAAGCTCAGTGATGGGTCACTGACCTGGATGAAGAAAAACCCAGACTGTGATCTCTGTCTCAAGGCTTATAAATACATTTTACTCATGGATGCATCATACAGTGGTTGGACAAGGAGCTAGGAATATGATCTTCTATGCTATTCAACCAGCAGATTAAAAAATCACGTTCCTCTGTTCTCATCTTTTGGACCTATAAATCTTTAAAATTCTTTTCTGATCTCCAAAGAAGGCAGTTAAAATGTCAGAAAGATTGTGCACACTGCACACATTAGTACAACTCTGTGCCCTCTCAGATTAAGCTCAGGTGACGCTACGTGGACCTGGGGTGGACATACTCCAAAGTCTCATCAGTCTGTGTACTTAGTTTAAGAATTTGTAACAGTACCATATACTGTCTCCTGGTAATATATCAGTAAGAACACAACAGAGAAAAGAATATTTTAAAACTGAAAGGTTCCTATTACTTGTTCACTTATTTACTGTCAGATATTTCCGAGAAATAATTGTTTGTCAGTGACACATAGCATTGTTTCTCATTGTTTGTAAGCCAAGAGAACACAAATGTGCAGTGAGCAACCAGCAACAAGGTACTTTCAATGTGACTTTTGCAACAAATAAGTGTCTGTGCTATGAGTGTATGCAGATTTTTTCATGAGTATCTGTTTTACATTAATGAATGCTTAGAAACTGCAGCAAGCAATGAATAGACAGTGGAGAAATCCCATGACTGCATCTCTCCGTTCTCCACCAACCCCTCAATGAAACAGAAATGTTGACTGAATGGTTTTATAATTAACCCATTAACAGCAGTCGTGTTCTGATGGAGGGATCCAGCTAATGGATGTTTTTATAAGAGAAATCATTATTTCCTGCCCTTATTCTTCTTCCTGAAAATTGTCCTTTTCCCTCCTGGTCTTTCCCTGCTATTCACACACTCCTGGTCTGCTCACACCTTTCATCATCATGTGTACTTATCAATTCCTTTTCCTTTCTATTCTTTTTTCTGCCCTTTTTCTGCAATTTTTCAGTATCTTGTCAGAGCATTCCCAAATTTCATTCTGGCAACAGAGGAGAGGTAGTGAATTGCCAGAAAGAAGTAGGAGAAGGACTACACAGTAGCCACCTTTGCTCCCAGTCTGCACTTCTTCTTTCCGAATGAAACTTTCTTCTTTATATAGGAGAAAGGGAAAGGTATTGCTCAACTGCAGGGTACTGAATGACAGTGGTCACATTGATCTCAACATCATTAATGGTTTCCTGGACATCTCAGTTCCATTACAAACACCAATTATTCAGGTGTTCTGCTCCTCAGCTCTTCTTTTTGTCTCTCCCAGCTTTCCCTTTCTCCTCAGATAATGAAGGAACTGTTAGGAGCTTCACAGCCTCACAAAGACCAGTCTTACAAACCACGAATTTTGGGGAGGAAGAGTGGGAGACAGAGTGAGAAGTGACAAATTTTAATTGGACTATCAGTCTACAGTGACTTGTATTGGATCACATTTTCAAAGATGTCTCTGCAAGGAAAAGGACCTCCTACTTGACATGGATGCTAAGATTAGCTTTGACATTTAGAACATTTCACAACCAGTATTGACTTTGTAGGTCATCAGAGCCATCTGGGGCCTGATTCTGTAACTGCCTTTATCAGCAGTTAATGGTTTCTGGGACTGAACATGTTATGAGCAGTGAGTGGAAGTAGATTCACACCTAATGTTAGATGTACATCTAGAAGACCTTGTATTTTTTTTTTTTTTTCCCTTTCTTTTGAAGGCATATGACCACCCTGAATTTCAGGATTAGCAAAGCAGAGCTGTTCCTGGATTGCAAGGTAGTAGAGATTTCCAGTTGCTTCCATTTGTTTAAGAGGCTGTAGCCTTTATTTTCATTACTCTGATATGGACCTTGTGCAGTTATTCTTCCCATTATAAATTCTGCTGGATGATTTCAGAGATTGCTTTCTGAAATTGCTTTGAAATCCACTAACAGTATGAGAGTAGTTCAGAGCACAATTTATTATCTAATTAGCATTGCTGTCTATAAGGATTACATTATCTCTTTTCCCACAGATTTCTAGTTTGCTTGCAGGTCAGTTCATGATGCCAACTTTAATCACTAATTTCCTACATGGTTTGAGTCAATTGTACCTCAGAAACACGTTCCTCCGCTACTGCAATTTCAACAGCTCTGAGCTTGTTGGCTCTCTTGTCACTGTATGCGGCATAGTTCTCTTCTAGTATGTGGTGGGACTCCTCGCTTCCGTGGTCTGTGGTACAGGCTTTCCTCAAAGCAGATCCACACAATAAGACAATAATTTGTAAGTTGTGGGGCTAAGTCTGGATCTGTACATTTATTCTTAAATTTATGATGCCAGGCCTATTCTTTAATCCCAGAAATGCTTCTGTGCAACCCAGGCTGGATCAGTATCTGCACATTAACCACCTCTGATCTGCATGTTTCTTGGTATAATCTGTTCAGATTGCTTGCCACTGACTTAATTCTCTACGTTTTCTGGAGCTAGTGAACCTTAATAGCAAGTTTACAGTTTCTGCACATCTGTTCTGCAATGTAACTGTTTGGGCTACAATTCTGGGGACACTTCTGATTGAATTGTGCCTTGTTTGGCCCATCATACTACTCTAGTTTATGACCAAAGCTGAAAGAGATGGCAGGCTGTAGTAACTTTCACTGCTAGAGTTACTCAGTGAGACAATTTTTCTAAACACAGGTTCTTAGAGTCTTGTGTGTTTGTGCATATGGTATATAAAGGAGAAACTACCTGGAATACATGAAACTACAAATTAATTCTAAGCAGGAAAATTTTAGTAGGTTTTACATTAAAAAAAAAAAAAAAAGTATGGGTACCAGGGAAGAGACATGAGACTCTGTGCACAGATATTTGCCAGAATAAACCTAAATAGCATAGGTTACTCTATCTACCCTGAATATTTCAGAAAAATGATGATGAAACTGCAATCCATAACTGAACCCACAAGTGCACAAGTGGTACTATTCTGAAAAAATATTGAAAGCCAGAAGTAAAAGGAGCTGATTGGAGAAGTCTGGAGGCAGCTACTGGAAATAGATGGCAATACTGACTTAAGACTCAAGGAAGGGTTACTTCAGAAAAATAAAATAATCATCAAATTAAAGAGTGACAAAAACCATTATTGTGTATAGTATTGTGTATTACTGCGTCCACTAGTGCGAGAAGTGATACGATAAATTACTAACATTAGTGTGTTCAGATTTCTTAATCAATAAACAATTGTTGCTTAATCAATAAACACTGAATTTTCTTAAACAGGTTATGTTCAAGCCTATAATATAAAGGAGGAAAATGGGATTGGAGAAGTAACAAGTAAGCAAGAAGAAGGTAACCCATGAAGTAATGAATGTATTTCACTTGCAGCAGGAACATCAAGGCTATGTTCAAATTTACCTCCTAGTTTTTATTTAGCTTGAATGCTTAACCTGATACTTTCTTTAACCAAACGGTATGAATCTAATATTTGTAGTACAGCTTTATTAAGGTTCAGCCTTTTTGCAGCACCTAGAGCTTCAATTTATGATTTTTACCTAAATTTCTGCCATATTCTCCTGAAGTTCCTTGACAGTTCAGTAAGCCACTGTTGTGGCTGTTGCTATCTCAACCCTTTGTGCCCCACATTGGGTGCCAGAAAGGACTGCCATGGTTTAAGCCCAGCCAGCAACTCAGAACCATGCAGCCGCTCCATCACTCCCCCTGCTTCTTCCCTCCCACTCCCCGTGGCATGAGGAGGAGAATTGAAAGAATGTAAATCCCACTGGTTGAGATAAGAACAGTCCAGTAACTAAGGTATAATACAAAACTACTACTTATACCACCATAATAATAATAATAATAACAACAATACTAATAATAATAACAAGGGGAGAGAATATAAATCTAAAAGGAGAAAGAAAAGAAAAAACAATAAACCCAAGTGATGCATAATACAATTACTCACTGCCCGCCAACCGATACCCAGCCCGACCCAAGCAATGATCTGGGCCTTCAGGATAACTCCCCCCCAGTTTATATACTGGGCATGACGTGCTGTGGTATGGAATACCTCTTTGGCTAGTTTGGGTCAGGCATCCTGTCTCTGCTTCCTCTGCTTCTTGTGCCCTCTTCACTGGTGGAGCATAAGAAACTGAAAAAGTCCTTGATCAGTGTAAGCGCTACTGAGCAACAACTAAAAACATTGGTGTGTTATCAGCGTTGTTCTAAGACTAAAGTTGAAAACACAGCACTGCACCAGCTACTAAGAAGGAGAAAAACAACTATTACAGCTGAACCCAGGACAATCAGGAAGGGCAGAAGGAGGCTTATTTTCTTTTGGTATCTGTTGCTGGTGAATTATTAAGTGAAGTTGTTGTTGTGGGGTTAACTAAAAGGGTTTTATTAATGATTAATTGATGACAGATAATCAAATGGTGATTAACCAATAGCTGAATTGTAATTAACCACTTAACAATTATTTGACAATAATTTAACGATGATTTGACAATGATTTAAATGTTAATTTAAACAATTTAGACAGTGATTTAATAGCAGTCAATCACTCCACTACTTAGTACGCTTCTAATAATTAAGATATTGCTGAGTATACAAAAGTTGCTGGAGCACAATATAGTTTTAGGTCTGGTGTAAAATGTTACTTACTTTGTTGTAGACATCAGATACGCAGTAAGGGGTCTCTCAACCTTGAGGAGTAATCCTGAGAGGTGTCCCTGCTAAAGGAGAGATTACCACTATGCAGCCCAGTGCTGTACAGGATTGCTCAGCGGGCTCAGAAGGCTATAGACATCCATAACATAAAGTGATTTGCTTATAATCAACCCATCTTTGATCTGTGTGAGGTTGTGCAGCCATAGCAATTTTAGTTTTGTCCAGTCTTAGCTCAGGATGATACTGTTATCTCATGGTAAGACCTAGATTAGATTCCTCGGTTCTGAGAAGATATGGTCTAGCACAGTTCTCAAGATTTGCGCAGCAGGGCTGATTTCAGTCAGGCCTACTTGTTGGTGGTTCTTGTATCAAAGTACTGCTCACTCACTCAGAGTGGAGACATCTGTCTCAGTAGCCTTGTGTAAAAAAATCACCTTTTTTTTCTTTTTTTCCTCTCCACACAGTCAGTCTGATATGCTGATAAAGATTTGGAATCCACTCTGACTTTAAATGAAGGCAGCATCATCATGTGTGAGTTATATGTTACATACAGCATAGCATAAAAAGGGCTGCTTAAATTTACATTTAATTTTAATGTTGCTTTCAGACAGTTACCAAGGAGCCACAATTGTTAAGTGACGTGTCAGTGATTTGATTTTAGTGGGTACACTTTTATTCCTTCTGTTCACTTTGGTATTTCAGGTTTTAAGAACCTGTGATGTTAAACTTCTGTCAACAACTGTGAAAATTAAAATCTCTCAGTATGTGAAAGCCAAGATCCTTCTATAACACTGATTCCAGGACTTAGTGCCTAAGTGAAATATTGTGACTGTGTCAGTAAAATCCTGAGACCTGGCAATAAAGTTCATCCAGAAATTCTGTGCTGCAGCCAAAATCACCACAGCTTGATTAAACCTAATCCTCACCGCATCTCATTAGCAAAAGGTTGCATTAGTGACTTTCCATTTCCACCATTAGATGGCTAAATACTTAAGTTTTCAGTGTGTTATAAAAGCCTGGAGAGTCAGATAGACGGCAGAGTACTCACTGAAAGGTAGACATCTGAGCCATGCTGTGTGATATATACAGGCTGAGCCCCACAGGAAGATGTTTCTTTATCTCCTTTCTCACAGAGAAACAGAAGAAACTTCAGGCTCCACCTGTGTGAATCAGCCCACCAGAGTGGGAGCAGGCACCTCATTTCTGCCTCTGAGCTTGAAGGAGACACAGATAAATGTACCAGAAAGATGACGACAATTAGACATGATTGTCTCCAGCAATATTAGAATTGATTTGGCAAAAGGTCTCACAACTCCAGTAGAGGTGGAGATATATTTAAAAGAAAACACATAAGTTTTCTTTTTGACTTTTTTTTTCTTCTTAATTGCATAATAGCGATAGGGACAAAACCTATTAGCTACCAAGACAAATTACAAATTATAGCTAGATTTGAGGGGACTTTTCCTGTGCCACTCCAGTTTCATCCTTGTTTTTGTTTCTGCTGCTGTATATTTTCATTTATGTGCACGCAAGTTCCTTAAGAAAATGTTTACTTAAGTTTGACAGTTGGCAGCTTTACAGAACTAAACCAAACTAACTTCCTTCAGACCTGCACTATTTTGCATGTTCCCTGCTGACTGGATAATGTGAAATACTTTATTTAAAAATCTAATTAAGTTTAAATTAAAATTCTTTAGGTTTTTAATAGATGAAACATTTTGTTGCCTCTTTTATTTCAGTGTTATATTTATCAGCCTGCCTGACCAACCTAACATCGTTTGCACACTTTATATTGTTATTTTTGTGGGTTTTGGCCTTGAGACCCTAGGAAAATGACACCTTTCTCTGCTTAAAACTATTTCCTCCTAAGTTTAGGGTCACAAGCTTTAGAAAGAATAAATAAATGCAACAACCTTGCAACATAAAAGTTCACACCTTCATGGTACTAGAGTTTTTCTAAAAACATGGCTAGGTATGAAGATTTAAGTTATTATACTATAGCCTTCATCTAGGGCTAGGTTCCAGCTTCCATTACATTTCTACAGTGCCACAGCTGCCCACATAGTTAGATGAATCTGAAGGAGTATGAGCACTCTTCAGTGACCATATTCATCAAAGTACAGGAGTGTGGAAAGCATGACCCATGGAGGCACAGCCCAGAAGTCTGCCGTGAAGTGCTGCTAAAGCTTGCAGGTTAAGGGGAGAGGCAGTTCAAGGCTATTCTTTTTCTCTCTCTTTCGAGCACATTCTAAGGATAGGAATGATGTTTCAGTCCCTGTGTATGATCTTCATAAAGACTGAGAGAGATTTTCAGCCATGCACATGTGAAAATACGTTTTTCATATATCTTTGAAAATTAGGCTTTGTGTTGGCTTGAGATAGAGCAATGTACAGAAAATTTCTAGTAGCTCTATGCAGTAGTGCCATCAACTTGCCATTTGGAGATACAGAGGGCTGCGGGAGAGCATTCCATACAAACCCCCTCTTTCCACCTCCTAATGCCTATTCCAAGTTTCTCATGGCTTTTGCAGGCAATTCTGGTCTCACTGTGGTGTTGTTTATTTTAACTGGGCATCGTGGATGAGGTAACTAGTTATTCCTAATTGGATGTCACTGCACTACCAGTCCAAATGGTTATTGATTTGATGTTTTTAGGACAGCATATTACAAGGATAATGTTATTAACAGTGTGATTTAATACATGCAAGAGCAAAAGTAAATCTGTAGGAGCATGTATTATTTCAGTAGAATATATTCATATTTTTATATCAGAGAACAATATAAATTTATTTACTAAGTTAAAATATTTTGTGTTGCTAAAATTCAGAGGAAGTTTCTTTCACTTCTAAGGAATCTAGTTTAGACCTGCTACTTTACACATTATTCCTGTGGGCATTTGGGACCAAACATCATTTTGACTGGGTTTTCCTCGCTTGTCTTATATCAGTGGATTTGTAAGGATTAGAATCAGTTGCAGCTGTAACAATTAGAACTACAAATAAAGTCCTAAAATTCAGATTCTCAGCTCTTTGGTTCTTAAAAAAATCTATCCAGTTATTTCATTTTATAAGCTGTAACATTTTTACTCTTACAATACATAGCTGAACATACCTTTTGATAGTTTCAGATACTCTTTTCACTCTCTCTTGACTGGAACTCATGGTTTTATCTTCCTGAAGTAAAAACATCTGAGACAAATGTTTTTTAGGACATGTAAAAAATGAATTTAAAAAAGTTAGCTTTTACACTCTTTTCCTTTTTCTTCCCATTTGCTTTCATGACTGCCACTCACAGATTTGCTTCATTGTCCCAAGAGTCTCTTGTCTCATGTTTCAGGAGGCTTATGGCTGACTACAGTCACCCAGACACTATGCCCCCTCCATGAAACTGCTTCAGATCTGTTCCTGTAAATCTAATTGTTTTTATCCTTGGTTATTGCCTCTGCCTTTCTCAAAGTTTCTGGAATGTAAAATGTTCCTGCTCATTTTCTTGCATATACTAAAAAAAATATTTTGAGGTCTAAATTACACCATTGAGCTCTGAGGTGGATTTCAAGAGGTCCTCTTCAGTAACACCCATGCAATGATCTCTACTACCTGTGGTCAACCTCTTATTTTAAGACACACTGATGTTGCTTAATGACACCAGAAATAAAAGGTTAAAGCCGAAGCAAATGTAGGGCAAAACATGATATTGCCCTGGGCATGTTACTTGTGGTATATTGTTTCCCATGGGATAGGAAAGGTTGTAGAGAGTTTTACAGTCTGCATCAAAGTTTCTGGTCATCTGTTAATCATTTTGCTCCTCTGTGCTTCCCAATGGGGAATTATTTGAGTGTTTCTCTTTATCGGTTTTACTATAGCTGATGAATTCCCTGTTTCTCTCCTTCAGCTTTAGCAAGGGCCAAATCATGTTTTGCCCAGCTTTAAAGTTGCTTTAAAACTGGCATTAATCCCCAAACTGTCATTAATACCTATATGCCAAACTGTTTCTTTCTCTGGGTATGTGTTTTGGGAGAAGTGTATCACCTGATCAGGAAAAGAGATCATCCTTTTCATGAGACATGTTTGCCGTGGCAAAAGGGCATTTCTAGCAGGCCTGGATCCTAATGGTCCAGACCAAGGAGACTGTCGTTAACATGCTACAGTGGTTTGCTGTCTTCTGTAACCATTCTGCTTTGTGTGTCGTCAAAGTTTGATATATAGACAGTTAATGTCTGAGCCTTGTCACTCAGCATGGAGTCAGAAGGAGCCTGGGATGAGCTTCTGGATCCTGCCCCACATCTGTAATTAAGTATAATGGGAATCTTCAAGGGATGGAATCTCTTGCTGCAGAGAAGTGACTATTTTGTTTTTCTGGATCCTTCCTGGGAAACGTGATTCCTGCAGGATTTCTCTTTTGATGAGGAAATAGCTCTGGTTTTCTCTTGTATTTCCAGCTGGAAATTCCACAGCTTTAGTGTCATCTGACACTGGGGATAGAGTGGTTCTTTTAGGGACTCCTGGCAGAATGATGATGGCACTAAATCGCAGTTACAATTAAAGTTTTATTTTCTTAACAGGATTTTATGATTAGTATAGCAAAGAATTTATGATCAGAATGGCACATGATTCCTACAAGCAGAATCAATGTAATATAATTTCTAAGTAGTGTAATATATAATTTATAATACAATTCAACTTATGATTTCTAATCACCTCAAGCCTCTGCAGATCTGGTCAGATTTTATACACGGTTTACTGCATCAGTATAACAATCACAGCCTAGATTTGAAAATGATATGAAAGAATATGAGCCACTCAGTCTCTGGAGGAGGCAGAGGATGGTGAAAGCGTCTCTGGCCACTGGGGATTAGTGGCTCTCACTGTCCAGCAGTGGTTTTGTTCCAGGTTTCCCACTTAGGGATGATGACTGGTTCACAGACAGTGCTCTGGGTGTTGTTACACTTCCCTTTTCCTTAACAGCGTTATCACCATCACCAGGCTGGCTGGGTGCCTGGGACCTGCAAAGACAGTAAGGAAAGGAGTAATCAGCCTGGTGGCCAGGAATCTTGAGACTAGTAGGCAGAGGAAGAAGAAATCAGTTTTGTCTACGGGGTTCACAAGACCTTCAGGACCTGATAATGAAGGAAAGGGAACAAATATGTGACTCACTCAGCCACAAAGAATGCCTGCTTGCCAGAAAAAATAGTGTTAGTTATGCTAACCACACTATCAGGGGTTGGGAGCAGGGTCGTACCAGTCAGACTGAGTCATCAGCCCTAGAGCTGGAATGGTATAAGAGGCTATACATTTGCCAAATTCTTACTCTTCCACAAAAAGCATGGGGATAAAAGGACTCTGGTGACAGAATGCCTCTTAAAGCCATCCTCACATTTTTACCTCCACCCACAGTTGTTGCTTTATTAATCTGGATTTATTTGGAGCCCCTGCAATGACCACTGTGTGAGATTTCACAGTGCAGGTGTAAGGGCTAGTAGTTTGGTCAGGCAGAATCCAAGAACCTGCTGGTCACATTCTCAGTACACTCTTTATTCCTGGCTGCAAGCTGTTCACTGATTTGAGCCTCCAGAGCCTGCCATGTGTTTGCAGCTTAGCCAAAATTAAGGTTTTTTAAATCTGTGATGCAGCCAGATTCCTAACAGAGGCAGATTTTAAACTACCTGATTCATTCACTGCCTGACCTTGACTAATTCTGAACTTTCTTTAGTTATTTCATTTAAGAAACTTACTTGAGATTTTTGCTATCAGAGAAAAGACAGGAATTTGCTCCCTGTGGTCATTCTATATACATGTATCTATTTCTAGCTACATTGTGCCCATAACCAAGGGAGATAAGACCTTACCGAATACTATAGAATTCCCTTTGACATCAGGCACAGTATGGGCACTATACATCATCAAAAATAATGTGAGCTTATCTGCATGCATAGAGAATGGAACATAGAAAAATGAAAGTAATAATAGAAGTATTCTCTTTAATATGCTTCATATTTAGGATCGTTTGGGAACTGGTGACATTTTAGGTTTAAGTCAAACTTTAATAACAATCTTATTCTAAAGTCAATTCCTGGAAGACCTGCTTCAGATGCTATTGAAGGGGAATAGCTCCCATATCATCTCCATCACTACTTTATATAATGCCAAAAAAAGGACTCAGGGACTCTGGTTCTGCAAAGCAGTCCATCTAGTATTTTCACAGACCTATGCACCAGCTGATAGCATTGTCTGTGAGTTCAAAAATCTATCCTGAAGTGCCTAAAGGATCACAGGATCACAGGTGTTAGACTGCTATTTATCTGAATACCTTCATTAGATTTATCACTCCTTTTCCAAGTAAATAGGCACCCCTCATACATATTCCTCACAGACCTAAAAGTGACATCAATCTGCATCTTTTTGAGGAGCCTGAGCTCTGTTCTTCAAGATTTTCAGGGTACCTCTGAAATAGGCTCCTTGTTTCTGAAAACAAGCTTGTTGCCTGAAAACAAGCTGTGACTCATCACTGAGAAAGGAGCTGTGGTGTTCCAGTGGCCATCCAGTCCAAAGCAGCCCGTGCTGCTGCTGGTCCCTAAACACACCAGGTGCAAACAGAGGGCTTCAGGCTCCAGGAATGCATGTCTTGAATGGCACAGATCAGACATTACGTTTGTCCCATCCCAATATGTAACCATAGTACCTTCATTTAGCATCATGTATGAGTATTTATGTTTTATACGCTGTGTTATGCACAGTAATACTACACAAGCTGGCATTCCAGCTGCTTACCCCCATGGGTACAGCAAGGAGATCATAAATACACGCAATCCTGCAGTTTCCATGGGTAAAGCAAGGGCTAGAGTGAGCACAATACTTTGAACTGCAACAGTTTTAGAGACCCTCCACTGGAAGAACAGGGAAAGGCATTTTGCATACCTGAAAGTTAATTACCTAACACGACCCCAAATATTCAAAAATGCACCAAGTACATTTTAAAACTATTAGAAAACCTCATTAGAAATTCTCTTTTTTAAGTGGTATAAACATATCTATGATTATTTACCTCTGTAATTCCAAAAATTGTCAATATGCTGGTTGGAAATGCTCAGGAAAATCAACATCTACATTTCTTCGTCTGTTTAGGAACAAGTTATATTTTAATAAAAAAGAAAATGTGATAGAGCCAGCTAACTTTTCAAAGACAAAAGAAGCTGTTTATATGTGAGAACTGGCAATAATTTCCCAGAAATCTTTTTGGTTTTGTTTTTTGTTTTTGTTTTCTTTAAGATGTGAGTAAAACTGGAAAACATCCTGTTCAAACGCTACTACTGGATACTATAGAAACTGAATAGTTTCTATAAAGACTACAGAAACTGAAATTATTTAATATATTTACTGAACTCAAGCACTCCAGTGCTTTTTTTTTTTCTGCCTAGTGCAGTAACATTTCTACAGTTACTAACTACATAGAAAATTAAATAATTTTCTTCAGCTAAAATTCCCAAATCAGTCTCCCAGCATTCAATACATTCAAACCCTCATTTAATTTAATGTAAATATGTAGTTTATACATTTTGAATATAATGTGTGGCCTTTCGTACTATATATCGATAGTGTTAGTGTTTCAATAAACTGGTGGAAAATAGAGCCATCTGCTGAACATAGAAATAAAATTATGCTTTAATGCAACCGTGAAACTGTGGCATTCCAAAAATGGCACATTGCAATACGTCCTAGAGCATTAAATATCTGTTAATCTTTTAGCAGCTTTTTGAGCAGGACATCTCTTTGACCGTGAATGCTTGTTCCCAAAGAGACCATGCCCTTGTCTTACTGGGGAGGTTATGAAGACTACTGAAGAAATTTGTCAGGACACCAGATTTATTATCCTTCTCTTTTTCAAAATGTACCATGTAATCACTAATCTCTGGAAAACTTTGATTTAACATGTCATCTAAAAGATATTACTGTATTATTACTAACACACTAGCCAGAATGCAAAATACAAGGGTGAAGTAGAAGGAATGTATCCCACGTTTCCAGACATGACTGGCCACAGTCTCCTGACACAGCAGTGACAGTGGCACTTTCCAGTCAAACTATATCCTGCATGTTTAAATGTATTATCTCCACTAGCATAATTTTGAAGGATTAAAAATCTGAAGCTTTATAAGCATAGTTTTAGATAAGCTGAAATTTTGTGGAGACAAAACACCTATTACAGTAATTGCAGATACCTGAAGTTTTCACATGCATAAGATCTTTTGACTGTAAATAAAGATCTGTATCAAATTTAAATCTACTGTCGTCAGAATTCGTTTGTTTACAATGCATACTTTTTTTGCAAACATGCAGGTCCCACAGCCCTCTGATGCATAACCACTCCTTGTCTACCCAAGGCTTAGGGCTGTAGGAGACTTGGTCCCTGGAATCCTGCAGCATAGTATCATGTTGAGGCTTCAGAGAAAGAAATCAAAATGGCAAGATGCTGCTTAGGTAGGGTGTTCACCTCTTCTCAAGCAAGCTGTATATGTGTTGCAAGGTACAATATCCTGTTTATTCCCTTTGCAATGTGAGTTAATTTCTTCCCATTCTTCCAAATGACAATGATAAAAAACTGCATCACATCCTTTTCAGTCCTGGTTACAACATACTCATTACAGTTAGTTTTTACAGGTGTCTGCATAATCAGTTTCACAACATACTTCTGCATTTTTTTTTTTTGCTTAAGAACAGGGTTTTGAATGCCATGCCTTCAAGATGTGAAATGCCACATCATATGAAACAAAATCCATTGACTGAAGGAATTTTAGAGTGTTATAAGATTATATTTCATTTTATAATGTCAAAGGTTCCATAGGCAAAAATTTGCAACAGTTAACAAGTATGACCTTTAAATTAGTCACATGAAATTCAAGGCATAAACTTTAATATTCACTCATGCACAGCATATTTTTGCCTAAAGAAGTCTGGTAGAAAGAATGAATCCACCAGTCCCTAGTAATATCACATTGGTGGGTGATACCAGAGTGGTGCTTCAAGTCTATAGCACAAACTTGAGTAAGTAAAAGAGCAGAATCAGGCCAAATGAAAAAGACGACCTTTAAAATATTTAGATTTCAGCTTCTAAATCAATCAGTGGACATATCCAGCATTAAGTATGTGAATAAAGTCTGCTTTTCAGCTCACTTCTTAAGCATGTGCTTACTTGGAAATCCTGGTGGGCTGAATCATGATGAAAATAATCTTGTTAGGTCTGTTCACACATTTGTACCATGTATAAGTAGATGATAGTAAAAATTTTTTTTTTTTAATTATTTTAATTGCAGCGCAGAATTTAGAGTCCTTGTTAGCTACTTTAGATCAGTGATATTTGAAAATGGATTTGTCAAAAAGGATAAAAATAACAGATAAGAGAGTATACATTGAAAAAGAATCAGCTTTGAGAGACCAACACCACCTGCACTGTCACCTACACAAATACGCACAAGAATTGCGAAATATGCAGATGTGTCAAAGATGCCTCCCACAGCTTGGACAGAAAATCTCAAAGTGAGGCATGTTTAATACAAGGCGTGTAACCTTTTCCACTAGTGCTTCTCATGAGAAGTTGAATGTAAACATAATCTCTTACAATTCACCAAGTTAAAGTTAACTAAGTACCCACTGAATTTAATGAATTCATCTGGCATCACTAGCTATTATTTTAATGTAGTATGTTTTATAAGACTGAAAAATAAAGCTATGAAGTAGAAATAATCCAAAGTGGCCTTTGCTATTCAACATGCTAATCCTACTGTCCAAGCTCTAAAGAATATTTTGTACTTCCATTTTAATCAGGCAAGAACTGGGTATATAGTCCAAATCATGCACGTGATACTTCTACAGAAGTTGCTGATGCTGAAATGCTGTTTATACTTTTAGTATTTGCAGTTGAAAAAGGATGCTGGAAAAGTTAATACAAGATAGGAATTAGCCTTTGTGTGACTGAATGAGTGTAAAGCTTCTCAGTGGGAAGCTTAAAATAGTTCAGTGTATTTAGGACACCAAAAGCAAAACTGCGAGTTGAGTTGCATACAGTGTCTGAGTGCTTTCACATGGAGAAAATACAGCCATATAACGAGACTTTTAAGAAAAAAAATGACAAGTTTCAGCACAGCGAACCTGAGGCCAATCAAATTTTCATAGGAAATGCGACATTTTTAAGAGTGAATTGTAATCAGTCACTTTAACTTCCATCAAGATAGATGTGGTTAATTCCCAGATCTCAGGAGGGCTTCAGACATATATTCAGAAGACATGTTTTGACTAAAAGCAGGTTCATGACATTCAGCACACTGGTAAAAGAATGAAATGTATGATCCAGTAATATATTTGAAGAGGGACTTGGTAACCACATAGCTTGCTGATCCTGAACTCTCAAATTATATTTACATGACCAAATCGTTTACAGAAGTAAGAAACACTGAAGATATATGCCAGCCTTAAGTATTTGCTTTCTGTTTATGTTTCACTTTTGAGGATTCAAGATGAGCACTTTGATTTTTCTTCATATTAATATCCCTTTGGAGAGTTGGGTTAGTCAAATAATAGAATAGGTCCTACCATCTCATGAACTTCAGTAGTTAGATTTTTTTGCTATATTTTCTATATGCCCACACATTTTTTTCCTGTGTAAGGGTTAGGGGATTTTATTTGGTTGGTTGGTGGTTTTTTTGGGTGGTTTCTTCCCCCCCCCCCCCAAAATAAGCTAAGGGAAATATGCAGTGGTATTCCATATCAAAAAAACCCCAAAAAACCAACAACAAACCACTAAGACTGTTTGAATGTCAGACTTCTCTACACCATAAACAAAATAAATGTCATTTAATATCTTAAGGAGGATTTTAATTCATACTGGTGTCACCTTATATTTATATTGGTATGCACCTCAAATACTTGTGAATTTTTCACTCTTTAAGAATCACATTCTCTACAGTTTGCTGTGTATGAAATGAGGTCCTAAACAAGATTTTACAGTTAATTGCTGAGCTTCAGTCTTCCATTTCAGCACTTCTGTGAAAAGTGTGGGACAGGAAGGACAGACTGGAACTCTCATGAGAACAATGTTATGACTGTGAGAGCACTGAAGAAGACGGTTTGTGCTGTCCTCTTCAGATAAATTCGCTGCAGGGCACGCAAACCTGAGAGAACCATGGGTTGCTGCAGTTTACGTAGGCTGTGTGTTACGAACAGAGCCTCTGCAAAACACAAATAAAGGAGATATGTACATCCTACAGTTTTCCCAAATTTACTGAACAAGAGTCTGACAGGGCCAATCCAGTATTCTACATTGTTACGTGTAATGTTTATCAGCTTCAAGCAAGCCAAGTATTTGCTGGTTTTATTTTTCAATGGAAAATTAGTGCACACATAGCAATCAACTATCAGTCTTTAAAGTTCAATTTGGTGGCTAATTCCACAGACATACAGTGAGAACATGGAAACTAAACCAGTCTCTTGCTCTCCGCAGAGTCAATCATCTCTTACAATTCCAGCACTGGACAGTTTAGATGAAACAGTGCCATCCCCTACTTTATATTCAGTTACTGTCTAAGTGGTTAAGCAATAAAAATTATAATTTTTGAGAAAAAGCATACCAGATAAAATGCAGCTTGTGATAGTTTAGTTCTTTCCAGAAAGAAATGATCTGGAACTAAAGGTTAGGCAGAAGCAAGTGTGGGAAACCTTGATAACTCTCTGTTACTAAATAGCATTTTACGAAAAATCTTCAATGTTTACTTCAGATTTCAGAATAATAAATAAAGATTAGTTACCTTTTTACAATTAATATATTCTTTAACAAAGAGGAAGACAATTTATTTTCACCAGAAGTCATTCTTTACATCTTATATATGTAGATCTATACAGGGATTTGTCTAGGTTCTAGTATCTAGGTAAAATAAAATATCTAGTTATTATGCATTTTCAGGGTTTTTTTGCATATCAGAAATTATTTAAATGGTCTGATTCACAGCCTTGTGTGACAATGGTGTAATCTGAAATAATGAGTAGAAATTAGTGAGTTGGAATGCTTAGAGGGCAGTATCGTTAAAACTAAAACACCTATTTTACTTTCTCTCTTATTACTTAAATGTCACTATGTGCTAGCACTGTACAGCTGGAAATAATAACCATCTTCAATTACCTCATCTTTCATGCTTGCCAAAAAATACATGCAATAGCATGTTTAATTCATCATGTTTTGTTTGTACATTAATAAAAGGAAATTGCACAGACAGGAACTGCAAAGTACTGTATAACAGAAGTAATGAGTAGACAGCAAAAGGTCTGGTTTGGAAGTTCAATGTTCATTTACAAGCTATAGACGTAAAATAAAGTATGGTTCAAAGCAAACTGTGGCTGTGCATTTAATATTTGAAAAATAGATTAAAAGTATAGTTCCTTTTCTTGAAACTTTTATTTTAAATGAGTAACCTTTTCCTCTGAAAGTAGTACTAGAACTTTCAGCTGGACTACCAAGTTGTTACCTGATTCATTGATAACCTTTGTGGGAATTTTATGAACATGTTCTATAAAAGAACTGGATTAAATTTGACAGGTGAAGCTACAAGCTATCACCTAGGGTTGAATTCGATATGTTGAATTCTAAAGGCAGTTGTTCCTATTTCATTCTGCTGAAACAACAGAGAATAATGGAGGTCCTTTCTGAGTAGGTCCTTTCAGGTACTTATAAGTTCACAAACTGAAACTCTTTGTGACTGACAATTTTTGCATCCTTTTTTTTTTTTTTTGGTCAAATTTCAATTTCATTTGCCATTCTGAGACTGTTGAGGTCTTGGGAAACCTTTCAGTCAAAGGAAAAGAAATAGGCAACTAGGAGCAGAATTAACATTTTTCTTTATTATTATCAGCAGCACCCAAGTATGGGAAGGAAATGGAGAAAGAAAGAACTGGGAATAAAATTTAGGCTTTATTTGCATCTTTGCACAATAAAGAGCTGCTTCAGCTCGTTCCCAGCAGGAAATAAAGTTTTTGGTAACTCTTAAAATGGGAAAATTTAGCAGAACTGTAAAGTAACACCTGAATCCTATGTTTATAAGGAGCTCCTCTGTGAATCAATTCTTCCACCTATTAAAATGCAGAAAATTTTCTTTCTTGTGACACAGAGCAGATGCCAGCTATTGTGCTGTGGTGAACCTGGGAATCCCTGCCAGTGTGCAGGAAAAGACATGGTGCTGTACAGCTGTGTCACAAGTGCAGGCAGGACCTTGTGTGGTCTGCCACTTTGGGTTGTCTCAAGTCACCTGTGTGTTTTTTCCTTTTGCAAAGGTGCACAGCACACAGAGTGGAAGGAAGCACAGCTGAAAAAGGGGTACTTCTGAAAAGGCATGGTCTTTATGGTCTGAGGAGGAATTTAGCTAGCCTCTGCCTAAGTCAGTAGTACTCATCTCTCCTTCCTTGAGTGCTGTGATGCACTCTGCTCCTTCCTCTGCAAATCAAATTCAGCACATCATTTCAAAATCCAAGTAAGTCTAGTATAGAAGTAAATTTGAGAGTTCAAAATGTATACTGAATTAATCAACTGCAGAGTATTCCTGTTGGATTTGAATATTTTGTAGTAATACGCCAAGGAATATGAAATCTCACAGTGAAGGGAGGTCAGGATTTCTTCATACACAACATTTGCTGTGGATTAACTGGAATTACATTACGTTGAACTACCCTGAATCTGTTCTTTGCTTTCCTTCTGGTGTAAATAACATGTCATTTTATCACAGATTATTAATCCTTCTTTTAAAGTAGGTTTCCTGAGATATGATCTGTATTCATTCTAATGCAACTGCTTT
Source organism: Strigops habroptila (assembly GCF_004027225.2). Taxonomy (NCBI): domain Eukaryota; kingdom Metazoa; phylum Chordata; class Aves; order Psittaciformes; family Psittacidae; genus Strigops; species Strigops habroptila. The sequence goes on from NC_044302.2 coordinate 84,841,270, forward strand.
GGATGCTGAATCCTGAAACAGCTGTCACACTAGTAGTCCACTCTCTTTTGCAGGCTACCAAGGTCAGGTTATCAGTCAATCTTAGTCATCTGTGATCATAATGCATGAGTATCACCTTACAGGTTTAAATGCAAGTGCATGAACTTTTGTATGCCTTTAGTCCAGAATTCACATGTACTGTACTATATATAGCATTGAGATACACCTTGTACATGACTTTGAATTCCTCCTGATATCTGTCTGTCAGGGAAAGAGTGCATATAAGTCCATTCAATGATCATTTAGTATACGTATGCACACTAGCACCTCCAAAGTAGGCATCACAGGCAGGATCATAGTCTCTTTCTATGATATAGGAATATTAAGATCAGCAATAAAGCTTCTGGAATATCACCGCAGAGCGTAGAAATCCAGTTTCCACCTCTTCCTCTCCAACGTACAAAGGCACAACAGCAGTTAATTGCTCATTATATATTAATTTGCTGCTCTTGTTCTTGCTATTTTCTTTTTCTCCATATCATCCTGGTGTAAAAAGAAAGTCTTTCACCAAAACAGCTGATGGCAGATACGAAGAGTTGCACAGTCCTTTTAAAGCACATGGCATTCAAAGAAGAAATGTACCTGACTGCAGCTACCTGGTTTCTTGGAACAGGGACAGAAAACTTTCTGCCAGAGCATAAAGAGAACTGAAATGCCCAGTTTCATTGTACTACAGAATTTAGTTTCACTGACTCCACAAATGCATTCTACAACATTGCGGATAATAAACCAAAATATTTTTAAAAGTCCACATCAATAGTTACACAAAGTTTGATAGACTGTATGCATGAATGATAAAAATCTTGTATTGCAACATGTTTGAAGGATATATGTGCTGAACTTGATTAGTGCTTCCCTCAATACTCTGTAATTATCTCTACAATTTAAAGCATGAACACAGATCATGTTTGATGGTTCAGCAGAGGAATTGCAACTTCTTGAAGGATGTTCAAATGAAAACAAGCAGAAAGTATTACAGCCTTCCAAGAGAGCGTGAAAATCGTGAGACTCCTCTTGGCATACTGTGTGCAGTTTTGGTATCTCCAGCATAAGAAGAACATGGACCTGCTAGAGCAAATCCAGAGGAGGCCACAAGGATGATAAGGGGGCTGGAGCACCTCCCACACAAAGACAGGCTGGGAAAACTGGAGCTGTTCAGCCTGGAGAAGAGAAGGCTGCATGAAGACCCCATAGCGGCCTTCCAGTATCTGAAGCGGGCCTACAAGGATGCTGGGGGGGGACTCTTCATCAGGAACTGTAGTGATAGGACAAGAAGTAATGGATTTAAACTTAAACAGGTGACATTTAGGTTAGATATAAGGAAGAAGTTCTTTACTGTGAGGGTGGTGCGGCACTGGCACAGATTGCCAAAAGAAGTGGTAAATGCTCCACCCCTGGCAGTGTTCAAGGCCAGGTTTGACAGAGCCTTGGGCGGCATGGTCTAATGTGAGGCATTACTGTGCATGGCAGGGGGGTTGGAACTAGATAATCTTAAGGTCCTTTCCAACCATAACTATTCTATGATTCATGATTCTATGATTTTAAATCTACAACAAATTTCAGGTGTCAGCATTATACATGCTCTTAGCTTCTTGTGAGGTGGGTTTTTTATACAGAATGTGATGAGGAACAAAAGAGATCATTACTTCTAGATGGACATAAGCAGATTTCCATGAAACAATGCTTCATTAGTTGGAGGCTGGTTTTCACCAGATTTTCAGACCAATTTAACATCATTTTACAGGTATATTTTGCAGCACATAGCCCTGGGTATAGTATTCTTGATCTATAAAAAATTCAGAGACTTTTAAAAGTGGAAAAGTAAATATAGTTGATGCCAACCAGAGACTCAGAGACCTCAGAGGTAGAAGATTGTGGTTGCTTATTTTGTTGCGTAAGACAAGGAGACTTTTTGGAGGCCATAGCATATATCTGAATAAAAATACAGAAATCTTGGTAGCCTGAAACGTTTCCTTTAGAATACTGTTACTTAAGAAAATTCAGAATAACTTAGGCCTCCCTCATGCTCCCCTTCAATTTAACATTGTCAAGGGTACTTCTGGGGTCAACTCCTCATTATCTGTGGTCTCAGCTCTCTGTGAATATTTGTTTTAGTAGCTTTTCTCTGAATATTTTTCTTTAGCTACCTGTATACACTTAGTGTCTGGGATATAGTTAATCACTTACGGGAGTTCTCCTCTTTTCCCTGTTGAGACTAACAGCCATATCTATGCTATTTTTATGGCAAAAACATAAACTTCATTGAGAATCTCCTTAAAAGGGTCACTTCAGAACTGTCATAACCATTTGTCTGAAATGTAAATATAATAATTTATACTTACTAAGACTTTTGGAAACAAAGTTTGAGAAACAATTGCTAATGAACAAAGTATTGTGCAAATAGTTAAAGCCAAGATTTCTTCCTGTCAAAGTTTACATCAGGTCTTTGTATCAGTCCTGAATACCCAGGCTTAAAAACCAGGGTTTTGTGCTTATATAGACAGTCAAGTAATTTGGATGGTAATTGTCAAGGCTTGAATACTGCCTTTTAGCATGTCTTGGTTTGGTCAGTAAGGCTATCTGCAGTTTTCAACTATGAAAAAACACAGCAACAAGTCAAAAGTATAGTAAGTATTTGAAATTGGTGAGCCGTTTATATCCTGTGACATAATTCCATGCAAGTGCACTAGGAATTATTTTTGCTCACACAGGTAACATTATCATCTTCTGTTTTTAAGCATGTTAGCAATAATTAATTTTAGGGACTGCATATGAGATATATGTATCTCAGGATTGTTCTTGGTGTTTTTTTTGGGGGTGTTTTGGTTGATTTTGGGTTTGGGTTTTTTTGTGGGGTTTTTTTTTTTTTTGAGGAGTGTGGGGAGTGGGTGGTGAACTTCAAAGGCTCTGAGCTCATATCAAAATTCAGGCTTGTGAGAGAAACTTAACCTGTAACAGTGACTAGGGGTTTCAATTGGTACTCCAGCCAATGGAGTTGTTGATGGATGGCTGTTTAAATATACCAGCCATGAAGGCACCTACGTGCAAGTCAGAATGATAGAGCTTAGGTCAGTATATTTGCCTGGAAGCTTCCAAAGGCAAAGTCAGATAGAAACAGGAAATTCAAAGCTCTTTGACTATTGTAATTTTATCTTATACCTGTTGAGTACTTAGCAATAAAGTCTGTCTTTTGAACCGCTCATCTATTTCTTTCACATCTTATTTGGTGTAATAGTTGCAGATGACTAATTTTATGGTGAAACACATTTTTGTCTCTGAACCTAAAAATCTTTGCCAAAACATTTGGGTTCACCTTATCCATTATTTCAACAAATGTAGAGCTAGGTATTTTATATGTTGCTGTTGAAGGCCCCTTGTTTATACTAAACTGGAGATGTGTACCATTCTTTAAGAGGCTTGAAAGAAATTATGTAGCCATAGGGAATGCCTTTCTAACTTCATAAGCAACAGGGGACCACTCAGCATGCCATTTATTACAAGCTCCATAACCTTTCTACAACACATTTAAACAACTACTTGCAAACATATGTCAATGCAATATTATTTTAATTGGTGTTGAGTTTACCTCAACCTATTTTGTTGCTTCATAGTTTTATTTAAAAAAATGCAAGGCAAAAGCAACAACAGGAGTATATTTGTTTAATCCAGGAGTTAAAAGGTTTCTATGCTACTGATAAATTTTCTTTCCAATAGGAAGTTGGGAGTTTATTAGAAATCTGGTGAGCATTATAATGCTTTTTCTCTAGAGAGGTTTATCAAGATCTGAGAAGTCAGTAGATGAATACTGGGGATCTAGGTTTTTTTCAAGCAGGTCTTTGAAGTCAGTTACAGTTGAGCTACTGAGTTCAAAGAAAAATGGAATATAACTAGATAATATTTCCTTTCTAGTAGACAGAAGTTTTTTTATAAACCTTAGTGAATTCATGAGATCTGATGATTTCAAAACAAAGGTGTCAGAGGAAGTGAATGACTGTCTCTCCTACACCTGTCTTTTGCACCTAAAAGAGAGTCCTTAGGGAGCTTTTTTATGCCTACATACATACTCAGTCTATCTGTTCAGAGACAGTCCTGATCTTCTAGACTGCAGGAATATTTATGGAGCAACTCGCTGACTTAATGGTATGTAGCATTTTTTTTGCTGCTATGAAGTTATATGTTTGACTATTCAATGTTTATGTTGAGAAATTAAATTATTTTAGTCTCCATAAAATTATGTTCACTAAATACATTTTTCAGTCTGAAACCTTGATCTTTTGATAAGCGTATGAAACATTCATCAACACCATCAACAACTTTAATATATGCATACTATATACTATATACAATAGTTTTGAGTACAATGTCTATTAATCATTATCAAAAGAAATGACTCTATCATTTGCTTTTTAAACCAGAGACCATGTATTTATTTAGTCTTCTTCAGAGCTATTCAGGTGCTCAAGGTTTCACAGATAAGTAATAATAAACAATTCTTGCAAAGACTGACAATAATGTAAAACAAATGAAAAAATAATCACCAAGGAACAATTTGACTCTTGATTATGTTTCTATTAGTTCAATATTTACAAGAAGAAGAGAACTGATATTAATAACTTCGTCTGAAAAGCACTTACGCAAATTTAAGTGTGTGCCCTTGAGCAACAAAATTCTTTTTAACGAGATGATTTCTGGCAGTTAGTTCAGACATAATCTGAGGATAATTTTATTCTCCTCTGCAAATCCTGAAACAGCAATAGTTCTTTTACAACCTTGATGCTTGGTAGTTTACTTGCCCAGAGAAATATGAAGTGGATTTTTCACTTATTATACAATTTGAATGGAGTTTCTAAAACTTTGCAAGAGTTTGGAGGAAAAGTGTGGGTAAAACACTTTATGATGCTGACAATTTTTCCTGTTTTATATTTACATTCTCATGTACCTGTATCTACCTGATGTCTCATATTCTGTGCTGAGTTACTACATCTCTGGTGCATGAGCCATCTTTTTGTTATAAACTTGTATAACTGGCTTTAAATGCACCACCTTCGTACCTAGGCATTACTGAAATAGAAAATCCAGGTCCATTCAGCCTTAAAATGGAAGACCTATTTAATGTGCATGGTTGTAGCATACCAGCTTATGTAACCACTAACACACAAACAAATTGTGTGACTGATACTCATTTTTGTACATCTTTGATTCCCCAAACAGTCTGGCCTGTTACCCACTTACATTGGCAGACGATCTCCAACAGTATTCCTGAACATCTTGATTTAAAAAAGAGTAGAAAAGATCCCAGTCCTGTCTCTGCATTCATAATGTGAATCTCTAAGTCATTTGTCACTAAGCCATTTTACAGTATAAATTAACAATAAGCAGTTAAAATAGCTTCATTACACCTGCTTAGGATTTGCAAGTAGAAACAAGTTCAATCTCTTCAGCAAAGAAACACCATTAATCAAGCCTGTGTACCAATGAACTGAAGAATTGAACTGAATTTCATTTCCAACTTAGGATAGCAGACGTACAATACCAGCTGCTTTTGGGTTTCCAGCAAAGAAAGAGCTTTCAGCTTATGATTAAATTATCCTAGCAGCCATCAAAGACATGCTCAGAAAGGTCTTATAGCACTACCCAACCTTATCCAGTTTGGAATTTGTGCTCTTTGGCATCCGTCTCATTAAACACTGCTTTGTAGCATTGTGATAGCATTTATCATGATAAAGTATTTTTTACATTGGTATTCTGGCATATTTAAATTTGTAACTTGGAACTTGAGTTTAAAATGGCTGCACTGAGGCAGTTTAAAATGGTTCAACTAAGGAACATTAGAACAACCAACAGGTGGATCAAGCTGCTAAGATTGAAGTGGCTTAGATGGATTGAGATTGGCAACATAAGGGTGAACTATTTTTAGTCTGGCATCATGCTGCACGGAGTAAATCAGCTGCACTAATTACACAACGAGCTTGAACAGGAAATCCCAGTTAACCAGGAATTCTGAAAGTCATCATGGACTGGCCAGAGGGCAAAGGTTTTGGAATGTCACCAAGGAGGAGGTGATGCATGCTGAAGAAACCCCACCATATAATACACTGTCAGAAAGTGAGAAGTAATATGCCTTGTTTACTGATGGGTCCTGCTGTAATCAGTCCATGGCAGATGGTAGGGCTGTGTTTCCACCTCAGGGGCAGTTGATTCCAAGTGTACTGGATGTTCCCCCAAGTACAAGTGAATTGTGGCCTGCACTCTGCTGTCAAAGTAATTGAGAAAAACACATTGGTAGTATCAGTTGTGGCATACCACTTGGCTGCTTTTGACTCCAGTTCATATTGAAGTTCTAACATGTTCGGTACGGCAGCACTCTACAGTGGTGTGACTTCATTCAGGCCATGAATGTTGTTAGTCAACAGCTAATATTGTATATGGCTTTTGATGGTTTCTATATCATACTGCATTGGATATATCAGTCAAACTAAGAGTACTGAGAAGCTTACCTGTTTTTTTGTGCTATATTTTATCAGAATTGAGTGTTTTATGCTTTCCTTTGGAACCTTGGGGGCTCAGAGTGGCTCAGTCTGTGCTTCAGCCTTCTCCATCACTTGGTTCTGTACAAAATGCAAGGCTGTCTATCACATTCCCTTCAAGTTGCACTGCAAGTACTCTTCCTACTCATTGCACAATAATTCGGTGGATGAATCATTGACTGAGGGAGACCTGGGTTCAATTGTTTCCTCTGTCTCAGGAAATTCTAGGTTACATCTTCCATCTCCAGAAAAAAAATGATTATAACTAATTAAAAGTGTTAGTTATAATGATAAAGAACATAGGAATTCACAACCTCTTTTTTTGAAAATGTTCCTCTCTGCTTTTAAAGGAAGAAAGAAACACATACATGAGCAAAACATTGAACTGAGCTGTGAAAACAAACCTGTGTGTGAACACAATCCCACTGTAGTGGCTAAGATCTGGCCTTAGCCTATACCCCAGCAACCACTTACGTATTTTCCATCAAATAATCATTGAATGAAATATAAAGGTTATCCTTAGAATTGATTTTGGCTTCCTCTTTCCAAGGAGAATGTACTAACCTCTGGAAATCAACCATCCCTTTCTAAATCATTCTGGCTTGCTTTCAATTCCCTTATCCAGTTTTTATCTCTATTACTCTGTGCTTTGTTATTTTGCCATTAATCTACAAAACTGTAATTTACACTGCAATTATGTTTCTTTTCCATTGCATGGAAAGAAAAGAGAGTCACATCAACACTAGATGTAGAAACCTTATTGTGAGGTGACAGAACCATATAGCTGGCTAAAGATCCTGTGACAGGTCCATGCTAAGCCTATTTTTGAGCAGCAGGAGGTGGCACAGGAATTGCCACTGTGCTTAGCATCACATTATTTGAATGTGTAAACCTTCATTTTGATTCATCAATAGTAATACCATACATATCTTCCAGTAATAGTACAATGTTTGCAAGCTTAAACAAATAGATTCATGCTCTCTGACCCAACTCATTGTTCCACTCACTGGTTCCCAAGCCTAAATAAACAGATTAATGTTCTCTTCCAAGTTAATATTAATAAATACCCTGTCCAAGCAAGGGAAGAAGCAGTCTTCCCCACGGTCACTGATGTTTGCTTATGCTGAGTATTGCTGAGGGCTGGGTTTTGATTTCTGTGACCACTTGTTCTCATTGCTGCTGGGTCATTTTGGCCTCACCAGATGAATCCAGCTGCTCTGAGTTCCAAACTTTCCACTGCTCTTCTGAGCCTCACAGTGTGGCTCTGCACTCTGTCACTAAAAAATTCAACATAGATGTGTACATATACATACATACATATATATCTTACAATTTACTTTTGTGTATAAATACATGTTTTATTTACTCTTTTTTGTTTTGTTTGATGAAACCAATAAAAAGGTGCTGCTTTCGGCAGAAAGGCCTCCTTTTTCTGTTTTTATCCACTGGTAGATGCCATTCACCCTTCTGCATTTTTGCATTAGCTATTAGGAAGAGGCTCTTAACTGGGAAAATGGACTAGCTATATGAACGTTTCATAGTTTATCCAATTTTTATGCTATAATGTAGTTTTAAGAGATCTGGAGTAACAAGATATGAGCATCTTATAGCTATGTCTTTATTCATTTTTAAACGTCTATTGGATTGTTGTGTTTTATTATGTTTAGATCTATCCACAATTGTACTATTGACTTTGACAGTAATGTGATCTGGACATTTCCATGACTAGCCTCAAAGTGCACTATCATTACAGTCTGGATGTGCTTGCATAAGCACTTCTTTCGATTAAGTGCTGTGATTATTTTTTCCTTCTTTCTTTCTAGGATGCTAATGTTTAGCCTCAAACTTGAATACCAGGACCCTCTCGTGAATGGGCTTTTCTACCACTTTTACTCATATTTATGATTTTTTGCCATTATTATTTCAATAACGAGAAGAAACATAATTAAGTTCTTCATTTAAGTTTTCCATCTTCTCTATAACTTCTGGAAGCTTCTGCCTTTAATGCAGCTTCTCGCCTATACGTCTGAAAAGAGCGTTCTCTTGGAGCATGAAAATATGAAGTCATTAAAATAATAGTTTTTTGTGGGACAGATTCAGACATTCTTCATGACACATTTAATACAGAAAACACCAACCCTACAATAACTCAGGGGAAAACAATACCTCCTAAGAAGCTGGGTAACTCTCCCCTGTAACTTGGGATATTTATATAAGTGCTCAGATCTCCTACATCTGAGCACTAAGCCTGAGTCATTCTGCTGATGCCTTTTCAGCCCTTGCCTCTTCAAGTTGCTGTGGTGGGTGCTGCCCACCTCCTGAGGCCCCTTCTGGGGTAGCCTTTGCTACCCTTTGCCTCATGTGATCATTTTGGAACTCCAGGTTCAGTGGCTTCACTGTCTGCCTGAGTCATAATACAAACTAGGTTGTGTATACCGAAGCTGAATGTCCTAATCATTGGACCAATGAATCATCTCCTCTAATTTTCTGGCCCAATGTCTCTGTTCAATTATTTACAGAATCTCTGACCTTTTCTGCCACAGATGAGCATAGCTGGTGGTCAGTGCATTTAGCTGTAATGAAGGAAACTAAGGTTGAAGACCTTTGGCTTGATTCAGATTTGTTCTTATTTGTCTGTTCTTGTTTGCTGTGGGTCAATCTCTCTCCAATTTTGTTCCCACAGATATTTTTGTCTTCCTCACCTTCAAGTCTCAAGCGTATGTCTATATAAAAATATTACTAGTTTTAATGAATAATTTCTGAGGCGGGAAAACAATTTCCCTCACTTCCAATCATAGAATCATAGAATCATAGAATCATAGAACAGTAAGGGTTGGAAAGGACCTTAAGATCACCTAGTTCCAACCCCCCTGCCATGCGCAGGGACACCTCGCCCAAAACCATGTGGTCCAAGGCGCTGTCCAACCTGGCCTTGAACACCGCCAGGGGTGGAGCATTCACAACTTCCTTGGGCAAAACATTCCAGTGCTTCACCACCCTCACTGTAAATAACTTCTTCCTTATATCTAATCTAAACTTCCCCTGTTTAAGTTTGAAGCCATTACCCCTTGTCCTACCACTACAGTCCCTAAGGAAGAGTCCCTCCCCAGCATCCTTGTAGGCCTTCTTCAGATACTGGAAGGCTGCTATGAGGTCACCACGCAGCCTTCTCTGCTCCAGGCTGAACAGCCACAACTCTCTCAGCCTGTCTTCATACGGGAGGTGCTCCAGCCCTCTTAGCATCCTCGTGGCCCTCCTCTGGACTCACTCCAACAGCTCCATGTCCTTTTTATGTTGAGGACACCAGAACTGTACACAGTACTCCAAGTGAGGTCTCACAAGAGCAGAGTAGAGGGGCAGGGTCACCTCCTTCAACCTGCCGGTCACGCTTCTTTTGATGCAGCCCAGTATGCAGTTGGCTTTCTCAGCTGCAAGCACACACTGCCAGCTCATGTTAAGCTTCTCATCAACTAACACCCCCAAGCCCTTCTCTGCAGGGCTGCTCTGAATCTCTTCTCCGCCCAACCTGTAGCAGTGCCATCATCAATGTTTAATAAGCAGCACCTTCACTTCCTATTAAAGCTGCTAATTTTGTTATTTGTATTACATTTTCTGTTCTACAGCATGCCTTTTTAATGGGATAAATGGAAGAACTTCTTGGGTGCTCAAGAAATATTCTTTTTCTCCATAATACTCTTTGAGTTTCTACTTCATATGATGCCTAAATTATATGGGTACGATAAAAATAATTATTTTTAAGTGTTTTAAAATCACTTTCTTTAACTGGATGTATTTTGACATGTAGTACATTGCAAAAAAAATCACTATGCTACTGTCGCTGTCCTCAAGAACCTAAAACTCTGGGTAAGCTCTCAAAACCATGAAATGTCAAAAAATATTATCTTTTGGATCTTTTTGCTAAATTTTTTAATATTCTAAATGTAACTCAGGTTACATTTGCAAGCCTTTCTATAACCTGCCCTCTAGTCTCTCCTAGACTTGAAGACTCCCTTCAAGTCTAGGAGTCCATGTTTATTAAAAGAAATTAACACTGACACTCATGTATTAATGTAAACCCAGAAATCTGGACAGAACTGTCACTAAAATTTACAAGGCTTGTGATAAAACCCTAAGAACTGCGGGTTCTGTTACCCTCTGTTACTAAGGCTCAGAAAATTTCTGCTGTAAAGTAGTTCTGCTGAGGGGTTGCTGTTATTTTGTTTTGGATTATGAGTTAGCATAACATTGCTGTCTGTTCATGGTACTTTGCAAGTAATGTTCATGTAGTACTGTGGTACTGAGTGTAAGCCTATTTATTCCCTGAACATTTCCACCCTAACATTACTGGACTGTGTTTTTTCATATTTGTTTTAATTCCAGAAACACTCAAAGGCTAGACAGGTTCCCAGCACATAGCGATGGACTAAAACTACTTCCAAAAAAGCTAATGGTCTCATACTGAAGTTTTTCTTTATGTCCATCAACCTATCTGAAGAGCTACTAGGCTGGGTGTGATCAGGCATGCTGTTCATGGCAAACTGTGGGTCATGTACATTTTAATGTGAGAATATGATTCAGGAAATCTTGGATTATCTGCTTGTACCAGGCAATTCGGTTAGAGCTTCTGCATGTACCTTGACTATGGACAAGCTAACTGATTTTAATTGTCTTACATTGTTTTATTTTTATAATCTATGTAATATTTTTTCTTCTATTTTTCACATTCATCATCTTTTTACTTCAGATTTCAATTTTTTTAGACAGTTTGGTGTTTAACTATAATTCAAACAAAGCAGCATTCTTTTTTTTTTTACCCCAGTGATAAGCTAATATTTTAGTTCAGCGATGTCTGTATTTTATTGTCAGTCTTTAAGTCTGAGTGGTGCATGTTCAGGAACAATTAGATTCAGAAATGTATATTAAGACAGCATTAGGTCTGGAATACTGCAGGAAGAAATGCAAGGGAAGGCTCCAATTTAGATTCTATCAACATCATTTAACCAGTCACACTGCACTTCTTATAGGCCATTTTTACACAATAGTAGATGGTTACTCCATCATTAATGTTAACTATTTCCAAGCTCTGTTTTCTTCCAAGATCCAACATTAGCACTTTGTTTTTTAAAAATAACACCCCTAGAAGCACCCGTGCAGTTAAGATTGATATGCAGTATTTTTGAATGTCAATCCACTGAGAACCCTTACTTTTGACATCCGGGTTTTCAAATCTTGGTTCAACTCTCCTTGCTTTTACTAAATTCATTAACAGCACTGCAGGCTCTTTCAAGTCATCATCAACATTCAGAAATGGGTAATATGTTTTTTGCTTTATTAATACTCAGTTTCTTGGCTGACTGACACTTCAAAAGTGGTGTGGTTGGAAAACAAGCCCAAGTGACATTCTGACTTTTTTCTTTTTTTTTTTTTCCCCTAATTGCATACTATCTTGAGAACTTGCCAGATAGCTCCCTGCCAGCTTTTCCATACTGGACATATTATTCCCTTTTTCTGTCAAAATGACAAAAAATCAGTTGTGGGATTTAGGGACTGCTAAGTAATTAACATCATCTCAGCATTAACTGTGTAGAAAATATTGTGTTCTTAATCTGCCTGATCTAGAAGGTCAAGCTGTGCCCACATGTTGCCTTCTTCTAATGGCTCAACACCAGGAGCATTGGTTTTGCCAGAAGCAATAAATCCAGAAAAAATGGCTTAAACTTCTTTCTAATACTATCTTTCTAGCTGTCTACCTACATATCTAAAGTACCTATCACTATAATGTCAAGGTGCCAAACTTCGTAAATTACAGAGCCACCCAATAATCTGAGTCTTCGTATCTACTATTTCGAGCTAGATTAATTCCTCCTCCTGTTTTAATTCATTTAGAGAAATAACATAATGTGAATAACAGCTTAATAAGGAGTATGGGATTTTACTATGTGAAGATAATTCCTTCAAAAAAAGCAAATTGTGATTTTGCTATTTCATTTTTCCTATTAGCTTGTCTCAGTGGGGAAGGAATTTACAAAAAACAGTCCACCTGTTTATATAATTTCCTTTAGGAAGATCAACAATCATGCAGCTCATGCCACATTTTGTAGTAGAAATATTTCCTCAAGCAAGGTGAAATCCTGTGTGAGTGATACTTTGAAAAACAACTTTCTCTTTGAAAAGGTTGTCTTCATGAGGGTGAAGCCAAATAAATATTACGATCTGAGCTTGGGTTTTGGGGATTAAATGAGATTATATATGTATTTTATTTAAGAAAAAAGTGTCCAGTGAACAAAGAAAGTGTCAGCAGAGGCTTTCTGTGCATTGGTATCAGAAACAAAACTGATTTTTGAAAGTATAAATCTCTGCAATTTTATGCAAAATAGCAGTTCATTTCTGCTTGCTTGAAGAAAACAGTTTGCCTTAAAAAAGCAGTTATTAACTCTTTTGTAGTCACTTGGATGAGTAATATACATCTACGTCTGGTAACCTAAGACAAATCTACCCTAAAGTACTTCAGATGTGAATGTCATAGGTTCCATTCATAGGTGAATGTAGCCTTGTGCTCTTGTCCAGTTGAAATTAGTTGTACTAGACAAAGAGAGGTCACTCTGAAGGGGACTTAATATCAAACATCCCAGTGTGTTAAAGAGCTATGAAAGTGTATACCTACCCTCAACAGCAATTCTACAAGCAGTGTGATTCTTATGCATTTACAGATTGTCTTTATTTGTATTGTTCCTTTTTCAGTAGCTGATATAAATTACATGCCATTGTGGTCCAGCCGCAAATAATGAAATGACACCATCCATGCCACAGTGCAGGCTGGCATTCATATAGCTAGAGGTGTTAAGAGAAAAGACAGGGTATTGTAGCTGAGTGCACCTTAAGATGGAATGCTCTAATAGAGATTTAATATATTTGTCTGCCTTCTGAAGCCAGCAGCTATAACCACTGCAAATGGCTAGCTGGCCACAGTTATTATCTGAGCAATCTAAGTAGTTATGTTTAGAGCTACAGGGTGTTGAAGATAATAGTTCAGTCTAGACTGAATGCCTACATAATGGTAGACTGCCTTCTCCTCTCTACTTGCTGGTCAAGCCCAGTTGATGATGATTGATTTAATAAGAATCAGCTGGCTCATAACCTAAGGAATAAGAGGACTGTTTACACAGAAGAACAGTATCATGCTCCTTGGGGGAATTTGACTGATTTTGTTAGTTTTGGGTCTGTTTAACTCTTTGTACTACAGTGGTAACTGTAGCAAATTGTCAGTTAATGCTGTCTTCGAGGGATTACCGAAATCACTTGTATCTTTTACGTAACAACAAGTGAGTTACTGCCCACTATGTGCAGTACATTCATCTTGCTATTCCATCCCTTTTTTCTCTTCTTTCTCTGTTTGTTTTATTCCCCCTAGTATGTTTTGTTTACATCTAGATTCCAATAAATATGTCCTCATTGAATGATGTTCATTTCCCACTGTTGCAGGCAATGTATATATGTGCATGTGCAGGATCCTTTCATAAAATTCTTCCCCATACTTTATGTTTCAGGGTTGCCAGTGCATATTTCACTGCCTAAAACACGAGGTATGTTTTCCTGTTGGGCTCCAAGAAAGTGGTTATTACTCCTTTAAGGGATCCCTCCCCCTTCTCCTTTGTTTGGAAGAAGAGGTCAGGGAGAAGAGGCATCACCTGAACTCAAGGGGCTCAGGTTAGGCTTTCTGGGAGATTTTATGTAAGCATGACTAAAATGTTTAGCAACAGTACTCAGGTTTGCATGGAGTAAAAAAGTCAATACTCTGTCTACACCATGAAGAGATCAAAGATTTTATAAAAAGCCAGACATAAAGAGGCTAATGTTTGGGTCAAAAATATTTGGAATTAAAAGAAAAATAAAGTGTCACAGTTATTTTCCCCTTAAACTTAACATTTTTGCTAGAATGGACTGACTAGATATACATAAAATTCAGCCTACTACTGAAGTGTAGCTGAGATCATACAATACTGGCTAAAAAAATGTAATTCTATCTGGCTGAAATGCTAAAAGCTAAAAGCAACAGCATATAACATGTTCCCCCCACCAAAGAACCCTCAGCAAGTCACAAAGATAGACTTTGAATACAGAGGCTATGTGAATAGCCTTCAGAACATCCTTATTCTTGACAAGATAATAAGATTCACTACGTGGTTCTAACAAGCCAGACTACATTTCAATAAAGCTTCACTGGCTTCGATAAGTTAACAGCATAATTAATTTAACCCCAAGACTTTTTTTTTTTTTCTTTCATGAAAAGGAAACGTTGTTAATTACCATAATTGTTTATTTGCTCTTGTTCTAGCATGACTACTTTTTGACTTTATCCTCATTGAGCTGGAGTAAAATATTCTACTTGCCCTTAGGACTGAACACATTTCACCTGTGTAGTGAAGGACATTCCTGATTTTCCACCATTTTTGAAAAACATTATTGTAATTTCCCTGATTTTACCCCATCTTTCTTATATTCACTGATGATCTCAAACCAATTTTTTCCATGGTACTGCAGTCTTTTATCTCCATGCTTCTTTTCAGGAAAGCACATTCAGAAGTGAGATCTCTTTGTAGTTGTCACATTGGGGATCAGGAGTAACATTTAAGATGACTGTTCTGCTCCTTTGCTCATTTATGCCCTGACGGGAGTGTTCCAGAAATATGGGAAGAAAAGCAAGTTGTATTGAATGTGTTTGGAGCAGCCAGCAACTCTATCAACACACCTGAAAGCTGTGGATAATAATGTGAATGGTACGAATTGTGTTCTTTCCTTATTGCCACTAGGTAAATGTGTACCTTTATCTCCATGGCCTTAATAGAGCTAAGCAAGTTAGACAACATTGTCCCCTGAATTCTGTTCCATTCCTTCACTTAGTACTTGAATACTGTCCCTTAAATCCACTTTTACTACCAGTTTTCTCTATGTCAGGGAGGGTTAAAGCTTTATCATCACTCTTCAGTACAAAGGGATCATTTGGTCACCAGCAGATCCATCTGTTCAGAAAACGCTTTTCCATCCTACTTGCTTACCAGTGGAAGAAGGGGGAAAAGATAACCCTAAGGGTGCTATTTATTGTTCTGAGTCCAGAAAGAAGCAGAAGTTATGAGAATGATGCCATGAGATCCCTTATCACGGGCTAAAAACTACCTTGTCAAAAGGCAAAAAAAATGTCTTTTTGACTTGCCAGTTGAGGATACAAATACCAAAAGGTTTCTGCTTTAGTGCTTTCAAATTCAATAATCATTCATTGGCTTGTTTTCCTTCTGTGCTAGGGAGGACAGGTAGTCAGAACAGAGAATTACAGATTGTTTCAGTCGGCTCCTGTTCAGCTGATGATAGTATACACAGCTGTATGAAAACAGCGCCTGCCAGCAGAGGCCTGACCCAGACAATTAACCTTATATTAACGCCCCTAATGGTGATCATCTGTTGCCATATGCCTGCAGCCTCAGCTCTAAGTCAGCAGTGAGGCCATCCACTCCTCAACTCATATCTGATCCTTGATCACAACCTACTGAGCTCGAGTTGATTTTATAAATGGATAGGGAGCTGATTTTTAAAATGTTTATTTGTGGCCTGTTCATTCTAGGGAAGAATAAATCCGCCTGAGAAAGATAGTAATTACCTTAGGAAAATCTGTGAAACCCACTTGCCTGGAGGTAAATGATTAGACAGATTATTCTAAAAAACTGCTTAGATTGTTCTAGCCTCATATTTTTCCTTATCTAGAACTGTATTCTAATCTAAAACCAAGGATAAGGTAGAGAAACTCCTTTCCTAGCTAATTTGTTTTCTGGACTGAACCTTTTTGCCACTCTGGTATCAAGTCTACTTATTGTTCTAGGAGTAGCTATTGAATCCAAAAGCAATTTGAAATACCAAGTGTGTGAAGTAATTTTTCTTGTACTCAGGTTGTGATATTTAAACATATCTGTGCTAAGACTAGTATTTGCTGCACCACTGCTGGTGTTAATCTTTGTTTATACTGTGAGTAAGCTGCCTGGCAGGTGTTACATTTTTATTTCAAATCTCTTGCTTTCTTGGATTTATTTTCTGTATCCTTGTCATCCTAAACAATCTCTTTCTTTTATATCTCCAGTAGCAACTCAGGTTTGAATATCTACAAGGACAGCCACAGTGGAAATCTACTACAACATACCAGCCTTGCTATATCATTCATACAATCAAGAAGAAAATAGCACTGAAGCAAACAGTGCATTAATAAGAAATAGAAGACAAATGGGTGTTTTAAAAGGTGTGACTTGTTTCACTATCAAAAACAAAAGGGGCCTTTTTTGCTATCCCCAGTATCATATTTTATGTGTGATGCTCCCATGTACCTCTTCAGTCTGTATGTACACAGTAGATTATTGATTGTTTGGGCAAGATATGCCTAATGCTTACTACTTTGCCCATTATCGTAAAATCTGGAGGGGTAGAGAGGCTATTATACATTTGTATATGTTCTTGGATAAGTACAGAGAAGTTTTATTAATAAATCCCACTTTAAGGTTTGCTGATCAGTAGAAGTTAGTGTGACTTAACTTGTTACAGCTAAAAATTCAGCCCTACAAAAATTATTGCATGTTAGATTTCGAAAGTAATATAAATATGTTTGCTTACAGCCCCTTTTCAGTTGTCAGTATTCGCCACCACAAAGAAGCAAAGAGGATGTTGCACACAGTACAGATAAGAAAGCTTTACAAATCGTTCAGTAGCAAGAAAACATACATTTATATGCAGTGCATATAAAAGTTATCCAGTGTATATTAAAAGATTTTAAAATCCATTCTTGCAGGAATAAATGAAACATATAAAGTTATTTTGTTCCCTAATCCAGCTAATACACTTCTGAATGCAGTGTTTACCACCATGAATAATACTAAAGAAACATTAAGAATGAGGTAGATAGGATTTTCAGGACTGAATCTTTATAACACAATGTTTTCTCTTTTGCACACGTATTGCATTTTCTGTCTAGTGCTGATCCTTTCAGGTATTATGTTCTCTCAGTTCTTTTCAGCTTCTTTGAGAAAATGGCATTCAGTACTTTGCTGCTCCCATAAAATATATCAGGATTAAAATCCTGTCTCCACTAAATTCAGTGGCAACATTCCAATTCCCCGTAAGCAAGATAGCTTTTCTCCATTGATAAAAGTCTTTGCTGCAGAAATAAAGTATTTGTAGAACTTATGCACACTGTTCAGAACATCAGCACAAGCTGCGAACGTAAGAGCCTATTCTTAAAGTCCGTTCTAGAATACACTGTAGGGAAGTAGGAATATTTCAATAAAAATGTAGAAGCTCTGAAGAAACATTTACAGAGTGATTGAACTCAGTCTTTCACCGGAGAGCAGAAGCAGCATTGTATTCCATGGAATTAATATCTACTCTTATGAAATTATTATTTTCTAATTAAAATTCCAAGCAAATAAAATCGTAACAGAATGAGTCAGATAATCTGTAGAAAAGTAGAGTTCTTTCTGAATATTGTTTAGAGTGTTCATCCCTGAAACACTGATAGGGACTCCTTGGTGACTTATCAGGTGGGATAAACTTTTGTTATTCAAACTAAAAGCTCAACTCAGTTTTTAGCTTGTCAAAATGTGGTGGTAAAAGGGAACATCTTGAGCTGTCAGTTGGTTATTAAAATTGGTTTGTGTCTGACAGAGTATCACAGCTGACTACACAAATGGGAGGATTACTTCACAAGGAGGAAAATTCTGTGAAGTTTCACTAGGTCATTTTTGTTAAGGTCTCCATGATGATGACAGAGGTGTAGTAACTAGATAGCTAGGAGAGAAAAGGGAAAAAGCATGCTTTCATATTAGGGTAAGTAAGTGTAATGAAAACCTGGAAGTGAATGTGTCTGATAAGATATTGAAATGGAATACTTCTGGTTTTGACAGAGCACAACAGAAGTGAGAGTTTCTAAGCTTGAAATGACCCAGAAAGGTACATCTGAAAATATCACAAAAACTTCTGTAAACAAAATTAAACATTGTATATTGTATTTGCTTACATTTGAACAGCAACTGTATACAATATACAATTATAGAATTAGCAAAATATATTTAAAAATCAATTTACATTAAAGAGCTGTTCTTAAGTTTTTCAGGAAAAAGGACCTTCCAGTGAGCTTGAATGTAAGGGGATTATTGTGCAAAGAGGGAAAAAACACAGTTTTATTATTTGTCTGATTTTACCCTACAATTAATAGAATAGTTAAGTCCCACTGGTATTTCCACTGGAAAAATTAATTTTACAAATATTTTTGGTAAATTTTTCACTTTAACTCCTGAAATGCAAAATATTTAGACCATTTAATAGTTTCCATAGCTGTGCGCCCTCTCAAATCATAACTTTAAAATCCATAATTATCCACGCTCATGACCTGTAGAGTTATATTAAAATATTTTTTGCTGTCAGGTACCTCAGTAAGTCTGTGACTTATAGTTAAACCCATTTTTTCCACATAAACTTTGAGTAATTTAGATGTATCTGGGAGTGAGACACATGAGTTCCACAGGGGAAAAAATGGTTATGGCACCAGGAGAGGCACAGGGCAGGTGACTCCTTTCACCCCCACCCACTTTCCCACTATTTAACAAGCTGGTGGGAGAAATATTTGCCCCTTCTCTGCTTTAGTTGTGCCCTGAATATAAATAAATATGCATCCTTCAGTGCTCTGGGGCAAGCATGGGGCCCTGCTGCTGTAAAATGAAGAACACTCTTAAAGACATCATTCCATGGTCTTGATCTGATTCTTCCAACAGGGTGTTAAACCCTGAGGAAGCCCTCCTACTCAGAGGTGAAATTCACCACTGAGGTTTCAGGCTGACTTCCAGTTATATATATTTCTTTTATCTCTTTTAAAAAAAGATGTAATGCGCCCTAGGAAATGTGTAGCCATTCATCAGAACAAATAAACTCTGGTATATGTTGAATGAAAGCCCAAAAACATCACCAGAAGTGCTACTGAATGGAACAAGAAATCAAGGAGGAAGCCAATTACGAAGCCTGAGATTTTTTTTTTGTGTGCAATTACTATACTTTTTGACAGTTGCTTTATTTCTGGAAAGCATCTTTTACTCACTTATTTCCCCTGACTTAATGCTGACTTGAGTAAAAACAAATCTTCCGAGGTTTTTTTAACTCGCTGAGGACTGCTTTAATATGAATTTCAAGGATGTGGTTCTG
Organism: Strigops habroptila; assembly: GCF_004027225.2. Classification (NCBI taxonomy): domain Eukaryota; kingdom Metazoa; phylum Chordata; class Aves; order Psittaciformes; family Psittacidae; genus Strigops; species Strigops habroptila. Next base: position 84,861,063 of record NC_044302.2, read on the forward strand.
AACCTGGCTTTGTGTTTCAAGCAAACAGACTTCCTCCTACCCACACAGTGAACCTGTCCATCTTGTTTGGGCTTCTGGAAATTTTCTGTTACATGATTTGAAGGTACTGTGTGGATCACAGTGCCTACATAAGATGGGGTGCATTACAGAATGAGTAACCATCTGTTTCCTTTCTCTGTTAGTTTTCTTTGCAAAGCAAACTTACTTTAGCATATTGGTTTTGCATTTAAGGGGCTACATTGTTTGCAGAGAGGCAAAGTGAGGTGTCTTTAACACATATGAGGGTGCTTCTGAAGGTACTGAAGCAAATGACACTCTCATCCTAGGGACTAGCATCTTGAATATATTAATGCATAAATACTGTGGTTCAAAAGTCCATTTTAGTCTATGCCATCTTCAAAAGTACATTTTTATTTGACTTCGGCTTTCCGAGCGTAACCCTGTTACAGAGTCAGTGTCCATTTGAACCTTTATGGGACTTGTTCTAAAGGTACCACTTGTTGATCCAGATGCAAATGGTGATCTGCTTTCCAGTGTTTGGCACTAGCCAAGTCACTGTCTTGTATAGTGGTGGTTACAAAAACTGGCACAGCAGATGCATGCTAGCCTCATGTACCAACTCAGAACGAGTGCAGCACGTCATCCTTTGTATCCTTTACACAAACTGTACTGACTATGAGTGAAATGATGTAATGTATCAGTGCCTGTCTTGCTTCTCCTTTAATTCACAGACTTAAAGATTAAACATAGGAAAATGAATGCAAAAATGTGCTTATGCATCATCAAATTCACAAATCTCAAAAATTGAGGACTGTAAAGTCTGAAATTTCAACAGCAATATAAATTTGGTCATAAAAATCATGTTGGCTTCTCCGTTTGTGCATGTACGTACACTAAAGAATTCTTTATTGACCTATAAAAAAATATACATGGTGTATTTAAATCTATGCATCTGTACATGCGGAATATCACAAAGTTAGAAATAAAGTGGGAAAATTAATTGAATTTTTCTTTTGTCTTCTGTGCAATGAACTTCTGTGTTTCAAAGATGCAGAATTGCCATACCTAAGTAGACTTTCCTGTATATGCCACTCTTCGAATAATGGTCAGCCTTATCACAACTTCAGGGAAATTTAGGCTCATAAAAGCCAAAATTAACTCTTAGGTTGTCTTTGTACATGAACAAATTCTAGTAAATCAATCTGTGTATTGTAGAATAAGGACCATAATTTTCATTCCATGACATCTATTCTTACTCAAAATTGCTTTTTCAAGTTCTAAGTAATTAGATGTTATTTTCCTCTATGAACATAGAATTCACATCCAAAAATGTCTCAAACCCCCCCACATTTCACTCTATTTTGGTAATTAGACAATAAACAACTACAGAAAGTCAGGATAAATTGTGGCCCACAGCAAAAATAAAAGAACCAAGCTATTTAATCTAGAATGTTTTAAGTTACTAAAAGCACCTCATGCAGGTTCATATTTAAAGTTCAAGTGAATCTTTCCATTGGCTTCAGTAAGCTTTATTTCAAGTCCGTATGGAAAATATGCCCCTCTAAATAAAACTATTCCACTTCTGTCATGACATTATAGTAGTCACTGTACTTTTTTCAGACATTGTTTGGTAAATCTTGCTGTAATATTTCTGTCTAAGTAAGTTCCCATTTTAGTCTAATATTTAGAGAATCTTCTCTTTTTCTATTTGCAATGTATCACGTAAACATATATTATGCTAGGATACAGGCTTAAAGGGTCAGCAGTGTTTTAGAAACAGTTGTCAGTCTCAAGTAAAACACCTGGTGTAAAGCCCTGTTTCTCTCCCTTTCTCCCTTCCCCCTCCTTTTCTTGCCAAAATATTTTCAACATCAGTACCACAGGCATACTACAGTTTCTTTTCCTCTGCCTTTAAAATGCTGCTATGAAAGAATATAGTAATTTAAAACTCCTAGGCTTTAGAAATAAAACCTGAATTATCTTTCTAACTCACATTTCCATTTTTAACTAACCCTACGTTTAGGAGAAATAAACAGAGAAAATAATGAAGAGGTAGCTTTAAAGAGCTGTAAAAGGATTTACACTATGTTAATAAAACTTCAAAGATTGTTTAGAAAGCAAAAATACGATAAATAGAGCTTTATAGCTCTAGAAATGTAACTAGAGTCACAGTGAACAGTTCAGGAGGGCTTTGCAACTTTAATAAGCTTTGGAACCAAGCTTTAAAAATCATGAGCAAAATAGCACTTCTCATGAACAGTTAACATAAAAAGCCCCCGTAGTGTTTACCTACCAACTTATCAGAAAATTTCACAAGCCAATTTGGCTCTCAGGTTGAGCAGAGCTTCTGAATCAATACAATTATCTTCAGAAGGCTTAATGTGAGAGCTCTTTCAGATCTCATTCAAACAATTGATATGTGAACTGAAAAAAGCATACAAGAAGCATAAATTAACTTCTGAGATAACACATGAGTGTTTTTATTTCCTCCAATGTTAGTTGAGAGGGAAATAAGAAAGAAAATAAGGAAGTGGTGGTAAGATCCTGAAACATTTAAAAATTTTGGATGGTGTCATCTGTGCATAACCTGCGTTTGCTGAGTAAGCAGAGGCAATTCTAAAAAGAAACTGCTGGAAACTTGCCTTTCCATCCAGAATGTAAGTCAATTAGGTCGTAAAACATCAAATGATTGTGACAATAATAGTTCCTGAGTTATATAGTGAATACTCAGAAGATATTTGAGTTACTTCAGATGGACTTTAATGTGACAAAACAGGCTTTATTGACCTCACAGTGACTATCCGTCCTTTCATCTACATAGCAAATCATGCTCCAAGCCAATTTCCAAAGCAGTAATCTCAGAAATAATGCCAGAATGTAGAAGTAATTTCATGGCATGATAGGTGAAATGTCTTCATTATCATAAATGTTCATTAAATGAGGAATTATGATGTGCTTTCTTTTTCTGCATTAAGGAAACTCACTGCAATTGCTTTGCTTTAGTGCTAACTAACCAGCATATTTGAAAATTAAGAAAAGTTTTGTGGAAAAATAAGGGGTACTGTTTATGTATTATAATTACCAATATCCAGTTCTGCTGCATCACTTTGTCTCCTGTATATCAAATCAGTGCATAGAATTAATAACGTTTATTGTCATGTTATTCAGAAAGTGAAATCTTCAAGAGCAGAGTCAGGAAAACCATTACACAGCATAAAATCCATTTTGCTAAATAATTGTGGTGGTATTTACAAAGGCAGACAGTAATGTTTTCCGGGAGGCGTGCATTCTGAAATCTATCATTTTAATTATGTTGATTCACTTAAGATAAAGAAATTGGAAGAAAGTTGCCCAATTCAAAAACAAAACAGGTAGGAAACAGGATCTGTGTAACTACCAAAGTGTAAATCACATATTAGCTAACAATTTCCTATAAAACCAAAAACAGAACAGAAGGAAAAAGAAAAAACATTTATATTGGAAAGAAAGATTGTGGTGCCATTGGTCAGATGGTAGGACATATTTTAAGTAGTGGGTAAAAAAAAGGAACAGGGAAAACTGTTGTAAATTCTGGATATCCCCCATCTTTATGTAGAAACAAATAGAGAAATGTTTACTGCATTTGTGGGAAAAAAAAAGTTATGAGAGCTTTTTGATCCTACTTGGCAAAGCTTTATTCTGGCAGGTTTTTAAACCACTTGCTGCTTTAGAAATATATTAGCAGAATGTAGATAAGCAAGAAGCTTTGAAGATAAAGTAGATACCTCTCGAAGCCAAAGTTTTTCTGCCAGAATGATTTTAACACCAAGAACAACAAATATGCAGCTAACCACTTTACTGATCTCGTGACAAAAGATGTATGCCTCCAAGAAGCAGTAGCTATGCCCCATAATGCTCTTACTATATTAAAAATATGTCCACACAGTTGAAGCTTTTTAAAAAGCAATATAATGATTGTTTGTATTTTTTGTTAAATGGCACATACTCAAAAAGGCCATACTAGCTGTTATAATTACTTAGTATCCATTATATTGACAATGTTATATCGACTTGTGTTGAACTAGAAAACCTTTGCTATACAAAAATAGTTTACATATGTGATATTTGCTAGATTGTGTCTTAACATGTCAAAGTTAGTATCAATCAATCAGTGACGAATCAGAACCAGGCTACATTAAAACTAACAAAGCAGGCTGTAGATTATGGCTTGAAAAACTACTCATGTCATGAAATTTCAAATGCCCTAGAGTAGGATACAGTCACTGGTTGCAACTATAATTAAAAAAAAGAATTTTTTATCTGGAACAAACTGTAACTACCTCTCTGCAAAGACTCTCTCCCTCCTCCTTTTCTCCCCTTTTCCACTCTTTGTTATTTTAGAATATATAGTATACAGCCCCTAGATATGCATCTGTATTACTTCAAGACCAAAATATCAATCAATTAGTTCTCTCACATACATACATATACAGTTTACAGAACTATAAACTTAATCTGAAGACAGAGAATCAGGGACATAAGACTTTTTTTATACTGTGGCTCAGATAGCTTGCACTGTCTGAATTCTTTTACTTCCTTCTCAACAAAAAGAGGACAAAATGGCCAGTATAAGCCTTAAAATACATTCTGTCACAACTTGACAGGTGTACAGCTTTATTTTAGTTAGGAATATAGCTAGATTTTTAGATACTGCATTCAGCGAGTTCTGGGTTATAGATTTATATTGTATAGTAAAACAACATAACTTTTTTAAAGAATTTGGGTAGTATTAAATGTCTTTCAGCACTACTTGTAAAATCTGCTTTTGTTATAGTTACTAGAAGAAGTTCACTTTCAGGGGAAAAGTAGAGTAGAAAAATTCATAGTACTAATATGTGACTACGTTTTTTTGTCTGTTCGAATTCTAGTTTTATTAGCAATGATTATACTGATATAAAATCAACTAAAGCAGATAAAATAAGAACATTTTTGTGAGAGAACCTTTGCATATGTTAGGTTGTTTTGGTTGCCGTACTTGCCTTCTGAAACACCTTTCTGACAGGAGGGCAAGATTTTTGCAGATTTGGTATGGTTTTGAGAGGTTTACAGGATTTGGATCATACCTTTAAAAGGATGATCACACATTTAAAATTGAACAATGTACTTTACAGAAATTTCACATGGATTTCCGCCAGGAGGGGAACCATTTACAGCATATTAGGATGGACCTGGATGTAATTTTTGACCCCATATAGAAACCCCATAACATGGGGTCATGCAACAAGACACTGATGTGGTTTACCAAATGCTGTCTGAAAACATGTTTATTGGCATTTCTACTCTTATGCCATCTGTATTTTCATGCCAACTCACCGTCACACCTGGAGTGGCTTTGTGGAGGAGGATTTCCCTTGGTTCATTTAGGATTTCAGCCTTCTATGAACTTTGAGAGGGTAGAAGTGTTTTTGTGACTCACTGGCAGCAAGTTCTAGAATAAGAAGCTTAATAATTTCTGCATACACAGATGTGTTTTATCAGTATAATAGCACTTGGCTACACATGCCACAAGCACAGCAATGGGACTATGGCCAAGAAAAGAGGTGACCTCCCAGTCCAAACCAGCATATGTGGAGGAAAGCAAAGGAAGAGCTACTTGATGAAGTGACATAGCAACTTGATTTCCAGACAGGAAGGCAGAGTGCTGAGAATTCAGTGGAGAGATTTTTAAAACCTATTTGTAATTTAATTGGCCAGTAATGCAGAATGAAATCAAAGTGCCTCCAGCAAAACTTGAATATATTCCAAAGGCTTCTTAAAAATTCTTTCCTTCCTGAATGTGAACTTTTTCTGTTTATCAGTCTTGTTAGAGAGACACCAGGCTTAATCTGCATGTCATCTTAATCCTTTAATCACTCTACTACGTAGCTGAGACAGCTGCATTCTCTGCTCTGACACTTGCACCTCTGATACACTTGTAGGCAATAGTCATGTTCCTTCCTTAGCTTTAGCTTTCCTAGATTAAACAAGGGAACATTCATGATGTCTTCTTGCAAAGTAGATAGTCCCTTCTCCCATCAGCCCATCACAAAGTCAGGATTGGAGGTGAACCCTTTTGCTATGAGTATGCCTTGGCTCTAGAGAAATCAGAACTGGAAGTGGATGTAGAAATGTGGGCTATCTGATAGAAAGCTGGGATGCTGAGCTGAAGTGCAAGTTAACCACTGAGATTTGCTTATTCTCCACACCACTTCCTCCTTTGAGTGAGTGAAGGAATTGGAGACCTGACCACGAGCTTCCTACCCAAGGAGTGTACAGGGTTCAAATAGGAACTAAACACAAGTGAAATAATAGTCAGAAAGTGACTAAAAAAGTCTGGTAAAGAGATTAGATACAAGGATATCGCATCTATACAAGGATATCGCATCTATCTGAAAAAGTCCCAAGAATGGAATGGTACACCCAGAAAATATTCTCACATTTCTGCCACAAATGATAACTATGAAGAAGTTGGCAGTTGAAGATGGCTACAAAGATCAATCTATCTTGGATCCTAACCTGTATGGCAATTCCTATGCTAGGGTAGACTTCCAGAAATGGGCAGTATGCTTTGCACAGGCTAGTGTTTGAGAACTGAAACTTACGCTACAAAACCAGCTTGAAAGGCGATAAGCAGGATGGCCAATTGCAGAAATGTTGTTCTGCCTCAATTACTTTTCTTAATATTATTCATGAAAGTAGTAGATGTGATTATGTAGGCAGGAAAAATGACTGTTGGATAGTTCCCTGATAATTAATAAAGTTATAACCTACTTATCCCATATTTCCATGTACTGATACTCATTCTGTGCTGTCAAAGGCAGTTTTAACAGGAGTAGTCTCTCATTAATTGCATGAGAGAAGAAACTACTACTTGCAGCCTACAAAGCTGAAAAATATGTCATGTAACTATTTTAAGAAATCTGCCCTAGACCTGAGGAACTGTCCATCTTCCAACATGCTGAACCGCATGCCACCGAGGCCTCTGTCCCTAAACTACTGCCAGAAGTTTCTGCTTATCCTTTTCCTCCACCAGCCTTGTCCTCCATCAGCTCACGTAGACACAAATTTTCTGTCTGATAGAGGTTACAGCACAGAATATACTGCGGTAACATAGCCATTATAAATATTGATGTAAATATTAGGAGATTTGCAGCTGTTCAACTAGAATAGAATTATACTAATTCTTCATGAAATCCTTACAATAATTTGAATTTTGAGATACTACTCAGTAAAAGCAAGAGTTGTAAAATTAATCATTTATTATCACAGTCAGATAACTATTTTTGCAGAAGAGTAGTATGAATACTCATATTGGTTCATTGACTTTTAATGGTAAAATTCTAGGGAAGGTGATTTGGGTAGGTAGTCATTAACAATGCTTAATATATATAATTGACATCTGGTTTTTTCCCCTCCCTGTCTCTTATTCTAAATTATCTATCATAGCAATTCCTGATTCAGGCTCTCCATAGGGCTTTACCCTGGTTTCCATTTGAAAACCTTCATTTCAGTATATAGGCTGAAATTTCCTGTACTTCCAAAATTACCACTGTTCCACATGGAGCCCTGTTGATGGCATCTTTCTCTACTTTCATTTTTGAGCACAGCAACAATGAATGAGCAGAAAAGAAACTACATAAAGGAGGCAAAATAGTGGTTGTTGTGGGTTTTGGGTTTTTTGTTTGTTTGGTGGGTTGATTGGGTTTTTTTATAACTTTGTGTTCCTGTTGCTGTTCTGAAATTTTCCCTTCCTTTTGGCTCATGGTGAATAACATGATCAACTTTTTAGTTAAGGGACCAGGAGACATGATATAATGATTAAGAACAAGCTACGGAAAGATTATTACAGAAAACTAACTCTCAAGTCAAAAGTAGGACAAGAAAACCACAGCACTTTAAAGTACGAAAATTAAAATCAGAGACGAAGAAACGTTGAAATGGGAATATGAAAGAAACGACATTGAGGAGAAGCCATAGTCAGAAATTTAAAAATAAATGGCAACTTTCACTGAATTGGTTCTAAATACATTCTTACTTACTTAATATTAAAGTTTGGTTGGGTTCTTTTTTTTTTTTTAATTGTTCATTTTTTCATTGAAAAGTCACCTTCTGGTTTCAACATTCTATGCTGGATGTATATACACCCTAAGGCAGTGCTGAATCTAACTTCTAATAGGACTTTCTAAACTTTGACAAGCTAAGCAAGTCAGAGGAATACCTGCCAAGGTGAAGACATGAGTAAGAAATATTTTGTTTGTCTTTCTGTAATTTACTTCCACAGGAAGATTACCAAACTTAAACTGTTAAGCTTAGGCACGGATCTAAACAAAGGTGATCCGTTTTCACTCGGTGGGCAGTCACAAACAGATCACATTTGCTGTTAATAGGAACTATATGAGCTTAGGCCTCTAGAATCAAACTAACTTTATTTAAAAAACCACCCAAAAGATTTCACAGAATTACAGAATCACAGAATGGCTGAAGTCAGAAGAGACTTCTAAAGGTCAACTTGTACGGTCCTCCCTGCTCAGGCAGGGCTGCATTGAGACAATTATTAGACAAAAAGGTTTTAGATTTTAGCCTCAACTTATGTACATGTTTCTGGATTCAGTTTTATCTACGTATTTATTGCACAGGTTTGCATAAAGAAATTGAGGCATAACAAAGTTTCAAAATAACCTAAATGTAATTCTGAGATCCCTAACATAATTTAAATAAATTCTATCTTTAAACTGTGCATCTAATTTTGTTGTTATATTAGCAATTTAGGTTGGAGTTTTTTTGTCTGGAAATATTTTTGAGAGTTTCATATTTCAAATAAGTAAATATCTATGGCAATATTTTTTACTTTGATACTGTTTCAGTACAAATACCAAGTATTAAAGTGGCAGAGATATCAGTCTGAAATAAATATCACAGCTTTTACTTTAATGTCTGAAAAGGTCTTGGTAGCAGTCCACTGAATGGCCTTAAATCATAACATCTTACTATGAGAAGTAGAAAGAATGCAGAACATCACCACATGTTCTACAATAGAAGGGAGTGGAAAAGGTAGAATAACTCATCAGTTTGATTAGGATATATATCTTGCACGTGTATAAATACCATAAACAATTGATCCTGTGAATACGTAAGTGCCAAACTCTTCTCCTTTCTGTCAATTCTGTGGACTTAAACTGGATCTGACTGACTATATGAAATTGTGATCTATGCATTTTAAGGTAAAATAAATTTATTTATACTTGGGCACTATCTGCAGTTCTTCTGTGATTTTCAGATTGGAGTAACTTACTTACAAATAATTTCAGACTGAAATACATAATGTGACTCTCAGTAAAGATTCCAAATGTGTTTCCTGCTATCTTCTTTCCTACGTAATAATGTTTATGTTACTTTTTTAAAAGTAGAGTTGTAAAGCATTCTTTAAATTTTAATTGTAACTATTTTCTACAGAAATAATAAAATAAGACTGCTTCTTTTTCCTCAGAATTTTCAGAAATACCATATGAATAAGACTGCTTCTTTTTCCTCAGAATTTTCAAAAATATCGTATGGTGATTTTATTACCCAATTTTAGAGCAGCCTGGAGGTTCCAATAACTAACAGGAAAACCATTACAAGAGTCTAGTCAAGGAAGTTTCTAATTTTCATAAATCAAAGTCTTGAATTGATTTGTACAATATTATTTACTCACTTAACACCTCTACATAAATATTGATGCAAAAAATAAAATGCAATGTTTTATACTTAGTCAAGTAATGTTTCAGTTTTCCACCAAAAAAGTGAACTTTTGAATTTTAGTTACCTTTTCCAGTACTAAATACTCTGTCTTTATGCTTAAGCATGCATTCAATTGCAGCTGAGTGAAGTAAAATTCTTAGAAACACAATTTCGTTGTTCCCCCCTTACATATTTGCAAGAAAACTCATGAAATCACAAGACTATTCAATGAATTATTACAAAACCATTTAAGAACGACATTATTTTATGGGCTCACTTTTAAGGGTCTGATCATCTGAGAAGCACTGCTGTACCTTTGATCACTTGGTTTTATGTAGGGGTCCTTTGGCAGCTTGTGGGATAAAAGCACAAAATTCATTATGGCATGCATTTGTTACACGATGTTCTGTTCCAGGTATATAAGAGAGTGAGAAATCTTTATAACTGAGCACATACCTTCACCTTATGTCATTCCCTTATGTCATTACTCTGTCTCAAGTTAATTTTTTTTTAGTAAGAATTATTCCCAAATAAACAATGAAGGTTATGAAGAGTTAATATTATAAAACAAAACCATAATACAATCATTTAACTAAAACTCTTAAAATTCATATCAAAACGATGCTGTATTTTATTGCAAAACCTTAATAAAAATAGATTATTTTTCAAACCAGCTCAAGATTTGTAAATTAAAGCATTTCAGTTCAGCTTTGATACACCATAGACAAATACATTGTAAGGCCATAAACTCCCCCAAAATTCAGGAAATACAAAAATAGCTTATTGAGAAGATCGTGCCTTCTACTTACTGGACTACATGAGTGAACTGACAACCTTTGAAAGCAGGTAAGAAGTGAAAGCTTAGTATGGCTGAGATAACAAGTTGGGGAGTGCATTGTTTGTCTACTGGCGCCAAGCAGTGTTCTTAAGATTAGTGGTCCTAAATCTTTCATTCATGGCATTACAAACTGACCATCATAATCCATTCATTAAAGCCATACCAAAGGAAAGGATAAGAAACTAAACAGCTATGTTTAAGAACCACAAAACCTTAGAATGACAATTTAAGTATTTAAATGTTCACAACGGCATATTACGCAAATCTTCGGATGTTTTGCACTACAAAGACTTTTGCAAGTTAGAATCACTCTGTAAATGACCATCTCTCACTCTCCTCCCTCCTCTCATGATACACACACCATAACAAAAGGGATTAGCTAAGAAATCTAAACTGATTCCACTTTAAGAACACGGTTAAACTGAGGGTAATTAGCAGTCGTTGTCAGGGCATGTCAACTACTGTGTTTGAAACTGGTCCTTACAAATGAATTCTTGATTTCCCAACTTCTGTTAGGAAATAATATTACCTGATAAGAAGAAAAAGTTCCCGTAGTGTAAGATCATAAAAAAACTTACCATATTTTTTATGTGTTCTCTTACCTTCTCTAAACTGAAATGATTTCAGAAAAAGATTTAAAATGAGTCCTCTTTTTTACTCCAGTGAGTGGGAGCATGCCAGTTGACCAAACAAATCACTATCTAAATGTTTACCTATAGCCATGGATAGATTTTTCCAAGGAAGCTGTACACCTGAGCTCATCTTCAAGGGGTAATCTGTGACTGTGCTCGGTACCAATGTTCTTATCTGTCTAAAAAATTAAAGCAGATTTACAAGTCCCCATGTGGCATTAGGCATTCTCAAGAGAAGATATAGTCTTGCCGACCTTCACAACAGCAAAAGCCTGACAGTAATGAGTTCAGAATGGGTGCCTGGGCACTTTATAAAGGTTTCCTGTGAGCTCTCCCCACATGACCTAATACCAGACGGGTTATACAGGGATATAGTTATTCCTAGATCAGCTTTTGAGGAACTGTGTAATTATAACCCATGGGAACTTAATCCTCAGCTCCCAGAGACTGGATCTTGGTCTTTGAAAATTCCAGCCCAAAGTGTTAAAAGCAGAATATGTTTAACAAAGAGGCTTGTCCTAGAGACAGTGTTATGATATTTTGGTACTAAACAAAAGTCTGTTACAAACAGCTTTGCTTCCTAGTATCAGCTAGACAAGGGAGTATGAAACTAGAAAGCCATATTAAAGATATTTTAACTCTTCTCCAGATCAGGAAATAGTGCAATCCCTGCAAAAATTAGTAGTAAAACAGTTCTTGTGGTGAACAGTAATAAAGTAACTGACTGAAGTACAGTTTCCTGGGGGCATAATTTCATCATCTTTCCTAGTTCTTTGTGTCTTACCCTTTAGAGGTCAGATTTCCAACTGTTTTAAATGTCTGCTTAATTAATTCTAGTTTAATTTATCCATGACAGATCCACATGGGCCACAATGAGAAAGATATACACCAAAATTAAATATCTAGATTTTGGATTCTATTGTACTTTACCAAAAATCCGTGCAAGTCAGTAAGCATATGGTTTTTTTACAAAATCCGCTTTTTTTTTAAGGGTACATATCTAAAATTTTCTGGAAAATGGACTGTTTCCTTGAATTTGAAATTGAAGGAAAATAGTAATGGGGGAAAGTCCTGGGTTTTTACTTTGAAAAGGAAAAATTAAGTTATTTCCATTCTAGATAGCTTTTAATTTGAAATTAAGCTAATTCCAGTAATTAACCATTAAAGATAAATGATAATGAGTATTTGAATTGATTAGAACTAAATATTTTTTCAGATACTTAGAAAAAATTCTAAAATTTTGATATTCCAGTAGTGCTTGATAATTAAATATAGTTCTATAGTGTCTATAGATACTGACTAAATAACATTTCAAAATCAAATTATGGTACAGAGGGCATAAAAATTCCACATGTTTCTGCAGCAATGTTGAATAAATCCTCTTAGAGAAGACTGTAGTCCCCAAATCAGCTCTGTACTAGCTCGTGCTGAATAACCGTGCTCATTCTTAGAAGTTTCTCAATGCTAGTCTTTCTGAACTGAATTGTTGTCTTAAAACATTTCAGACTAACGAGCTGACTAGCTTTAGTGATTTCGAATCATGATAGTAGCTAAAAGTTGTTATGCAGTTATCCTGTTTCTTACTCAGAGTAGATACGGATTGAAACCCAGGAGAAGATTAGCATAAGAAAGAGTAGACACTTATTTACAAGCTTATGTCTTTTCCTTTGATTCATCCTATCTTTCTGGATATACAAGCAGTGTAGCCAGATCCTAGGACAAGATGGATGGACAGATATCGTGTAGGTACAGGCGATAGCCACATGATAAATTGTGGAACCAACCCATTTATTTATATTCACCTTTGACCATCTCACCTGCCCTTTGCCTACCAATTCATCTTCACCATGATGACTTATAAAATTCCAGCTACTTGAGAGATTTCAGTTCATTCTATCCTGCCTCCCATTCTCTGTTTCCCACCTATTCCTCCAGCAAGATGAGCAAAGACTGCCACAGCCTGAAAAAGGAGTTATACAGATGTGATAAAAAAAGTCACCCCCCCACCCCCTCACCCCCCATTTCCCCCAGATATAAAATTTGAATCCTGGTTAGCTACTTTTTTTTACTCTGGAGATCTTTCCAATGATGATAAAAAAATAAAAGTTGATAAATTGACTGTAATTTATTTAGTTTCAATTATTATTAGTTCTAGAGCTGGGCATTTTAACTTCCTCAAGTAACCAAAAGAGAGAGAAATAACAACCTACAGGAAAATGAATTTCATCTGGTTTAGACTTATTTAAAACAAGAAAAACAACAAAGAAAATCAGAAAAACAAAATGCTTGTATTCACACAGTTTGTGACCACCATAGTTTTCCCCCTATATAGTTCTTTTAGGGCAGATTTTTCAAGAACAAGAACAAGCCATGCAGTTGTCCTGTGCTGCTGAGACCCATCATCTGAAACCTGAAAGGTCATAGAATTCTTTCGCTCGGTTTATTCTGACAGGAGGATTTGGAATATTGATATAATACATATTATTGATATAATCTTTTATGCATGAATTACTTAATCTGATATTGGTTTAGTTTCTTATTAGCGAAGGTTCTAAGTAGCAAGATGCTCTAGGAGAGGTTTCTTCTAACAGTCACAGTCCCAATCTTTTCTTCAGGAATAAATGAAAAGGCTCAGCCTTTGAGTTTCCAGGATCGTTCATTGGTGGCCACAGCAAAAAGGGGTATGAAGCCTCTGATCCAATGGCTGTCAAAAGCTTAGACCTTATTTCATGTCTTGCATCTCAATTGCTCTTTGCTCTGTTATTGTTAGATGATACGATTTAGTAACATTACCCTGAAAGGTGTGTGGAAAAATTAGCATGGAGAGGTTTTCCTGCTCTTGAATAAATTTTGGAATATTTCTATTGTCATTTCTAAGGAAAAATATGTCAAATCACTTACAGATTTCCAATGAAGATACAACTTATGAAATTTGCCCCCAAATTATGTTTGTAGATAATGAAAACTTACACATTTGAATCTCATCTGTTAATATTTTAATACATACTTCTAAGTCATGAAAGATACATGTTTTTTTCCCCAGGGAAGAATTTTGTCAGTAGTATTGGTGGCTACATGACTTTCCATTCGGACATCATTATTGCAAATATGAGTGAATAATTTTGTATTTATATGTTTGAATTAAATAGTTATGGAAGGAATATTGGCTATGCAGAAAAAGACTATATCTTCATATTTGAAGAGTTCATTCACAAAAGAACTTACACTGATAAAAATGCACGTTTAGATTCAGAGGACTGTCAGCTCATACCAGTTTAACTTAAAGCACAACATGTAAGCAAAGTTCCTCCTTACATTCCAGACATTCACTAGAAAAGCTAGTTTTCTTCAATGTTCAGTATAGTGTAACATTATTCCTATTGGGTCTCATGGAAAAACTCATGCTAATTTAGGTGCTAATTTTAAACAATAAAAATGAAAATTCCCTCTAGAGTAACACAATTGTTCAGATCAAAATAGGAAATTAGTTAAACAAAGTTGGTTGTTCTACTGAGACCCTGGAAAATAAAATCAACATATTAAAACTTCAGACTGACTTCACTTCCACACAGGGCAAGGAAAGGACATACACTTTTTATCATGTTCACGTGTTGTCATCCTTATGGGCAGAACTGCCCATCTGTCAGGAGTGTCAAAGTATGAATTTTGCACATGGCCATCCCACATACGGGAGTAGGCAAACTTACCGAATATGTAAAGCACCATCGTAGCATTCAGAGTCCTTAGGCTGGATGACTGTTAAGATGTCAATGGACAGGCTCCAACTGCATTTCCCCCATGGTGGTGCTTACTCTCTGTCTGCAAATAAATTTTGATGTTGAAAAGATCTTGATCTCCTGTCCACAAATGATCTAGAGATTGATCCCAGAATCACTAGTCCTGGAAGGGGAGCACCATCTCCTCAGACTGGGACAGTGGCTACCTCGGCCAATACATTAGGTTTGAACTAGAACCTTCAGAATTAAGCAAGTTGAGGTGACATCACTTGAATTAAATGCATTCAACCTAAACTTGAACTAGATTTTCTTTTCTGTGAGCTGGGTAAAAAGAAACCTGTCAGGAGATCCAGCAGGATGCAGTATGAAATGACTGTCTTAATGACAAGAGTAGAAGATATTCGTCCATAAAAGAATACTTTTTTTAAAAACCTAAAATAATCTTTGAAATTTTAAGTAACGGCAGAAAAACAGAAGATCAAGCAATAACATAAAGACTGGTTATGGTCCGTGCAGCAGCCAGTGTGCTAAGATGTGTAGGAGATCTTAACTAGGGGAAGGAAATCAGACAGCATTTTGGGATTACTGCACCTGCCATTTATTTGGAGTATGTCATGAGTTCAGTGTCCCCTTGGGCAAGTAGTGCAGAAAGAAAAGAGCCACTTCCTTCTTAAGTTCCAACTTGTTCCCTTGTCACTGATAAGAAACATCTTTGAATAAAATCTAAAATATAGGGCAAATGTATTTTATTCCTTCTTCTCTCCACTGAGAAGCCAGAGTCAGAGCTATGGGCCCATCAGTATGTGCAAGTGGGAAAAGTGGAACCACCACCACAGCAATTAAGTGCATGTATAATTATAAATGCCTAAGCCATAAGAGTAGTTCTGCTTTTTCATCCTCCCCAGACACTTCAGAGTAAAACTACCTCACTCTGCTTGTAACCTCACTATTTTTAAATGTAATAGCGCATCCTCATCTACACAGAAAAACTATTTATTTACAGCGGCAAGAGACAGAAAGATGAAGCCAACACTCAAACATTTGTTTCAAGTATTTGTCTTAAAGCCTGCTATTTAGGAAATAAAGACGTTTAAACTCAGGTACATACCAGACAGTTCAAACACAGAATAGTCCAAGCTTTTGTCACAGTCAATAGCATTTCCAGGGATGCCTGAAAGAGCTATAAGAAAAAACTGAATGCAGGTCCCCAAGACAGGCTGAGCCACTGCTGCCAGGAAGAGATGGAGATTGGACAGAGAGCTGCTTTCTCTGGGAGAAGGGCTTTCTGCTTGAAGAAGTGAGACAGGCATAGCCGCTATCTCCCCTGCCCTGATCCTTCTCTGCACATGCCAGTCTGCCATTTCAGCACACAGGAAAAATCAAAATCACAGGTATAGCTATTTCATCCTCACAGAGCCTGAGCAAGTGTCTGCTTCACTTATGCCAGCAGCACAAATATAACAGGCCACATCCCCATAACATTTGTAAAATTCTATAAATCAATGTAAAACCACTGCTATAAACCAGAATCTTATATACCACATCAATAATTATATATGTATATAATATGTGTATATTCCAAATACTTTTTAAGATAAATTTGATAGCAAAATTTCCAATTCTTTCCAGTTAGAAAACACAGTTCCAGCTAGACAGTTTGATTTACAACACACATTACTAAAAAGAAAGGCCATATCACATATGTACGTTTAGATGATACGACTGATCAGCTGTATGCATGACAGGATAATCTGTTTTCATTAATGAATATTCATCATTAAAGGACAATTTTTTCCTGTATTTATCTTTTCTTCCATTTGCTTTTCTTCCATTTGCAAGCATGAAAATATAAACCAAGTGAAAATTCAGCTTTTGGGAAATGACATAAACCTCACAAGCTATATATTGTATCCAGGAAGAGATTTAACAAGGTAGAATATCATGCTAAGAGAAGCTCTAAGAATATCAGAGTGACTAGTACTGTGAATATGACTGTATGAATTAATTTGAATATTTATATCTCATAAATACAGTTCTCTTATTTACCAATATTTTAAAAACCTGGTAAAAACGTTATTGAAATTACTAAGCACAGGAAAGAATAAAGTTATTAGTGTAGTTTCTGATGAAACAAAGATTTTTTGTTTAGTTTTCACTAAAGAATGTAGCTTTGTCTTTCAAAAAAATTTCTCCCACCCAAGGAAAGGAAATCATATGGTAAAAAAGAGACAGGGGATCAAAACTGACCGAAAATTTATAATCTCACACATGGAGGAACGGTTCGTTTTGGATTACAGAAAGGGTGAACAGGTGAAGCAAGATGAAGGCACTTCTGGTACATTTTTCTTGCATTGTACAAGGAAACTAAAAATGAGAGTACTAATGTGCAAATGCTTGCATATAATACTGCTGTACAGTTTTAAATTATTCCTGCAAAAGAAGCAATCTGTATGTCAAAATGAATGATTTAGTTAATTATAAAACCAGATCTCACTGCTATGTCTGAAGCAGGGATTTATCATTATTTCCAGAGTTTCCTAACAGTTATCATTATTTCCAATATAAAACGTATCTATTTCACTCTGGGTTTTTCCCTCTAGCTGCAAATCAGGCTCTAGCAAACTCAGCTGTATGTATAAATGAGTAAATAAATGAACAACACATTTCAGGTTATGAGCTGTTAGACTCTCTGCAACCTTTACACTTCTGAAAAGATAACTGCAACTAACCTTTATAAACACGACTCCCTTTTCACAGTTCATATGCTGCTATTGTTTTATGTTAGCCTTTTCCAGCTGCCTTTCTATGGTAAGTAGCTGGTTTTACACTTGCTGGAAATATCCTGGGAGGCTGCCAATACCTTCATGCACTGCTAGAACAGGTTTTCTGACTGGTTATCACAACTTGCTTGAAATAAGCTTTCCTTGTGGCTTAGCCGTAGAAATGTTATCTTTTTAAATGCTGGGCAATGATGATTATGCTAATCATTATTTTGCCTTTTTTTACATTAGGGAGTGGATGTGACTGCACCACACATTTGGTTGCTACTGGGTCCACACTTCATATTTGCAGCATCTATCCCTGACCAGTTTGTGAGTTTCAAGAAGATCTAATTTAAAAAGCCCATTTTTAGGATGCCAGTAAGATATATAAGCTGTTTTCCAGGCTAATCATTTGGGAGGTGGCCCCTTCATTTACGCTGGAGGCAATTGGTGGCATTCATCAGCTCAGGATGCCAGGGCTGGGCAGATGGCAGCACTCCTGGCACAACAGCTGCGTGTTAGCTGACTTGTGATCTGTGCAAAATGGCCAGGGTTAAGAGAAAACACAATTAGATTAAGGCAAAGGCATTTTAACTTCTGCTGGAGTGCCCAGATCCTTGAATTGTTTAATCCTGCCATAATTTCTGCCTGCAGCAAAACCAGAACAGCAGTCGCAGTTGAAAGCAAAAGTCAGATGATACGAGGCAGCGACAATTAGTACCTGAGTCTGCATGCAGTCCAATGCATGCAAAAGGATGGATTAGGCATTTATTTCTCTAAAATGGTAAACCTAGCACCCACTGTTCTCATGGTTCTTGAAACTGGATATCAGTACCATCCTGCAAGTGAGATGTGTGACAGAGGTGTATCATAGGCTCTTCTGCAATCCTGGAGGAGAGACCACGCATTCAGATAGAAGCAGCCCCAGCTTATCTCTGTGGGAGGAGTACACTGGGTTGTTGCTCCATGGGATGAGCTGAAAAAGTGAGATGTATCAGAGTGTCACACAGAACAAAGTGGAGATAATTCTTGTGTCCAAGAATTTATCATGTCCAAACTAGTAAAGAGATATGATGATAATTCCAAAGCAAGAGGCAGTGCTGTGGAATGCTTCTTTGCTTTCTTGTTCGTAGAACTTGTTCCCAATATAATGTGGCCAAAGACCAACACAGACTCTAAACAACACAGCTTTCATGAAGCTACAGTCAGGTTTAAAACAATTCACAGCCAGCATTACCATATTCTGCTCATGCATTAGAATTTGTGACTGAAAATAGTTTTTCGAGGGAGTTTTCATTTTTTATTTAAAGGCATGGGTAGCACACCATAGAAAACACATATGTCTCAGTCATTTCAAAAGCGACTTCATAGAATCACACAAAACAGATTACTTTTGTGAACACTGGCGCTGATCCTCAGTCTTTAGTTTCATTGAAAAGAGAGAAACCCCCAGAGAGCCTAAATTTCTGCCAACAGTAAGGGATGAAAAATTGTTAACAGCAGCAGACTTGTAAATCAGGGCATTAAATATTAGCTACTATGTACAGTTACACAGTTAAAGCCAGGTAGGCCAAAGGCAACCCACAAAACTGAACTAGCCATCTATCCACATGGCCTACCAGGGCTCCCTGAAGAGGCCACCTGAACCTGAACTCCAGAGCACAAAGCTGGGATTAGTCTCCACAGGTCTCAATCTTCAACCTAGCGTTGGCTGTGCCACAAGCCCAGTTTGTCAGCAGGTGCCCAGAGCTCTGTTCTTCCAAGCATGAGCCCAACAGAGACTGGGTAGCAGAGATGACTGCAGGACCAGATGGTTTGTGTCAATTACATTCCAAAAATGTCCAAAGTAGGGCCTGAGCCTTGACCTTGAGGATGTTGGTGAGAAATGGAGGAAACTGTCAGGAAAAGATTTTCCAGCTAGCTATCTGCTTTGCAAAGTCATTAGCTCATCCCTTAATTTAAAAATTCAGTATGAATATGGGATATAATAAAAATGTCTGTACCTTTTGAAAGCTTTTAAGTCTTCTGTATTTCAGGCACATAAACATTTTGTAGTGAAATGCAGACATCCCTGTAAGACATTTCCAATGAACCTACAAATGGCTTATGTTTCTCAGTTGTCTTTCAAAAGCCTCTACAGATTGATGGGAGGAAATGTGCAGCAAAATTCCTAACTTCTGTACCAGTGCATTAAGTGTTCAGTTTGAATATTTTTACATTGATATATTCATTGCATTTTCTGGAAAGCACAAAAGCTCAAGTCAGCTTTTAAACAGCTCTGGTGGCTACTCTAACCCAGTTTTCATTTTTAGCAGTACTTTGTTGTTAGTCAAAGTTCAACTCACCAGCACAGGGGTGCTTGTCCTTCTCTTGTCTTCACAAGAGCTTCGTTGACCTAGCTATCATACATCTCTTCCAAACAGTGCATATACATATACTCTCAATAATATAATAGTCACTAAGCCAAATTCCTCAAGTGTGTTTTTAATAGTATTTAGATGAGTTATTTATGAATTATCTTGTACATATTTGAAAGGTTCCAGAATCTTTCAGGAATGTGTGTGGGTTGGAAATTAACATGCAAGAGATTTATCATTTATGCTTTTTCAAGAAGCTTAGGAATATAAAAACAGGTTTTTAAATCTCTTTCAGAGATCTTAGAGAAAAAAAGATTTCTCACAAATAAATTCAATTTAGAATAGAACTGCAATAATTTAAATGTAGATATGAAAACAATGTTTTCAGTATTTTCAGCAGTGTGATTTTAAAAAGACAGTTTTATCCCATTTCTTAAACAGCTTTATTTTGCAAGTCCTTTGGGTTACCAAATTTGAATGATTAGCATGGACACTGTTTATGAACAACTGCACATGTGAATAATAGGGTGGAAGAAAGCTGGCTATCTAAACACATTTACTTACGTTAATGTTAGTGTAACTATGCTAAATTTAAAGTCTGATGCTAAGTTAACATTAACATGTGACTAGTTCAGTCTCCAACAGAACCCCCTCTCCTTCCAAGCAAACCCCAAAATACCAAACATGGCGAGTCTTAGATTGGATTTCATATGTCAGTTAGATGGAGAATATATGTTATACAAGTGTAAGTGATATCTGGGAAGGTTAGAATTTCCAGACTTAAGTGGAAAATAACAAGGCATGTGTCAATAAGCTAATCTTTTTTGTGCGTATTAGAGAGTAGTGTATCCAGAAAATTTTTTATCTA
Source organism: Strigops habroptila (assembly GCF_004027225.2). Lineage (NCBI taxonomy): Eukaryota > Metazoa > Chordata > Aves > Psittaciformes > Psittacidae > Strigops > Strigops habroptila. The sequence goes on from NC_044302.2 coordinate 84,881,995, forward strand.
TTTAGTTACAAAGACATGGCCACTGTTTTTCATATATTCCATCTGCCTAGTAACAGAAAGGCAAAGTTGCAATAAAGCCCACAAATGCCAAGAGTTTACAGCATTTTGTAACGTTTTGTGGAACCTATTAGGCGAGGTTACTGAAACTCTTAATTTTTCTGCTTTAAAGTAAAAAAGACAACTACACTCTCATTGGTTTAATGTGCTTATAACTTCAGGAAGACTGTCTGAAAAGTTGCTACCTTTCCAGCTGCATTATCATTCTAATCAAAAGCGTTCCTAGTGTTGAGAAGATTACTGTAGATTACCCTGTATATTCTTGCTTTTCCAGGTTTTGAATGCTATTTCTTAGGGGACTACACAATGTAAGCATTGATTAACAATGTCTTTTTACCTACCACAGAGGTTAAGTAGGGATAATAGTAATCAAAAAGAGGAGTAAAGAACGCTAGACAATCTGAGACCTCATGTGAAAACCTAAATGTTAGCATCAACTTTTATCTGGACCTCCAGCAAATGGGGTTAAAAGTTTCTACTAAGATAAAATGAAGTAAATTGTAAGAAAGCAAATATATGAGCATTTGCAGCTACTGTATAAGCATCAAGAAGTGCACTGTTTTGATCTTTCCTCACTATTCTTTTGGTCAGAAGGAAATAAATAGCTCTATTCTTGCTAATTGAGATGGATGAAATACTGAAACTGTATGGAAATAGGGAAAATGACATTCCAAAATGTCACATTCTGTTCAGGCTTTGGTTGTCCCTGCTTACAGTCAAAGATCATGGGAGGCTTCTACATGTGAGATCCTAAGGTTTTGAGATCCTTAGTTTGAGTGGCAGATCCTAGAAGCTGAATGAAGAAAGGAATAATCATTATTCCATCTTTTTAACAACTTTGGAAAATTGCTATGAAACTATGTTTCCAGGCTGTACAGAACAAGTGGGCTGTCCAGCTGGTACTAAGCGAAGATTTATCCTACACAGGCATTTAGTAAACACATCTTTAACATTTTCCAGCTGGTTGGTTTACATGGTATCCTCCACAGCATAGTAGTTTTTGATTTGGCCAAATACAAAGCCCTCATTAAGCACCTAGGTAGCTAAAGCAATTTTTAGGCTTCATACTGTGTCATCAATCATCTTAAAATCTTTATGTTCTGTCCATTGCTTCTATTTTTAGGTACAGGTGATCCTGAAATTATGTGAACCATGAAAAATAAAAGGCATAAATTTTCCACATCGCTTGAGTCAGACATACAACATATAAAATGTATTCTCCATATTCCCATTCTATGTACAATTCAACAAAGTATTTCTATATTGCAATTCTAGTAGCAAGAAAAAACTTTATTACAAATGATCTCTAAATTTCTGATTTTATCAATCAAAAAATGGTTAAAAATTGGGAAAAATAATAATTCTCAAGGTAGTCTGTACCAGCTTTCAACTACTATCATGACTGGGTCGCTATTCTTCCAAAACCTTGTTTGCTTTTGGTTGCTAAAGTAGATATATGTGTCAGTAAACAGCCAGATGGGTATCACTGATGAACAGATAATATCAGACCCCATAGCAGTTGACCTTTTCTGAAGGTGTCATGTAGCCATTAAATAGCCTGAGGACAGAAACAAAATCACTAGTCTGTTGCAAGGTACAACTCTAACTATGGATTCAAAATCATTTATTACCATTTCTAAATTTCTGTCTTTCAAACATAACATGAACAACTACAGACCATTTCTAGAAATGTGAGCATTCAGTAACCACAATATAAAATCAATTTGTTCTTTATGGTCAATGGCATACAAATAAAATGTTAATTGATTGAGAGAGGATGTGCTTAATCTTTTGACAGAGTCAGCTCAGACATCAAATGAAAAACTTTAATAGCTGAGAGTATACAATACTAGAGGTGTGTGACTAGATGTCTGATGAGTACGTACAGAACGGGCAATCAGAGCTTTTATCCAACATTGCAGATTTGTAGAAGACAGCTGTTTTTAAATGCTGTAGTTTATTCCCTATGTGCCCCAAAAAAACCAACAAGGAGTATTTTTATTGTAATAGGATTTCAAAACATTTGATTTTTTTCTTTGTATTATTAGCAGTTCAGAATGGGTTTATTGTTTCAAATATGTGAAAATACTTCCCATGTTTAAATTGCACCTATCAGTCAATAAACATAAACTTCAATAAAAATATGCAATGTTGCAGTAGACACAATGTCACCCACGGTCTTATCAGTAATTTCTTACATATGCTATTAAATACTTGATAAGATACAGCTTGTAATCACTGTTTAAGAAATGAATTACAAGGATAAGAGAGCATTAGTTTTGGTCAACTGATGTTGGGTTGCAATGAGTTAACTGGGATCATTGTTTCTGGGGCTGTTCATATCCCAGACTTTTCACAGCCCTCGCAGAGGCTGACTCTGTAATAAGTCTCACATTACACGTGGATTAGATTTGTAGAAATCCTGTAACTCAATAGGTACCTGCCTATTCTCTCCTGGCGTCAGGCTGCCTGCACTACTTTGCTCTGTAGACATACCTGGCATTCCACCCGTGCCTCCTTGCTGGCTAAGTGGGCTGGAGCCTGCCTACCAAAACATTGGGGTATTGTTGGGAAGGGGAGACCCCCTTGACAGACGAGCAAAGTGTGAAGTTAGTCTTGCAATGCCTTATTACCTTCCTATAAAGTATACACGCAGATCTTTTAAACTTCCTTTATGCTGCAGTATTGTGGGAAACCAGATCTGCAGAAGCCTTTGGGAGTAGCAGGGGGCGGAAATGTGCTGTAGACAAGGACAAAGCCAGTCCGACCTCAAGGCCTTCCGGCTTCCCCCCAGCCACTACCACCATGTTTGTTTACACTGTTGGAGGAAGACAACAAAAACATATTTGGCAGCACATCAAGGGTGTGAAATAGCTTGATTTCTGGGAATTGTGCCACGTATTACAGAACATTTTGTTTTAACACCCGTTCTTCATTTCACTGCATACTGTTTGTCAAGTAATTAGTGGGTAAATGAATTAGGATTTTCAAGAAATTTGAATAGGATTAAAATACCAATTTATATCATTTAGGACTTTCAAAGTGAAACAGGTATCTTGTTAATGAAAACTGAGTCATATGATGTTTAAATAACAAAGGGAAATTTCTCAATTTGTCATTAACAGTTTATGGGTCGTATCCTGCAAATCTTATTCTTGAAATCAATTACATTGAAACTCACAATAAAGCTTATAGAAGCATTATCAAATCAGCCAATCAGCCAATCTACTAACTTTTCATTGGTTTTTTACATATTTGGTAGTGGGATTTTTTTTTTGTTTAAATACGCGGTGAAATTTGAGATTCACAACAACTCTTTCCTCCTCTTTCAGCAGTTCATCACCTCATCCTGGAAGATAATGAAAAGACTCCTAGTGATTTCATGCAGATGGGTATGTGATTCTAACAACCTACTAATAGCATTTAACATTAAATGTTAATAAAGCCTAAGGCTTATATTAGCATTAAAAGGTCCTATTTTTTTAATGGAGAGTAGAAATCTGTGTAATGGATTACCATCGCAGAATGTATGATAGCAATTTGTGCACATAAATATCTGCTTTAGAGTTTTGGCAAGTGTTTATACAGGCTAATGTCTTGAAGTTCATGGCTATGACTTCTAAGATTAGTGAGATTTTACTTCAGTCATCATAGAAAGTGTTGGAATGAAAATTGGGAACATAGTTCTCTTTTCTCACGAGCTAGCAACTACCTTAGTTAGGCATTGTCCTTTCCAAAAGCTGCAGTGTAGGTAAATTCCTGCCATCCAACTGCTTTGGCAAGTGGCAGTGACTTGCAGGGATTCTGCCTGAGCACTGTGCCCAAACAGCCTCTATGGGAGACAATGACTCTGCAGTAAAAGGGCCTGCAAGGAACATTTGCTAATGTAGGACTATTCAAGTGTGTTGCCTCTGCAGGTTTTTACCACTGACCTCTTATATATTTTTACAAAGGAAGCTCCTTTTTAACTGCACAATATCTAACAAATATAAAATACTCCCAAGCCTTGTACTGTGCTGAAGAGCTTTTATCTTAGCATGGAGGGCTTCACATTGAGTTTTACCTATGAGATTATGAAACACATTTTTTGAAATAATAACCTGTATATGGGAATCACTTGTAATACCGATGAATATTTTTCTCTTAATATAATTGTATCTCTTATTACACACTGCTCACTTAGAAAATAAAACTATGAAATCAACAGGCTTCAAAGGAGAATAACCTGCAGTTCATTTTGTTTTTTTCAATGGAGCACACTCTTATACAAATAGAGGGAGGGCGGATCATTTTTTTTCTTGTTTCAGTTCTACCCAAAATATTTCAGTTTGCACAGTCCTTTTATTACAGTGTTTAATTTCCTTCTACTATAAGATATTCAGGGCTAGATAAAACAAAGTTGTTGGTGAGCAATGCAAACAACAAAGCCTGATTTCTTATGGATTTCTGTCCTTTGCCCACACATCCCTTCATTTCCATCCTCAAACCACAGCAACTCCTTTCCCCTCCCTAGTCCTTAGGATGCCTTCACTCACAGGTAGCAGCTCATGCTACAGCTGGTTCCCAAGCTGTGTGCTGGCTGATTAGGTGGCCAGCACTCCTGTGCCAACTGGCAAACAACCTGCTGCCAAGGAGAATGTATATTAATACTTGTTACTCAATAGAAACACTGATTTGGATCTTCCTTCTACTTACACTAATTTTAATGAAATTTACAGAAACACGATTTTCCTTATGTTTTCCACCACTACTGCCTTTTGAGTTTGTTTAAATGTGGCCAATAAGAAAAAACCCCCACATTAGGATAGGGCAACGAGCAGGTAAGTAACACAGCTGCATAAACTATATTTCCAAGGAGAATCAGACTAAAAACCATATATGAAATAAGGAAGGTCATGCAGTGGTGTCAGTCTGAACAGTTAACATGAGGGTGTCCAGAATTCCACTGGCTTTAAGGAGTTTTTCTTTCTTGTTAGTTCAGTGGCACAATTTTGGTGCCAGTTTCCTGCCAAGCAAATTGCAGAGGGCTTGCACTGCTGAAAGGATTTGAGCCTGAGCCTCTGGTGACAAGCTTGCTGCTGCTCCAATCAGCTCTTTACAGCTTTCTAAAAAAAAAATAATGCTGCCAATTGTAACAAATGTGAAGTGTCTCTTTGACATGAAACTACTGCCCATTAAAATGAGCCCAAAATATGATGGTTTCACAGAAGACTCCTTTTTATCAGCTGAACACTTCTCAGCACATCTCTTGGGTCAAATTCAAATGTAAAATCATGGTACCTGAAGGAAACAAACTGTTGAGGCTTGTATAATACTCAGAGTCCTCTTCTTCTCAACAAGGTAGTACTTATGTGGTTTTCTTGATAGTAAAATGTAAAGAATTTTCTGAATTTTGACAATGGCAGATGAATGCAGGATGAAAAGTCCCTTTTTCCATTTCAATACTTCTGCTGAAATAGCTTTGTTACAGTTTATGAATTCCTTTAAATATAAAAAGTCTATGAACAGATTTTTGAAAGAAATATTTCTTCAAGGTTGAATGCTAGCTCTAGCCCCACACAAATAGGAGAAATTACTTCCCAGTGGTGTGCCAAATTACTTGTTAACTATTTCAGCAACAGGATGCAATGATTCTTTATACTAGGCTTGTTGTAGCCCTAATAGATGTTTTCATGTCTCTAATTTCTGAAATCTGCATCATCAGAAGCATTTTTCTGTTACAGAATTCAGTTCAAAAGCCAATAACTCACCTAAATGAGTACAGCTGAGTACATTTTCCAAGCCTCTAGTTACAAGTTCCAGATCTCTAGTATTTATTAAATATTTGCATAAAAATAATAAAAAAATATACACAAGTAATTTATTATTAACATGGAAGACTATTATTGGAAAATTAAAGCAACTCTGAATTCTGTGTTTTCCCAGAAATTCTACAAGAAAAATTAACTCCATCCATGGATGTTCTAAATTCTGCACTTTTAATGTGTACTTGTACAGAGGTGGAACTAAAATGCATTGAGCCAGTAACAATGATCTTAAACAATCTTGTTAGGGAATCCTAGAGGTAACTAAATTTTTAGAGTCATCTATTTTTTCTTGATATTGTTTTATTATAGATTATCTATATATAAAATATTTTCTATATTTTCTCTCATTATCTGGTTTTGTATCTTTATATTACTGAGAACCTGTAGGAGCAGTTTAGTGCCTTAATCAGGGCTGAAACTACAGCGCATTAGCTACAGGTCAGAAATCTCCATCTGAGCCTCATCTTGCATTTCCTTCACACTTTTAAAGTCCAACTCTACATTACTGCATTCCACAACTGTGGAACTCTAGGACCATATTTTGTTAGCCTGGGTTGTCTCACTTCTTCAAGGCAGGAAGAATTAGGGCAAATTACAGCTGATCACCACTCCTCCATTGTAAGCTGCTGCCACTCGGTCAATACTGTTATCAGGGAACTGAAGGAAGAATGAAGGAGGAAGGGAAATTCCTTCTCTCCTGCTGTTTCCTGGGTTCCAGAATCATTTCAATGGGGAGGGTCTGACTTAAAATAACATTTATACAAGTTATTCTTCAGTTTATGTTACGACATGGCTTTAGTCTCCTTTCTCTCAGAGCTCATGCAACAGACATTGTCAGATTCAACATTCAGACAAAAAGCTAGCACCACAGTTTACACAACAGGAGAAAAACATTCCCACCCTTTTGTTGTAAGGCTGAACAGCACAAGCTTTCCTCCTTTTTGAACTGAAATATAAGAAAACCTGGGAAGAAATTGCCAGTGAATCAAGGGAAGAACAATACTGTTTCTGTTAACAATAGCTGTGAGGCTTAACAAATTTTCAGAACAAGCCTTTTAGAGAACAGAGAGAAGCAGACGCCTCCTTGAAAGATCTGCAACACTGTCACAGTTAGGGTCTTTCGTGAATACATTGTCTTACTGACAGCTGTCCTTTCATGTGCCACCATATGTCTTTGACCCTCAGATTATGGTTAATCAGGCTAAATCTGCATGCTAAATTCAAGAGCAAAACACAACAATAGTGAGTCTGAAGCAAACACCCTACCACAGTCCCTATTTCATGTAGCTTTTGTGGAGGGAATGTTTATTCACACTGTCTAAATACCTGAGTTAGTTTATTAAGATGAAGGCAGTAGTAATCAGCAGAGACTACCTTTGCGCTTGAGAGTATTTTTAATAGTGAAGCACTGGACCAGACCCATAGACTCAAGTGTGTGGGATCTTGACAGTCTTCAAACCTACATCAGGTATTTTCTTCAGCCTTCATTCCAGACCTCCTGCAAAAGTATGAATATATGTGAACTGTGAATGACCAGGTTGTAGGATCGGAATAAAATGGTAGCCAAATCAGCTCAATAGTGTAGGTGAATTCATTGATATCTAGCTATGTTCTCTCGTATAGATACTTCTGCAACTACTTATTCCAAGTCTTTATTTTTATTGCTCCACAGAGAAGTGTTACCTCTCGAGACATCTTAGGGAATCTGTACAGCAGTATCATCTTTGCTATCAGGTCAGCACTTTCCATTTCCACATTTCTTCAGACAGAATGCAGTGTTTCCTGTAGCTTCTATTTTCTGAAATGGACATGGCATAACACTCTATTACTGATGAATATTTTACTCATAAAATGGAGCTAAAAATGTATTCATGCCACTCTAGGGCCAAAGAAGTATCTCCATTTATGATTTAATTGTATTGCTCTGACATCTGGAGGACTTAAACTAGATTAAAACTTCACTGTTGCACATGCAGTACACTGAAGTTGTCAGAGTTATTTTCTTCCCTAGAAGCATTAAAAAAATAACCAGGGGAACATAAATACATAAAGGATCTTTGACATTCATGGAAAACACTTTAAATATAAATATATGTGAGTGGATAGACAGACAGACATGTGTTCACAGCTCCACTTGGATTTTCAGCAATGAGTTAGAAAAGAATGGGGGAATAACATGAGCAAACCAGGAAAAATGGGGGGGGGAGGGGAGGAAGAACATAAAAGGGATCATGTTTTAGCTTGTTCAAAATTTTATTAGTTTATTACATTATAAACTATTTGCCCTACACATACTTCATATAATCTCTTACTTAATGTTTTGTGACAGCTTTAATACAACAAAATTAGACATGCTGCTGCAGTAGTCCTGACAGTTACCTGGTTTCTGTGCATTAACACCATTGGCTTCTTGCCCAATACAAATAAACTTGAAAGGCTAGAGAGCACATCCAGTGAAATCAAGTAGCCTAAAACTAAAAGGTAGAGCTCAGCATTGCAGAATAAAATATCATTGCAGGGGAAACCTTTAATGATATCATTAACTGAAATATTAGGACAAACACACAAAAAAAATCTTGAAACAAAGGCATTTAAATTCTACCTGCATATAGGGGAGTATAGGAAAATGTTATTCTACAGTTAGAACTTACAGAAAACTTGTGTATTTTATTATGGGATCATATTTGCATATCATGCCTCCAAAATTCCTTACCAAATCAAATTTGGTTAAAATATGTCATGGTGTACATTGTGAGTGTTCAAAAAACTCAAAGGACTACATATACTGTCTTCTAATATATTTTTATTCTTCATCTAATACTGACGTGAGCGCGTATGAGCATATACGCATTCTGAGCTATAATAGAGGGAAAGCCAATATTCTACAACAAATGACATTTGACCGCCACATAAGTATATATGAAACTTAAATCTCTTAACTTGCTGTCACACCCTGAAACTATCAACTCAGTTATGTATTGAATAAAATTTGTTTACCTTCATATTTTAAAATGATGGTAATTTTTATAAGTACTTTGTCTCTATTTTAATTTGGAACTGTTACAGCCATTTTGAGTGTTTCTATGTCTCTGTTTTATCAATAACCAAAGGGTCCTTTAGGCTTTTCTCTATTTGATCAAAATATGAAGGGTGCCTGAAAATCACATAGAAACCATAACACTGTGAGAAGTATAATCTTTTTTAGGGTCCCAACTGAGAACTAAATTACTGGTAAAGGAAAAAAAACCCTTGTAGATGAACCTGACTTTAGCAGGCTTTGGTTTCATAGAAAAGTATTTTTACTATGATCTAAATGATTGCATTAGTAGTGTCATGACAGAAATCAGCTTTTGTCTGATTTGAAGAAGTCTCCTGCAACAGCGGTTCCCCCATGCCTGAGATGCAATGAATGAAGACCTTGATGCTGTCCTTACTCAAGGCACAGAAATGATCTAACAGTGTGTTGCCTACTGTTTTTCTTCACCTTCATATTCCAGCTTGAGAAGAAGTACGTGCAGTCTTCAAATCTTACTGTGTTCTGTACTTGAGTGGAGGATAGACCTGTCAGCACTGTAGCTGCACAGGCCAAGCAGGGAAGTATTTCTGGAGCTTTGCTTGTCGTCAGAGGTTGATGCCTTTTCTCAGATCTGACTGTTGTATTTTCATAACCGAGTCCTTACCACTGGAAATGAGACAAAGTATCAAAAAAATTGCCGGTAAGCATCCAGGACTGATATTATTGGTGTTTTGCAGTGACAATGTGCGTGATATAGGAAAAAAAAAAGTTATTAGGCTGGGAGACTTTCATTGGTTAGGGGGGGAAATAAAAAAGAAAGAAAAGAAAGTAAAAATTAATGTTCAGCTACATGTGGGAATACCTTCCCTTTCTTCATTTTCTTCTCTGTTGATTAGTGGGTACAAAGGATCCATATTCTGGTAGAGTAATCATGTTTGCCTCTTGTAACTTTCCTGAAAAAATGTAAGGTTTGGCACTAATTGAAAATATGGATCCTGTTTACGGACTCTGTGGAAGGGGCATAGAGTGCCAATATCGTTAATAGTTCTGAAATTGTTGTTGGTATTTTCAACTCATTACAGCTCTCATTTCTATCTCTTTATGGAAGTTTGAATTACCTCCAAAAGGCTTTTACAGCACAGTAGGAAAAAAGCAAAACCAAACCAAACAGGTGGTACTGGCACTGGGACAAACTGCCTACCACTTCAAAAAATTTCCTATTTATTCTGATGAAGTAGTGATGAAGGGGACTGATCTGAGCTCGAGACATAAAAACTTACAAGAACAGAGTATCTCACAAGCTGCATCATTTTCTCATCAGGTGCAAGCATATTTATTCATCCTGTTTTCCCTAATGTAAACATACAGGCTTAGCTATTGAAATGACAAAATTATAAAATATTTTACCTTGACCCTTCTCCAAACAAAGCAGTCCTCTAAGCATTTCACTCCCTTGGGTGTTCGCGTGAGTGAACAAACCAAACGTGGCAGATGTTATCCACATTCCTAATTGCACAACTGGAAGCTGATCTCATCCTATAACAATGCATACAGAGGACTCTAGAAGAATTTGCAGAAAAAAGAAGTGCTCATCAAAAAATGCTGCACCAGTCGGTAATTTTTTGATGCCCAAAGCAAGTTGCAGTGGCATCTGGAAGGAAATCTCTTGACTAAAGGCTACATCATTCTCTGTTCTTTCCTAATGCTTAAAAAGTGCAAAGAGATTCCATTTAGCCAGGAATTATTACTATCCACTGTTTGAAAATGCCTTGCTATTTGAGTAAGAGCTTCATGTATGGTTTGTATTTTATATCAATATCATATTGCCTTAATGTATCATGTTAAAATGAGATTCTGCTTCCTCAGCTGCTTAAGTGCTTTACTTCTTTTAATCTAGTAGTTTATATAGTATGTTTTACCTTACATCGGCATATCTGGCTGAGTTCTTTGGTTTATTATAGAGCAGGTTGGACTATATGCTTTAGTGGCTCATTTCAGCTTTAAAATAAATGTGTTTTATAGAGGCATGAATAAAGATTTTGCATTTGATTGAATGAATCTCAGAAAGACTTAAATTCAGGAAAGAACATAGGAGCTCAAATCCCATTTAATGCAGGGAAACTTAAGCACTTTTCTAAAAGGAATACAGCAAATTCTACTATGTGCTTAAACCTAAGCATGTTATTAACTGCTTAGAACAATCTACGGGCTGCTTCAATCTTTTAAAGTGATGTAGCAATTTTTTTTCAGAGAGGAAATAAAATTATGACATGCAATTTTTATTTATAAAAATAACATAAATGCACTAAGTCAGCAAAAATAGTGAGAGATCACTGTTTGCAGAGGATAAAAAAAAATACCAGGCCAGTTACAGAAAATGGACTTTCATTCAGTGGAAATGTTCTTTCCATGCAAAGTATTATTAATTCTGGGTTTATATACTGCTGGTCTCACACAAGCTGAGATTTTGGATCAGTCAAGGTGTCTCAGGGCAGTCTCAGTTGCGCGTTCTCCAACCTCTACCACTACAATCATGCTAGGATGTACATAGTTTTCATTATTCAGCTTTATCACCTGTGTTCACGGCCTTTGACTACAGTACAGTAAACTGAAGTTATGAGGAATAGCTTTTTAGTCCATATAAAAATGGCAACCTACCAAATATTTTCTATGGGAAAAATGTGTACACATGGACAGTTATCAGAAAGTAATCGATGTGCTGCAAGTTAAAAAGACTTGGGTTTGTGCCTATGCTCTGCCCTTTAAGTCACACAAAATATTCTTTTCTCTCTACGGTAAGTTGGCCCTGAGTCCGCCTTTGCTTTATTTTCTCTAAAGTACTATATTTGGACTGTGGCAGAAGCTGGGAACTCTTGTCATGGCTCACAACTTCATTACAATTGCAATCTCATTGACACAGAAACTGGGCAAACATGCAAACCCTATTCTTTCTGCATGTGACCCATCTGCCATCCTGCTCTGTCAGTTACACAAATGTGAAACCCTGCCCAGTCTCCTATACAAAGTCTTTCAACAGTGTCTCATGAGCTTTTTCCAACCTCTACTCACTTGCAGACTCCTACATGTGAGGTAAAGCTTGGAGGTTGTTTTAAACTGTTCTCCAACTGACCTACTTTACAGTGAATATGCAACTATAGCATCATATGCGTACATGTATATATTCATACATGCTCATATAATGCATGCACATACATAGGTACATATTTTTACTGACTATATACACATGAAAATATGTGGTATAATATAGATACACACACACATTTTCTTATATACATATACATACATACATATTCTTATGCGTGTAGTTTCCCCTGTCTCTTGTGTGAGATTTATCCCACTTTCTGCAGACATCTCAGGTGCTCTAAATAATTGAATGGCTCTGGCTTCTGTATTTCTGCTGCTGACTCCCACCTTAAATGCAATCACACAGGGGATGTATGTGCTCTATCCCTTCCATCTATTGACTTTCTGCTTCCCTGCCCTATACAGCTGGCCACCAATTAGCCCTTGTTACATGTGATTGCACAGCTCACTCAGGCTGAAGATTCCAATCTCTCATTCTTCTGGCTTGGCCAAGAATCACACCAGTTACTAGCTAATGTAACCATAACAAAATGTACAACTATGAGATAAGGATCAGGAAGATACGCTTAATAGAAACTATTTAAAAAACAGTAGTGGGGGTGGCTGTGAGAACAAACCCTGTCCAAAGGTATATTACACACTGTTCTCTGCTCTCAAAGGCAACCACCACTGGGAGAGAGGATGCACAAGCAGAGTTTCAAGGAGAAATATGAGCTGGCTATATACCATGTGCCTGTGTAGGCTAGAGAATATCTTAGGCCATATGCCAAAGAAATGTAGAAGCAGGATTATCAAAGCTAAAAGTGGTAGTGAGGAGTTTGAAGGGGTCGTAATCTGGAAAAACAGGCACTACGATTTTGTCTTGCAGACTGATTTTTTTCCAGAATAAAATATTCTCAAGATATCAGTTAGCCAGGAGTAAGGTGGATTGAATTTAGGCAGTAACTAAAAAGTGCTGACTTAGAATGTCATCTTTATATCCTACTTAACTAAGAGTGTGGTATCTATACTAGTGTGTGTAGGTAACATTTATAAGTATATACTTATATATATATACTTTATTTGCCCATAAGTATCCTGAAAGTATTTTTCTTCCTGGTATTCTTCAAATACGTCAAAGCATTACTATCTTGGAACAAACCTATGTTTCACCTAACTCTGACTTGTAACGCTGCTTAGGAAAAGAGTATGACACGCAGCAAGGAACCCTTCTCCTTGTAGCATTCCCACCAGCATTATTCCTACCTTTGGCATTATTGTTAGAGAGGATATTACACACAATGACACAGCTTGAACCATGCCACTTTTCAGTCTCCTATTTTTCTTCCTTCCTCATTCTTATTATGAATGATTCAAGGCTGATTTTGAGCAGAGAAAATAATTTAAACAAGCAATTTTCATCTTTCTCTCTCTCTCTTTCTTTTTTTTGTTTAGTTTTTTTTCAAAGTCTACACTTACTATTGTGGGGGGAAAAAACCAAACAACAACAACACCCCCCAACAAAAGGAAACCAGCAGATATAAGCCATATTCATAAAATCAACAACAACAACAAAAAAATAGGGACCCTGAGAGGTCATTTAGCCATTCGCTTGTACCAGCCTCTAATGTCTAACCAGAATCTTCTCTGTGATGCTTAAAACTGGTGTATGTTTTCTCATATTCTATTCTTCCTGTAGCTGTTTCATGTTGTTGACTGATATAATTATTTATAGCACTGATATATCTCAGGCAGCTGGAATATAAATTCTAGTGACTATTTTACAGGAAAATGTGCCCTGATACGTGGCTTCCTTGAACTGTCCCTTATTGTCATGCTGTCCAGAGCATGGAGAGTGGCAAAAAAGAAAATAAATCAGCTTTGTTACTAAAACTTTGCATCCTAATTAAGCACTTCTTACTGAACATCCATCTTTTCCTTCACACCTGGGTGGTAGATGTTGTAAGAGTTTTGCATCAAGAGAAATCCAGGTTACACTGCCAGATGTCAGGGCAAGGCCACTTCTGTAGTGATTGCTTCTGGAGCTCATGAGACCCTTCCTCTGCCTGGCAGATGGTTCTGTCAAGGGGTGACAAGGGTGATTTCCCAGTCTGGAAAACCTTTTTTCATCCTCTTCTGTTCCTTGAGGGCAAAAGGCTAAAAAAATAGTGAGATTCTGGTCACTTTAACTGAACTTCATCCCTCTTAGAAAGGTCCTGCATTTCTAAGAGATAATTAAAATATAAAATTCTGATGATAGGCTCTTGACCTATATGCCTAGGAAGAGCTTATGAAAAAGCCAGTTCACAAAGTGTAAAAATAAAGAAAAAAAGTATTAACTAAGGCACTGTAGCCCTGCCCTTTATATAGAGCAGGCAAAGAGTGGAATAGATTTATTCTCCCCCCGCTTGGAAAACAACAAGCAATCTGAGTATTTTGGGTGGGATTCTATTTTCCTTGATTGTGCTAATAACATTAGATTCCTGTGGAGGCAAACCTCAAGCTATATAGAAAAAGTTTTGCAGTCAAATATGGCATATTATGTGATATCATACACAGCTAAATAGCCTGGGATGATTTTATGAAAAAAGTCCATGTTGTTTTCACAAAACGTGCGTATTGTATGGAGCAGAGATGACCACATTGTATTCGCACAACCTACCTAAGGCACAAACCTTGCTGCAGATAAAAAAAAGACTTTGTGATGGAATAATTTATCCCTCTGGGAGAAAATGAGTGTACTGTAGACCCCTGGAACAACAGAGAAAGAGAAGCAGGGGAGGTAATATGAGGAGAGGTGCTGTTGAAAGACATGGACCTGTTGGAGCGAGTCCAGAGGAGGGCCACAAAACCGATTAGAAGGCTGGAGCACGTCTCCTATGAAGACAGGCTGAGAGAGTTGGGGTTTGTCCTGGAGAAGAGAAGGCTCCAGGGAGACCTTGTTGCCTTTCAATACTTAAAGGGGGCTTATAAGAAAGATGAGGACAGACTTTTTCGTAGGGCCTGCTGTGGTAGAGGGCAATGGCTTTAAACTAAAGGAGGGTAGATTTGTACTAAGTATAAGGAAGAAATTTTTTTGCAATAAGGGTGATAAAACACTGGAACAGGTTGCCCAGAGAGGTGGCAGATGCCCCGTTCAAGATCAGGTTGGACAGGGCTCTGAGCAACATGATCTAGTTGAATATGTCTGTGCTCATGGCAGGGGCGTTGGACTAGATATACTTTAAAGTTTCCTTCCAACCCTAACTATTCTATGATTCTATGCTACGATCCTGCCATTACAGCAACTCTTCCTATACCCTTCTACAGAGTTAGTTGAGTTACAAGCGGAAAGAACTGGTCTTGTGGTGCTGATATATGGCTTTTATCCTGCAACTGGAACAGATGTAACTGAAAGTGTCTCTGCTAATTGCATTGGGAGGCTAAGAACGGCTCTACAAGGCGTTTCTGAAAAGAGATGAGCTCCCCTCTACACATCGTGACCCAGTCTCTTATTGATGTTAATGTTACAGGGGTAACCTGGGGATAGAGCTTGGATAAACTTAGTGACTATTCTGCGTAACTGCAGAGCTTGTGTGGAGAAAACAGGAAGAGTTGCATTTTTCTAACGGGATAATTTTTCTAATGATTCTCCGAAGCACAAGTTCAATGAAGGCACACAATGTACGGTAAGTTGTACCTATGTGCTTGTTTTATCTGTGTATTTGCCTATGAATGAAATGGCTAGTAATAATGCATAGACACTGAGCCCTGTCTGTGTGGGAATAGTAGGAACAAGAACACTTTCCAGTTTTCAGGTCAGGGCTTTCAATAGGTTCTCATTCTTTTGAAGGGACAGTACCTGGCAAATCCTATTCCTTTCTTTTACTAGTGTGAGTCACCATGCGCAAGCCAGAAATCATCTGCCTAGTAACCCAGCCAGGGCCCCCTCAGGGCAAACCAGAACTGGGGAACCAGGACTGCAAACTGAGACACTAGAGCACAATGGTCTCAAAGTCTATACATAGCTCAGTCAAAAATTATCGAGTGATCAGAACTACTGAAGTAATGGCTTTCTGCATTAACTAAATGTAATTTCCATTCAAGCAGTACTAAATAGAATGTTTATATTCCTTTTATTTTTTAAGTAATTCGATCCTTAAATCTGAAGCATTAGAATATGTGTGGTTTATTTGTCACAAAATGAAAAGCTTCATTTACTTTATTTTCCCTTCTTCTGTTTGTTAAATCAAAATTAAAACCAGCAAGGATTCATTTTGAAAATCTTGAAAGAAAATGGTTTCAATGTTTAGGGATTTCCTCTTTCCCTTGTTCTTGTCCATCTGTTGGTTTTCTTTTTTTTTTTTTTTTTAACTCAGAACTATCCTGCAGAATAAGCAGTCATTTACTCGTAATGACTGAAGAATATCATCCTGCAAATGTGAAGTAACATATGCAGTACTAGGCAAATAAGCTACACTCACAGCACTGTTCACCGCTGGAAGCAGGCACTCCTTGTGTGAGATACAGTGATACTGCTCCCCAGGAAGAAGTGATTGAAATCTCTGAAGCCCCTCAGGCTGCTTGGAGGCTGTGCTTGTGCTTCCCGCTTTGTGGGATGCACCTGCTTTTCTCAGATACCTGGGTATGTTAGGTATTAAAAATAGCTCATGCACCACGACCTGCAATTACACAGAGCTGCTGTCTGAAGTTCTGAGCAAGCCAGTAACCTGAAATGTAAGTGTGGTTTAGGGAATGCCATTTAACTGCATCACTTCAGAAATGGGCCCAAGTTTGAGATGATAAGCCTGCTAGAGACAAGTCCAGGAAAAACACTGCATTTATAATGCATCCTGAGTGTTTGTATATATGCAACCTAATGATGTCCCAATTTATATTCCACAATAACTTCTTTTGCTTGCTCCATCAATTGCTCTAATAATCTAAAGTAAATGGTCAAGAACTAAAGGAAGACATTTATAGTGTCCTGTTTACAGTGGACCCTGTAAATTCAGTGTTATCTCCATATTTTTCTAAAATGTTTATGTGCAAATGATTTTCATTCCAGTATCTTCATCATGCATGAATAAAAATATATGCTTAGCTATCAAAAGATAATTAGGTGAGACATGTATGTTTTGTCATAATTAATATTCTGTCAATAGGCTAGATAAGAAAGCTCCAAGGGTTAATGCTTTCCTGCTCTGTATCTAACATTGCCAGTGAATTTCTCTAGCTCACTCCATTAATCCAGTCAGCACAATGGATCAGGTTAGAGATGTGTCTCAATAAATCACTCTCAAGTGCTGGGGGTAGGAGTACCTAATTAATCAGCACTGTCATTATGTTTGACTTGTAGCTGCCTTACTGTGTATGGGAT
The DNA here is from genome assembly GCF_004027225.2 of Strigops habroptila. Lineage (NCBI taxonomy): Eukaryota > Metazoa > Chordata > Aves > Psittaciformes > Psittacidae > Strigops > Strigops habroptila. The sequence goes on from NC_044302.2 coordinate 84,899,318, forward strand.
GAGGATTCAGTGTATTTAACCCGCACACACTCTTAAACAGATCTCCAGTAGTGATGTAAATTTTAACCCTTGTATGGAAAAAGCCATCCCATGTTTCTATAGGTGGCAGATAAAATGTTTCTTACCAATAAAATAATCCACAGGCAATTTATTTTTCTCCCCCCCCCCCCTGCCCCGGACAGGAGCATTTTATCTACTCTAACACCAAACTTCTAAAGTTAAATGCACCACTACAGTTCATCACAGTCCCCAGCTGTACCTGTTAGCTTTCCCCCTCCCACTTCCCCATCCATCCCTTTTCCCCTCATTCACACTGCCCCTTGTTCTCAGGCCATTGCTCCCTAGAGCACGACTTCCAGCCCATGCTTGCTTTCACTCTGGCCAGACTCTCCTGCTCTCACATACAAGAGGCCTGTTGCATCAGTTGCTCCACTAACTACCAGTCTCTTTCTCTCCATTCCCTCTTAGCTTCTTTATTCCACAGGCATCCCTGGAAGCTAAACACACCTTTCGTGGCTCACTCTCCTCCAGCTCTAGGCAGCGTCTTGCTACCATAACACAGACTTTTTATTGCTCCAGCTTTTGAACTGCAGTTTAGCGTTATCTTCATAACTGAAAATGATTACATATTCTCTGTCAAAATAATTGCTCTGCTACGACTCTCTGCCTTGTGAATATTTTCTTCACCTCAGAATTCAATGAATTTGCACTGATCAGTTTTGTGTTATTTTAAGGTCCAGATGGGATCAGCCCAATTTGCAAGGTGATTTCTAGAGATACCAGCTCAGCCTGTCAGAATAAGCATTAGCAGCGATGTGGTGCTGAGCCCATGGTTAATTCCTGTCTGTGTGATTTCTGCAGCATTCAGGCCACAGCATGCAGAGTGCAAGGGCATGAGAAAGTGTAAGATGGCAGAGCAAATGGTGTTTCTGCTGATGGCAGGGCTGGCCCCTGGCAGCCTGCAGGAGGAAAAGGCTGTGAATACAGTTAGCCTGTGGCAGTGAGGAAACTGAGAGTATGGTTCCTCAAGTATAAACTGTAGACTAAGGCATAAAGAGGTGTAATAAGAAAAAACACACGATCAGTATCTCCAACCTCATCTAAATGTGCAGTAAGCCAGTCACATGCACATCTGTGAATTTGCCTCTGCTCGCAACATAAACAGTATCTTGGATAATTTAACTCTGGTATAAGAAGGCAATTCTTGTGGACCTCAGAGGAAAATTTGTATGTTCAGACCAGCCTGAATCTTTATCTTTCTTCAATGGCATAAAGCAAAATAGTATCCACTTTGAAAACACCTACACTAACAATAATATTTTTCAAGGTGTTTGGTTTTTTGGTTTTTGGTTTGGTTTGGTTTTTTTTTTTTTGATATATGTGGCTACTCTGTCAACTGCTTCTGATGTGATCATGAGTAACTGTATTAACTGTGTGTTGTGCTAACTCAGTGCTTATAACTTTGTGCCTGTTCAGACAAAAACACCTATGTGACAAATGAATACTGAATATTCTGAAAATGCAGACCCTAACTTTTCAAACTAGATGTGACAAAATTGTATGGTGTGACACTAATACTTTTATGTCTCGGTTTCCATCTACTTCGAGAAAAGATATGTCACCATTTAATTTTAAAATTATATTGAACAATTATTCTTTAATGTCTGTGGACAATTCCTGCTAAAGTCTGATCATTGAGGAGAAACTAAAGAAAGAATTTACAATCCTGTGTACTGAATTAGTTGCACAGTGAACAGTAAATGGTACGTGAAACAATGTGCTAGATGGTGGGGATAGTTCTGACACTACAGACAAGGCTTCCTGCCTATCCTGGAGCTGCACAAAGTGCGTGTTTTGTGAAAACATCCTGTTTCTGCAATGAACAGCGGTATCACACAAAGGCTTGTGTTCAGATTGCAGAACTGCCTCAGTCTTTGCATTTCTTAAGTTTTGAAAGCTTGACTTCTAGAATTGTAATGATCTTTTAGTGTACATAGCAAATTTCAAACATAAAGTGATATTTGCATACTACTCATCACTTATTTACAGCATATGGTTCACCCTACATCAGCTGCAATGACCTTCTACCACTCTGCAACCTGTGTATCAGCAGGATGCGGGTCACCCAGGCCCCAGTCGAGGGCTCCATCTCCATCACCTGTCTGCTCACTGCACAGAGGGGCAAACCCCAAGAGGAGCAGCAGGGCCAGCGCTCCTGGGGGAGCTCACAGGCTCCGAGCAGTAGCTTAGGCTACTGACACTGATGATATTGATGACAATTAGTAGAGTGAGATTAGAATGGAGATGAGGAGAAGATTCATCTGTTACACTCTCCATCATCTGTGTGTTGCCTCAGGCAATGTGAGCAGGCTGCTGCTTCAGTGGAGCTGCTGCTATTACAGACTAGAGCTAGCCTTCCTGTGAGATGAAACTGCTTGAGCAACTTTTTGCCAGTAGGGCTCAGAAAAAGCAATTTTTTGCTTTCTGTGTTTCTCAGGATAGGACTGAATGCGTATGTGGGTAGACCATTAAGTTCCTAGTTTTTGTGTGATACATTTCATACAAAAGTCTATTTCATATAAAAAGTCGGTGCTAAACCAAGTCAGTGGTAAATTGAAAGTGTCAATTATAGCAAACAAAAAATGGTTTAATTCCTAACCTCCTTCAAGCACAAAAATGATCAACAATTGAAAAATAAACTTACCTGTTGGCCCATTGTGAGCATGTCAGCTTCATAAAACAATACTTGATTTTATTTTCCTTTTTTCAGTGAGTAGTTACATTAATTACTTAACATGTTACAGAGATATTTTTTAATCCAGTAGTCTGTAAAAACTCTCATTCTCTGATACTTCAGTTTTCTTTAATATCATGAGCCACCAGTTTCTATTTTATTGGCCATGTACATTTCTCTAGAAAAAAAAGTAATGCATGTTGTTCATTGCAGATGATGTTTATATGTACATCACTTATTGAATGCAAGCATACATGTAACGTTGTGGACAAAGCTCATGCCACTTATTTTTGCATCATTGCTAGAGGACAATGTTAACTTTAGGCTTCAATAGGAGATATCCTTCCAGTATTATTTTCCCCTAGTACTCAACAACCAGGACCAGAACTCAAGAGCAACATTTCCTTGAATTGTTGCCTGCCCTACAGGCTTTGTTTATAGTTGGGACTCAAACCTTATTCTTTGTTTTTAATGGTGTTGCTCATACAAGTTGAAATAATGTGCAGTTTGCTGAACTGGATCCTTCTAGGAAAGACTGATCAAGCTTTCCTGCACATACATGCTTTTTTTATACTCCCAATGATGATTCTTCTTTCCCAGAAAAAAATCCTGATTATCCCTCTTTCCTCATAACTTTTGTGCTTATAGTCCCTTCCTTCTTAGCTTAGAAGATGTGTTATGCATTTGTAACATCCATTTATCATTTGGTTCCCATCTTTACCTTTGGCCCAACAAATATAAACAGATTCTTGGATATTTTAGGAAAACAGCTTCAATTGCTGTTTGACTGATCTTATTTTTTTTTCCTGTGGAATCTTCATGGCAGATAGGACAAGTTCATTTTTGTACATGGGTCTGACAACTAATCTTTGAGTCTTAACTAATAAATAGTTGGTATGTGACTGAAACGTAGAATATTCTTAAATACATGTGAATCACTAGATTGTAGAAATTTTATAAATCTCATTTTCACAGACCCTGTAGAGCTTTCCAGTTCATTAGGTGCATGTGAGTTTGAGAGGTTATCTGCCATTACCTCCACTGTGTAGTGTCCAGTATCACTGGAGAATTCACTTAGTAATTCACTTAGATTAGATAGCATTTGAATTGTGAGTTTATCAGAGGAAGCAGGCCCAAACTGTGTTCTTTAGAAGCAAATACATACAGCATAACTTGAACATAACTGATTGTCAGAAAATCAGTGTATGCTAAGGGATCATTATGTATTCTAATAAAAGATTAGCACCAGAATAGCAAACAGAGCAGGCACTTTCTGACAAGGTAAGGTAATTTTCTTCCTTACAATGCTGTAAATTTCAAGGAACCCCACTGGAATTAATTATTCTATATTTACACTAGCCTTTTGTAATCCTTTCCTAATGCTAGATCTTATATCTACCCTGAAACCAGTTTTCTTCTCTTCTACACATCTTCTTCTTAAAGTTGAACAACCAAAGGAGAAAGAGAAACTTGTGTAAACTATATATGTCTTATCACCTAAGGAAAAAGAGGCAGAATTTACTTATTTAAGCTAAATACTCACTGATTTTCAATAATGAAAAAAAGATGAAAAAAGCAGTGAGGCAATAGGCAATGGAATCAACATTTTTAGTACCATGTTAGTTAGAATAAATATTTCTTGTATATATTTTCCACATTTTATTTTAGATTTAATAATTACTAAAAAGTGACTAAGATTGTTTTAACTTCTAGGAGCATTTATCTCATTTGTATTTTTTTTGTGTGTGTTAGTGTTATGTGATTAAATCCTTGAGAAAAGTAAAGTATTGTTATCTTGTGTTTGTCATCTTGGTTAAATTAACCCAAGTAGAACAAATCATAACTGCACGAAACATTTCTAGAAGACCTTTTAAAATGTTTCTCATTATTTGATGTTGTTAAAGAGTATTTTGTTTTAACTAAGAACTTCCAAAATGGTATGAAGACAGACTTCAGGATGAGAAGTTGCCGGTTACTTTGCAGGAAAGCTCATAAGGTCATGGCATTTGGTTGTGCTGTGTGCTATTACACTGAGAAATGAAAGACAAGATGCTACCACCCAGTTATCAACCACAAGAGCCTTCATTCCACCTACTCATTGAGTGTAATTTATTCCATTTGTGTATCAAATCTAGTATTCAAGCCACGATATGGTTACCCTACAAGACACAACAGAATTCACCTTAGGCTGGAGCATTGTTATATTCCAGATGGCAGTCTTATTATAATGTAAGTATAAAGTGTTAGTCTAGAGACCAAAAAGATGTACGGGCATTTTTTCACTTGTGCAACTACAACAAGAGGGGGTTACAAGACTTTAAAACTTTTTATATATAAGACAAAGAATAATTGCCAAAGTCTGTTGAAAGCTCATATTTAGCTCAGTTGCACTTTGGGGCAAGAGATGCATCTACACTAGCAGTTCAGTAAATAGGATTTTGAATTTTTTTCCCCTGGTGCCAACACTGGATCTGTACTTGGTATTGTGAGATATCTACCTGAGCTATCTACCTGGAACCAAAGTCAAGTTCATTCATCCAGGATCTTCTTAGTATTTGCCACTTGGCATGCAGACACCTCTGTACCCATGAACACCTACAGCTGTCAAATTAACTGTTTATAAAAGTGTGTTGTGGATATTTGATCCTATCATTAAAACAGCTGCAAATCAGACCCTGGACCTTCACTCTGTGGTTACCTGTATGTTACAGAGTGTTACAGTATTATGTGATAAAGCTGGGTACTAATTCTTCTTCTGTCTTAACAAAAGTGACTTCTATTGAGTTTTGTCAAAGATAAGCAAAAGAAAAGAGAAAACCTGGTCTGCTTGGACCACCTCTGACTGTGAATTAAAGGATATCATTGGACAATTTTATAGATATATCAACCAACTATGATCAGTAAAAATTCTTTCTTAGGAATATATTTCTCCCTTTCTCCTCCTCCCTCCCTCCCTCCCTCCCTCCCTCCCTCCTCCTTCCTTCCTCCTTCCTCCTCCTTCCTTCCTTCCTTCTTCCTTCCTTCCTTCCTTCCTTCCTTCCTTCCTTCCTTCCTCCTTCCTTCCTTCCTTCCTTCCTTCCTTCCTTCCTTCCTTCCTTCCTTCCTTCCTTCCTTCCTTCCTTCCTTCCTTCCTTCCTTCCTTCCTTCCTTCCTCTTCCTTCCTTCCTTCCTTCCTTCCTTCCTTCCTTCCTTCCTTCCTTCCTTCCTCCTTCCTCCTTCCTTCCTTCTTCCTCTCTCCTTCCTTTCCTTCCTTCCTTCCTCCTTTCCTTCTTCCTTCTTCCTTCCTTCCTCCTTCCTTCCTTTCCTTCCTTTCTTTTGTTAACTACATAGAAGCACACAATCACAGTCTAACAAAAATCCTGTTTAGCCCATTGAAATATTACAACTCGGTAATAAGAAAGCGAGTGAATGACTTTCCTTCTAGCTTGGTTTTTTATGCTCTCTACAGCTGTTCCACATATAAACAAGAACTTCAGTGCATAAACAAAGACTAAGCATAATAGAGAGACAAATTAGATCCCTCAGAACTGATGATGTTTAGATTTCTTATTCATATTCATTAGTGTTGCATACTGCATGTCTAATCCATACTGAAAGAACTATGTAAAGTGGCTAACAATACTGGCCTCAACCATTTATCTTGCAAAAATAGTTCAATGCATAGAGCCCACAGAAAACCTTAATTTGCTAATAATTCTCAGTGAAAGGGGAGGAATAGAAGAGAAGCAAGTCCAGCAATGAGTTATTGAATTACAGCTGGAACAAAACTGTTTCATATTCAAGCAGCTAATTGCAGGGAAAACAGTACATTTCAGTCTCTAAACTTTGATGTCTTCGTTTTCCAAATATTTATTTATCCTGCACATGAGAGGCTTTATGAAGGAAAGTGTTCTAAAAGCTGCAGGAGACATTCAGGCTGAACAGTAGTTTACTTATAATTTACAGACTTGTAGTACTTAATATATAATGCAATAATCTATGCTGTGCCATTTGTCATTTGGACTAGGCCGCAGATTATAGCTTAGGGCAGTGCATCTGTGCACAGATCAGGCAGGAAATGGCTTAAAATCTTGAACAGCTGAGCGTGATGTCTCAGTGTAGTTGCAAAATTCAACCTCTGCTCCAGAGGTCACTGCATGCTTCAGTCGTGACAGCCCAAATTGTTAAGCATGTGACTAATATGCATACAGAACACAGGCTGCCTGATGTCTCTGCAATCTTGATGGCTGGTTAGCGGCTAGTCTTAATTTTATGTGACAATCCTATGTAGGAAGTGCGGGTGGGTGACTAAATGGAGCATATTGATGTCCCACTGGGTGTAGCCTCTGTTGTTTTGACAAATTCTCCTTAGCATTTATCAATCAGGCCTACAATGGGGAGTGTGCTGAATATCTAATTCAGACATGCTAGTCAGGACTAATAGAGCAAGATAGCATGTTATTCAATTTGTACTTGTTAGCGATGTCCCACTGTCACTGGGCAATTTACCTTCACACTTCACAAATGAAAAGAGAAATTTGCTGGGCTTCAAACACTTACATGAGTTACAAGCAAAATTTTAATTAGCATGTCATTACAGCAATAATTTATTGCTTCTCTCTAGTTGTCCTAGCATCCAGATTGCACTTTTTTTTTTTTTTTTCTTTAAGGAGAGATGTGCTTTAATATTTATGGGACAGGTACTTAAAAGAAAAATAAAAAAAACACCCTGCAGCAATTCAAAAACTGCATAATAAGATACATATCAATACGCTTTATTTTACGAAGCCTGAGACAGATTTATATGTTTATCACTTAAAGGAACATTTTGAGCTCTACCCTTACCAAGTATTAATGGATTCAGTAAGCAACATCATATAAAAGTCTGTTTATTTTAATCAACTTTTAAACTATGATAACATTTTTAAGTGCAATTTTCAGCTGTTGTTAAAGGAAGCTTAAAGAAAGTGGGGGAAAGCAGAGAAAGAAGATGTGTCCTCTAGAGAACAGTAAAGCAAAATCACAATTTTGTTATACCTAGGTAAACATTTGTAGCGAATTTTCAGCATATGGACACCATGTTATCAACCAAAGAAAGCCTACTTTTAGTAAATAGGGGAAAGATGGATCCCCTAGTTAAAGTCAATGAGAAGACTTGAATGGACTAGTCTTTAAAGGTGTTTGGGAAGCTCAGAGCATCCTATATTGTCATATAAACTGAAAAGGGGCTGCTCAGCATGTTGCAGAGGTGGTTCCTATGGCCTTTGGATGTTATTGTATTTATCTGTATATATTGGTTCACATACTTCTATATGGCAAACCACAACAGAACATAAAGACACCCAGCGCTTTATAAGAACTAGAGGAGGAAACGCAAGCAATCTGTACAAAGCAGAGGGGAGCTCAGAGATGCCTCAATTCCCTCAGACGAAAAGCAGAGTAATTTAGTCAGGGTTACTGCCATGCTCTGCATTGCAGGATGCAGGGCAGCTCTTTGAAGGCCAGCTCACTGTCTCTGTGGCACATTACTCAGAAACGTGGGCATGCTCCCATAAGCTATCTAGTAGCAGGTTCTCTAATAAACTGATGAATAAGCAATTAAAAGAAATGTGAGTAAACAGATCACCTTGGATGGTTTTTAGAGATGGCTGCACATGATAAGACACACTTTCAGATTCTTAGGGAAGCAAAATTAATTTGGTTCCAAGAGCATTTTTTTCATCAGTGAAAATACATGATAAATGAAATATTCTTATCGTTTTTATACAAACATTCCATAAAAACAATATGAAAACAGAATACATAATAGAAAAAGGGTCTGCAAGATCAGTTCCACTGTTTGTATATGTAGAACCACCTTAAAGGAAAGCTAATGAATTGCAGAGTTTAAATACACCAGGAAATGTTCATTTCTTCTGCTAAACATTATGGTATTTCATCACTTTCAACATTCTGAAAGAAAACAGTGTGATTTCACAGAAAGCCCATAAAATTTAATGAAAACTTTTGCTCTGAGTAATTTTTGTCAGTAAGAATTCCTTTCCTTTGTGACTGGTCCTTTCAGAGTGACAGTATATTTTGGCCTTGGTTTTGGTCTCATTTAAATTGGTTCAAAGGCAAAATTGCCCTATGGTTTTTTTCCCATCTCTTGGTATATCCAGCTTGCTGATGACCTCTCAGAAAGCAACTACTGTGAAAAATTTATATACATATCTAGCAAAAACTACATGTAATCTTGGTAATTTTTTCCGTGTGGGGTTTTTTTTGTTTTTTTTTTTTTTTGTTTGTTTGTTTTGGTTTTGTTTTGTTTTGTTTTGTTTTGTTTTGTTTTGTTTGGGGTTTTTTTAAATTCCACTCAACCTACAGAAAATGTTTATATGCTTATAAACTTCTGTCTTTTCTCTATCTGCCTCTATTCCCATTCCCAGTGTGTCCCTTATTCATAGAGTGCTCTGCTTCTCTGGTCATTTGCATGTCTCCCAAAGATTTACTGCTTTAGAAGGCTCACAGATACAACCCTTGCCAAGATGATATTTATTATTATTAGGCAGTAGTTTATATATTTCACAACTCAGCAGTTTTTTCTTTACCACTCTGTGTTCTTTTTCCTTACTTCTCTTCTACAGAATTTTTAAGCTCTTTTAATATATTTTCTTCTATTTTTGCAGGGGAACATCAAGCCCTAATCTAACCATTTAATCATGTAGCTATTCTTAAACGTTGTCTATTTCATATGTGTATATTTAATTCCCACCTCATCATCCTAAATTTGAAGCCTTTGCACAATTCAAATGTTTTTTGTTCTTCATTTTCTTGAAGACATGTCATTTGAATCTGCATACTGATAGCTGTAAGCAGTTTTCCCTGATAGTAGTGTAGAGCAGGTAGATTTCCTTTATCCAGGCTACCAAGCATCTGACAGTTATTTCCATTTGCCACATATAACCAGACATCTCACTGAAGGAGAGCTACATTCTTTTCTTTTGAAAGAATCCTTCCACTAAAAAGAATACTAAATATTCTGTTTAAGGGAGAATAACACAGCCAAGAGCTCAAATATGTAAAATGCAGTACTCTGTTTCGATTCTGGTGCTGTGCATTTGGTGAGATCATATTCAGAGACATTCATCATAGAAAAACCTACACCCATGCTATTAAACCTCTTTCTCTGCAGAAAAACATAGCTTAAACCTCATGCCAGCTGGGGCTGGTGCCTGTTATATGCTGCCTTCTGCCCCTCTGTTGCCAAAGCCAGTGATTTCTCCAATGGTTTAGCAGTGTAAGTGATCATTTTCTAGCACTTGCAAACATTTCCTGGGACTGTTTAATTTACTGAAATAGCTACAGTCTTCCTCTCCTGCATACTGTATACTGTTCTTGGCAGTGTTCAAAATCTAGAAGAAAACAGACCCAAAATATTTTTCTTTACTATGTTAGTCAAGATTTTGCTGGAGGGTATGATGTTACTCCAAAGAAGTTATGAGCTGCAATAAGGCAAGAAAAACTGAAATTCTATTGCCCATGTTATTCATGAAGGTAAAGTCAGTCATTATGAATCCCTTTCCTGACTTAATACCTCTGAGCATATGCAGTGTTTCTTCTCTTGGATTCTATGTTACATGAATAACATCCATCTTCAGCCAGCATTTCTTAAGAAACTTAGTCTAATCCCTTTAATATCATACTGCAATAGCGATGTGAATGGTCATCTAGTAGTTTTAGAAGAAATTGTACTTAGCTCTCTAAATAAAGTAAATCCATACCCAGAAATTGGGAACCTTGCACTTTTCTTAAACCCTATTACATACATGATGCAATTAGAAAAGATCAGTGTAGATTTTGCCTCATCATCATTAGAGGTTCTTATACTCTACATTAGATTTTCATCTGAATTAAATACTATCCAAAGCAATCAATCAATGGACTTGGTGATACTCACTGAGAACTTTCAGACTTGCTGGTTTTTTTTGAACATGACATATATATTACAAACATAACAGGTTATGGATGCCACCCAGGTATCTTGCACTGAGGGACATCTGTGTAAACTACAACAAAATGAAGGTCAAAATATAACACAGCAGGCTTTTGTGGGCATTTTTATGAGATATATTGATGACAACATTAGGCAATCCCTCACTTCTTTCTATTTTTTTTTTTAATGGAAAAACCTTAATTTTGAACTGAAAGACATTATTACAAAAATCATATCTCAAAACTCTGTGTTCTTACAGATTATACAGAAACAATAAGATGTACAAAATGTTGATTTTTTAATCTCCATAAAATACTCAGAACTCTGCTATCCTTTCATTATTTTTTTACATGTTCTTGACAATCCTCTGTCTTTTTCTAGAAGTTATGATTTAGCTTAAATACCAACTAAGCTAAAACTGTGAAGAGATTCATGAAGACAAGGATACATCAAACCAGGAAGAACTTACATTCAATTCAGTGGGCATAAGGTAAGGTCAAAAAGGCCCCACTCAAGCTAGCAAAGAAACTATCGACTTACTTTTTCTCTCTTTTCTTGTGCATTTTTTCCTCTATCCAGATAAACATTGGCATTTTAGCTCAGGGTCAAATCAAACTCTGTAACAAACTCCTGGCTTTATGGCTTCTCAGTTTTTCTCCATGACATTGTAACATCTCAACACATCTCAGACTAAAAGCACTCCTTTACATAGAATGTACATCTTCAAATCTAAACATTTCAACTGCCAAAAAAATCTGAAAGAAACAGAATAACATGGAGAAATATAGTTTTTCTGACAATTCCTAAACTAACAAGTCTACTCACTGAAAATAAAACCCGATTTTCTCTATATTAATCTAAGGAGATATCCTCAGTCTAGAAAGAACCTAGGCAAAATACTTCTGCATAGAACCATGTGGAAAATAGCTATCAGCAACCTTTCTCCTTATCTCCCACATTACATGGTCATCGGAGCAGCTACCTCACATACTTGCCTTTTAAACGTGAGAAGAGTCTTATGAGTGCACAATGCTGGCACTGTCATCAGGTTCATTCACAAGCTATAACTTTCTTAAAAAGGGACACATCATCACTTCAAAGACAGTTGTAAAAACAGGACTGAAGGTGAATGCATACTTCAAATATTGTGGAAGTAAAAGCCCATCATGTGGCTGCGCCTCAGCAAGGAGGGAAAGGCTGGACCCTATGCAACACACTCGCTGGACTACTGGGGGAGCTCAGAAATTCTCACTGAGGTTGAGGGTGTGTTTCACCCTCTCCATCTAAGGCTTCAGCAGGTCAGGAACCTCCACATCAATCTTCTTATGGTCATTCATAGCACCCAGAGAAGGAAGCTTGATAAACGCGAAACAGCCTATTTCTGTCTTCATGTTCTGTGGTGAACTCAGACTGCACTGTGTGATCATGGTCTGCTTGTACTTATCAGGGAGTGGAGGGTACTCTCAGGGTTAGTCTGCTTAGCGTCCTTCTGCAGTTACCTGTTCTCGTATTTAACCCTTTGACCCTTTCCTCTTCCTTTTCTTTCTTCAGTTCTAATCATGTAGCTGCTCAGGGAGGGCTTATAGATACTGCTGCTACTTTCCTCATCAGACAAACAGGTAAGCAGCAGCCAACAAGGGCAAACAAGTAAACAACAAGAACTTCCAATAAGAAAATGCTACCAAGTTTATATCTTGATATTTACTTAGAATGCTCTTCCACAGACTTCCTGTGCCTCTAGTAGTATCTCTGTATTTAATAACCATTATTGATTTATTTTTTTATAAATTTGCCCAATAGCTTCACGCCTTACTTAACTTTCAACTTCCTTCCTCTCACCCTAGCAATATAATTCTTTTGCTCCATAAAGATGAAGGTGATTTAAAGGCTTCAAAAGCATAAACAATGTGTGAGACTAAAAGTGAGTTCATATTGCATGTTTTATACATTTCTATATTTATCCCAACCTTACTAAAAGGTGAGTCTTATCATTCTTCTTGCATTTTTATTTTTGATGGAAGAAATTTCTATTTCTTTGTGGGGTTGCAACAACAATAACAAGCTTTCTGTGGAAAACTTTGCACTTTAAAAACCACTGCTCCTTTACAGGAGAAGAAGGAAGGTATGATGAAAGAAAAAGAATTCACAGCCTTTTTCATTTGCATATCATTTCAACAGAGAGGGGAGAAAAGCTCCTTCCCCGAGAGGGGAAGACCCTTTTCTAAAGTCACTTCAGGGATTTTATTTAAGTACAACTTTCTTCTAAATGCAAAAGATAAAGGGTTGATTTCTTGCATGGGACTGAACAAGGCCTTCCTTTCTCAGTATTTCTGGACTCTCCTATTTTTTTCTTCATTACTTTATGACTGTTTTCCCACTGAGTTTTCATATGATGTGTGAAAATGGAGCATTCTAGCAATAGTCCCCTAAGGGCAGCTATCTCAGATAGCACACCATTTCCCAGTACCACAATTGTGGAAGTCCCAGATGTCACATGATTTAGAGATTTGATCAACACTTTGCTTTATGAAGGCACTTGCAGGCAAACCAAAGGTCATGGGAAACTAAACTGACATAATCAAAACGTAAAAAAATAATCCTTTATATCTATCTGTGATTTTTGAAATAAATTGTTCTTGTTCACAATATATTAAGAAGTAGGTATTTGTGAGATATAACAGCTCACTGTGATCAAGATCATGTTTTCGTCTGCAAAAAATTTACTCTAATACATAAACTGTCTAGTTCATAGGTATTTCGGGGTATTATATAAACAAATGTGATCTAATCAGTAGTCCATAATTAGAGAAGTGATATGGTAGAATGAAAACAAGGTGGAAAGCTATCAGCACACTCCTTGTTTTTCATTAATTTCCCTGAAATCCTGGGTTAAAGCTTCTAGTATTTGTATTTGCATATTAACAAGTTGAGTTCTGTACAACTTCATGTACCCACGTTCTCTATACTTTCCATATACATATAAAGCAAAAATATGTTTTTATTTTTTTGGTGGGGAGGGAAGTAGGCTGAAACGAGAATCTAACAGTTTCACGTCAGTCACTTTTGAAGGAGAGGAAAGATCAGCTTCATCTTATGCTGAGATCCATGTGTGTCTTCACATATGTAAAATTAGACTTTAAATGCTTTGCTGTAGCTCTTTCCCAGTAATCCTCTCTTCGTTCTTTGTGAAAAATTAAATAGTCCAGTTCTTCCTTCAGGACCCCTTTTCCACAATAACGGTTAAATTGTTTGATGAGGAACTAGAAATACTGTTATGCGGTCAATGTTTGTGGGATGCACATACCACTTACAGATCTGAAACAAAACTGAATGAGTGGCATACTTCAAAGTATTTATCTTCTTCTTAAGTCAGTTACAATTTTTTAGGAATGCTGTCAAAATCTTCCTCGAATCTTTTAGGCTGGTAGGGGAAAATGATCAAAACAACAATCCATTTGTAGAAAATGTTATCCAGGAAAGTATTAAATACAATATATAAACTGCTCGTAGCTATGACAAGGTCTTTTGACCACTCTGAGGGAACATATTATGAAGGCAGAAAATGAAAGGTCTTTCATGGTCAGGGTGTTTCAGTGCTGAGGCTGATACATCAGCAACTGATACCTATTTGCCATGCAGACTGGTAAGTAACTTGGCACTACTGCCCTTTCTCTGACTTTTACTCTGTGGAAAACGGAGAAGGAAGAGATATCAATGAATATTTATCTCAGTCGAACAAAGATGTGTTTGATCTATTACTATGATGGAATCCACACACACCTCTTGAGCACAGATAAGATTTTATAACTGTGATTTCACACCATCAATGTTTGATGTAAAAGGCATTATAAAAGGAAAAAGATACATTTCACCATAGAACATTTTATTTTTATTGATTCTAGCTTCCAACATAAACTAATTTAGTCTTTATAAATCAAGTTTAAAAAACAGTTTGATCTCCCTTCTGCCTCTTCCACTCTTATTGGAACTGTACTCACAGTGTAATTTCAGTTTGAGTTTGTGTTCTCTGTATGCAGCAAGCTTCCGCTTCTAAAGCTTTTTTTGTGAGACAAATTGTTATGCATTTGATGCTATTTCAAATGTCCATAAGGACATGGTTGGTCGCTTATTGAAATGACAGGATTGGTACTTCCTTAAATGTTTGGTTAGAATCTTGGAACAGTGGCTGAAAGTAAAATAGATGATAACATGATTTTGAACTTCAGGACTGTCTCACTTAGATAACTCAAGGTCAAAAGGCTTCTTGCTTTCTCATTTGTAGCATTTATACAGATTTACTAACTAGTAGCAGCATCTTGCTGCATGTAAAAACCCCCCCAAAAAACAAAACAACCCACTTTATTTGAAAATTTGCAATTTACTTGCACTTTGATCATTAATTCAGGGGCTATTTAGCAATATAACCAAAGCCCAAATATTTTCAAGCTTACTCCTATTGAGACGTCACTTGCTGTACAATTTCTTTAAAACCAATAAACTACTTCTAAAGAAAGGATAACAACATCCAGGCCTTCATGGTTTGTAATTTTAAAACTATTAAAAACATTTGCGTATTTTTCTCTCTTTACTTATGTCTCTATTTTTTTCTTATTTGAAATATGTCTGGGCTGATTGCCTGCCCCTCTTTCAAAATTAAGTGCATGGGTATACCTTTGATTTTAAAATTGTAGAAGGTTTCTGCTTTTGTTTTTCCACTTTTGTATTAATAAAAATACTTTTTTGTCCTTTTTTTTCTTTTTTTTAATTGTGGCCAGTACATCTGCAGTGCAAATCTGAATGACGAAATAAAGGCAATTTTCTTCTAGTGCATGCCTTTTCCTCAAAAAAAAAAAAAAAAAAGAAAAAGAAATACAACTCTTTACAAGATACAAGACAAATGACACAAAAGTGAAAGGGCACTGATACAAACTGGATAGGCTTACAACATAATTGAATTAAGTCTTGTGTGCCACATATGATCACAAAGCAGGGCCATGTCTTGAGCACTCTGAATGTAGGGAGGCTGCCAGTCAATAAAAAGACTCTTTAAACTGGTTAAATGCATCACGAGCATGTGCAGAACCCTCCTAGCTAACAGGTGGCTGAATAAAACTCAGCTGGTGTTGCACAGGGCTATAGCATTGACCTTCTTTAGGATAATTTCAGCCCTCTTTTAAAAAAAAATTGTTACTGTACTTGGTGTAGTGGAAACAATTTAAGGATGAATAATTTCTTTTAGTCCCTTGAGGCACCGGTGGCTCCCTCTCACTCTCTCTCTCCTTTTCGGCGTCTCTCAACTGAATTAACATAAAGGAACAGTGACAACAGCAAGCTGAAAAGCGTAGCTGGTGGGAGGATTAAGTATATCATTGAAAGGAATTATGTTGTAAATGACTGGGAGGGGTAGGGGCTTCTGTTCCTTGGTCCCATCTGGTCTTTAAAGAATACCTTGTTGTAATTACCCCCAGATGGCTTTGTGCTACACTGGGTCTGGACAGCCAGGTGCCACTGTACCCTGCTGGGTGTGATATTCATTGCTACATGCAGTGACAAAAATGGACTTTATTGCAACCTAATTTCTTCCAGGGTATTACACAAATATGAAATGAACATAGCTTATCAAAAAAGAGCTTAGTGTGCCAGGAGCTGAAACTGTCACACCTAAGACAAGACTGCCTTGATATTTCACTTTTTAACAATTGTCTTGAAAGGTGGAAATATCAACAATTTACAGTGTTTGTCTGCTAATAAATATATATTATATCATGTTAGCTATTTTCCAGGAGCTGAAATGTTAAAATTACCCTAAGGCAATTGCTGGAAATGGTAGAGTAAAAAAGCCTGTTACAAAGTCTGTTTTGCGACAAGATTTGCTGTAGGCAAAGTTCAGGCCTGATCCTGGAAGACTCTGGCACACAAAACTCTCTCTCAGCCCCAGACTCAGGTCTGTCCTTCTGCCCTGGACACAAATTTTGCTGTTTCTTTTCTCTTTCTGTTGATATTGCTGCATTTATTTCCTGCAGTTCCTGGTAATTTTACTGCCAAAATTATAGTCTTACATTTTTATATCCTCTTCTGAAGCTATTCTAAAAGAATCATTGTTACTATTCAAAACTAAACCTTTTACCACAAAAGAAAAACAAAGAAGCTTGACGAAAAAATAGAACCATGGGATTCAAAATCCTGACTTCTTCGAAGCAACTAGTTCCAAAGCAGGGGATCAGCACTTCTTTCCTTGCTGAAATTGCGCAAATGTGTAAAGGAAGAAATGCCATATAGAGTACACCCTTTCCCACCTCTCCTGCTTGCCTGCCCTGCCACACACCTGCCCCCATGCCACTCAGGAGCCTGCAGTTTCTTCAGAAAAGAATTTCATGGATGCATGCGGGCAGCCTAGCTGCTGTCGTCTGAACTAACTTCTGGAGGTCTCATGGCTCTCTGGTGCTGTGCTGGAGCAAATGCAACTTCTCTCTTGGTATCTTTGCACACTACGATTTATTCTGGTTATTTCTAAGCTAACTATAAACTGACTAACATGGGTACTGCTAGCAGTAAGAGCCAGAATCGGGCAAGCCACTAAGTATGTACGCAGCTTCTCCAGCATGTTTTGTACAGTTCATGCACAGCTTCCTTATTCCCTACCAACATTGCCAGAGGCACCACTGAGTGACCAAGGTGCTGGTCCACAAACAGCAACGGTTATCTCAGCAATGCCTGGTCACTACAACGTCAACAACAGCATCTGCTTCTTTTCTGAGGTCTGAAAGGGAACAAAATGTTGATTGCCAGCTTCTTGCAGGTCCATTTAGTCTTGATGATGCCAAGATTGCCCTTCGCCCGCCTTTTCCTATTTTCACCATGTTGCATAGTCGAGAGAAGATGCAACCGTGTGGCAGCTGGTTTTCTGCTGCAAGTTACAAACATGCTCAGAAGATATTCGTAACATGTGAAAAAGTTGCTTTTTACATCTTCTAATCTACCTGTGAAAATGTGTAAACAGACTTATGTGAGTTCCTAGCCTTCTTCAATACTATTATCTGGTTAGTAATGTGCTTCAAAGAGAATACATTAATTTGCTCTAAGGTTCTTTTATTCTGACCTGACAATGTAATTTTTAAGACTGATATTTTTTGAGAAGGAAAAGGAATCTTAGACTGTAGAAAAACCAAACTTCCTTAAATATAATGACATTGTCCTATATTTTTTTATAATTGTCTCTATTTAAAAAATATATCAAAATATGACTATCCTTACCTTAATTCACCAGGTTCATGTTTTAACTTGGAAATTATTAGCAGACAATTACACTCTCCCATTTTCATAATTCAGCTGTTCTTTTTTTTTTTTTTTTTTTATAGGGAACCCTTGATTCTACTAATCTCTTGTTATTCAGACTTCAAATCAATCATATAAAAAAAAGAACTTTCCTTCAAGGTAAAATAGATTTTTCACCCATTTTCTGTGACTTGGGCAACATATTTTTATGAGATGTCTCTGATCAGCTCTTATTCACCCTTTCCAGGAAGTTCAAATTCATATATAAAACCTCAGTGTCACCTTCCATCACCATTATGCATACTCTCAGGAAATATAAGTGTTGCCCCAGAAACTTGCCAGGAAAGTGCATTAGTCAATCAGATCCTTCACTATGAGAAATGATGGGACAAATTTTGACATTAGAGACAAGGTCAGACTTATGCCGACTTAGTACTACTATGTAGTTGACCAGGATAGTAGGATATCTTTTCTCTCTCTGTCCCTCTCTACCCATCTCTCTTTCCTTCTCCTTCTCTATTTTCTGGTTTTGTATATGTATATATAACTCAGGGAGAAAAACTAAGATATCAGATATCTATAATTATAATACCTACCCTGTTAAAATCAGCAAAATTACAGTGTATGTGTGTTTTTCAGAAGTTAAGCCATAACTGAGATACTTACCAAAGCCATTATATATAAGAAGGTCATATATATGCCTAATATTAATGAAAACAGGCTATGTAAAAGTCATACATGTTTGGGAAATTAATTTTAGTACATGTAAACTTCTTTACGTGCATAATTTCCACTACATGAATACAAGTTAGCTATATAGAAATGAGGAAAACATCAGTTCTGGCTTTCAGTGTGAGTTATATTATTACAAAAATTGAAATTACTGATTGGAAAAATGAAATTCCCAAATCCTTCATTCTGATATTAATAAGACCCATCCAAGAATAAGAATTATGTGAAGCTTTCATATGAAACCCAGGGTTTGGTTTGGAGATGCCAGCTCTGTATTTCACTTGCCTCCCATAAAAACAGTACCTTTGACAAGCCTCCATCAGACTGCAAAACTCTTGTTACTCAGCTGCTTCCTTCACACCTACTCCTGGTGATGAAGAAATTTGATTGATAAGAGATGCTACATGTTCTGCTGCTGGACTTGTAGAACTTGCATGCAATGGAAGAAAAACATACCAATCCATTATTCTTTTAAGTAGTATATTGCCTCTGTACCTTGCCCACACTTGGTTTTGGGTTTGGGTTTTTTTTTTCAGACTGGAAAGACCTAGTAGAAGAGCTGGCTTCTCCTGTGTATAGATGACGACTAACATTTTGTGGAATTAATGATAACTAAATAAATTAAAGAAAGAATAGCAATATAATTTTAATCTGTGTGACTTGATGACATCAGTTAATCTAACTTTTAATCTTCACTTCAGTATTAGTTTTAAGAGATTATGCATTTCTAAGCAATTTTTACAACCTATGATTAATGATTACCTTCTGAATGTAGGACATTAATACAGTCCCTCAGTAGGTATGTTCATCCAAGAGACTGAATGTTTACAGGCAAAGCAGAATCACAGAGAACAGGAGATGACATTTTTATAGATGAATGCACTGTTCTGTCAATAACACTAAAGCGAAGCTGTGTCATATTGAACCGTTTTGTGAGGAAGATCTTGTGGTGATGAGCTCGCACACTTAAGGCACTTTTTCGGTTGTTTGGTATTGTTTTGGTTTTATTTTTTTTGTGGTGTTTCATATTTGAAAAACTAAAAATTTTTCTAAGAAGCATTATATGGGTAGCAGTGACAATTTCTGTTGAGCATTTCTCAAACTTTTGTGGGTTCCTGTTAACCAGGTTATGATCCTGGTTTAAGACGTACCATGTACAGGATGCATATTCAGAGTTAGCATGGGTTTAGGGTTGCATATTAGTTTTCATTTTGTGTGGACTTTCTGAACGTACCTAAGTAGAAACTAAACAAGATAATAAACTTACCATAACTTAACACAAACAAACAAACAAGACATTGTCACCCTTCTGTATTTGGGCAAGACAGTAATTCCTGAGAAACCTCTTTGTTTCAGTGCCGGATGGAGAAATTCAAGATGCTTAGGTGAAAATACATAAGGACAGACATGAAAATGCAAAAAAGAAAGCACAAGACACCCGAAACTGTGCATCTACAAACACATATATGTAGCTAAGAACTCTGATGTATTTTATCCAGTACAGGATGCATGACAATTAAATGGCATAAACTTGGCTGGAAAATAATGTCTATAATCTCTGAATTCACTGACAGTGTGTAGAAGCTATCCTACTTTGCTAAGTTATTTGGCTTCTGAGAAACATCTTATTTTGAGAGCTTTAGGGTAAATCAATGTATTTATTGGAAATAAATTTTTGTAACAAGGTCTGCTCTTATTAGTTGTCAGATTGATCAACTTAAGGCATGGTGTAGCATTGCAGTGCAGTTTTAAAAGTGGCAGCAGAAATGGAAATGCTCCTCTGACAAAACAGCACGGCCTTAATGAGAAAAATATGACGCATTTTCAAGCCGGTGAGTTGAGTGTAAATTTTCAGTATTTGCTAAGCTGAAAGCCTTATTGTTTCATAGTTGGAATTTACAAGTAATCAAAAATGGCTACGTTCTAGTGCTGGGGATCTTCCACTCAAATTTCACTCAATAAGCTTTCAAACAGTCTTAAAGTCAAGCCAGACCTCAAAACATACTCTAAAAATCTGTGAACCCTCTTCTACACATGGACATATCTTTTCAAATATTATTAACCTGAATCACTTTGGTGATTTGTGGCCCTTTATGAGAAGGAGCCTTGCAGTGCAGTGTGGTTTCCAGGGGCAGAGTATGACTCACAGCAGGGAACATGCAGGTGCTGTAAAGTACTACTGAGCCCTGCCTTGAAAACTGCAGGGTTCTGCATTTGCTAGCATTACAGTGCTTTAAAGGAGGCCATACAGATGTGTCGCAGGGATATTCTCACTGACTCTCTATTTATAGAGTACTCCCAGATTTGTAGTAGTCAACCCTTAGCTGGGGTGGTGAACATGTGAGTTGAGCTAAGATTGGGGTCTAAGACAGAAGGTAAGGATGTGTGCAGGAGTGAGTGGTGGGATGAAAGATAGTGAGTGTGCAAGGGTGATCAATAAATGAGATTCCTGGGAAAGCAGGAGGTGGCAAGCATTGGCAGTCGCCTTCAACAGCTACTTCTACCCAGCCATGTTTAACTGCCTCCACCCCTCATCAACCATTTGGTTCATGGCTGTGCACTGTGGATTTAAGACACAGCCTAACTCTCTCTAAATTCAGGTGAGCCTTTCTACTGATTTCAGTGGGAAGACAACCCCCTGAGATAACATTTAGTGTAATGTGTTTATATACTGTTAGCCTCACATTCTCTTTACATTTTCCTTTTCCTCTATAACTGCTGCATAACTATTTAAATGGCAAATACTTGGTGGGCAAGGACATCTTGTACACTGACACCTAGTCCTAGAAGGGGCATTTCTTTTGTGGAAATAAATGATAGAAGTAATACACTAAGAAACCTACCTGTAAGCCTGGTGCTGCAATTTTAGTTCTGGCAATAGTCTAACCAATGCAAGACCACCTGTGGTTGTGGTCTTCCATTCTGTTTTATGTAAACAATGCAAACCAGAAGAAAATAACTTACTGTTCTAGCACACTAGAATGTGTGCACTGAAATTTTGGTTCTTGCTTTGTAGGTACCTACCTCCTTTGACATGTTCTGAAAAACAGGTCATGGCACTTAAACAGTGTAATATTGAGAAGGATTTGTGTCTTGTGTAAATGTTATTGCCACAGACTAATGTAGTAAGATTACTACTTCTACAGATTTAAAGATGACATAGGTGATGTTTAGGTTGTTTGGTTTTTTTTGGTGGGGGAGTTGTTTGTTTGTTTGTTTCAAGGACTCTGCAACGTACCTAAGCCTATGTATAAGGCTAATTGGAATTATATAGTCTTTATAATGATGAAAATGTCATACCATGCAATGGTCCAGTATTATGACTACCATGGTGTAAAATCTTTTCTTTTAGGTTAGGTATCAGTCTGGTTTTGAAAGTTATGTACTAAATTCACAAATCTCATTTTTCTTTTGAATTTGTTTCCCTCTCAGCACCCTATTCTGAAGTGATATTTTGTAAGCGTTGTGCTTACTCAGATGCCATCACACAGAGTGAGTGATCATTCCTGCCTTTTAATGAGCACGAATCACAAAAGACAAGATTCTTCTGCTGAGTGGGAGGTGGATGGTGTCGTGGTTTAAGCCCAGTCGCTAACTCAGAACCACACAGCCACTCCCTCACTCCTCCCCTTCTTTCTCCCCTGGCTCCCAGAGGGATGGGGAGGAGAATCAAAAGAATGTAACTCCCACGGGTTGAGATAAGAGCAGTCCAGTAACTAAGGTATAATACAAAACCACTACTACTACCACTAATAATGATAAGAGAAATAACAAAGGGAGAGGATACAATTGCTCACCACTCACCGACTGATACCCAGCCCGACCCGAGCAGCGATCTGGGCCTTCCGGGTAACTCCCCCCAGTTTAAATACTAGGCATGACGTGCTATGGAATGGTACGGAATACCCCTTTGGCCAGTTTGGGCCAGGTGTCCTGTCTCTGCTTCCTCCCAGCTTCCCCTCCTCCCTGACAGAGCATTAGACTGAGGAAGTCCTTGGTAGGAGTAAATATTACTTAGCAAAAACTAAAAACATTGGTGTTATCAGCGTTGTTCCCAGGCTGAAAGTCAAAAACACAGCGCTGCACCAGCTACTAAGAAGGAGAAAAAATGACTGCTGTAGCTGAACCCAGGACAGAAGGGAAGTTAAATTCTAAACCTTAATGTTCTGTAGTAGATGATAAAATATGGAAACTTTCAAAGAAAATCTTCTTCAGATATTAAAAAAAAATAACTCGTTTGTTTGCAATATAATGAGTGCTCAACGTGCTCAACATATTTCTGCAGTTAGTGGAATATTTCATACAAAAACCTATGAGGAACAAGAATGCTCTCAATTTTCTACTTCTCTGCTATTTGCAATTACTTAGTGCACAATATGCTTTTAGAGTAGCATCTTGAAACCAGAGTACATTACATAGACATTGTGTAGAAATCTACAACAACAGTATCTTGAAAGGAAGCACTCATATCAGTAGTCCTTTTCTTTGACGTTTAAACTGAACGATAAATTTTTATGAGCTAATTTATTTTTAAGTTGAAGAGGTTATGGTTTCTAAGGACCAGAGAGAAGCTTGTCCTGAAATACATGAAAATACACTTTTGACTAACAAAAACAATACCACTATTGTTAACTGAAATTTAACATGGTGATCAGTAGTAATATTTTCTTATACATATAGAGAAAATTGTATTTAAGAAAGCACTGAAAGATGTGTCAAAAATTAATTGTTCAATATATCTAGTTTTCTAAAGAGGAAGAGAAAGAAAACTATTAGGTAAATTTTGTAAATTATGTGATCTGCTGCTATTGGAAAGTTCAATAAAGGGGCTGAATAAATTTCTAGGCTCTTGCAACCAAATTCTTCAGATCATTTGGTTCAACCTGTATTTAGGTCTTCTTGAGTGGAATCAGTTTCAGCCAGATCAGCGCTTGCACTAGCTTCCTGTGTTCATCATAGATGTCCCATGGATTCAGTGAAATGAGCCACAGCCTGTGTTTCTATCATACTACAGCAACTACATCAAAACATACCTTCTTGCCTATATAATCTCTCCACATTTTCCGTGTTGTGACTTACAGCCTCCTGTGTGTTTAATCTTGGAGAAACGAAGGATGGTTTAAAGAGTAATAGAATGAAAACTCTATGTGTTTTATTTAATATTCTGATATCTCACCATCTGATTAGTCCTTTAGACCATAACACCTCTTGATCTCCTAAGACTGCAAACTCCAATATGTGTGAACAAATATTTCAGTTTGAAATGTTGAGCAGACAAGGTACAGCTAAAACTATGCAAATTAATTTTCAATAATTTATCCTCAAGAACTCTTACTGAGTAGTTCCTATGGACTTCTGCAAATGCAGAGCATAGACACAAAGATCTTGTAGATAAATGGAAATTCCAATCTATTTATGATAACAGTTAGGACATGTCTTCACTCAAATCCTCTTCTAGTTAGATATGATTGCCACTACAATACTCTACAATTGTGAAGATAAGATGACAGTATTCTCTGGCATTTAATTCTTCTCTAATTTTTTATTTTATTTCACTTCATACTGCATCCTCCAAATGCAAAACTCTAATAATTTGTCATTCACATCTTACAGTGTGGCAAAATTGCAAATTAAATTAGGAAGGAATGGCAAAGCATGTTGCCCATCTATACTGTAATCAAATATCTCCCTAGGTCTAACCAGTAAGAGCACAAGCCAGCTGAAATGCGTGTACACATCTTTACACGATATTCTCAGGGTCAGCTGAAGCAAGCAAAAGATTGTGTGGATATTCACTCCTCTGAGGCCTGCTGCAGTATTGATTCTTTATTAAGGTACTCAGTAGCAAAAAAAATTCTGCATGATTATTCAAACATGCTCCTGAAAACACTATGAAATATCCTTTGCTTGACAATACCTTCTGAGACAAATTTTAATGCACACTTTAGAAAATAGTCCAGTAATAATTTCGAATCAAACAATTGACTTAAGAGCCAGAAAAGTCATATCCCTATGGAAGAGCAGTACAAATTATTGAAAATTTCTTATTCTGCTTCTTCTTGGATATTGATTCATTTCTGTCTAACAGGAAAGAAAGAAAACTGCAATTGCAGAAGTGCTGTTCGCACTACTATACTTAGAGGTCTATCACATTTTCCAGTATTAACCCCTATTGTCACAGGTTTCTAAACTCAGCATTAGCCTGGCATCAAGAAGATCAGCTGTTCTTCAATGTTTGAATCCTAAACTGTATTATATTTTAAAGCACTTTGGGCCATATTCTGTTCTTAATTACCCTGTTATAAATCTGGACTCATACCATAGAAGCCAAGCACAGTCTTTCCATTCCACTTACTGCCATTTTCTAGGAGGAATTCTGCTCTAAAATAATGCATGAAATCAACATTTCTAGTCTCCTAATAAAGACTTAGTGATCTGGAGATTTCAAAGAGGAAAAAAAGTATTACCATGACCCTTATCATAGTAGTAATTGGATTATGTTTAAACTCGACAGGATGAACATATTGCACTTGAAAACTTTTTGATTCTTATCATGTCTTTAAGTGTGCCAGAGGAGGTTTTATGACTCTTAAAAGATTGCTAGGCATTTTATGCTATGTCATCATACAGAAGAGAACTAAGTTCTCTCTAGATCAGCATTTCTTTATCTGCCAAATAATTTGCTCCAGTGGCAGTGAAGAGTTAGCTCTTGTGGAGAAGCATTGATGATGTATGAAGTGGATGGAGCTTTAGCAATGTGTGGTACAGTTCTGGAGGGATGGGAGAAGGTGTATTTGGTTTCAGATTTCTAATTAAGAAAACATCTTTCAAAGTCTAGAACCCCGCATTTTAGATAATGTTATAGTTCTAGGTCAGCCACCTACAGAAAGTAGTTTCAATATTAAAGGTGATAAATCTGAACTGACTGTTGAATCCTGTATTCAGTTACTTGATATTTTTTCTGAACAGTGTGAAAAAAACCCTTTATGTTAGCTTGGTGACCTTAAAAAAGGAGAAACGAGGTATACCTATTTATTTCAATTCACTCCAAATCAGGATCTAAACCTGGAGGATAACACTTTAACTGTTATTTAATTTTGTTCTCATGAAATTGATGGCAAGTAACTTCTTAACTATGATTTAAGTACACACAAAATTAAACTGACTTTAATGAAATTTTAACAGGTTCATCATTTAGTAGTTTTCAGTCCTTTGAAAGGGCAAGCTGTAGGAAAAAAAAAAAGAATACTCTGTCATACCACATCATCAGATACCATATTTTAAGTTTTCCTACCCTGCCTCAGTCAAATACTAGAAATAATGAGAGATCAATCCTAATTGGAGGTTGACTATTTTGAGGCTTTCAAAAATGGGTTTGTGTATTATTTTTAGATTCATTTATAGAAAATTATCTTGAAAACTTTCTGAGGATCAGCCATGATTACAGAAAAACTAGAGGCAGGCCTGAAATAAAGAGCAGATGTAAGAGTCATTAGCATGGGAAAATCTGGGTGCAAACTTCAGAAATAGCACTTCTGCTGAAAACAGTCCTACAATACATCATTGCACCACAAACTGAAAAAGAAAAGCAACTTTCAAATAACCTCTGAGGACTAACGCAGCCAGATGTTTCACTCTAATTTTCTTGAGTTAAGGAAAGAAAAAGCAGACTTTATCACAGCCATTAATAAAATCTACTGCCATATTGCTATAGAAATGAATCACAAGTGAGATTTGAAATACCACTCATTTGCAAAATAGATGCTTATTTTACAAAGCATTTAAAGCATATTAAGTGACCTATAAGGATCTATTTTTCCTTCTTCTCAGGTACAGTTCTGAAATTAGCATTGGAGGACTTGCTTGCTTTAAAGCAATATACATGATAATGGTGCTTTCACTCATATTAACCCCACTGTGAAAAGGATTCTGTTAAGAGTGGGTTAACCACAGTGAGTGGGTTAAAGTGTACAGAGAACGGGTTAAAGTGTACTGAACCAAGTTTATTGAGAGAGACATGACAGTGTTGTGTCTTGTGGAGCACTGTGTTGTGGAGGGATGTTGCTGTCTCTCTAGGTGATAGAGGAGCCAGTGACAAAATAAGGTAGTGACCCACTCAGAGATGTCTAACATATGCTGGCACAGATGCTACCAGACGTCTCCCACAGGGAATGAGACAGGGAGTGATTATTGAATATTAGGGAAATTTGTACCAGAGAGGATTAAAGCTTCTTTCTTTTCTTTTCCTGTTTTGGGGGAGGGGAGGGGAAAGGAGAGGGATCATGTCGTTGCCCTGCTGTAGTGGAGAACAAAAGACAAGCAGCTGAAGTTCAACTTCATGAGCTGCCCCCCTCTTGATATATGTAAAGCCACATGTTCAAGCAACAGTAGATTAATGTGGAGATCTTTCATCTCTGGAGATAAGAGTTTAAATCTAGGTCAGATCCCTATGGTAGTATTTTGAGATTAAATATATATAAAAATGCCCATGCTATTTTTGCTTCTAGAAGAGAATAATATACTTCACTGCCACATTTTGCATTTTATTTTGTAAATTAGTTGATTTCAGCAGTTTTGAAATTCATGTACATATTAAATGAATAGGTTATTATCAAATTTGTTTGTTGGACTTTTTTTTTTCCTCTGTTGCCCCTATTAGTAAGAGGCATAAAGCAAGCTCAACATAGGGATACACAAACACAGACCACTAAAAGAACAAAGGAACAAAGGGCCAAATTTTGACTGAGTGAAATTGCCCATATGGGGAATGCTGATAGTTCAAACAGAATCAAATATACATATAAATACTGAATAAATACTGAATAAAAGTACTAGTTTTGTGATACATTGTGGAGTTCATTTACAAAGTTTCACAAAATGCATGCCTGACTTGATTACAGTGTACCAGAATATAGTGCCACTGTCTGTATCAAAGGTTTACATTGGTCCAAATTATTGACATAGGTA
Organism: Strigops habroptila; assembly: GCF_004027225.2. Taxonomy (NCBI): domain Eukaryota; kingdom Metazoa; phylum Chordata; class Aves; order Psittaciformes; family Psittacidae; genus Strigops; species Strigops habroptila. Next base: position 84,926,980 of record NC_044302.2, read on the forward strand.
AAATGTCTGGGAAATAAAAACACTGTTCTGCCCAATCAGGTATGAATTTGACCAAAATAGAAGCAAATTTGGGAGTATTTCTTTTTTCTGATACATCTTTCTTGTGATATGTCTGTGCACACAAATGAAGATTTTAGCAATACAATAATAAATTGAATATTTCATTAAACTTTTCTTTGTCCCTTGTAGTTTGTGGCCTTTAAGAGATATGAGTGTATTAATGGGCAAGAGAATCCAGGGCTGAAGATCTCAATTTGTACAATGTACCCAGAAGGCAGACACGTGTTCTGTGGGAAGGAAGAGTGTTGCTGGCTGTGCTTTCCCCATTCAGTTTTTGAAAACGACTTTCCCAGTGAAGCAAGAGGTGACCTAGTCTCTTCAAGGGGATTTAATTTGCAGAGGTATAACTTCAAAATTGCTCTTGCAGAGACTTTGCCTACAGAAATTTTATGTATAAGCTGTACACCAGGTTTTGGATTTCTAATCTGTATTCACAAATCTAGTTCCTTTGTTGCAGCAGGAATGTTCCTGATTTTACCAACAACAGCTGCAGTTCTGAGAACCATTTGGCAGGCAGAAAATGTTTTCAAAGAAAATAATTTTGAAAAGAGAAATTGTCATCACAGGACCCAACTGAAGCACATTAACCGACTCAACTGCTCTTATGCTTAATCTTTCACACCGTGGTTTCTCTTCTATGTTTGTTTCTCAGGTAGTAATTACCATGAAGACATATTTTTCTGAAGAGAAACTTCAGGACAGGGAACAACTGACATGGTTTTCTTATCCAATCCAGGAACGTCATCTACATAATCACGTTCTGTCTGTATATGGTCTATGGGATTAGCTGGATCTCCTGTTGTTAATAGTTTCTAAAACTAGGTTTTTAAAGTGTTTTTTAAAGGGAAAAAAGTTTTGCCACTTCTACCCTCCAAAACGTTTGTCTTGGTAAGGAACAGACTCTGCCATCAGCACATAAGCACAATTTAAGCCTGTAAAAATTTATTTTAGGGCCTACTTATTAGACTATCCTATTTATGTGCATGTATGTCTCACCACCATGACAGCAATAGAAAAAATCTTTGAGTAAACTAACAGGTTTCCTATCCTTTTTTTTCTTCCTTAGAATTGTTATCTTCCATCTCTAATGTTCTTCGATTATCCCAGGTATACAGGCCTGAGTCATGTGGCTGCTCTTCTGAATCTTTGACCAAACTCTTTGATGGTGTCTCCAGGCAGCAGATAGACAGATCCCAGGCATAAAGACAAATTTTTTCAGAACAAAATTCAGACAAACTCTGGCACTCTTTGTATTTGCATCCTTTCTGAAAAACTCTGAGGGAAAATTACATGTCAGGACTTTTTTTTGTTTTGTCTTGTTTTGTTTTGTTTTTTTAAGTTCTGTGCAAAATGAAGTGGATTTTATGTAAAGTTTCAGTGTACTCTATTAGTTTCTGTGAAGGTTATTGTCAATTATCAATATGCTCCTGGAGGTATACATGACAGTTCAAAACCAGTTTTGCTTTGAGAAGCTTAAAATATGAGGATTAGACGTTGTGCACCTTAGTTTAGCAATCTGGATGGATACAGCATTTTTGCATGACTAAAGCAAGCAAGATTGGCTGCTTAATTATACATCAAACTAGAAAAAATTTGAACAAATAAATGGGGGTCTGTGTGAAGACAACAGCTAGACATGAGAACTACACATATTCATTTTTTATAATGAGCCTTTAAAAATGAGCTTCTTTTTTCTCCTGGTTTTATTTATATCATTGCAGGTTTAATAATATTTTCTCTAGAAGAAGGGAGTGGAATAACGCAAGAGTAATTCAAAGAGATACATTGATGGGGGTTGTGAGATAGTCTGGCACACAGTATAAAAATGGATGTGCGAAAATATCATGCAGCTAAATCAGTGCCAGAAAATGATGCCATCTAAGGAGTGAAAGCAACATAGTCAGCTACATGACAGTATGACTTTGATATAACCCTACAGGCAGTTCTACACCCACAGGCAGTCAGCACTAAGCACAGCCACATTGCTGGCAGTGAATTCATACAAAGGACTAGCCACAGGCCATGATGCCACTGCAGAAAGAATATATATTTCAGCATTTGACATCTTGCTCTAACAGCTGCCAAGTTTGGCTGTAGCTATTGACCTGATTGCTCAAGGACAGAGAGGAAAAGAAAAGAAGCAATATAGGCAAGCAATAGACAGAGATTTAAAGATCAGAAGCATCCATGTAGATACACTAGCAGACACACTGCCCATAGGCGCCAAAGATCCTCTTAGAAATAAAAGCAGTATAATTATACAAATGCAATCATGTTTAAAAAGCTTTAACATAGTGAAAATGAATAATAATAATAAAAAAAATTACTATTTTTGGAAGGTACCTGGCCCTTGGTTATATTCTGAAGTGTTTCACTGCAGTCTCTCATGTCTGCATGCATAAGAATATTCAGTATCTCAAGTGATTCTGAATTAGAAACATTTCAAAGGGGAAAATTGTGCCCAGGTAACTGATGAGACATTTTAGTCCACTGCATTGTCAAAGTCTACTCATTTTTAATGGCAAGGAAAATAACTAAAAGCTGTTAATTTCCAGTGGGCTTTCCACATTTTTACACTCAGAATTTCTGATTTATCATAACCCTTGATAATACTAGACTTATACTTTCTCTTTTCCTTCTCTGTTGCTGTTCTGCCCAGCAGTAAAATCTCCATGGCAAGGATTGTCATTTACTCCAGGGCTGATTTATCAGTGAAAGCTAATGGGGTTGTCATGTCCCCTTAAATAGCCATTAACACTTCCCCCTGTGATGCATATTACGTGTCACAACAAGCATGTAACTGAGCAGGTCCACTTTGCCATTGCCAGTCCACTGAGGCAAAATGCAATTTGTTTGTTATTGAGATAAGATATAACGAAACTGTTCATTTTTGCTTGAGAGTAAATATATTTTATTTTCTACTTATTTCTGAAACCAAGTAACAGAGTGGGTTTCCACCTCTATGCCAAGGTTGCATTTAAAGGCGCAGATGTGAAGAAAACACTCATATATTTGTTATTCCCTTTTAGAAGCACGACTGTGTAGCTCCCTCGCGATACATGGTCTAGTTCTTCGTGGTCTATGGCTGAACTATAGAGCTAAGAAGCTGTTACAAATGGAAACTATGAATGTTTTAGCTAAAAGATAAGGACTAAAACTATTAATTCTCTGTTCTTTTGATGTCGACTCTGTCCAAATTATTCCAATATTTGTCTTAATAACAGCAATGAGTAGTTATGGTTCTAATACAAAGAAAGACATGCACAAAACTAAAGGAAAGCAAGGTTTGGGAATTTTTTTAAATATTATACACTTCAAAATATGTTTAAAAGTATAGGTTTTTCTCCAATATTTCCTTGAAAGCCCTTTTAAAAAATACATGTTCTGAAAAATGTATTTTTTCTTTTGCGCTTAAGGGTGGACTTGTGCATTTGCTTCTATGCTTTAAAGGGATGTTTGTAATGATTCGAACTGTGAAAAATGGTAGGTAGGAATCTACATTCATATATACCAGAAGCCTCTACAGTTTTTATGAATTCTGTGTGTTCTGGCATATTACTTTATGAAAAGTAATTACCGACTTGCCAGATGAGTCACACTTTGACAGCTACTTTAAAAGTGTGTTCTCTCCAATTTGGGTAAAGCAAATGGACAAACAATGAATAACATAGGAATTGTACAAATAACCAGAGTAATTCAGCATCACAAGTCACTTGTGAAATCTGTAATATGTGACGAGATTAGTAAGCAAATATAAGTACAATTCAGTACAAAAGGCAGCCTGAAGTTTTAAAGGTGACTTGAAAGAAATGTTGATTTGTTTATTTTCTCTGAAATGAGTCTTGGGGTTAGTTATCTTTTCCTTCAGTTTTTGAGAATGTGAAAACAAACCTTTGATATCTATCTCTCTTCTCACCCTTGACGATATAAAAAATGTGAAGCCTGTGGCATTTTTTTTTTCATTGGTTTAATTCATGGTTTTCATTTTGTTGGAGGGAGATGATGATGCAGACAGGGTTTGCCAGCAATTGAGAGGAAGATATTGCGAAGGGAGGTGGATGTTAAGTGTTTAATGAAATCATCCTTTTAAAAAATATTTAATTTGATCAGAAAAATAAGTTTTGCATTCCTCTTTGGTTTTGCAATTTTCTTCCCCACCCTTGTCCACACAAAGCTTTTTCCTTGGTGTCCCCCTCAGACTCTGTCAAATCTGACCATTCAGTGGTAGGAGGTGGGCCACTGCGATTGCCCCTCAGTGTCCTGTTGGTCTGCAGCTTGGCACAGCAGCAGCACAGATCAATAATTCAGCCAGCCTAGTGTTTATGGCTTTTATTCAGTTTAGGGAGGAAATTTGTGTGTTGACTCCTGTAACTTCCTGGTAGAACTAAAACGTTTCTCCATAATGCACAAGGAGAGCTTTTCTCATTTTATTATAGGTTAGAGAAATTATGTCAGAAACACAGCCTTACATATTACCAGTACTGTGGTCCAGTACACATAGATAATGGCAAGAAGAGAAGTAGAGCATAAGTTATAAAAACCCAGCCAAGAATCCTTGAGGATGCTGTGAAGAAATCATCACTGTTGCCTTCCATTTCCTTACTATATGTCATTCTATTTCATCCTTTCACCCTACCTATATCTCACACCCAATGATAGGCAGAATGGACTAAATGCTTTACCTTTTTTCAGTTGCTCTGACCATATATCTTCTTCCCGCTTTCATCTGGCCAGCCTGAGGCTTTCATCTGCGTCCTCTAGTGAAGCACACTGGGTTCACTGTTAATTAGAAAACTGAATTCTGCAATCTTCCTAGATGCACACATTATGTGCGATGGTTTAGCACTTCTGCCATGTGGACGCATACCAGCTGAAGAGCTTGTTCTAGAGGTACAGCAAGACACCAGTTCTTGAGTGTTTGTTTTTTAAATATTGGATTATGTTTACATGTTCTTATTGATAGAGGAGGATGACATTTAGCTGACTACACACTGTGTTAGTTGCTTGAGATTCTTGGATGAGAATAAAATAAACATCATGATTCATTTACTGAAGCTGCAGAAGAAAGTCTTGCAAGAAGTGAAAGATTTAAGCTGGAATGATTTCTCTTCCTCTTTTGCAGGCAGCATGCTAAAGGCAAACTATGATGTGCTTAGGAGAGGTAGATAGGAGTGCAATATAAAGATACAGATAGACAATTGCAGTAATAGTATAATAGATGAGACAAACAGTAAACACAAATAAATAAGACTAATTTGGAAATACATATATGGATGAGTAGCACGCCACATTGCCTTTACCCAATATATGAAATAAAAGGCTTCACTTTTCCTGGGTTAAATCCTTCCATCTTTGTTTTGATGAAGCTCTGTCTGAGGTCAGTGACTAGTCTAAGAGAACACAAACTCCAAAATAGAGTCTACTCTTTGCTCTGCAGAAGTTAAAAATTGATGTTCATGCGGTAAGTATTAGTCAATGCATAGCAGGCTGACTCTGATTTCAAGCAAACACAAATCAGAACTGGCTGTCCTGAAGTGAGTGGAGCTACGGAGATGTGAATCTCCTGTTAAATCTCAATGTGTTTTTAACCAGGCGGATTTCCTCTTTTTTATTCTGAAACAGGGAAGAATAGACAGTGAGAGCCACCTGGGAAGCATTATTTGAGGTGGAAAAGACTAGGATCTGTTGAGTTATGAGAGCAGCAGATGATATCTACACCCTTAAACAGTGCCTAGCTATACAGACAGGCACAGGAACTCATCAGTACCAGTGCTCGTAATGTGCAACAACAGCCCCTTGCATATGTCTGGCGCATGGCAACAAAATATCTCCCAGCAATTCTCTGACACAGAAGCAATGACCAGGGAGCTTTCCCAGAAGACAGTCTGGATGTTACCTTTCTATTTTTGTGAATAGTAGGATTGAATACTGCAGAGGCTCCCATTCTATGTCAGCTGGTGTCAGTTGCAGAATGTTCTGGACATACTGAAGTTACTAGTATTGTTGCATCCTTCCTTACCGTACAGATCTACTCATTGCATTTTATGCAATTATGAAGAATTCCAGGCATTTGTAAAAAAAGGAATCGGCATTGATAAATGTGCACACATAACACAATACTTAGCACAAACAGAAACTGTTTACATAATCTTTGAAACAATGAGATGTACTGATTGTCAAGATGTTGCCTTGTCTCCAAGAGCCTGATGTTGTCTCTTTGCTTTATTGCATACTTTTTCTTTTAAATTCTTGTCAGAAAATGCAAGACTGCTGCTCCTGCCCTGTCCAGCCCACCTGATTTACTGAGGAAGACCTCGCCCCTCTACATCTCAGAAAGAGGGAACTGAGTGAGAGCCACAGGGATTTTTGGCTTAGTCCTCTGGGTGATAAGGCACTTGTTCTCACCTTACAGGCAGAAAATATGACATGTCCTATCTGAAGAAGGAGGCAGAGTTTGGAGTGCTAGCATTTATCAAAAGTAGAGGTAAAGGTTGGGTTTTTTTAGTGGTACGAAATCATAGCTAAATAAAAGGGTCCATACAGTAGGGTTCAGGGAGAGAATAAGTTCATGAGGATGCACAAGCATAGGACAGATATTGGGCAATGTCCTGACAGCTGTATAGTTTTAGCACATTAGAAGTGCAGGTTGACACCAGTAGCAGTGAGAAATAAAGATGCCTAAAGGATGAATTTGAAATCGTAAATCTGGAAATCAGCATAGCAGCAATTCCACTGAGAGAATATCCCAGTAGAAGCAAATTTTGTGGAGGAAGGTTAAGCAGTGAGGAAAGGGAGCGGTGGTAACCAGTCCCTTATTAGCTTTAAATAACAAAGTGTGCAACATGCACAATTGGGAAGAAGCAATTGCAGGCAAACACTCCTCCTCCGTTTGCTTTTCTTCATTCTCTCTTTCCAGATCCTGGCAGCCTCCAGCCCTGCTACCTGTCATGATGCAAATCTCAGAGTTGAGTTGTCCATAAACCCACATTTTTCTTGGGCTGAAAAAAGTAGATGCACTTCTAAAACAAGGTTTTTACAGGTAATACATAATTTTTACCTGTAAAGGTGTTTTATTTCAGCCACATACGTGCCATGCAACATTTGGTATACCAAACCTGAGGATTATTATATTTGTTTTGGTTGATTGTTGAATGGGAGAACAGAATCTGCAGCTGACTTACGTAAAAGACGATCCCACTGGCAAGATACATCCATTGCTGCTCCTGGTATGAAGTCATGTTGCGGCTGTTAGCCTATCCTCTTTTAAAATCGTTGCTATATACTGTACTCTTTTTTTTCTAGAAGGGAGAATATTAATATATATCAGAGAAGTGCCGTAAATATTAACAGTATTCTGTTTTAATGGCTTGGAGTTTCAATGCAAGATATTGCTCTGCAAATATGGACTTCATAAAGATCCTGTGAATATGGATACCATGGTAAGGTTCAGTGTAATTCTTGCTTCATACAAATATGCATCATACTTATGTCAGGACAGAGTGCTCTGTCTCAGTGAAATATGATACATTTCCTCATAAAACGTTCTCTCAGAGTGGATCAGAGTTGGTGTAAATAGTAAAAGTTCTTTTATAGGCCACTGGTTTCTGACAGCTGAGCACGTCACACCGTGCTTTGGGGCCTTTTTGGAGAGGGAGTTGAGTCTGGTAATCTTGGGCTAGATAAAACTGTTAGAGGAACTGGAACAGCTAGTGTAATTTTCCCTCTGTTCTCAAGTTGAGATGTCTGAAGTGGCCTGAGTTTCTTACACAATGTGTTTTATCCCTTGTTTCTATATAGTAGTTCTATTTGAGAGAACAAGGTTTATGTGTTGAAAAATGCCAAAGTGCAGCAGAGGTCAAATGTACATACTGTACAGCAAATACTAGGAGTAATTTGTGCACTTGTATTTTTGGAAAATGCTTCTTTGAGAGTTACAGTAAAGTGCTTTCTAAGCTGGGAATGTCTCTTTTTTTTTTGACTTAAGTTTTCTTTCAGCTTGAAAACTTAAAATTCAAGATTAGAGTTAAAAATTGAGTAGGTTTTTTTAGTATACGAAAGAAATTATAGATTATCTAAGTGCTTGTTTTTCATTTAAGAGGACAGATCATTCTTTAAGAACAACATGAAAGCATGTAAATTACAAGAATTAAGCCTTATTATGACATAATTACACCTTTTAAATGATGATAAGGCAAAGCTGTAATGTCTGTGTGTACCTGGATATGGTAACATGTAAGTATCTATTATAAGATAAATAGTTGTCATCCTCATCTATGCATATTTCTTAAAGACTAAAATGCAAATCTACTACATAGATTTGGCCAATACGAAACCAGTTAAATTGGTAAAGGTGTAAACCTAATTAAAATGACAGTGACCCTGAAAAAATTCATAATTCTTGCAGAGGTAGAGAAATGCATACAATAATATTGCTCAAAGATGCAAGTCAGTTAAATCAGTAGTTTCTATATGAGTAAGTCATAATTTCGAACAAGTATAATGTCTGCAGATAAACTTTCAGATACAAATTAAGTTGCTCTTTATAGATTTTTTATATATAGTACATGCTGAAAAGTACTTTTCTTTGCATAGTATGATCAATATCAGCACAGATTCAGTTAAATTTCACAGCATAAGCACTTAGAGATTAAGAAATGTCACTACAATTTTTGAATTGTAAAACACATGATGTTATTACAAGATCCTTCAAACCAAGAAATATGACTAAGACATAAATTTTTAATACTCTTAGATAAATTGTTCATCTTTTTAAAAAGAAAGAAAAATAATATTCAGATGTAACACAGCATTTATGGCCAGAACAGTCTGTTTAGTTCTATAATCTGACATTTGAAGCATGTAGGGATTTCAGCAGTATGAAGGACAAACGAATTCACACAAGAAAATCTCTACTTCTCTGATCCAGCTGTATTTTAATTTTGCATTGGTATTCTTGCATTTCTGCATGTTTAGATTTTTCTCCTGAGCAAGGATGACTTTTCTAACATTATGTTTTTAAATCTGACAAGGTCATGCAAGCTGAAAAAAAACAGAAGAAGAAGAAGGGTCATCAAAAGGGGAAAAATAACAGAACTACGGTGAAATGGCTCTCTGTTGGCCTTTGTATTGATTCAGAGTGTGTCAAAAGGGTCTTTTGTCGTGCCCCTACCACAGCATACTAATTTGCTAGATCAAGTCTGTCAGAATATCGACTGGAAGTAAAGAACTACAGTGGCAGCTTTTGTGTTTCATACAGCAGGGAGCCTGTGTGTGAAACAGGATTATCAGGGGGTCATGAAGAGAGTCAAGGGATGTCCATCACTTCCCTTCTGGTAATGTAATGGGGCGGGTGCCTGGATGTGATTAAGATGTAGGACACAGGAGACATAGCAGTGAACAAATCAGACACACACACATGCAAATCAGGTTGGCTGCTGTTAACCACATATTTTTAATGAAAAATCCATAGATAGACCAAACAAATATCTAAACAGCTGCATTCAGATTAAATATCAAACAGGCTATTCAATGCATGGTGTGTATGTCTGTGCCTGCATCCATGTGTGCATGTGTAGAAAATGTAGAACACATACAAGAAAGGGTTTAATATATCTTTTATTTTTTTTTTTTAATGTAACATTCCAATCTACAAGGGTTTCTTCTTTTTACTGTTGAAAATAGTATTGTTGGATGATTACAGCAAGCATCCAGCAGATGTACAAAGATAAAATGGTGCTTTGTGCTATGGCTATATATGTATGCCACATCCAGATAAGATGCTCATCACTCTGCTGTGGGCTTAGCCTTGACTTAGATGCCATTGTCATTCTAATACGGCATGAGCAAAATATCTTTCTGGAAACTTAGGAAAAAAGAGATGTATTTGTGTGATTGAACAATGCATAGCTTGATAAGTGCCTCTTTTTAAAATTGTGGCAGGGAACATCTGCTTTCTGGAGATGCAGGCTGCATCTCTGTAGCTTATGTGAGAGCCGTGAGAAGCTTTCCAGCACACACTGACACGATTTACAGTCCTTGTCATCTGCACAATTCATTTTTCCTCAGCATTATTCCTAATCTTTAATCCTTTATTTCTGAAAATTTGGTGCTAAGTAGGAAAACAACAGAAAATGTCAAAACAACAATGGCTTTTACATGTGCAGTGTCTGAGGGTCTGATCCAAACCCCATGGACTGGCGGAGGAACCAGAACAGGGTCCAAGGGGCTTTGCACCAGACTCCAGATTCCTTAGTCCAGCAATAATTATTGCAGTCAGACTGAAAAAAAGCTCAGATATTCTGAAATGAATACTTCAAACTTGGGAAAAGTCTAAATCTGTTTCCCATTCCCTTTCTACTATTTGCTACCAGGCAGGATTAAGGCAGTGTCAAGACCCAATGGTAGAAACTGGATCCATTGAGCATTCCTCTTTTTTTCCTGTTTTTCCTTTTCTACTTTCTTTTCTTTTCCTTTCCCTCTTTGTTTTTCAAGCAGCTGGAAGGTTTATAATTGTATACACAGAAAGTGTTGCTGTGGATGCATAGATAGAATTTTTCCCCTTTCGAAGGCAAAAGCAAAGCTCTTGTTGGCTGTAAGGTGAGTAAAGTAGCAATCTGCTTTACATGTAACCACTGTCTCTCCACTAAAAATGGACTAATTATTTGAGTGTTGTAGAAGTGATACCCTGTTCGGAGCCAAAGATTTTTGTTGGAGAGGTAACTAAAGACCTCTCTGCTTGAACTTGAGTAACAATGTATCACAGTTTTTTGGCGTGGGCACACCTAGAAATAATAGATTTCGTAGAATCATAGAATAGTTTGAGTTGGAAGGACCTTAAAGATCATTGAGTTTCAACCTTGGGACACCTTCCACTAGATCAGGTTGCTCAAAGCCCCATCCAACACTGCCAGGCATGGGGCATCCACAACTTCCCAGGGTAACCTGTTCCACTGCTTCACCACCCTCATAATGAAGAACTTCTTCCTAATATCTAATCTAAACCTCCCCTCTTCCAGTTTAAAGCCATTCCCCGTTGCCCTATCCCTACATGTCCTTGTAAAAAGTCCCTCTCCAGATTTCCTGTAGGTCCCTTTAGGCACTGGAAGCTGCTACAAGTTCTTCCCTGAGCCTTCTCTTCTCCAGGCTGCACAAGCCCGATTCTCTCAGCCTGTCTTCGCAGGAGAGGTGCTTAAGCCCTCAGATCATCTTCACAGCCCTCCTCTGGACTTTCTTGATTTAGCGTTGCTTGCTGGGGTTAAGAACCAATGGTCAGCTGCTGGGTAGCCACTGCACACAGAAGAAAGGGAAAATTGCAGAAATTCATAGCAGGTGAGCTTTTATTTGTTTTCAACATCTTTGTTCAACAACATCTGCGCTGTGCAACATTCATTGCAATGGGAGCTCATGGCAAGATGAAGTGAGTTATTTATTAGAAAATAGCTTTTCTGTGCATATCTCAGGTTGAAGCAACTGCTGTCACAGTTATCATCTGTGTGGAGTTTCAAGGGCAGAAATTGTCATAAAGCATGAATATAAGAAAAGGTGAGCCCTGGGAGCTGCTCTGACAGGAAAGCCTGACTCAATTCTTTCAAGACATGCCATGAGTCTGTGCTTTGCCAGTGGAAACAACCCTTATTCCTGCCGAGAAACAATTTCCACCTACCTGATTCCTACCACTTTGAAGTTTTAGTTCAGTCAGAGATCAAGCCTGAAGAAGGCAGAATGGTAAAGAGGACTATTCTTCCGAAAAATATAGTTCTGTCATATGTTTTTCTAAACCTCAGTTCTTATCAGGGAGCAAAACTTATGATCCTGAACTGCTGAAATTAACAATAACCAGCAGCAACTAAGACAAGTATTGGAAAAGATGCTATCTAATTATTTTAGGAAAGGAGAGCTATAGAAAACATGGTAAGATATTTGTTTATTTCTTGGGCCTCATGAAAAATCACAGTGTAATTATGAGACATGTAAGACTTTTTTGCAGGAGACATTCCACAGTATTTTGTTGCTTTGATGTGAAGTCTCCAAAGATGGAGGTATGCATCACACAAGAAGGGGACCACAGAGTGCAAACCAGTAAGACTTCTGATCAGAAAGGCATAACCTACGTGTCATTCTGTGGAAATGGTGGTATATGTGGAAATAGAAAACATTAGTATTTACTATGATCTTTGTCTGAGGAGGCAGAGCAATTCTTAGAAGTCTGATTGCTTTCATCTTCTGAAGTTAGAGCAGATGTCAGGGTGGGAAAGGATCACGACATACCACTGACTGCCAAGGATGTGCGACGTGAAGGTCACCATGTGACATGAGGCAATTGTATGTCCAGTATTATTTCCTTCTGTCTCACCCAGTGAAATTTTAAATGTAACCCAAAGGTATTTGAAAAGCAGAAGCTGTCTTTTCACAAAATGACAAAGCACAGTAGAACGTCATGCCAACAAAAAAATATTCTCTTTGTAATGTCAAAGTAATGTTTGCCATTTTGCAATACAAAATTTATTCTCTCCATCACTTCCTAATATCCCAAGACTCAAGAGTCTCCACTTGCAAATAACATAATGCTGGGTCTGAAATTTCACATTCAGTTTTTGCTTTATAGACTCTGTACACTCTGTTAAAGTCCTGCGTTAGAGCCTATCACTTGTCACCAAAGACAGTTACAAAATGTGCAATAAGAAACAATGTCACTAATAGGACTTTTTGTTTGTTTGTTTATGCACAGTGCAACAAAATGGTGACAATAAGATAAAAATCAACCTAAATAGAGTTCGAAGAGACAGTAAAATATGACCTATCTTCCTGATACATAGTTACTGGAACTGTTATGCCTTAGCATCAAACCTGCACTGTAGCCTTCTGTTTTACCACACAGACATCCTTACACATGCTCGGTTAGGTCTGAGAGAAAAGTAGCTAATTACGTTTTGCTGGCTGAACTCCAAAGCAAAATATTACATTTGGTCTACTTAAAAGTCACCAGCACTTTTACATATATATATAATATGTAATGATTTCCTGCTGCTACCCAGAGCTGTACCGAGACAATTGTTTTACTCAGTTCTAAAGGTTGCTTTACTTCTATATGTGTTCATATATATATACACACATACTTATATTTTAATGAGCGCACATATAAAACAACCCTTGTTTATCCTTTATTTATTTCCAAGTGACTTAGGTTTCTGATAAATGTCTGTAAAGTGCTTTTTTTATATTCATTGTATATTTTTCAGTCGTTACTGTACATGATTCAACCTGTTTTGATTGTATCTGGTAATTTTTCTTGTACCCTTTTCACTAATTTGGACATCACAATTGCTTTCTGCATACTGGAAAGGCAAAACACTTTTGTTCTGGGTGGAGTTTTTTTGTTTGGGGTTTGAGGTTTTTTTTGTTTGGGGTCTCTTTTTTGGAGTAGAGCATTTTTTTGGTTGGTTGGTTGGTTTGGGATTTTTTTTGTTTCTGTGTGTTGTTTCTGTTGTTGTTGTTGTTTTGGGGATTTTTTCCCCCTACAATTTCTGAATGATTCTGAAGGATTTGGTAAACTGATAGCAAGAAAGTTAAACTGCCCTTTTTAGAGTGATTTCTAAAACAGTATAAAGTGACTCCTGTGACAAGGAGACCCTTCTGAGAACAGAACAAATTATAGCTTAGTCCATTAATCTGAACTGTAAAGTGTTAATAACATATTTAAATAGTTTTCTACTGCTGTAGCAATTTATTTGCACATTGTGTCAAGAATCTTCCATGGAAATGTGAAGCGACATCCTCTTGGAAAGGACTAGAATATTTTTGGATAGTTGTTGCTGCTTCAAGAACAAGTCTTGAAGATGAAATACTCAGTGTGTATCATAATTTGAGGTCTCAGAAGGTTTTAACTTGTAATAGATGAGCACATTCTGATTTTGTCGAATTTTATAGCCCTTGACCTGTGATAAAATGATGAAAAAAGTCTTAATTTTTTTCTAGTTTTAGTCAATGTTTTTTTAAGTAGACACTTAAAGTAAAGCGTCTATCTTAACTTAAGTACCATAAGTAAAATATTGCAGTATCTAAATAAAGGGCTGTATTTTCACAGGGTTTTTAGTTTCGTTTAACTGTACTGGAAATTAGGTTCACTTACTCCAGCTTCCACAACACATGAGAATGCAGCACCAAGAGCGGGGGTCTGGTTGTGGCTTTGGATAGAGGACATGCCCTCCAGCAGGGACCCTGGCATGGACGGCCCAAGGCAGCACCATAGCTCTTTCCCACATTAGTCCTGAGAACATGGTATCAGAGAACAGCAGACAGCCATAGTGCTATGTTTAAATACATATATTCACATCCTGACTGCTTGGAAGTACAACATGAAAGCCATTTTTGAGACATAGGCTCAGAGCATTAGACCTGACTGAGCTGTGGCAGTTCAAAGACCAGCATTGGGACCATGCAATTATCATTGCAGCTTTCTATTTTATATCAGCACACAGCAGTCTAGATGTAACAGAAGAACCTCACTTCACAAAAAGGATAGACCGGTACACTGTTAAGCAGTCCAGTACTGTACACGACAATTGTTGCTACAATGCAAAAACATTCAAGAAAGCAAATATGCTGGTAGGTGTGTTATAGGTATTGCAAAATGACTGAGGTAATATAGACTATTCATTACTATACTCTGCTGTAACTATATCTTACATCTGAAACACACATTTCCTCTGTTCCTTTCCTTTCCTGTTATGTCAATATGTGACTTGCTCCTGAGAGAGTTGGATTGAGGAAACTGAGAAAAGGGGTACATATTTACGACTAGATTCTCAGATCTTTCGTATCTAGTACTAGTAGTAGTAATGGAAGCTGTATCTGTAGAAATAGTTGTAGTATTATTAGGCGCTGTAGTGCTAGTATAACCTGTTATATAGGTGAATCAGAACAGAGGAATTGTGCAATCACAGAACATAAGACCATCTCTTGGTCTACTTTTATTCTAGGTCAGGAGACAGGGAGGCAATAAAATGAATAACCAAGACCACTAGCCTATCTCTAAGACCAAGCCTGTGATTTGGAGTTGCATACTGCTAAGTAATTTCAGACCTGTTGTGCTGGGAGTCATGATGCTGAACGATGTAGGCTCTGCAAGTGGTGGGGAGATGTTGTAGAGGGATACCAGTCTCAGAAGGGAATCTACAAGAATAAATAAAGAGCAGTTGCTTAGAAGTAGCCAGAAAAGAAATCCTGTGAATGAGACTGCATCTTAATTCCCACTTTTCTCCAGGACATAGACCCCCTCACTATGAGATTCAAGTAAACCTCATTATCTGTTTCACCTCCCTGGCCCAGGACTGCAGAGAACAATCTCAAGGCTGTACGGAGATGTGTCTATTTCTTGTAGAGATTAGAGCTTACACTTACTTTGGAAAAAGAAAAAAAGTAAGGTCATGCCACTTTTGTGAATTCTGGGGTTTTTTCAGTGACCTACGCCTTAGAAAGTCTTTCTCTTCTGCCTGAACAAATTTAAATTCACATATGCACTTCCTGGTTTGAGGACACTGGAAGAATTAGCTAACTCTTATAAAATCTTTTGAAGAAGAAAAATAGTCTTCAAGCGATAAACTGAAGCACTGATGGTGATGTGGAACTACTTCAAAATACAGTCTCACTGTTAGCCTTTGCAAACAACTACCAGTAATGAAGAAGCACTCTTAGCGGCCTTTACAGATGCCAGTACTTCAGTGGTAATGAAATATTCCTACATCACTGTTTCAACATTTTTTAATAACCAGCTGGCTTTGCTTACCAGTGTAACACGTACAAGTAGACATATTTGCCTACTGAAATATTTTCCATTTTTGTGTAATCCACCTACCCATCTACCCATCTGTTTATCCATCCGTCCATCCATCCATCCATCCATCCATCCATCCATCCATCCATCCATCCATCCATCCATCCTTCCCTTCCTCCCTCCCTCCCACCCTCATTCTTTGGTAGGTGGCATTATTCTAGCACTTAAGAACTTTACAGGCCAGTGGATTTCTCCTGCCAAAATCCAGAATTTTGGCAGGAAGCAGTTTTACCCACATTTTGCAGTGTCACAGAAATCACATAAGTGACTGAAGAAGCAGAGAACTGTCTTGTCTAAAACTTAATGGAAATCTATTGTAGAAAGGAGTTTCTTCCACTAATTCAGTATTTCTTTTCTCAAACTGGTGATAAAACTTTCCTGAGAATTCTTTTGTGGTCCTTGTGGTCTTTGTTTCTTTTATAAGCTAAGAACCCTTCAGGCCCACAATAGTCTGACACTGCATTCTCGAGCTTCCTGAATCAATACCTCTTCCTTGTCCTAAATCAGAAACTTGGAAAGAATTTCCCTGCAGATATTTATTCCAGGACAATTCTGGTTTCTGTTTTTAAATATTCTAGTACTGGCCCTTTCAGTTTCTGTTTCTGACTGCAAATGTCCAAATTCTTTAAACAACGTTTTTAATAAATGTCAGAGTTGATTTCAACTAGTGGCATCACCTAATGTCAACTTTTATTTTTCTGTTCTTCCTTTTAACTCTGCTTTGAAACAGTGTCTTTAATTAACATTGTAATCTTTTGCTCTGAGATGATTTGTAACTTCTTGAAACATCAAAATGAATTCTTCCCAAGATGAGATAGTATTTTAGATATCTTTCCATCCATATGATTTTCATGTCAAGTCTACTACTTAATTGACACAATTTTTAAGTCTGTCACCTTGAGTTCACCCTCTCCCAGTATTTTCAGTAAAGCTGGAATGGCTCCACCATTACACCCCAGACCTTCTACATCTCACTGAAGCTTATAAGAGGAAAAGAGCTGTCAAATTACATTACTCCCGTATCCAATCTCTCACTTCACCTGCCTGGATGACTATAATAACTGCATCATAGAAGTAATCCTTGCGCTTCTGGACTCGAACAACTTGGGAAAGCTTATTCACTTTCTGCTCAGGTGCCACCATTGCCATGTACAATAACAACTTTGAGATGAACTCAGCAGAATGAGACAAATGCTGAGAACATCAACTGAGACCCTTCTTGTCCACAGACTAGAATTTCTATTGAAATATTGAAAATATCAAGACATCTCTTATGATAGAGTCTTCATTTATGGACCCAAATGTAGTCTTTACTGGACAGACAAGCTCTCATTTTCTCTTTCTCTTAGGACAATTTAGCCTGCAGCCAAACAAATGCATGGAAGAAAATAAATACGAATCCAAGGCAGAAATGGTTGTTATTTTCCAGAAACAGATTTTTTTTTTTTTTTCTATTGAAAAATGTTTAGATTAAACTCCATTAAAAAGTTATGGCCTATTTTTGTTATCGATCTGGCCTGAAATTTCAAATCCATTTAGTTCAGGATTTTGGCACAAGTAGGCAGTTACATCTTTTTAAGCAGTTACATCTTTTGAATGTTTCTTGGGAATACAATAGTTTGAATTTATTGACAGCTTTATGTTAACAGATAAAGAAGAGTGAGAAAAAATTATTTTAATATTAGAAAATTAGAAAAGTATCAGAATAATCTACCATTATAAGGGAGGCAGGATGCTGATAGGATATTTTTAAGTAAGTCAGGATTCAGCAGCAGCATTAAGAAATATTTGTCTTTTTTTGTATGCACTGTCCACCTCACAAAGTCTGAATCATCCATAACATGATTTTTGAGATCATAATTAGGCAAGCCGAATTCTTGCACAGTTTTAGGATTTGAGTTCTCAGATTTTCAGTTCAGTTTAATAAGGTCAATGGAATTTCAAAATTTATGTCAAGAAAAGGTTGTGTAAGCTGGCTAAAAAAATGTATGAATGAAAGGGGTGGTGTTTGCTGAAGATGCAAAAACATAACCATACATGCAACAACAGTCATAAATAAGACAAGACCGCTTTTTCCATACTTCTTTTTCTTTTTTTTTTTTTCAGTTTTATAAAAAGTTGTACGTATAGGATAACAAAGAACAACGAAATCTTTGTATGATACTTGGAAAGCTGTAGCATCAAGAAATGCACTGAACAATGTGCCCCTTGATAGAGAGCCTTTTAACTAACTGTAGTCCAAGAAATTTGGCCATAGCTTGATATTTTATAAAATTTATATTTAGAATGACCTGATACAAATATGTCCCAGGTAGCTAACCTGAGACCTGTTAGCACAACCTCTGGTTAGCAGTGGTGTACAAGCTCAGTGGTGTACAAGTTTTGCTAATAAGTACAGGATCTAGTCCAGTCAAAACCATTAAATATAATGAATGACAAGAAATAAGCCTCTCTAAAATACGAGCATGCAAATTTGCAAAAGAAAAAAACCCCAAGGTTTTGAAAGAGTGTATAGAAGGCTACAGCCCTCTGCTATAAGGAATATAATGTTTTATGTGGACTTCCACTGAAGTAACAGTAAATTGAAGGATTCACATGTTCATACTTATACACATGATTAAAATAAGTTATTTAGCCAATCCATCATCTTATATTATGAATATTGTATAAAAGTTATGTTCACAATGCTTCATTATTCTAAGTTTCTTCTTTAAATCATAGAATCATAGAATCATACAATAGTAAGGGTTGGAAAGGACCTTAAGATCATCTAGTTCCAACCCCCATGCCATGGGCAGGGACACCTTGCCCTAAACCATGTGGTCCAAGGCTCTGTCCAACCTGGCCTTGAACACCGCCAGGGATGGAGCATCCACAACCTCCCTGGGCAACCCATTCCAGTGCTTCACCACCCTCACTGTAAAGAACTTCTTCCTTATATCTAATCTAAACTTCCCCTGTTTAAGTTTGAACCCATTACTCCTTGTCCTACCACTACAGTCCCTAAGGAAGAGTCCCTCCTCAGCATCCTTACAGACCCCCTTCAGATACTGGAAGGCTGCTATGAGGTCTCCATGCAGCCTTCTCCTCTCCAGCCTGAACAGCCACAACTCTCTCAGCCTGTCTTCATACGGGAGGTGCTCCAGCCCTCTTAGCATCCTCATGGCCCTCCTCTGGACTCGCTCCAACAGCTCCATGTCCTTTTTATGTTGAGGACACCAGAACTGTACACAGTACTCCAAGTGAGGTCTCACAAGAGCAGAGTAGAGGGGCAGGATCACCTCCTTCGACCTGCTGGTCACACTTCTTTTGATGCAGCCCAGGATACGGTTGGCTTTCTGGGCTGCAAGCGCTCACTGCCGGCTCATGTTAAGCTTCTCATCAACCAACACCCCCAAGTCCTTCTCTGCAGGGCTGCTCTGAATCTCTTCTCTGCCCAACCTGTAGCAGTGCCTGGGATTGCCCCGACCCAGGTGTAGGACCTTACACTTGGCTTGGTTAAACTTCATAAGGTTGGCATCGGCCCACCTCAGAAGGGTGTCAAGGTCCCTCTGGATGGCATCCCTTCCCTCCAGCGTATCAACCGAACCACACAGCTTGGTGTCGTCGGCAAACTTGCTGAGGGCGCACTCCATCCAACTGTCCATGTTGCCGACAAAGATGTTGAACAGGACCGGTCCCAACACTGATCCCTGAGGGACACCACTCGTTAACTGTTTTCCAACTGGACATCGAGCCATTTACCACAACTCTTTGCGTGCGACCATCGAGCCAGCTCTTTATCCATTGAGTGGTCCATCTATCATGTCTCTCCAATTTAGAGACAAGGATGTCATGTGGGACAGTGTCAAACGCTTTGCACAAGTCCAGGTAGATGACATCAACTGCTCTGCCCCTGTCCATCAGTTCCGTGGCTCCATCATAGAAGGCCACCAAATTGGTCAGGCAGGATTTGCCCTTAGTGAAGCCATGTTGGCTGTCACCAACCACCTCGTTGTTTTTCATGTGCCTTAGCATGTTTTCCAGGAGAAACTGTTCCAAGATTTTGCCAGGCACAAAGGTGAAGCTGACTGGTCTGTAGTTTCCCAGGTCTTCCACCTTCCCCTTCTTGAAAATGGGGGTTATATTACCCTTCTTCCAGTCATCGGGAACTTCACCTGACTGCCAGGATTTTTCAAATATGATGGACAGTGGTTTAGCAACTTCATTTGCCAGCTGCTTCAGGACCCGTGGATGGATTTCATCAGGTCCCATGGACTTGTGCACGTTCAGGTTCTTAAGATGGTCTCGAATCTGATCCTCTCCTACAGTGGGCCTAAGGTCTTCCTTTTCACAGTCTCTGCATTTGCTTTCCAAGACTTTCGTGGTGTGGTCAGAGCATTTGCTGGTGAAGATGGAGGCAAAGAAGTCATTAAGAACCTCAGCCTTCTCCAAATCCATGGTAGCCAGTTCTCCTGATAGCTTCCGGACAGGGCCCATGTTCTCCCTAGTCTGTCTTTTATTTGCTACGTATCTATAGAATTCTTTCCTGTTATCTTTTACATCCCTTGCCAAACTTGACTCTAGCTGGGCCTTAGCTTTCCTAACCTGGTCCCTAGCTTCCCGGGCAATGCTCCTATATTCTTCCCGGGCTGCCTGTCCTCGCTTCCACCTTCTATAAGCTTCTTTTTTCCCTCTAAGTTTCCTCAGCAGCTCCTTGTCCATCCATGGAGGTCTCCTGGCCCTCCTGCTGCACTTTCTTCTAGTCGGGATGCAACACTCTTGAGCAAGTAGCAGGTGATCCTTGAATATCGACCAGCAGTCTTGGGCCCCCCTGCCCTCTAGGACTGTATCCCATGAAACCTTACTAAGGAGGTTCCTGAAGAGGCCAAAGTCTGCTTTCTTGAAGTCCAGGGCAGTGAGCTTGCTGCACGCTCTTCTCACTGTCCTGAGGATCTCAAACTCAACCATCTCGTGATCACTAGAGCCAAGGCTGCCCTGGAGCACCACATTTCCAACCAGTCCCTCCCTCTTGGTGAGCACGAGGTCAAGCATGGCACCTCTCCTTGTCGGCTCCTCTATTGCTTAAAAGAGGAAGTTGTCTTCCACACAATCGAGGAACCTCCTGGATTGCTTGTGCTGGGCCGTACCATCCATCCAACAGATGTCAGGATGGTTGAAGTCCCCCATGAGGACAAGGGCCTGCGAGCGTGAGGCTGCTCCTATCTGTCTGTAGAGCGCTTCATCCACAGAGTCCTCTTGATCAGGCGGCCTGTAACAGATCCCCACCGTAATGTCCCCCATTGCTGTTTTCCCTTTGATCCTGACCCACAAACACTCTGTTACCTCATCACCCGTCCCCAGACAGAGTTCCATACTCTCTAGCCTATCACTGACATAGACAGCAATGCCCCCTCCCCATCTGCCTGGCCTGTCTTTTCTAAACAGCCTGTAACCTTCCATTCCGACACTCCAGTCACAGGAGCCATCCCACCATGTTTCTGTGATACCAGTGACATCATATTCCTGTAGCCTTGCACACATCTCTAATTCCTCTTGCTTGCTCCCCATACTACAGGAGTTTGTGTAGAGGCACCTTAGCCGAGCTCCAAATGAAGCCGACTCAATGGCTGGGGCAGCTGGAACACCTCTACATCACTCCAAGCACTTATTACAGGTGCTGGCAACTGACCAGGAGCGTTGGGATGGATCAATGCTCCCCTCCCGCAACACATCTTGTTTAAAGCTTTCTTGACCAGCCTGGCAAGCCTCCTACCAAAACAGCTCTTCCCCTTCTTTGTCAGACCAGCTCCACCAGCCTCCAGTAGATCTGGCCTCCCAAATGGAGCCCCATGTTCTAAATAGCCAAACCCCTGACTATGGCACCACCATTCTAACCATTTATTAACCTGCCAAATGCACCTAGCTTTTTTAAGGTCCTCCCCTTTGTCCTGGAGAATCGATGAAAAAACTATCCGAGCTCCAGAGCCCCTAACCACCTCTCCCAGGGCTCTGTAGTCCTTCTTAATGTTCTCCAGGCTACTGCTATCTATATCTCCAGCACCCACATAGACCACTAGAAGGGGGTAATAGTCAGCAGGACTTACTAGAGCAGGCAGCCTCTCAGCAACATCCCTGACCCGAGCCCCTGGCAGGCAACACACCTCCCTCGAGACCAGGTCAGGCCAGCAGATGGGTGCCTCTGTGCCTCAGAGTAGTAGAGTCCTCTACTACTATGACCCTCCGCTTTTTCCTGGAGGCACCAGTAGCGATCCTCTTTACTGGTGCATCAGCAGGATGCTCATTAGGTGTGGTGGGTGCTTTCTCATTAGCCCCCTGCAGAACTGCGAAGCGGTTCCGGGTGGGGACTTCCACCAGGGCGCACCGAGTGCAGCCCTGTCCATTGTGCACCCTCGCCTCAAGAGACCAGTCGAGGCACTTTCTCCTCTCCGAGGCCTGCGCCGCAGCCTCCCCTCTCATCGGCTCTGTCTGGGTGCCTACGCTGGCCACCGCCGGGGCAGAGCTCCCAGAGCGGGCCCGGGTCCTGAGGCGAGTGCTCACCATCCCGCTCGCTGCCCGTTCGCCCTGCCTGCGCAAACTGCCGCGCCACGCCCTGACTGACGTGTCACGCCCTGTTTGCCTGCCCTATTCGCCGCGCTCCCTTGGGATGGGTTTTTACCCACTGAGGGCTGGTGCCGTCACTCCTGGCGCCGCCCCCCGTGAGTCAGCCGCCCGCGTGAGCTGAGCTGCCGGCTCCTGGGCAAGTCCTGTCGAGGACTTGAGGGTCCCTCGGTCGCTCTCGCCGCTCCGAACTGAGGCTCCGGGACGCTGTGCTTCTCCCCGCTCCGGTGTTAAAGGTGTCCTCTCTGGAGATACTCACCGGCAATTCAATGTTCTAAAGCTTCTGTAAAAACTAAACCGCTGCTGGGATTTGCAATTTCTAGTCTATGATTTCTTAATGACAGCACAGGATGCAAACTATACACGTGCATATACACACACGCAGAGAGAATCATATATGCCCATAGGTTTTTGGTTTGTTTGTTTTTTTTTCAGAAAACAGTAAAAATACATATTTTAATCCATCAAAATTCAACCATCCTTAAGTGCAAGTGAACATCTGCTTTCATCTAAGAAACATTTTAAACTTCTTAACAGTTACAAGAAGTATAATTTCTAGAGACTAACACTTTTCCGAGAAAATTCATATCATGGATGACTTTATGGTAGGAAACTCCAGTATGCTGTATGCAATTGTAAATGAACACACAGCATAGCCACCTCCATAAGATCACTGAAACTTCAGCATTTGACTCAGTAGAAAAAATTAGCTGGAAAAGAGAATGAAAAATGTCACTGAAGTTTCTATAAAGTCTCTAGGCAGTTTATTAGCAGTATTTCCAAAAAAATCTCAAAGAGTAAAGTCAACTTGTTTCTTTAGTTTACAGCCCAGATTAACAATGTTCTAAGTCAGTTTTCCCAATTACTAGAGGGAAGATAAGATCGACTTATTAATGCTACTTACAAACCCCAGGAAAATGTAATATATTCTATCTAGCTTTTTAGCCATTCTAAAAACTGTATGTTTAAATACCTATCTATAAGTTTGAGTCTGCTGTCATTTAGCTTATCACATGAGTTATATTTTATAATGTGTTTGAAATGAAACAGGCTGTCAGGTATGGGTTCATGCTTCTTTAGGGACCAGGACCATGACCCTTTGCTCTTTCCAAGAACTGACCAAGTGCTCAGCACACCTCCATGAGCCAGAAGCTCGCTCCACCTCTGCCAATGTGCCCTAACTCATCTTTAATATTGCCTTCAAATTAAACCTTTTATTTGTCCAACAATATATGAGTTTAAATTGCAGTGAAGATCTATTGCAATGTTACAAACTAAAAATACGTTAATATTCATTCACTTGCTGTGATACAGAACCTAAATGCAGCAGCACCGAGTCAAAATGACAGCATTGCTTCACTGGACTAAACGTTTGTTAGTCAAAGATGGATTCAAATAATAAAATAATTGTTTTTATCTTTATAAATTCCCATGAGACAAGATCCTTAATCACTGAGTTGCTGCACTCCTTTTTAGAGGCGTTAGGTAGCTCCATTTCTCATTGAATTTAGTGACAAGAGAGCTTATTCAAATCCTGCCAGTGTCTTACATTTCTTCTGAATAGTGCTGGTATAAATAAGAGTTACTGAATGCAATTAAGTTCACTTCTTTAAAACATGCAGTAAATCAGGGCAGCTATCTCCAGCAGGCAAGGAAATAAAAATTCTCTGGGACAAGTATGTTGAAAATGTTATGTGTGAAACTAGTCCATGCCTGTTTAAGTGCATCTTATTATCTTTAATAATAATGATCATCCTTGACAACAATGATTATCCTTGAGGTATATCTCTGAAGGTATAACTATATTGGTGTGTGACCAAATCTAGGTGAAATATGACAGTCACACAAGGTACTACCCATCGTCAGAGCTGCTGTGATTCACCTTCGATGAAGATCCTTCTGAATGACATTAGGACTTTGGCATTTAAACACTTACCAAACAACTCTGGCAGTTTAGGATGCTACTACTTCCAGTCAATTTGTCATCAGTATCCTCCAGAAATTACTCCACATCAGAGCTGCCAAAATGGAACCTGAGCACTTTAGTGTAATGTCTACGAGTTTGGTCCCACAGTCAAAAGAAAAGCAAGCAAGATACTGGGCTTTTCACTGAAGCACCTAAGAACCACCCACATACTCTGTTTTACTAAGTGACTCCCAATATTGGAGTACAACATGTTAGCTGCTGATTCCTTTGCTTATCTGAATTTTAAACTAATAAATTTCATCTCGCAACTGGAGTGGATAGGAAATATATATAGAGAGCTATGCAGCTGAGCTCAGCTTAAAAGCTGTCTTCTAAGTAATTTGATTGTGTAAGATGGTGTTCTCAGAGTCTGAGACAGTCACAATTTTTTACCTTAACTAAAATCTAGACACATTTTTTGCAAGTTAGCAACTTAAGTTAATGATTCTGCACAAGCAGCATGATGGATTTTCTAGGTCTGTCAGAATTCTTCCATTTTCTTCCTGCCTTCTTAGGTGTTAACCATTATGCCATTTCAAACAATCCCCCTGGTGACATAGAGAATTATGCTGGTCGGTTTTCTGTCCTTCCACTGCCATATGTTCATAACAAATTGTTTTACATGGGCAATTGCATCTTACAAAGCAAGAAAATGTAAATGTACAAGAACATTTCTACAGAAAAAAAAAAAACAACAGGTGATTTCCTGGAATTCCATACCCTTCTTTTAACCTCACCCGCCCCTTTTTTTTTGGTTGTTTTTTTTTTGTTTGTTTGTTTGTTTCATGTGAATGAAAAATTCCGAAATTATTCTTCAAATCCCCTTTTCCACTTTGAGTTTGTCATGATAGCTTTATGTTCTACCATTTATTTTTAAGATTAAATTTGTTAATCTCTATACTTTTTTTCTCTTTACTATACAAATAGATAACTCTCATTAGGGGAAAACTGCAGATGCCAGAATGAAAGAAATGTCTCTCTCCTCATGTTTTTTCTCTGACATGAAATGCAGGAAATACAGTTTACCATGTTTTGCAAAGGCATGAGGCTCTGTACTAGACATAGCTGTTAATGAAAGACTGCTACAATGCAGACTGAAAGACTGAGACCAAGATAAGCATAAGCATAGATAACAGACAAATGCAAGTACACAGTCTTTGCAACTTGTTAATTTTGACTATCAAGAGTCAGTTCTGTAAATAAAATTCGCCTCATTCACTCTCTACATCATTGCAAAAACATGTGCAAGAGCTTAGCTTCATCTAAGTGTGATAGTTCACTTTATCTCTGTCCAAACCTCTACAATTTCCTTCTCCACTGTCTTGCTGAGTGTCTCCACAGCTCAAGCAGGATTGGTAAGGTGGAAGATAGGGAAAAGTATGCTTTCTGATCTCTCATGAATACATGCTTACATCCTCAGCAGGGATAAAGCAGGAGAAATTACTTCAAATTAAAAATAGTCTTAGAACAAGCCACCAGAATTAGCCAGAATTAACCAAATAAGCAGCATGTTCCCCATAGCAGTAGAATAACCTTGTACAACTATGATTTCTTCTGAAGAAAAGTGTTCATCCTTCACAGACAATTTGCAAATGGTGATAAACCTCCATTCACTGTTGCCAGGTTGCTGTCAAATTCTCCCCTTTCTTTTATTCCTGCCTTTAATTCAGCATTTTATTTAAATAGTCCATCATAGGAGTAATGTTTTTGAAAATAATGTTCACCATATTATAAGATAATTTTTTCTTCCATTTCAAGAGTGGATTTTTTAAAGACAGTAGTTGTGTTTACTGACACCAAAAATTGTATGAAATCTCTAGACGTTATCTTCAATTCATGGATCTCTTCCCACCTCATTGGATTACATCAGAGTTTAACAACTGCTGTAGAACAAAAAAGCCTGTCCTGCTCATTTAGCAAGTTTAATTTGAAATTATCCACTCTTTTTTTTACTTAATCAAGATCATTTTTGTATGTAGTGCTAATTATATCTTTGGAGGTGGCTGAAACCAAATTGTATTTGATTTTGTTACTTGAACTAAAATGGCATGTCCAATAAACTAGAAATTTCATGATCTATGAATTGAAATCTGGATTTAACATTCTCAGCCCACTTTCTGATTAGATAAACAAAACAACAGAGGGCTCGGTTTAGCACTGTTCCTTACTTCTCCGTTTTACTCCATAATCTGTAATTTCACACTGTACTATACCATACCATATAGCACCATATCACACCACCCACCCCACCACACCACGCTACACTACACTATGCTACACTACACTATGCTACACTACACTACACTATGCTACACTACACTATACAAACTTTTTATTGAAAACATAAACTGCTGTGCACCTATAAAAGGCTTGGCTTTTCCTCACTAAACCAGTAGGCACACTAAGTTGTTCTACCAGAACTATGTGCAAGTGTGAATGTCTACACAAAGGGGTGATGATAATGTTTTTACAAGGCATGTGTGAGTACTCCATTACATACTAATTTTCCAACCACAGGGGCACCTTAGCACAAGCAGACTCAAGCTTCTCCTACAGCCAAGTTGCAGCATGCACTGTGGTCCCACTGGTCACCTTAGGACCTCAAGATGCAAAGTATCATACCCAGTAATACACTGATTTACACAGTCCTTTCAGACAGATGAGCCACAGTAGTTCTTGTTTTAGTTTTCTATCTATATTTTTATCTACTGTTGCCCTTACACTAGTAAAAGCTGTAAGATGCAAAGGTCTCATAGCACTGCTTATTGCTTACCTACTCTAATGTTACCTATACACCATCTCAGACTCAACTTAACAGGAACCAGCTGTGTCTGAGCATAGTGATAACTTGGCCCTCAGTAGTTCCCTGCAGAGCACTGAGCCATTGATGTACTCCCAATCAATTCCTACACAGTTACAGTTCAGTGAGCTATTTAAACGAAAAACATGACTGTGTAAAGCAAGAGGGATATTCAAAGAGAAAAACACATTGAGAAATAAAGAACTAAAAGCAAGGCAAAACCTGAAGTACTAGAGATAGACGTGGCACAGAGAAAGTGTGGAAAAAGCGGGAAATAAAAAAACACGGTGTGAAAACCACAAAACTTCGTGGTGGGAATCTTCAAAAAAATGAGCAAGAGATTCACATCAGTGGCGTTATTTGATATTTCTAATGATTTTAATGTGGAAAAGCACTTAAATTCTTTAGTATAATTTCTAATTTCTTTGCCTATGCAGATGTGCAAAAGTTAAATAACCAGGACAAGCAAAGTGGTCAGAAAAACTGTTGGAAGAAATATACAATAAATTTCAGTGATTAAAATAATAGAGCTGATCTTTCCAGTGAGGACTTCTGGTATTACTTTAATGACTATATTATAGGTGTAGTGTGTTTTGGAGATTACTGAGTTTAAATGTATCAGTCAGCCAAAAGAAAAACAAAATGCAAGAGATATACATGTATATTATTAAAATCTCTGTTGATTGTTTGTATTCAATAAAAACATGCCATGTTAATATGCAGTTAACTTCTTGTCTTTGGACTGTTTTGTAGCATATATCTTAAGTATGTATTTTTAAATTACTCAC
Organism: Strigops habroptila; assembly: GCF_004027225.2. NCBI lineage: Eukaryota > Metazoa > Chordata > Aves > Psittaciformes > Psittacidae > Strigops > Strigops habroptila. The sequence goes on from NC_044302.2 coordinate 84,955,026, forward strand.
AGAATCGAAATATATTTTCAAAACATATATTATTAGAATTATTTCCATTCTCCTAATACTATTTCCACGGTGACTTAGAAAAGCAAATCAAGGCCAGACTTTTTGGTCAAAATTCAATGCCTGGAAATAAAAATATAATATGATTTTCAAATAAAAATGGGAACAATTTTTTTCCTTATATAAACTGAAATTCATTTTAATTTACTAAGAATATTAATGGGATAAGCTTTCAATCTTCTTTCCTTCCCTCCTGATGTTAACACTTACAAGTGTTTAATTTAACTAGCTGCATCATTACAAATCCAAGCAGTTTAGCAACTTCTTCTAACCAAACCAGTGAACAGCCACTTTCAGAAACTGCTCTTACAGATGACAGTGAAATTCTAACTCCCCAGCACCAAAAGGTAATAACACGCAACATATATTTTTGTTGTCACAAAGAGAAAAAACATGAAGAGCTGAAGATGGAAAGCAGAAAAATATTGCAGAGTTGCAGCTGAAATGAACATGTCTTAAATATCCATGGGTTTTTAAACTGTTTTTTAAAAAGTCCAAATGGTAGCAACCGCAAGTCACAGCCTTTTCAAAATGTTCTGGTTCCAGTTTGAAGAGGTTCTGACAGCAGTGCTAAAAGAAAGGATGTGAGTTCAAGGCTTTTAATACTGCTGCTTATGGGAAAAAAGCATTCTCTTCCAGAAAACGATAGTTTAACAGAACCCATTCTATATACACTAAAATAGAGCCAAAGTTCAATTTAAAGTGCTGTTGCGCACTTTACCAAAGCTCTTGACTTCAGAATTTTTTTCTCAACTGGGCTTACAAATCCTGTCTCTGTTGACCTTCAGAACATGGTACAAGACCATTTATTCTCTCAGCTTTTTGCTTTTGTGTGTGTCTGAACAAGGTGAAGAAAAAGGAAGGAAGAATCATCTGGGGAAAGTCACTGGTGTTTAAGACAGACAACATGGACAAAAAACATTCAGCTGAAACTGCTGGAGAAAGGCAGATAGACAGAATGCAATTAGTCAAATTCTGTTAGCAAGACTACCATAAAATGGGCTATTTTTTTTCTGATTTGTACTGATTTATAGCAAATATGCAGTAACAATGCTGCCTATATTTGGAAGGAAAAAACAAATTTCCATTCCTGATTGCAGCTGGAATTTAAAGTCTTCAGTTTCTATAGTTGGTTTGAATTGCTGCTCATGAAGTGAAATGGTTGTAATACATTTGGAAAAATATTAACCGTTACAAATTGATTGACCCAGTATCTTGCTAATACAGTTAGACATAGCAGCATGACTGAAGCATTCAGGATTAGTATCAATTAGGATTTCTTTGCTTTAGTCAAACCCTCTGAAACCTCTAGAGAATATTCTTTATCTAATACACAGGGCTTCCTCATAATCATGATCCTGAATTTTAATTACCTTTAAAATAAGAGATTAATAGCACAAAATTACTTCAAGAATACTGGAGGCATAAAGTATAAAATCAAGCACCAAATTTATGACAGGCCTTTGCTTTGAACGTGACTACTGCTTGAAAGGGCTACAGACTTCTATATTGTGTTCAATCATGTTAAATAGTGGTTTAAAAATTCGCTGCTTTTATATCTGCTATGAAAATAGAATTAAAAATGAAATATCGATAATTATGCTAAATATATAAAATGTATTTGAGTGTATTCTGATGTATTGTCAGAGAATATTCATGCTGATGCAAAGACTGAAGGAAAAATTATTTTATCATCTTAAATTACAATAACATTTTCACTTATAGTCATTTCACTTGTAGTCATTAGACTCTGGCTGTCTCTTGAGGTTCTTCCTGGAGGCTGTGACTCACATTTCAAAATAAAATCGGGCTTCCTATGGAGCACATGTTTCAAAGAACCCACTTCCTTGTGATCCTGTGGTTTTCAGAAGATAACATGAGTTGTCACACCTAGAATTTCACAGGCTTAAACTGTATTTAAAAAATATGCAGACGTATATTGCACGTACTTGGCCTTTTAGAGGGCAGTAGTTGAATTTGAATTGCTCCAAGGTGGCACCCTCTATTGAGGAAGCTGCATTCCTTTAAAGTACATAAACAATTAAGAAAGGAAAAGAGAAGCAATGTGAATTATTAGCATTGTAGTTCTTTCATTGACATCATAAATGGCTTCTTTGAATGTTTTGATGTTGTTTTGACATAGAAATCTTACTACACATTGACACATTTTTCTATTTGCAGTTGCTTTGTGTAGTGTTCTTTGTGTGCCAAATCATGGTAAAAGGTTGACATTATAAAAGCTAGAATTTTGTATCTTCTCTTGCTCCTTCCTATCCATATCCATTAGGGCCTGATCCTACAGATGCTTACAAATAGAACAATTCTATGTTATTCTTTGAGAATCTCTCAAATATGTAAATTTAAGTGACTGGGGATTGAAACCTGAGCTTGTATTAATGAAAAAGATTAGCTTCAGATTTTTGAGGCATGGAATCATCCTAATGCTCTAAATGAATCATTTGTCATATATATTAGGTTTGTTATTGAAAACATTTTTACACAAGAAATTCATTCTCTTACATATGTATTGTATGTAACACCATATTTATGAATTGTGGAAGAAGGAGTGATAATTTGGCAAAGTTTTGGTATTCAGTTTCCTTGAAATACTGAAGTTTTACTGGGAAGATAACTAGACTGTAGCCATCTTGATCATTTTTACATATTCCCACAAAACGTGATACATTCACGGATGCACATCCCCTCTTTAGAGCAGTACTGCATTAGTCCCTGATACTTCACTGTTTACAGTGGAGTGGTGTGGTATCTGCAGCACCATGGATTGCCAAATATTTTCAAAGTGATACCATGGAGTCACACAAACCTTGCCAGGAAAGAGCTGCTGGAGATCCAAATTCCCATGTGGAGTAGGACTACCATCAGTGGTATTTTGTGTTAGTCATGATTTTACTTAGTTGAATCATGCAAATCCCAGATACTCCACTATCTCCCTAGGTAAACTTCTTAATGAAAAAGCCGCCATTGCCCTTTGGTTTTGTTATTTGCTACTGCAAAAAGAGCTTGGTGCTTTCACTGGGAGCTTTCTGGATAGCAGTAAAAAGGTATTACCTTTTTCCTCAGCCCTCACTTCACTAGATTAAGCAAGTCCAGATGCATAAATCCTTCACCCTACAGGCCTTTAGCCATGTTGGCAGCTCTCCTCTGGATTCCCTCAGTTTTCCAAAACACTTCTAGAGCAGGGAGCCCAAAAAGTGGACACAGTATTCTAGGAGTGGCCTCGGTGCTGATCAGAGAACAACCTACCTTCAGTCTGCTAGCTACGCTTCTTCTGATACAGTCCAGTGTACTTTTTTCCTTATTCATGCAATTTGCTAGTGATTACCATACAAATCTTTCTTGTCCTTTAGTTGCTGCAGATGGGGGTCCAGAGAAATATCCAACAATTTCTCTTGAATCCAAATTGTATGCCTATTCTAAATGAATCAGTTGAATACCACCTCCCTAGGAAAAGTATGAAAGATAGTGATTGAGGTTTACTTATAATTTGTGTTAAAATAATAGCCTTATAAAGCTTAAGTCCAAGGGGACTAATAGGTTATTTGGACTGACCACCTGTACGTCATGGGCTAATAATTTTCACACAGTGATATACTCTGGCCACTATCACAGAAGTCTTCTTGTTAAGAGGATTGCTCTCTTGCAACTGGTTGATGAAGAAGGGTGAAAACAAGCCACTGTTACACCCAGGAAGAGAAGAGAAAAAGAAAGAAAATAACAAGAAAAGCGAAGTTCATCACTGAGGAAATTAAGAGAGGCCTTGCAAGCAGAGAGTAAAAATTTCTGCTGAGAGGAACTTGGAGACATTTTCATTTTCTTGCTTTTCCAGGAAAGAGGATGGAATCTACCTCAGAGAGAGGATAAAAGAGAGACCCACAAGGTCAAAAAGCTGAAAAACAGAAACTGTGAGTGGGAAGCTCAGCTGACTGCTGGAGAATAGAAAAGGAGTAATTATCCCTGTTTGCTGTGATGCTGGGTATGAGCCTAAAAATTTTTATTCAGCTGAAACATAAATTCTAATTATAATGAACAATTGCTTATACCGCTGAAAAAGAAATGAAGGAATTGTGTGTTATTTCATTAAAAGTACAGCAAGGAAACAGAGTCAAAAATCAAGGTGAAATTCTATAGAGAAGTAAAAAGAGATATGGAGTATTTCTAGAAACAACACAGTTTTCCTTGTTCTTACTAAAATATTTTATTTTGTTTCCAGAAATAGGTACCTTTCCTCATCACAGTGTGGTAGAATGCTCTTTGGAGAAGGCCAGTTGTAGAACTGTAAAGTGTTAGGACTGATAGGGAAGCTTCATTTAAAATGGACTCATGTAAATTTCTAATTAAAGCCTGTACTTAGCTTATAAATAGAATTTTATATACCGCTAAACTGAACCACCCCTTGGTGCAAAAGACAGATAACCACATAAGATGGACCATCAGAGGCGACAAAGTAAATGTCAGATGTCTCTTTCTCCAAACCAGTTTTGTGAAATAAACTTTCATCATTATCTTAGATGACTAAATTTAATATAAAACTTTTCCCCCTATTTGAGGCATGTGATACATAACAACCTATAGCTGCCATGTGATATTATTAGTTGCTTAAGATCAAATCTTATAATGGCTAGAAACTGCACAGAGTATATAAGATGCTGTTACAGTCAGCACATTTTACAAACAATAAATTACACTAAAAGGTCGAATTCACGATCTTTTAATAGATTTCAGTTTTGTTAGAACAATTGTATTTTGTTCTTAAAATATTCCTTCTTTCCATGGTCTAAGTATAAACACACTTGCCAGAGCATGATCTATCTCTGTTTACTTACAGATACACACAACTTTAGGTGTGAAATCATAAAATAACTAGATGCTTTTATTTACTTATCTTTTTCACACAGGGACTGATCAGTCCGCCTTTTTCTAAGACACTGGAAGTCCTCACAACCAGTCCTGGTACTGCTTTGATTTTCACTGGTGCACAGCTGCCTTTAAAAAGTGATCTTGATGCAATATGGCAGGTATGAAAGCATGAAGGGAAAGGTTCCAATAGTGATTCTCTGAAATTTTAAAGCTTAAAAGAGAGAGAGTGCTCTGTGATTCAGCTTGATGATTCAGAGGCTGGATGCTGTATCCTGTTACTGTACAGGTACATGTGAAAGTGGCTAATGACCAGTGTTAGATTCCTGGTTAAGTGTTGTCCCCTGTTAATGAACTTATATACTGGAAACAAATAAAACCGCTTTGACTTAGAAAGCAAAACTTACAGACATTGAAAGACATGGCAAACCTTTCAAGTATTTTCAACTGAAGAAAAACTACTTAGTGATCAAAAGAATAAATATTTGTCATAGGATCCCTTAAAAACTGGACGGGAGGATTGTGCACTCCAAACTCAATGACATCATGAATATTTGAATGCTGTTACCACTCAAAGAAGAATGATCAAAGAAATACAGGTATTGGCTTCATTCACTTGTGTATAAAATGATTGACAATATGCATATGTAAATGAACAATAAGGTTCAGAGTATAAGGTTTTCACACTGTATATATGGGTTTATGTCTAAGAAATCCTTCTTTTCATAGGTAAAGAGAGAGAAAAGGAGGAAGGCAGATGAAGCCTCTAGGTTTTGTATCAGCAAAGGAAATGTGCTTTTCTCCTCCTTCTGCCACCTGTATTTGTCTCAAGATGGTAAGCAAGACATCTGTTTTGGGTTGTAAATAAATAGTTCAGAACATATTTTAATTGGTGTTAAAAGTGAATTTAAGGCAACAGACTGAAAAGGTGGTCTAGTTCTTTGTTACAGTGATTGATAAAAAATGAGATTTCCGAATTTCTCTGGACTGTGGATTTATATGATTGGCTGTGTCTCTGTTTAACTGTATTGTTGAAAGCTGATAATGACTGATAGCTGATAATAGCATCAGAAAATGTGTCCTGGTGGCCACAATCAGCTAAGAAATCTTTCTTGCATGAATCATGCTAATGAGGATAAACTTGAATTCTTATGGTTTCCATATTTAGTGGTGTCAGAATAAACAATCAAATAATCCCCCAGACCTTCCCAAACACTTTTTTCTTGTTTATAAATGTATAAGAGCTCTGTTTCAGAGCTCTGTTTCTAAAGCACTGATTCATAGATTTTCCAAATTTTGGAAAATCTTTCTGAAAAATGCTAAAATAAATCAAACCAAATATTTAAAAAATACTATATTATGTATGTCTTGAAGTAACAAAAGATACTTTTATCCATCTCATTGTTGCTATGTTACGTTGCTTCAACAACTGCCTCTAAATATCTGTATGTCCTTGACAGCTTCAGAAAATACCTGATTTCTTTACACCAACTTGAAAAATTAAGAAACCCATGCCTATCCTTTTCTTTAGCCATGAAATTTTCTCTTTTGTTCCCTAACAAATGAAAAATAATCAAAGAAATACTAACTTATCTCTGATCTTTGGCTTAGTATTAGTGGCAGCAAAGTTTTAACATCCCAGATCCCAGAAAGTCATAGTCTGAACTGGACTACTAGTATCATTGTTTGAGAACCATGCTTGAGATTTGGAAAAAAAAATAAAAAATCAGTGAACCCATGACAAGGGCAGAGCATCAGTGAATTTCCTTTATTAAAGTAACCACTGCACATGAAAATTTCCAATAACATTTACATCTATATCTTTACAATAAAAAACATTCTTGGACTCAAGTATATAAACCTGTAGACCTGCAAAATCAAACATGACAAAGCAGTATGTTTTACATGTAGCAAAGTTATTTTTGGCCAAGCATCTACTTTTAAACCTTTCTTAATTTTTTATTTTTCTCCTTTTCTATCTCTGCACAGTTGCATTCATGACAACTAATTCAGTTGACATTACAGATGGAGACAAACAAAACCAGTCATTTTAACATTCTAGTATTTCCCTGAAATATTTCTGATAGGATCACAATAACGTACATCAATACATATACAAAATACATGATTGTGTGGGGTGCTAGAAAGGTTTTCCTGGCATGAGTATGTATTGACCTACATAATTCATGAATGGTGAAGAATAGGACCATTATGTGCAGCAAAATGGAGACAGCATTGAATACTACCAAACTTCATAATGTGTCTGTAGCAAGCTTAGCTTTTCAGAGAATCAAATAGATTTTATTCAAAGCTCAGAAAGTACAAGGTCTACCAGATTATTAAAATGAATATACAATAAACAGGTAGATTCATGCCCTGTACTGAAATTCATACAGAACTTCATTGGGTTAAATGGTAGGTCCAGCTATGTGAAAAATGTCAGCATTTGGCCCCTTGCCACAAGTCATTTTAGAAACATCTCTATTATTTCTCCAAAGGCTGCCAGGGCAGTTCACAATACAGTGCCAAATGATCCACCTTTTCCACTTCATGGTGTGCACCAGATGTTGATACTTTTACAGACGCTAAGTACCCTTTATTCCATAAGGATATAGTTTCACAGCAATGTGGTCCTTAGTGATCTTTCATGTTGTGCATCTATTTACTCCAGATAATGTCTAAAGAATCGAACTTTCTAATTAACTTCTCAGATAACAAATTGCTGTATTTTGGTGGCTGCAACTGAAGGGTCTGCCTGTATTAAGGCATCAGTAACATACCGGTAAAAAACCTAAGCTGATTACTGTACAACATGGTCAGGCTATATTTCTCCTTAATGTACCTTTACATTGTAGTGAGATAAAGGTGGTTATTTAAAAATAGTTCAGGGATCAACTATGCCAATTCAATTGTCACCCCAAAGTGTTTGTCTGTCAACAGGTGTGGTCTCATTCAGCATCAAATAATAAACTATATTAAATTAGCCTGTTTAGCGGTTTGAATTAGGCATCATGTTAATGAACTGATTATTGTTACAGTTATACATATATAGTGACAGCCGCGTCTCAGACTGAAGAATGCCAAATTGACGCTACAGATAGGAGGGAGGTTTACACTTTGTTTAAACAGAGAGTTGTTTACTATCTGGTTAAGTGCAGTGGGTGCTGGGAAAAGAGACATCTACATAAGTATGGAAAGAACCTTACGCTGATTAGAAGCCAGTCTCCTAGTAAAACAGTGAATTTAGAGGCAGATTCAGAAAGAAAGATTAAACAGGTCTTAGATCTCCTAGAACGCTTGGAAAAAGAGTTTGGTCGTAAGAACATCTTTGGCTAGAACGCTTTTCCAAGACCCTTCGCTAAAACAGGAGCACCATGCAAAGGTTTTTGCCAGGCTGATGCAAAAAGGGACCTTCTGATTTAATCTTTCTGTAAGTTAGGTGCAATTTATCTTCACTTATGTCTTTTCTAAAGAAATAGAACTTTGTTATTCTGAATATGACAACGAATAGTTTTTTGTGCTCAGCTTTTGTTAAGTTAATTGGAATTCAAGGTAACTAAGTAACAGTTATCAGCAAGCGTTCTTTGATTTAAGTGCAGCAAATTCTGATACTGGGACACCTGAGACACCATAACAAGTGTGCTAGCTCCTCCACCTATCATCCACTATAAGAAAGTGAGTGCTTCTTTGAGGTGCATGGGCCAAGTGCAAGGAAAGCAGCACTGAAGTTAATAGACAAAAGGCAAAAACATCTTGAAATGACTGTTGATGAAATTAAAGGCTCTCTGGCATGCAGTAAGATATTGGGGTACATGACTTAACTAAAAGAGTCACAAGAAGAATGTCATAGTAACAATCTTTTTTTTTTTTTCCACACTATTTCTAAGCAAACCATGTTTTGTTTTATTAATAATATGATCAAGATTGATTTAAAAGCTTCGGAAATCAATGGAGGGTTTTCCCTTGACTGTAGTGCACTTAAAATCCATATCATAAAATGTGATAAAAAGAATGTAGCAAAGTTAGACAGATACCATCTTCACAGGCAAGACCTGAAGGGGCAGAAATGTTTTTTAATCTAATATTATACCATTCAACGATCCAGAGTTAAACTGTGTCTGATGGAAGTGTACCTAGCAGAAAGCCATGTATTGTGGATCTGAAAACATCAAAACATAGAGGTTTTGCCATGGCAATTAGTGAAGGCAATAATTTTCACTTTGAATTTGTCTAAATTAACATTCATCTACTTGGCAGTTCTGAGAGTGTTCTGAGAAGATCAGCAATTCTTCATCAGCAACGTCAAAATCATCTTTAAGGAATAAGCATTTATTTTACAAATATGGATCTTAGCTCATAGACACATGAACAAGGCATATATTTCAGCCTCTGGAAATAGGAGTTCCCAGCTTGTAAAAATATATTACACTTCTTAGCTTAAGCAGTGTTACAGTTAAGTACATTATATGGGTGCAGATAAGCTGTTCCCTATTAATAAATAAAATACCTGGCCCTGAAAGGTAAATGGTATCTTGTGTTCGTTAATAAAATGCTCTATTATCACTTGGTTGCATAGAGATGATTTTTTGTAGTGGTAGGGTCAGAAGATCCGACATTCCAAAGGAGATGCATCTGTGGAAGCCTTTCAAGCATTCAGATAAAACATGTTCAACAAGCCTTCTAACATGATGACAAGACTATTTTCTTTTTATCCCTAACTAATTTTGTTTATTATCAGAGCAGGTGTTTTATAACAATTAGAGGTTCTGATGCAACCTTACCTCAGAGAGGTAAGCAAATAGAGCAAGTAGACTATCAATTCATTAAGGATATTTTTTTCCCTCTTATAAAGACCATCTGGTAACTCAAAAGAAAATGTAGCTGAATGCTTCACACTTTTCTATGAATAGATTGACAGAATTAGTGCCATCCCTCTGGAAGTATTAGTGTTATATTAAGTGGTTTTTCCACACTTTTGTTTCTTCTGTGGGTCTGGAAGAGCACTTTGACATTTCACCATATGCACAGTGTATTATGTATCAAGGAACGAGCGGATAGTACTAAAGGGTTTTTGCTGGGTTTGTTTTTCAAAAGGGAAATAGTTTTGCTGACGCTGTTTCCTGTCACACAGATTTACCAATATGTTCTTTTATTCTCCTTTTGCCTTGGAACAAAACCTTAATTTCATATCTCAGTGCAAATTAATTCTTTGGCATCACTAGTCTAGAAAGCCCTCTGGGGCCAGCTATTTACAGCACTACCATTTTACAAGCATTCCAATTATGGATATATGACTGGTATATATATCAGATAAACTGATAAATGGTGGTAGCTGTAAGAAGATGAAATATTTTTTGCTTTTTACATGGCACATGTAAATTTTTTTGCACAAATATTGTCTCATCTTTCTCTGTTTCTACTCTTCATCATTGCAGAACTGATTAATTGACTGATTGATTGATTGATTGTGCTAATTCAAAGCAATCCTTTTATTCGCAGTAGACCACACTGAATTGCCAGGCACAGTGAAATGGCACTCTAAAAAGAAGGAGTTCAGGCAGGTATACCATGTGGGATTCCTAGAATACCCTTGGATGTCTTTGTGGGGTTTCTTTTGGGGCAGGTGCTAGAACTGCAAAATCACCAAAACTTACTGGCTGGAAGAGGCCCTGGGAGGACATCTGGTCCCACCTCCTGCGTAAAGCAGGGTCAATACCGAACTCAGACCAGGCTATTAGGGCTTTGCCTAGTCTGATCTTAACAACTTCCAGGGTGGAGGTTCCCCAGCCACTCTGAAGATCTTGTTACAACATGTAAGATGGCAGGGCATGAATATGATCCTCCGTGGAGGGATGCTACTGGAATTACATCCATGCCAAAAAGGCATCCATTCAGGCATCATTTTCTGGCTCTAGAAAATCTCCTTTCTAGCAGACTAAGACCAGTACCTTGAAGTGCTCTGGTTCTTGATACTGAATTCTGCAGAGATGATGAGCTCCATATTTGGAAATATTCTGATTTTCTCTGGTAATTCTCCATCAGGACTAAAGGAAAAGAGAAATAAGGGTTATTTTCTTTCCATACAGGATATTTTTCTCCATGCAGGCAATAGTATATATTTGCAAGATTGTAGTTACATATCCTAAACAGTTTTTCTCCCTCCCCTCAAGAATACATGGTCTCAGAATTTACTCAGCGTAGATCAGCTCTTCTCTGTCTCTCTGAAATAAGTGTGTGTAGCATAAAAAAGTAAGAATGCTACAGATTGAATTTGAATGGATGTTATCATCGCTAGCTGACCATCCAGATGATAAGGGTAACCTGAGTTTCTATTCTGTTACAAGCAGAAGTCAATTCCGCTGGATATTACTTTGGGTGGAGACAAAGTAAGAAATTAAGAACTTCAGAATTTTTTTCTCCAGTCCTGATTAATTTTACAGAACACTAGGAATTAATTGAGCAGTTTGACTGAATAGCCTACACATCCTGATCTCCACTTATAGCCAATGGAAAGATATGAACACCACTAGAAAATTATTCACAGTTATGTAGGCTTAAAAATGACCTTTTGAAGGTAAGGGTGATTATTGATCAAAACTAAGGACCCCTGTTAAGTGCAATGAATGAACACCGCAGTTGAATCAGTTTGTCCCTTTTGCCATCGAGTCAAAAGCTGTCTTCTATGATGCACTGGCAGTGAAGTGAGCTGATAATGCACCATTATTCAGGAGAAAACTGCTTTTTGCGATGAAAGAAATAATTCTACAAGGAACTCAGCCTGTAAGGCTAAAATTTCCTCAACACTATATGCTCAGACAAAAAATACAGCTAGCTGATTTATTGGAACAAAATGTTTAGTATCAGTCCAGCGAATAAACATGGCAATTTTGTTTGAGCTGATCCAAAACAAAATATTTGTTTTGAATTTGTTCATGGAGAAAATCATCAAAATTGAGCTTAATCTGAAAGAGAAATCAAACAAAAATGATTGATTTGTTTAGACACCTGATTCAGCAGGCCTTCAGTCTGGTTTTTGGATCACTGTTCTGTTTTCAGTTCTATTGTAATCCCTCATCATTGTTATAAATCAGACTTGAGGCTTTACCTAGAAAATCTCAGGTTGTGTGCACAGGAAAACAAGTCTATGCCCAGCAGCCATGTAAGACCATGTGCCTGATTCATCCACAGTACTGCTATGTGCCAGAAATAGCAACTGGCTGTAGTTATCCAGGGAAGCGTTTCCATCAAAGACCATCCTTTCTCTGCTGGTTTGCTATGCCACCTTTACAACATAGCTTCCAACTTGCACAGCAGAAGCAGGGGCTTAAATGCAGCAGCTCTATTACACTTAAAACCATCTTTTTCTTTTTTTCCCCCAGAATACTGACGTGTAGAATATATGACACCAGTCTTTTGCAGTAAGCACTCACTATATGATTATATAAATTTGAAGCTTAAGATCATCACAGATCTCAGCGTCAGAACATGATGTCCCATATCAAGACAAAAAGGCCCCTTCTTTGGCATGTCGTTGACAAAAATAAGCAGAAGCAGTATGCGTGTGTTTTTTAGAGAGCCATGCATCCATTCCTTTCCCAGAAAATAAATTAAAATCCAGCCAAACAAAACATTGTAGTGGGTAGCCAGTTTACCCACTGAAGAAAGGATGATATTATTAAAATGGTAAATAGAATAGAATGGAGTAGAACAGAATATAATAGTTTATTTTATTGGTGTAATTGTTGGTGACATTTGTTTAACACCTCAGGAAATCTCAGGAACATATTTAAACAATGATAAGGCAGAAGTTCTCAAGGACAAAAATTCCATACATGTCATAATATCTGTCCCCCAGCAGATAAACCAACAAAATAAAAATTGGTTTTATACACACATTCTATTTTGCAGCATTCCTCTTTGATTTTGTGTTCTTAATGGCCAAAACAATGCAAATTAATTTCTTATTCCTTTCTACACCTAGAGAAGTGTTAAGTAGTAGTCTTTATATTTCTCATAAATATATGAATTTCTTATATTAAAATATGCATTTAAAAGAGGAATAGTCTGGATTTAACTAGAATAAAAAAAACCATCTCTTCATCCTCTATAATAGAAAAAAAAATAAAAAATGAAGGGGGGTCTGTATTAGAAGTCCCAACCTAGTAAAATCCCTTTCTCTAACTATGATCCACTGCTGTTTTTCTGTATTGTGATCCTCCTGAAAATAGAAACTTTACGTTTAATTGATTTATTTGTAATGACTCTGGCTCAGGGAAGAGACTCTTTGAAGCTGATTGATTATTGCAACAAGCTTAAGATTTCATACCACAAGAAACCTTTTTGTACTAATAAACAGGGGGACAATAAAGCTCTGGGGCATGGTGTTTCCCTTCACATTAAAGTGAGGATTTGCAACATAAGTATGTGAGGGACATAGTTTACGTGCTCCCAAGAAGCAGACATAATGAACTATTTCTTTTAATGGTAGATTATCCCTGTTTCTATTTCCTGGAGTGAAGACCTCGCAAATTGATGTATCTGTCCTCTGAGGTTTTCAGAGAGGCATTATGGCATTTTAAAATATTAATATGAGAGTACATTTAGCTGAAAGTAGCTAGCCTGGTAGTCTCTTGTGGCTGCCATGCAGGTCACCAGAGACCTCCTGTCTCTCAAGGCAAATGATTTACTCTAAGTGTATCATTAAGATATACTTTTTTGGAATTTATGATAGCGCTTTCTTACAAAGTTACACCTTTTCTATAAAAATTTAAGCATTTTTATGCTATTTTCTCCCTTCACTCACTGTTCCTTAAAAACCTGGTCAGTGTCACGGGCAAATTGAAAGTGCCACCCCCTGCACTGCAGTAGTGGGTCTGTGTTGAACACTGATTAGCTAGGACTGGATGTCACATCTTGTTATAACTTTACATAGCTGAAAAATTTCCTAGGAGATTTGAAAAGAACTGCAATTATTCCTCCAATGAAAAAAGAAGAAAAGGAAAGAAGAGAGAAAGAGAGAAAGAGAGAGAGAGAGAGAAAGAAATAAATAAATAAAGAAAGAAAGAAAGAAAGAAAGAAAGAGAGAAAGAAAGAGAGAAAGAAAGAAAAAAAGAAAGAAAGAAAGAAAGAAAGAAAGGAAAAAAGAAAGAGAAAAAGAAAGAGAGAAAGAAAGACAAAGAAAGAAAGAAAGAAAGAAAAGAAAAAAGAAAGAAAGAAAGAAAGAAAAGAAAGAGAAAGAAAAAATGCAATAGATGTCTAGATACAAGAAATGAAAAAATATTAATCAAAAGCAACATATCAGCTGAAGAAGTTTCTTATTATGGGAAACTGAATAGTTAATATATAGTAATGTTTGTTTCACGTTTTCTTCTAGATGACAGATGATGCCAACAGTGAGTTTGTGACCTTCAGAACCTCTAGATGAGTGTCATCAGCTCAGCTTGGTGTTTCTAAGAAAAGTCAAGAAAGTAGAGAGATCTCATTTCTATTTGCCGAAATTGTATTGGTTTGACACTTTCACATTCATGTACAAACACACATACGCCCCTTGTCTTTTGTCTTTTCACAGGTGGCAAAGAGCATGTGATTCCTCCCACAGATCCATTCTTTTGACAACATGGAGATAGCTAAGGAGATGCAGTCCTCACAATGAGCTTTTTTTCTGGAGGCCAGACCCAAAGCCAGATAAAACCAGTGTCCAGCTTCATAAGTGCAGGACCTTGACCTGGAAGATTAGAGGAGCTAATTTAAGTATTGGTCTTTGTTTTCTGTCTTGAATTATTTAAGCCTAAACTGATCTAAAGCAAAATAGCATGTAATATATTAGAAGAAGTACAGTCTTTCCATATTTATAGTACCACAATTGAAGCATACCTGGCAGACTTCTCCATTTCATTAGCATATTTTGGTTTAGTCATGTACAGAAGGAGAAAAATACAGAGTTTATACTTGAATTTGCTCAAGAAACTGAAGCCTCAGAGAAGATGTAATGATCTCAGTGCTTGCACATGCAATGCATCTCCAAGTAAATTATTCAAATAGCAATCAAATATTTTTTAAAAATCCTTCAATTTCTAGCCTAGCTTAAAACCATGTTCATAACTGGAGACCTAAAAATCCTGAGAAAAAGCACAGTCCCCTCAGCTTGAAATGGTTTATGTCAGCTGATGTTTTGATCCGAGGTATGTGTGTTACAGTTTTACTGACCATTTCTTTAAGCACTTGTATCCTTTCCAGCATTTGCAGTCGAGAGCAGCAGATGGGCCTGTGTTAAAGGCAGAAGACCCTGGGGTGTCTCTATGCAGGAGAAATGCATCCATGTGGCTTCATAGCAAGGCATTAGATAGCTGCCACCTGCTCCTTTGTACCACCACAAGGGTTAGCCAACCACTGCAGAAAAGGATGGAGAGGCAAGTGGGGAATAGTTACAGCCAGCCGTCCTAGATGATGCGCTCCCTTTCCAAAGCTGTGGGATTTTAGATAGCTGTACAGCTAATGCCAAATCAACATTAACTTCAAATCCCTTGAACTGCACTTGGGGAGCTCACCATGGGCACAGCTGTGGCCAAACGCCCGCCAGCATTTCGGTACCCGAGGCAGAGGTGGCATGGAGCAAGCAGCCCGAGTCTTGCAGAGGGGCAGCATGTGGAGCCATGTGTTAGTTTCCCACCGGTTCTCCCCAGCATAAAACCCACCTGTGTTTGGTTTCATGTGCTTTCTCATCTGCACATAAGACAAATTGCATGGCCCTTCACATCTGTAGAGGGAAACTGAATACATTTTCAGAACTGTTTGTTTTGAGGTCTAAAACAAGGTCAGTGTTAATTTCAAGTTAAGCTACAGCAAATTATTTCCCATTTTCAGTTACCATCTTAACATTCATGTGTGTAAGCAATGCGATACACACTTAAAAGAATTGTCCAGGGAATTTTTTTCCTTAATACTTTTAATTCTCATGTGGTGTCAAAGTTCTCATGAAAAAAATGGAATAATGTCTAAAAAAATCATGTCCAAAAACTGCAGAGAAAAATGAATAAATATTAAAAAAATAGACTTTTGGCCCCAAATCTGAGCTATTTCAATGCGGGGGGGGGGGGGGGGGAACCAAACCAAAAAACCCCAGAACAAAAAACAGCAAATAACATCAAAAGAACTCTAGAATATAGAATAGTGACCAAAACCCAGACTATTCATACAGTTAAATTTTTCACAAAAAATATTAAATAAAGAAAAAATAAGGAACTCTCTTGACTTACACAGAAGGATTTGCCAGTTTTCTTATTTTTGAGCAATTCTATCTGTACAAAAGTATTTCAGATGGCTAAATAACATTTCAGACAAATGTGCTTTATAATGACTTTCAAAGGAACTGTAAGAGACAGAGTATTTCATTTCTGAGATTGTTTTATACATAATTTCATTTGTCTAGACACATGTGTATTTCTGTGTTAATTCAAATGTTTGGAAAAGACCAGCAAGGACTGTAAACGTAATAGACAGTCCTGAATAATACAGACAGCCTTATCCTTTCATTTTAGCCTTATTCAGTTGTTTGTCAGAAACACTTCTGAGAATATTATTAGATATTTCTTAACTAGCTAAGCATAATTCCATTTTCTATAGCTAAACAATCCACATCATCGAAATTGTAAAGGCTGCTGGCTACTCTTGTGATTCTTTTCTTCCAGTTTTCATGTACGTATTTTTTACAGGCTTTTTGATTATGAAAAGAAATGTGCTGTTCCAAATTTGACTAATGGCATACATGCATGTTATATATATAAATATATAAACACTGATGGTGGTGTTACTGCATAGCAAATCATAAAGAGGTTCCAGTAACAAACATTACAAATAATGTTATCTTTCTCTGTTTTGTCTATGTCAATTTTGAATACAAATAACCATGTTTAATTCCACATTTACACTGGGGGATGAAGAGGGTATCTTAAGCATTCTCCTTGAATATGATATAGGAAAAAGTAGCAGTGACAGCTCCTGCAACGATAAGTGTGAGTACTCCACTTACAGAACAGATAATACAGGGATCTTGTCAACTGTAGCATGTGGGACAGCAACATCAGAGCACATCCAACCTCTTCTTGGTATAGTGAGGGAGCACTTGTATCTTCTCCTGCCTGTCAAGTGTTTAGAGTGCATACTAAGTGATATTGAAAGGATTTTATCAGCAATCAGTTCAAATAAGTTAAGCACTTTACCTTCCTTAAAACTAATCTTAAATGCATCTTTAAATTTAACTTTAGCCAAAAGGTTGAACACTAGCCTTCTTTTTTTTTTTCTTTTTTAAAGTAAAAACAACCAGGCAATGAGAATTAAAGAGACTCTTAAAAATTCTTTTTGTTGTTTATTCTCCTTGTATTTTCTAAATACGTTACTGGTTAGTGTTCCCTCAGTAAAAGAATAATTCCCTCTATTTGAATAGTAAGTATTTAAAGCTACACAGCTTTGAGTATTCAAGAGGTCAGGGTTGGATTCATCACCTAGTTTCAAGAGGTCAGGGTTGGATTTATCACCTAGTTTCAGTTACCTTAAACTGATACAACCAGTATAAAGCATCTGGTTTTGCTCTTTGGTAGTCAATGGGGAGACTCAAGCATCCAAAGGGCAATCTTCCCATGTATGATTGACACTGATGTTATGAAAGATGAACCTCTGTCCAGGTACACTGATTTCTGTGGTGACTGTAGAAGAAAACTGGACAACTACCTTAGGCCAACTTATAGCAAATAAAGCTAGGTGGGATGAAGCTCAGTCTTAGCTATCATAAAGATGTCTTTTGACCTTAAACCCCTTCTTGTAGATTTCTGCCAGTATGTTTCAGTTGCCAGTTTTACCTTCCTTAGAGAAAAACCTTGCAGGATACAGGTCAACACTCCATGTGGAAGTGAGATTCCCATTAACTTCAACATAAAAGAATATGACCTTATGTGTTTTACTAGTGCAATAATCAACAGCTGATTTTTAAAAAAAAAGTATATTTAAACT
This sequence comes from Strigops habroptila, assembly GCF_004027225.2. NCBI lineage: Eukaryota > Metazoa > Chordata > Aves > Psittaciformes > Psittacidae > Strigops > Strigops habroptila. The sequence continues at coordinate 84,972,963 of NC_044302.2, forward strand.
TCTTTTTAGGATAAAGAGATACTAAATACATGGCCTATGAGACAGTTAGATACCTATTTCCAAAGTTATATCTCATCCTGGAAATAAATATTCAAGCCTTGATTCTATCATTTCAAATATATCACTCAAAATCTGCTCTAGATTTAGTTCTGGTCAGTGCAATTGCTCTTATTTTGCACCAAAGCATGACAGAATAATCAGTCAATCTCACTGTTATATGCCTACTATATTCTCACATTATGCAAAATGGAATTTCCCAGTACAGCTAGTAACAGTTTGTAATTACTTACAACATAAGCACTTTTCTCATTATATATCTAAAATTAATTTTTAATATTATGAAATAGTGAAAATTGTGATATGGCTGTATTGAATATAGGATCCTTCGCATTCATGCACTTGACACATCTTTTCTATGCAAATTGTCTGAGAGGGACATAAGTAATTTTTAATAAATGCTGGGAAAAGGTCTGAGGTGAAATGAGGTTGGTGGTCGGGGCTCAGATTCTAACAAGATAAATTAAGGCTACTCACTCAGCTAACACTTGGTGCAGTTGTCAGCAGTCTTGGTTTTTAAAAGAAAAGAAGATCGAAGAAAAGATTTAAAGATGAATGAGCCACGTAGGCTAAAACCCCCTCTCCTTTCAGTAGACAGTGATTCTGTAGGGTCAAAGTTGAGGAGTGATGGGAAGAGTATTAAGAAATCTAGCAATTTAGAATGGAGATATATTTGCACAGACATTAATTACATCTTCAGAAGGTATAAATTTGGGTTGAAAAGGGCTACTTTTCCTGGACATTAGCAGAGAATTTAGCTTGATCCTTAAACCTAACTCTGGATTTTCAAGTTTGCAATAAGTTCCCAAATTTCTGTGGACAGCAATTGTCCTGGACAGTCCAGTATCCCATTTTCATGCAGACCTCCACGTTAATTCAGAGCTACATACATGAAAGGACCACATAACAGGGCCTTTAATTTTCAGATAGCATATTTGACAAATTATGCTGCTGAATCCACAGTGTTAATTCTCTACAGTGATGTTTATAGAGTAGCTAGTATAACATACATAGAGCACTGTAAATAGGTCAGGTTTTATTGTTTATTTTAACAAATGGATAGGGTTGCATTAGCATTGGTGAAAATGTATAAATATTGATTTGAAAACCTGGCGTGCACAATAAAAGAGCAACCCTTGTAACCCTTTTAGAGAAGCCCAGCCATAAATAAAGTTCATCTCCATTTCTTCAACAAAACAATTAATACATAATTCATCCAGAAAGTATCATCATCCCTATTGTTACCAATAGCAACTGAAGTATCCTAACACTGCTAACACTACTTTGTGAAGATTATATTTATTTGTATATCTGAAGAAGAGATGTAATAGTATATACTGCAACAACATTTTATTTGTGGTGGAAATCTATAAGGGTATCTTTTAATAGTTCTGCCTGGGCTGAGTGCTAAAGGATGCAGCTGACAAATGTTTGTATTATTCCGACTATGGTGAAAACAAAATCAATAAATGCATTTTTGGAACTAAGGAAACAGTTATGTGTCGTCTTAGGTCATGTCTTGTTCATTTACTTTATATCTTCCTGTATGCAGAAAGCTCTGTCCAAGAATATTAATGGTATACAGCTGTATATAATTAAAGCCTTTTTTTATTAAGTAAACTTTGTTTAAGTAGGATATTAACTGGTTGACTACAGTACATTTGTATTCACAATGAACAAAACTATCCAAAAGTTTGGGAGATTCATTTCATTTTGGATGGACACCAGGCGTTATCTAAGACCTGCTCTGGGAACTGGGTTTGAAATCTCACAAGTGAGGCTTCTAGTTAGGCAAATGCAAGTAGAAGATACCTGACACCTCATTATACACTGCAGAAAAACAGGGAAAGAGTACAGGGAATTTTTTTCAAAGTTCATTCCCAGCCCATGAGTACCAAGTTGTTTAGATGGGTCTCAGGTACCTGACATATCACAACCTATCACAACCTAGGAGAGAAGGACAAAAAGAACAGCGACCACATTTAGTAAGTCTTCGGGGCCACCAACTGGCTACTACATATGGATGGCAGCATGTTGGTTTGAAGACAGAAAGCCAACAGAGATACAAAAAGATAAGCATTAGATAGAGATAGAACTAAAAACAAACCTTTGTAATGATTTGATGTCCTGGAATCATTTGACATAATTTGACATTTTGGTTGATAAATTTTAAAAATAGTAAATTATGGTGCGAAAATTGCGACTGAATTTTCAAAAGAAAAAATTTTTTTACTAAAAAAGTATTTTGTTTTAATGAAAGATATTTGGGAAATAGTGCTTTCACAAAGCCTTTTTGGTGTTGCTGAATAAAGGCTTCAGTATATGAGTGCATTTTATCTTCTGCTTATTAACTAAAAGTTCAAATTCAGACCAAGTAAATCAGAATATTCTATTCAGCTATCACAAAACAGATGAGAACAACATTTGCTACTCAGTGAACCTCAGTGTCAAACTGGGTATAATAGGAGGTTTTTCATCTCTGCATTCACCAAATTCTAAAAAACCGTATGTTCTGTTTTAGTGGATCCTTGTAGTGCTTACATACCATGCACAGAAACAGAACATGTCAAAAGGACAGACCATTCCCTTGGGAAAAGCATTACATTTAATAAAACAAGTACCATTTGGACATTTTTAGGGTGAGGAGGTGTTAGCACACTTCTATTTAAGCACATATTGAAAATCTCATGTTCTGGATAGTTAACTAATGAAGAAGTAACAATTAAGTGTATTAACAACAGAATATGATAATCTTACAGCTTTAGATTAAATCTCTTAGAAGTTTAGCATAGTTGAAATGTTGAAATATTGACACAGAAACGTACATTAATGTTCGAAAATGAATCTTAACTGTGTCTTTTTTTAGCTTATATCTTAAGAAAATATCCTTAAAATTATTAAATATGAAAAAATGTAGATGGCCTGCAGCTCCTTTCATTTGTTTAGAAATATAAACAGTAAATTTGCCTTAATTTTATAGAGATCTACAAACCATAAGATTGAAGAAGAATTGAACAAGTATACTATCTGTATACGGCAAACCGTGTGAATATTTCAAATACAGTTGTCTAGAGTCTGAGACAATTCCAAGCCTATGGTAATAAAAACTTTTCTGTGACACGTGGGATTTTATTTTAAATTAGTTTCTTTATTCTTATCTCTAATACTTGAACTTGGGTGGCTTGTAGTGTAAAAATAAAGAGTGCAATTTCTGGCATATGTATCCCATATCCTAAGTAACGTTTAAAAAAAAAAAAGGTTCCACTCTGATTCATTAAATAGCTTAATTTTTTGAGCTATTTTTAAACAGAACACTGAACAGAATATGTAAACCAAGTACATTTGTACCTAGGACCCAGTGCAAGTTATGGAGTTTGCTATCCATCCCTTGAAAGTCAACTGTAGGGTGGGACGAGACTGCCTGCTTTAACCTATGAGGAAATGTATAAGAAATAAAAATCTTTTTGAAACATAGGATAATTTCTTTTTATGCATAAACAAAGGCTGAGGAATTTTACCGAAGATTACTTCATTTCAGAGGAATGAAGTTAGTTAAGAGGGAACTGAAAATAGATACAAAAAAATTAAAATTATGTTTCAGTCTTAAATTTTGTTTAAAATGTCTATAACATCCTTGACAAAATGGATTACTTGATTCAAGATGAATGAATTTCAAGAGTTTAAAAGATTCATTTTATCTGAAGTATCTAAAGAAGACTCCTACTAGACATGAGAGCTTTTCTCAGAGTGATACATGAACTCTCACTGCATCAGGTGCTTCTTGGTTTTGGAAGAGTTCCTGCAGTCATATTTCCAAAGGAAAGTTATATAAGCAAAATACAATACCATTCTTCTCACCACCAGATGGTCTTTCCTCTAAAAAGCACTCTGTTCATTACCAGTACAATTCTTCCTCTCTTTTTAAATTCATTTAAGAAAATGTTTCTACCTTCCATTAAAACAACATAATTCTCCCTGAGGTGTTGTACTTACAGTCTTCTGACCTGTGCTGCCTAAATGGTGATAGGAGAGACAAATAGCTTTCAATCAGTATTCCTTCACTACCAGGAGTTATCTCTGAGATCCTCACCCTCATCTCCAGAACGCCTTCATATCTAGAGCTGTTCGATAACTTCATGTTCTTTGTCTTTTTGTAGTGGTATATGAGGAACTTATGCTCCGATGGACAACCTGATCCCCTAGAGAAAGTATGGAACATGTGCTCTCCATCAAAGCTTTAATTTTCCAGTCATGCGCCATGATTTTTCCTTTTCTTGACTCAGTAACTGGGTAGTCCCCCTCTCCTAGAGAGTGGCACAGACGCATGATTCCTCTGTTGCCATTCCCTCTAGGAAAAATTTCAAGGTATTGCATTTACTTTCCCATAAATATTTTATTCCTCTTACAGTTTACTGGAATTTCAGTACCTGCATTTTTAGAAAGAAGGCAGATATTCCGAATTGCTTGTTCTTCCTCACAGGGCTGCCATACTGAACATGTATCTCCAAAATGTCCTACAAGTCATTATTGCCTAGTCTTCTGTGTTTAAATTATGTGCCCAGTTTGGAATGGGGAAAAAAAAAAAAAAAATCCGCTTCCTATTCTGAAAACAGATCTATTAAGTTAAAATTCATCTTAGAAGTAAAAGGATAAAATTGAGAAAACATATAATTAAAACAAAAACATATTTTCAAGGTGCAAGGTCTGCCAGATATGAAAAAGACTCTCTCTAGTGACATAAGGGAATTATTTGAATAATTTAAAATTCAACTTGACGAAACATAAGAAGATTATACCATGGAGAATGATACAAAGAGATAGCTAACTGACATGACAGGTCTTCCCAACTGCAATTTCTCTTTTTTTCACTGGTCAGTTCTGTGAGAGTTTTCCAAAAATTTTGCCCCATATTTCAGTCTGGTCATTCATAATGACAGCATGATATCATTAAATGTTAAGTTAAAACTTAAACTGAAATTTAGCTGGAAATTTTCAGAATAAAAATATTTCTGATCCGGCACATGGCAGAGTTAGAACTAAATGTACTGTAATAACTGTATATTTATTTATTACTAGATGCTAGTTCTTCAGGTGCAATGAAATCTCATAATACAATTAGACTTAAATTGTTGAGACTTTTACAAGTAAAGGGATTTTGTTTTCATGTGTCCGTGTGCAGTTCTCATATTGCGATCTGTAAAAAACCAGTTATTTTCAATGTGGCTGTATTTATTGTGAAAATATCTATGGGATTTTCATCAGTAATCTAGCTTATCCCAAACAGAAAATAGAAATAAAAACTAACAAAAAAGTCATGAAGATAAAATTTTTAAAAATGTCACATTAAGCCATCAAACATTAAGGAATATTAACTTAGTTACTTCAGGGTTCCACTTTGATCCCCATTTTCTTTTTTTTTTAACAGAGGGCAGAAGACATATTTAAATACTAAGCTTCCTCAAAACATGTCTTGAATTGACCTGTAAGCAACAGATGGTTCCAGTATCATTTGAAATTTGTGTCATATCTAATGCCCAGATCCCCCATATAAGGATAACTAATACAGATTTATGTTATCATTCCTATAAAATTACTATATATGTGCTATGCCTATAATACAGATATCACATAAAAGAATGTATGTGCTTTTAGAGGTAGATTCTATTTTTAATATTTTTAATCTCTGAAGAGTTTCTGAATTTTCACTGACTATGTTCTTTCATAATTGAAAGGTTCCTAAAGATTTAGCCTGTCACCTTCAATCTTCCTTTTGGAAGCATTACCATCATAACTTAAGATAACGTTTCCTCAGTGATTTTCTCTATCAAAAGCCTATGTGCATGTCAAATCAAGTATGTCAAAGTAGATTTCCATAAGATAAATTTCAGTTGTTTTCAGCTTCTCAAAAAAACTGTTAATACAGACTTTGCTTTTACTAATTCACTTCAATAATGAAAACAGAAATATGGCCATAAAGATCTTTTCTATGTTTTACCAAACATAGAGGGTTGAGTATTATTTCCTTCATCTACTGGGAATAAACAGAAAAGAGTAGTGGGTGCAGTGACTACATAGTGATTTAGAATACAACATTAATAGCTTGCATGAATAAAAGTTTGCATAAATAAACATAGAAGAAACAAAAGAGTGGATAGCAGAACCTGGAAGACAAGGAATTTATTGCTGTTTTAGGGAAGTCTTGAATGAAGACATTAATCCAGTCCATATAGAGCTAAAGTCAACGGGAGTTTCACCACTGACTTTCAGGCTGACTTCCAAACTGCAGCCCAAAAACATAAACAAAGAAAATGGAAATGGGTTGATGAAACAAGTACAAATCAATAAATACACAAAGTAATTCTGAATTTTATCATAAACCATTTTAATTTCGGCTGAAACTCTAATGATGTTAGAGTATACACCCAAGCAGGAAAACCACCTTCACATTTTATGGCAAGCCCTCACATTACAAGGAGAGCAACAGATACTATTCCTTTATGCATTCATGATGCTTTACTGTACTCTATTGAAAGTATCTTAGATCAGGTTCTAAATCATGACTACTCCATAGAGGAGTCAATATGCTACAAGGCCTCACTTCATATTCTGAAGGATAACTTAAAGTTATCATAAACTGAAAATGGGTAGTATATACTTGAAAGTGTTGAGAAACAGTAGTGAAGAAGTATTAGCTGAAGGGTCTTATGTTTATGTGGTAAGTTAAATGTATGATGGGGGAAGAACCTTCCCAGCTGTTCCTGTTTCACAAGTGGATATTGAATAATCTGACTCTTCTTTGTTTGGGTCATGAAGTTTTAATAATTAAACAATAGGTCATTTGAGCTCTGTTGTGTCATCAACTAATTACTACATTTATGTTTGTCAATAGCAAAGCCACAGTAGTATTTTAAATTCCATTTATTGTGCTTTAGCTTAATGCTTACTGTTACTTTTCCTCCACATTTTTTCCCGTCATGAAAATTAACCCACATCTTCTGGAAAGAAAATAAACAGCTCCCTTGCCAAGCCTTTCATTACACTGCTTCTTTCCATCATGAATTGTGGTCTAACAGTAGCCTAGTAAAAAGCCAGGGCCTTTGAAGTGTTGTGCTAATTTGATTAATACGTAGTTACATCCTGTTATGATGCACTTTGCCTTATGCATTTTAAATGGAAAATGCAGAGTGGATTACATTTGTGTTAAAAACACAGCATACTAAATGAACAGCATTGAAAGTGGTCTATAATAACAAGCACTGCAACCACTTTAAACATGTAAAAGGTTATTGCTTGCAGGTTAATGATAATTGTACCAAAATACATGTTTTTATAACAATTAAGAGGTCAATATAAATACTAGTGAGATTCACACAGCTGCCGTGCAAAATACCTGATTTAAATTCTTTGATTAAAACCAAAACAAAATATTCAAAAGAATTCTCTAAATTGGCGTCCTTCTACTCATCTCTACAAATACTCTGGAGCTTGAAGTCGTTTCTAACTCAGCTTTCATCCAACCTGAAAGGAATTGAATGTTCTTTACCCTTCTGTTTAAATGAAGAGTTAAATTGAACTTCTGTGTTGATACTAAGTATAAGGTTCACTGTGCCTAGCAGGAGGCACTATTACACAGGACTATTATGTATCGAATTAATTTTGTTTTTTTTTTTCTCTTTTTAAAAATAAAATATTGTTTTATCTTATACCTTGAGATGCCAAAAAATCACCACAGAATAAGAAATATATCACCATACTACATTTCAAGTCTACTGTAAGAAAAATATAAATTAAAGCTAACTTTGTGCTTGAAGTTTACATCAGTATGCTTTAAATAATTACATAATTATTGCACCTACTAAATTTGCTAACAACACAGTACAGTAAAATTGTTTTTATAGACTTGAGTAAGCATCTCATCAGAACAGTCCTTTTATGTACTTGTGTTGAAACAGATGAATATCACACTACCAATAATGACTCCAAAACGTACTCATACATTTCAGAACTGCAGGCACTGATTATGATAGGCACAGGAACAGCACACAGATTGTTTCACTTTTTAGAGCTCTGCTTGAATGAAAAAGGTGCCATTCTATTAATTCATCATGTTTTCATATCTTTCAGTCTTTAATATCATTATATTTTTATCTTGCTTGCTCTTAAAAGCTTATCTAACACCTCTCTTTTTTGATTTTAGGTGAAAAAAAACCGTATTGTGGAATGTAGAATGTGGAATATTTTTGAAGAAGTTCAGCAAAGGACAAGGAATTAGGTTTAAAAACATGAAAAACATAAATCACTAAACAGTACGTTAAAGTGTGGGGTCTATTTCCACCTATTGCATGGATTTGTTGCCAAATTCAAGGTGGCAGACACTTGTTATTCCATCTACCTCCCTCCAGGGAAGACAGCATGTCTGCATTTGTTTCTCATTAATTTTTGAACAGCTTAATTAATGTTTCTTACCTATTCATTTTCAAAACTATAGTCATAGGTTTTATTTTCATTTGTATTCCTGAAATTAAGTTTAATTGCTTTTTTTCCTCAGTACAGACATCTCAGATCTGCTTTTTTCATTCATTGAATAACGGATTCCTAACTTTTTTTCATGAAGCTTTCATATGTTTGCAGTTTACTTAAAGGCCATCCTCCCTCCTTTACTAGTCAGTAATTGTAATGCTAACTATTACCTAACCTCAGAAGACATCTTCACCATCATGTTTTAAATCTTCTTCTAAATTTTCTACTATTTTTAGTATTTCCTAGTAGCAGATCATGCAATGGTGATGGAAACCATCTATGCAGTTGACTGAGAACATACTTTAAAAAAATTTTTATAGTTCTAATTATTTGTATCAGGCCACCCTAATTTGTCGGACTGCAACATCTGCAGTAAAAGTGCAGTGAATTCAGCTGCAAGACCTTTTCCTTGGCCTAGGTGGGGTTTTGGATTAGAATCACACAGTCCTATTATCTCCTTCCCGGGCATTTCAGTACAACACTGCATTGAAAATATATGGAGGGAAAACCCCTCACCTTTCTTCTGAGAAAGTTTGGATCCAGTTCTACACCAAGAAATTGAAATTTGCCCTTTTTTCTGGTTCTTGTCATATTACATTACAAACATAAATTGTGCAATATCCTTGTATAATAAAGTTTTTGATCATTTCTCCTCAGGGTTCCTTTATTCACAAATGTTTGTATCAACACTTCTAATGTTTAATCTTAAAATTTCTTATTGATATTCTGATTGATATACATACAACATGCTCTGTACAATCCTTGATATTTGCATGTTTAAACATAGCTACTCCTTCAAATATGGTCAGGTTTTAAATTGTGCTTTGCATTTATATGTTTCTACTTTTTCTGAGGTTTTAAGAATAAGCTGAATCTGTCTTCCTAGTATACATTATAGTTATGCTGGCATCATGGTTAAGTCTTTATTTCATCACTGTTTAATTTGATTTTAGCATCACCTTTGATTTTAACATCACCTAAAGCTAAAAGTGCTTACTGAAAATAATGTGCCACTGTCTCAGATGCCAGTCCTTAACAACTAATTTTAAAAAGTAATTCTCATTGGAGACTCTGTTTCACAGTTTGAATGAATAGCACACTTTTATAATAGATTAATAAAGTATAATCTGTTGTAGGCCAGAACCACTGCACTTTAGAATTTTACTGAGATTTTAATTTTTCATGAGATTTTTGAAAGTGATTTCAAGCAAGTCATTAAGCATAATCATTCAGAATAGATGAATCGCATTTTTAATTATGATTTTCACCAGCAGAGAGATCTGAACAGCAAAAGTTTATTCTTGTATATAGATGAACATTTATAATAGGATTTTAGCTTACCAAAAGTCACACTGATTTCTGACCTTGAACCAGAGAAGATAACTAGCTAAGTATGACTGATAACCTGAGAAAAGACTTCTCCTCACACCCTCCTGTTCTGTCTACAAAGAATCATAGAACCATCGAATGGTTTAGGTTGGAAAGGACCTTAAAGATCACCTAGTTTCAACCCCCCTGCCACGGGCAGGGACACCTTCCACTAGACCATATTGCTGGACTTGAATGCAGTACTCCAGGCAGGTTCCAGCCCTCCGATCATCTTTGTGGCCCCCCTCTGGACCTGCTTGAGCAGAAGAACATTCAGAATAAGATTGAAGAAATAGAGCTGGACTTGGAAACCATCAAGTGTACTCCAAAACTGTCACTGATACCCTTGATAATACGAATTAAAGGAGGACAACACCTTGCTGGTCAATGAAATCTCCTGGACACTGATCCCCTTCTACCTGAAAACTGTATTCACCAAGGAATCACTAGGTGTATTCTTTATTATTTGCATTATAAGTCTACACATCAGTCTTCTTTTAAAGACACTTTAAAGTGTCTTTAAAGACACTTTTAAAGACACTTCTTTTAAAGCCCACAATAGCACAATATTTCTTGGCCTCTGCTCACATTCAATACATGACTCCCACAGCAATTTTCCTCAGGATCGAAAAGACTAGAAAAGCATGTGGATGATGATATTTCATGCATTATCAATGAACGGATGTGATTACAGCTGCTTACATCTCAGAATTTCTCAAACCAAAGCCTCTAAGAACTAGTGACTGGCTTCTGCAGCATTTCAGCAGCATTTCACCAGTGAAGACTTTTTGAAGAGAAATAAGAAATTCATTCTGAAATGAAACACAACTTGCTGTAACCAGACAAGATCCCTAAGGCAAGTTAAAAATCCTTCATAATCAAAGACAGTGTGATCCTTGTATAATGGAACTTCTATTCTGAACTATTGAAATACAGATACAAATAGTCAACAAATACATTACACTCATTGAAGACATATAGGCTCAACCAGGTCTGTCACCTGGTATCCATATCATAGAATCATGGAACACCAAGTTGGAAGAAACCTCAAGGATAATAGAATCATAGAATCATAGAATAGTAAGGGCTGGAAAGGACCTTAAGATCATCTAGTTCCAACCCCCCTGCCATGGGCAGGGACACCTCGCACTAAACCGTGTCACCCAAGGCTCTGTCTAGCCTGGCCTTGAACACCACCAGGGATGGAGCATTCACAACTTCCTTGGGCAACCCATTCCAGTGCCTCACCACCCTCACAGTAAAGAACTTCTTCCTTATATCTAATCTAAACTTCCCCTGTTTAAGTTTGAAGCCATTACCCCTTGTCCTGCCACTACAGTCCCTAAGGAAGAGTCCCTCCCCAGCATCCTTACAGGCCCCCTTCAGATACTGGAAGGCTGCTATGAGGTCTCCACACAGCCTTCTCTTCTCCAGGCTGAAGAGATCATCTGGTCCAACCTTTCCTGGCAAAAACACAGTCTAGACAGGATGGTCCAGCACACTGTACAGTTGAATATCAAATGTCCAACACTGGGGGATCCTACCACTTCCCTGTGGCTGATTGTTCTCAGTGTTAAAAATTTTCCTCTTGTATCCAACTGGAATATCCCTAGAAGTAACTTGTGCCAATTATGCCATGTCTTTTCCACATGACTCCTTGTAAAAAGGGACTCTCCATCTTCTTTGTAGCCACTCTTTAAATACTGAAACATGGTGATAAGGCCTCCCATGAGCCTTCTTTTCTCAAGGCTGAATAAGCCCAGCTCCCTCAGCCTTTCCTCATATGGCAGGCTTCCCAGTCCTTTGGTTATCTTTATGGCCCTTCTCTGGATGCTCTCCAGCCTGTCCACATTTATTTTGTATAGTGGTAACCAAAATGGATCACAATAGTCTAGGTATGGCAAGCGCTGGGTAGCGTGGGATAATGACTTCTTCATCTCTGCTGGTGATGCCCTTGTTGATGCAACCCAGCATCCCCCTGGTTTTCTTTGCTGCAGCAGCAGTACACTGTTCACTCCTATTGAGCTTGTTGTCCACCAGTTAGGCAGATCCCAGCCTGTGCTGCATTCTTGGATTGTGTTTTCCCAAGCGCAAGACCTTACACTTGTTCGTGTTGAACTTGACAAGGTTCTTGTTAGTCCATTCTTAGAACCTATCCAGGTCATCCTGCAGAGTGGCTCTCCCTTCCAAAGTGTCCACTTCCCCACTCAGTTTGTTATCGTCAGCAAACTTCACCAGGGTACACTTGACCTCATCTTCCAGATCACTTATGAAGATATTAAATAGCATTGGGCCCAGTATCGATCCCTGGGGGACCCCACTTGGACAGGCTGCCAGTTTGAAAAGGAGTTATTTACCAACACCCTCTGGGTGCAGCTGGTCAGCCAGTTCCCCATCCACCACACAGACCACTTGTCTAGACCATAATATGTCAGTTTCTCTAGGAGGAGGCTGTGGGAAACTGTATTGAAGGCCTTGGAGAAATCCAGGTAGGCAATGTCTACTGCTCACCGCACATCAACCGGGCAGGCGACTTTATCATAGGTGGTGATCAGGTTTGTCAAGCACAATTGCCCCTGGTGAATCTGTGCTGGTTTTTCCCAATCCTGTGCTTGATTTGACTTGTGATAGCTCCCCAGAGGATTCACTCCATAGCCTTCCCAGGAACTGAAATAAAACTGATGGGCCTATAATTTCCCAGATTCTCCTTTGAACCCTTCTTGTAGATGGGGTGACATTTTCCTTTCTCCAGTCTTCTGGAATACTCCCCGTCTTCATGACTTCTCAAAGATTATGGAGAGTAGCCTTGCAATGACATCAGCCAGCCGTCTTAACATGCTCCAGGTGGATATTGTCAGGTCCTATTGATTTGTAGGGGTCAAGCTCCTATAATAGTTCACATACCAACTCTTCTTCAGTGGCGGTGCGTCTGTGTTTACATCAACCTAGATTTCTGTTCCCAAAGCCTGATACTGGTAAAGACAGAGGCGAAATGTTGAGAAACTCTGCCTTTTCAATGTTGTTCGTGACCAATCCACCTCTGCTGTTTAACAACGGGTCAATATTTTCCTTCTCTTTCTGCTTATGTACCTTAAGAACCCTTTCACATAGTTTTTGCATCTCTGGCCAATTCTAATTCAAGCTGAGCTTTTGTTTTTCCAACTGCATCCCTGCCCACCCTGGCAATAACCTTGTAGTTGTCAGTGGTTATTTGTCCACTTTTTCATTTCTAGTATGCTTCTGTTTTAGTATAACTGAAGAGAAACTAAACCAAACCTCCATATATTAAAGTTTGCAAATTTAGTATTTCTGATGCATAGCTTGTTTTGTCTGTCATTGAGTTACATCTTATTGCTTATACCCAGAGAAAAAGAGGGATTCTTGCATCCACTTTGGCTTGTGCTGCTTCAGTAAAGCTCTCCAGAAATGCTGCAAAGCTGCAAAATAAAGGTCTTATCTATTTACTTATTGATTTGGGTCAATAGTGCCCCATGTGAAATGCTCAGTTCCAAATAAGACAGCCAATCTACAAAAAGCATTAGAAAGGCAGCCAGGAAGAGGAAAGGATTTTCAAAACAGTGCAAGGAAGGGGACATTCTTCATATTTTAAGATATATATGCACTATATGTGAGTATGAAAATTGGTACCAAATATTTTCTGATTAGTTAAAAAGATGAGTAAATACTGAATGTTTTTTATTCCTGACACTTTAAGTACAAGCTTAATTATAGTTGTAGCTGGCATTGTAACAGGGAGGGTGTAAAAGAACAAAGAACCAGTCGTTCCTCTTGGTTATTTTATAAAGAAAATTTGAACAAGAAACAGAATGTACCACTGGCCCACTAGTTCTTCATTAGCCCATAGCAATAGTTTTCTGCAGACTTCTACTAGACTATGAGTCTCCTCCCAAGGCTGTTTTCTTCTACCTCCATTATCTGGAACCAGAAAAAGAAACAACCTTATTTCTGAAGTACCTCAGCATTCAGCTAAGTTATTGAGGGACAACACCATGATATTGGATATAAAAACAAATGAATAAAATTTTTACGGTTCAGCCACATGTTCTTAGTGCTTGCATTTCTCAGCTTGATTCAAATAGCAAAAAATGCAAAATCTGGATCCTTACGTTTTACAGGTAACGTAAAGCATTAGACATGTTTTTTACTTACATATAGCAATAAATATAGAAAAGGTTTACATTGAAAGTAAATTCAAATACAGGACCTTAAATAATCAAAAGTTTTAAATCACTGATTAATCACTAGAATGTAATAAAAGATATGGTTTCAGATATTTTGCACAGAAGATGTCTTCTAGTTAAACTCTAGTTTCTCGCTTTCTATCTGGTACATGTGTAATTCATGAATTTTTAAACATTATAGGATCGTAGAAAGCTAAGCTGACATTTTTACTTTCACTTAGCAGACTGAATAATTGGTACACTCTAAGCATTTTAAATACTAAAGTAATAATTGCTTTGAATTCATCTTGTGATGTCATAGCAGCTGACGAATGACATAATAAATTTCAAGAATATGAAAGGTCAAAAAGAATGTTAGAAATATCTTATTTTTAATACATAACTATTAAATGATCTATAACTAGAAGTATATTCTGATGTTATCTTTAATGAAATGCTTCTTAAAGGTATAATGTATTGTTATCGGTTTTCCACTTCTGAGGAAGAAGAGAATTCATTAAAATTTTTAGTGTGTTTTCCTCAAAGTCAGAAAGAAATGTGTAGACAAAAATATAAAATCTATTTAATACCTTGAATAAAAGTAGGTGTCCAGAGATGGAGATCAAAAATTTGACCTACAGTTTGGGACACTTTCAGGAACTGTGTTATGTTTTCCTCCTCAGGAGTTGCTCTTGAAGCCAGTCACAACCGAGTAACAAACCACTAAAGTTTGTAGCAACTGTAACTTAACATAGAGTTTGGCTGTAAACTAGATCAAACTCCAGCTGGCAGTTGATTTTTCAGGAGATGCTGGAGGACCTGTAGCCCCCCAGAAATCAATACATGGTGCAGATCCTGGTCCCACAGTTCAGAAATGTCCGCGTGGCCATGCAGCCTTCCTTGAAGACTTAGATCTGTCCAAACCTATGCAATTTTCCAAAATAAAAGCCCATGATTTGCAGTACTGCCATCATGTACTGCCTACTTTCCTAAGGAAGACTTCCTCTGGTTAGTGTGATTTCAACAGATTGAATATACTCAATAGATATTGCACAGAAAGACATGACATCCATCAAGATGAAACCCCAAAAGTCTTTGCCTTTGCTGCTTCCTAAATAATGTGGGAAATGCTCTTGTCAGTTGAAAGAAAATCAGGAAGCAAAATAGGAATTGAGGGCAAAGGTAATTTTTTGGCTTATTTACCCTTCAAGATCTCATACTTCTATTTATATCTTATACAGAGATACACATTTCAGTATAAAGTTACTGACTACAAAAATTAGCATGGAGACTTTATAAAATGTATTTCTATAACATCTATTCCTATTATTTAATCTTCATTATCTCCTTTAATAATACTAAGATAATAAATGTTGCATTTACCACTGTCCTTGCCAAGATGCAGTCTTCATACAATCATAGAATGGTTCAGGTTGGAAGGGACCTTAAAGTTTATCTAGTTCCAACCCCCTTGCCATGGGCAGGGACACCTTCCAGTAGACTAGGTTGCTCAAAGCCCTGTTCAGCTCCAGGGATGGGGCAGCCACAGCTTCTCTGGGCAGCCCGTTCAGTGTCTCATGACCCTCACAGTAAAGAATTTCTTCCTAATATCTAATCTAAATCTACCCTCTTTCAGTTTAAAACCATTCCCCCTTATCCTTGTAAAAAGTCCCTTTACAATTTCTTATAGGCCCCATTTAGGTACTGGAAGACTGTTGTAAGGTCTCCCCAGAGCCTTCTCTTCTCCAGGATGAACAACCTCAGCTCTCTCAGCCTGTCTTCACAGTAAAGGTGCTCCAGCCCTCTGAGCATCTTTGTGGCCTCCTCTGCACTTGCTCAAGCAGTTCCACATCCCTTTTGTGTTGTTGCCCCCAGAGCTGAATGCAGTACTGCAGGTGGGGTCTCATGAGAGCAGAGTAGAGGAGAGAATCACCTCCCTCTACCTGCTGGTCATGCTCCTTTCAATGCAGCACAGCACATGGTTGGCTTTTTGGACTGCAAGCACACACTGCCAGGTCATGTTGAGCTTCTCATCAATCAACACACCTGAGTCTTTCTCCTCAGGGCTGCTCTCAATCCATTCTCCATCCAGCTTGTAGCTAATCAGAAGCAGTGAATTAATTCTTTGTTTTGCTTTACTTGTGTGCTGGCTTTTGCTTTACCTACTAAACTATTGCTATCTCAACCCATGAGTTTTCTCACTTTTACTCTTCTGAGTACTCTTTTCTTCCCACAGGTAGGGAGAGTGAGCAAGTGACTGGGTAATGCTTCATTACAGAAAGGGGTTAAACCATAACACCCAGAAATTATGCTGCCCTCCATAGACAGTGAGATATGTACCGAATATCAGCACATTGGGGTGGGAGGAAAGAAGGCCTCAGAAGTGTTCTCTTTCACCTCCCAACTTAGATACCTTCTCAATCTTTCTATTGACAGTTAATGTCTCTTCTCTGGCTTTTGTGAATTTGTATACTAGTTCAGGAGTTCTATATGGTTACAAAGTAAGTGGTGAAGTACCTAGGATTGCAATGTCAAAAACCTTTGTAATAGAATGTAAGCAGCATATCATTGATGGTGCATAAGCAGCAATGGTGGAAGCTGATCGGATCTAATAACTGTTTCAAGATAAGCCTGTGAGAGCCACAGAGCATGCATTGATGTGAAATTTCATTTACATTGCATTGGCACCAACCATTTGCAAGGGAGACTGGCACACTCTTGCTTTGGACACACTACAGTCACTGATAACAGAAAGCATTCTCTTGGAAAATAGTATGTACCATCTCAGAGGAATTATCCTTTTCTTATTAATTTCTAGTATATGTAAGGATGAAGCTGAATCAATCAGTTAAGCTTTAGAAACTGTATTACAACAAGTAATGTAATTGATGATAATAACGTGTTCACAACCTAGATTTTAAGTCAGAAAAACCAAAGCTGGTATTCCTCATAGCAAAGTCTACCTGTTAAAATGTGAGATGTGCTTCCAAACTAGCTGTCTAAAACCCTTTGCTGTCAGTGGGAGAAAGAAACCTTCACAGAACAATTCAATGTATCTCTAGGACAAGTAGGATACATCTTGCTAGGGATCCCTCTATATATATTTATAAACTGTAGGACAAACCTAGACAACTAGCTTTCATAGAATAGGTTTTTCTTTTCATGTTGTTTCCAGAGTACATGCAAATGCATTGCAATTTTTTACTTTCACTTATTAAAATATGGCGCTGACCCAAAAGTTGTTGTTTAACTTGTTGCCCAGATATGGAAAAGTTAGATATGAAAAGAGAGGCATTTTATGTCTGAAAAAATTAATTAGTGTCCATGTTCACAACAAATACTTTTGTATTTGTGCCCAAAGATTAGGTATATATCTTACTGCAAAAGCTCCATAAATGTGGTGCACAGGCTCAGGATTTAGAACTTAGTAGCTGTAGTAGTGAAAGGTAAAGATGAAAGGACAATTGAATGAGGCATGGTAAATAGTCATGCACACAGAAAGACTTCAAGGAAGTAAATCTAAGTTTATTTTGCTGAAGGTATTTTCTCAGAGACATCTGGTTGGTTGACATCTGAAATAATTGTTGTTTACACAGTGCCCATAAAGAACATGAAAGTATAATCTTTTCATGGAAATTCCTTAAACTACCAATGGAATTAAAAGTATAATCCTGAAATGTATTTTCAAAAATGTTTTAGTCTACTTAAAAGGATTGCACTGAGGATTTCTCCTCACACACAGTGATCCAGTATTTAAAGACTGCTTTATTCCACATTTCTCTTTAGTTTGCTAACAGATAACATAGGGAGCAGATCTGGGAAATAAATATCCAGCACACAAGTGCCAAGCAGTGATCATGACAGAAGCATGATTAAGCTGCAGTCCTATGTGAATCACGGTAGTGACAAAAATTCCCCATGATAATAGTCTGTAAACAAGACAAGTTCTCTACTGCAGAAGTGGTTTTATATTTTCTAAAACAAATGAACAAAGATTTCCATGTGGATAATTACCATAAAGCTGACTGGAGTTTATGCAAAATAAATTACTCAAAAATTCCTGTCACTTCATCAGATGAAAGGCAATATGAAAATTGAATTAATCATAAAGTTAATTCTATCACAAAATTTAAGAATAAAAGTACTGACTTATTTTTAATGTCTAATTGTTTTGTTGACTGTTTTAATTGCTAAGGAATTCTGAGATCAGCAAGATGGCTTCCGCAAAAGCAACAGTGTGCTATCATCTCATTAACTACAACAGTGAATTATTTTTCCCTGAGTTTCACTTGTAGCTAAAATGACTCATGACATTAAAGTTTTCTGCGTTACCATCAGTATATTCGTTCTTTCTATAACTGAGGAAACAAAGTCTTGATTGGAAAGAACATATTTGTTTCCTGTCATCACTGATGCTTGAAACTATAGAAATATAAAAATATTGATGAAAGTCCTCTGTTACTACAGAGCCAAAAAGGCAATAATCCATCTCTGCTTCATTCTTTTAAAGACATGAAACTGCATTAAAAATATTTGCAAATGTAAAATATATAATACAATTAAAAAGTTTGAACTTTATACAATTGTTTACAAATTATTAAGCTAACTTTAGGGGACAGCAGTCCCTCTACAAACTAATGGCAAATGAGAATGACTTCTTCCTAATTGTTCGATTATGTAATTCTTTCCATTTCAAATATTTCAGTTATTTTCATTTCAATGATTTTTTACTATCTATCTGTCTTAAGAGTTTCAGAGTTCTAGAACGTGTATCATTATGTCAACATTAGATACATGAAAATTCTGAGGTATAGACCCCAAAAGTTATTGATCTCTATACCTTTCACTTAAAAAAAGAGAAATAAAATTTCAATTTGTTTTCCAAAATATTGATAGTTAGTTTAGTATTTTAGCAGCATATTGGCCTGTTGAAATAATGTAATTCTTTAGGGGTGAATGAAAAGGTGCTTCTCATGGATCGATATTGTATCTCTCCCAGTAAAAAGTGTTTTTTTAATGATACAGTCTTAAAATCAGAATAGTCCGATCTGGTGTGTGATTAGATTTATAGCATAACACATTTTGCTGAAGGGTAAATTATTGATGACATTATCCTTAGTCATAAATGTAAATCTTTTCCAAAAAAGTATCACAGCAAAGCTGAAAAAGGGGATGAATTTTCAATTTTGTTTATTACCTCTCATATACTTTCAAATTATTTTCCAGCAAACAAATTACTGAAGGCAAATTCTGCCATTTCATCTGAAAGAATATGTACTTTCCAGAAAACAGTAACATTAGTGAAGGCTTGAAACATGACAAAAGTCTGGATACAGACGGAGGAATTTTAAGAGGAAGATCATGTATTGTTAAATTCCATGGATCTTGCTTCCAATGTTAAGCATGAATTTGTTATGTGCCATTTCATGCTGCAGTTTTCAAAGTTTCTTGAAACTTACAGGATATGTTATATACACTCTTAATTTAGCTATATCAAGAAAATAAGTATTTTCATTTTGCAGGCATGCTAGGATAGGTTAGAGAGACCTGCTGAATACCAATTTGGTTGTGAATTTCCAAAAAAAGTTTAGTTTTAATTCAACATATGAATAATTTCATTAATTAATTTCTGAAAGCAAAAACTTGAATACATAGAAACAGTTCAGTGCAATTTAAAATAGCAGACTGTGTAATCTCTCGTCTGTATTGTATATTCAAATATGACAGAAATGTACTTTTAGAGTGGAAATACATGAAGTTTTGCTAGTACCCCCTTTAAAGTATTGTGCCTGGTTTTATGTGTTGTCTTTCTGACGAGAAGAAAAGATGGCTGCTTTCTACTTTTCTATCTCCCATTCACAAGCTGCATGAAAAAATACCACAAACATGATTAATAATCATTAGATTTAAAAACAATATTTAATTACTTTACTAGTCTTTTGGAGGCAGCATGATCAGTGATCCTGCCTACTGCCCTATGGGCTGGACACCTATTTTGTACTACTTCTTCGTGAAAAATGAGATGCTCAGGTAGCAACCTTACTCCAGTGTCAGTTATTTGAAGTTTTGCTGTAAAATAGTGAGAGCTGGCACCAATGCAGTACAAACATAGAATGAGATTTTATGAGAGATGAATCTTGATGGTAGAAGATATACAAGTGGTGGAAGATGTCCTGGAAGACAATGTTTTTCTGTGTTTTTTTCCCAAATGTGGAATGAAATCCTAAAGCATTTGTTTCTAAAATCTCTGCTATAAACTCTGCCTTCCCTATAATCTCGTCAGCTCTGGGGTAACAGAATCTCTAAGGTCAGCCCTGCTGTTAACTACAACGCTTATATTTCTCCTCTGTTTTATGGCAGTAGAAAGGAACAGATGATTTATTTTTAGTGTGTTGCTCAACTTTACACAAGGAACTCAGTAACTGAATTTTTATTCTTTTTTTTAACTGACAGGATTGCCAGAGATAGCACTGCTCACAGTAGTATTAACTACATCTATAAACCCCAGCACTACTTCTCTTGGCTCAGCCACAGTCATGTTATTCAATTTTTCTTTCTGATATTTCAGGCTTTTTTTTCCACAACATGTTGAGTAACGTGTGAGATAAACTGGCATGTGTTATGAGACCAGTACAGCATGCATGGGTGAATTAGTTACATTATCAGTATAAATGACAAAAAAGTTTTCTGACCCATAACATATGTTTGAGTGAGGAGAGATGCAAGAGAAAGCAGTAATGACAGGATACTGTTATTCTGTCTTAAAACAGATGTTTCTTTTAATAAAACAAGAATAGTAATAACAACAATAAAAAGTTGTTCAGCATTTAGTATTCTCTTCTTAAAAAAAAAAAAAGAAAAGTTGGTTTCTTAGGGAAATTAAAAAACTTTAAGTGAGGAATCTCTTCTCCATTCCCAGACAGAGCAATTTAAATTTCACCTCCCTTGCCTTAAGTGGTATTTACTTGCTTAAATCTGCCCAGCACTGATTGAAGAATCCATACTACAGTATTTACAACAGAAGTCTCTCTTTCCACAAATATATCTTCAAACACAAAATAAAAGAAACTGTAAAACCAGGAACAATATTAAAACAGAACCCAGAAAATTATATAGTGAATACAGTAAGGATGCCACTAGAACGCTCTGTGAATATCCAGTTCTTTAACATGATCTTTAACATGTAGTTGCCTATAATCATATTCCTTAAGAGGAAATAGAAAGACAAGAAATAGCCTTCTTGTCTATGGAAATCACTCTTTAAAAGGTTCTTTCAGGCAAGTCTGTAAATGCTGACTGCAGTATTAACTTTATTTTACATCCTGGACATGAAAGCTGGAAGTGTTGATCCCAGGCAGCTGAGAATGGCAATGCCATTTGTTAAATATCAAGCAGGCACCTTTGTGCTTCTCTCTTCCTGTCTTGCAGATTTGCAGGAAGGTTTACATAAACAGTCCAGAAACCATTTCATTATCATTCCTTCAACCTCTCCGTAAAACAGCCTTATTGCAACAATGCCTTGCCATAGGGCACAATGGCAATCAAGCTCCCATTCTGTGGGGCTGCCTGTGCTGCAGGGCTGCCGGTGGCAGGGGCACGGCACAGGGCTGCAGTACCCTCCCTCTGCACATGAGACAGGTTGTACCCCACAGCAGACTCTCTGTCTCTGGAGGGAGGGCAGAGCCAATGGCTTGGATGGAAAGGTAGGTGCCTCAGTTAGAAGTGCAACACCCTATTCCTCCACCCTCCTTCTGTTCCTCTGCTCTGCTCATCTCTGTCCTTGTGCTTTTGTTTTCTGCTTGAGCTGAGTTGCTTGGGATGGGCTTTTCTCTTCAGGGTCCTACATGCTTAGACCTCAGCTACTGTTCTGCACTCTGGTAGTAATGGGTGTAACAAAGAGACATCCTCTTGTCTTTGCTACTGCTATGAGACGGGACCTCTCCAAAAGCAGCACCCTGTGCTCTCTGGGAGCCCACTCACTCCTCCAGCACTGGGGCTTCTGCTCATCGCACTGGTGGAGCCATGGCCATGGCACCGAGGTAGGCAGAGGCTGCATGTGAAGCAAAGCATTGCAAATGATGTGGAAGGTGGTGCTTCACTGGGGGCAGAGGATTTCAGTGGGTATTTCTTGGAGTCACTTGTTATTGGCAGAGATTCACAGAGTCCACGTGGGATTCCTGACATTTCCTCATTTCCTCCCACCAGGTTTGGGGTTTAAGTAAATAAATAAACTGTAAATAACAAAGGGAAAGGCCAGGACAATGTTCCAGCTGTTATGATGCAAATCGAGAATGCTTTTGACTTCAGCTATGTTCCGTTTACATTAACAAATGAAAATACAAAGCCATATTTGTGCAAAAAATACTAGAGAGCTGCTCTGTCAGAAAATTATTCTCATAACCATCATTGTTTATACTATATTCTTTCTCTACATAATTTATAATATAATCTCAGCAGAATGTTTCCTGTAAAGAATTTTTTTATTATTATTTTTGTGTCAGAAACGAGGAAAAAAGGTACATAGCTGCCATCAGGTATTATTCCATTGCCTCCTAGCCTTATTGAACAGCAATACAGTCTATTCACGTTAATTATTTATATTGAAAAATTTTGTTATGTACAAACAAGAACTTTTGAATAAAGTAGGCCAAAAAATGTTATTTATGTTTTGGCATCAAATTAATTGGACTAATTTTTAGATATACAAATATGTCTACTGCTCTGACATGAAGAGTGCAAACAAACTTCAGCTGATAGATCTAAATGCTGGACAAGGTCTCATTCTGATACAGTGGGCTAAAATCAGCTTCAGCTGATTTTTACTGATTCAGTTCAGTAAAATATCTTTTCATTTAACTGGACAATAAATTCAATAATATACATGCACCAAAATTAGGTTATTTACTTTGATATTCAGTTCAGTTCAACATCCTCATGTTTTTTTCAGTGTAAGTCATAGAATCATAGAATCATAGAATAGTTAGGGTTGGAAAGGACCTTAAAATCATCTAGTTCCAACCCCTCTGCCATGGGCAGGGACACCTCACACTAAACCATGTTGCCGAAGGCTCTGTCCGACCTGGCCTTGAACACTGCCAGGGATGGAGCATTCACATTGTTTGAATGTCTGTGTGCTACTACATCAAAGATTTTAAAATCAGACTTTTTGGAGACAAGAAGACACTTGAAAGGCTTTTGAGAAATGGTCCATTATCTGGGTATTCCCATTGAAAACATCAGCTATGAAACAGCAGTTTGAATTGCTGTTGTCAGAATTCAGCAATGAAAAAGTGGAGACTTAATTAATCCACTTCACATCCCAGAACTTCTGTTTGTGAGTCTGAGATCTGCAATGCAGATTTTTCTGTGACTGAACCATTCCTGTGGGCTCCCATGTGAACAAGAGTTCACTCTCTGTTTTTGTTTCAGGCACAGTGATAAGCAACAGGCAGGTTAGGTAACCTGCCATTTGCAGTCTTGATCTAAGTGGAACCCAATTCTTCCTCTGGAGGTATAATGCTTATTTACATTAAGGTACTTTTCCTGAAAAAGAATAGCTTGCATAGCCCAAATATATTTAATGTTTGCTGCATATAATATATAGTAACTATCCTCCCTAAAAAAGAAAAAATAAAAAAAATTACCCCAAGCTGAAAGCCCTCCTCATTTTAGAATAACACTAAGCTAGTTTACATAGAGGCTTTACAATCACATTATTTTTCAATAACTTATTTTCATTGATCGGTCTAACAGTTTGACATGTTATTTATGGGCTACTGTGATGGATCGCATCCGTTTCCAAGGTAAAGTAAGCAAATTCTCTGTTTATAGGATTAAAGTTGAAGGTCAAACTTTGATTATATTTTCTATTCTACTACAGCAATATAAAGCAAGGCCTTTAGACTTCAGAATTGGCAACCAGTCATATGAGATGCTTTTATATTTAAAAATTGACCACAAATCTCAAGTAAATCACAATTAACATCCAAGAGGCAGGAAACCTAGCAGATGACTGCAATAGACTCTAAAAGAAATTTATTTTGTGTTTTGAATATGATTTTTTTTTTCTTGTTTTTTTTACCTTGCAGAGGGATTTATTTATTTTTAATCTGTTTTAAGAAAAGAATTTATGTCTACCAGAGTGTGAGAGCTGGGAAAACACTAACCTTCAATACTTACGGTGTCATGTGGTATTTATCTAACTCACTGGCCCACTGCTGTTGAACTTCTACCAGTGTATATTTATCAGTAAGCCACTGGCAGGTGCAAGTGAAATTTGCTGCGTCCAGAAATGTAACATATAAACAACATTTAACCCCCTTTTTTAGAAACACATTATTAAAGTCTGAGTTGGGATTTCAGAGCTGCTGAAGCACTGGCAACCTGAAATTGTAAAGGATGTTGTTGTGCAATGTAATAAAAGTAATTACCCGAATGCCCTCCACTCCAACCACACACAATGGCCAGCACGCTCACATAGGCGAAGGGAGGGGGAGGAGACGGGGGAACCATTTGTGTTAAAAGATAAACGTGTGCCGATGAGAATCTCATCCAAAATATCGCCACTAAATTATTTAACAAAGGAAGCATGAAAGGGAAGATTGTGAAGTGTGTGATTTCAGCTAGCCATGGAAAGGTTGCTTAGGAGGCTTCTTGTGATGCAACGCAAGGATTGTTGTATTTAGATTAGAAGTACTGACCTTGCTTCAACACCCAGCTTTATAAACCTGTCTACTGTGCATGCTTCTTTTGTCTTGGAAGGATTTATGTCAAATCATTTGTTATCACAGACATTGTTGTGCCAAGACATCAAATCCTCACTTGCAACTCCAGCTATCTTTTTAGGTCAAGATTAGGGAATATTTTTGGAGCATCCAAAGGAAAAGGGAGGATACTTCCCTCATACTAGAACTCTTCTTTAGAGAGGCCTGAATTATGCTTAAAGATTTTTGCACAGGGAGGATTTGCTGCGGGCAGACTCCCTGCTTTACAAGCATGGGAGAGGGAAGAAGCACCCAATCACACAGGATCATCCCCAGTCCACAGAACTTTGTGGTGCTGGGTATGTCCAGGGTCCTGTTCTGGAGCTAAAAGGAAAATGGTTGAGCTTAAGAAGCAGCATTTAGTGCAGAAAGACAGAAACATGGAAGATGCTGTGGCCCCATGAGGAAGTAAATGGTGCTAGAAATGAATGAAGCTGCGTGAACTTTGCCAGCTGTAACTATTATAGACATAAATCTAGGGATCTCTCTAGTCCCAATTCTGGAATCCACACTGGCCCTTTTTAGCTGTCCTGGCACACACTGATGTATGAAAAGGATTGAATTGACCAGGAAGAATGAGCTACCTCCTGTGTGTTAGAGCTTTAGCTGTATCAATGTAGGGACAAGGAAGAGCTGAAACATGCTAGGGAAGTCTGGCAGAGCTGCCTGCTTTCAGGACATCTAGACTGGACGAAGAGCTTTCACACAGTCCCATAGAGATGGCTAGTGGCACAGATTTCATAGCTCTGGAGCTCCAGACTGTGTCTTTGAGCTCAGCTCTGAGCAAAACGGGGTACATTCCAGGAAAAAGCCTCAAGAACAAACTCTAGAGAAGTTTATCTCAGAGACACCATTTGTGCTAAAGACCATACCTACAAATTGTTGCATCCTTCAATGCAGATGACCTTGCTGGAATGGCAAGTTCATCATAAAGACAGAATGAAGATTATATCTGTTTCCTTGCCTGAGTCTTTGCTGTCTTTGACAGGGACAAAGTAACACCCTGCAGTGAAGCCAAAAGTGAATTTTGTGGTAAGGGAGCAGCTGGACCCCACACAGCTCCTGCCAACCACCCCGTGGATGCCTCCT
The DNA here is from genome assembly GCF_004027225.2 of Strigops habroptila. Lineage (NCBI taxonomy): Eukaryota > Metazoa > Chordata > Aves > Psittaciformes > Psittacidae > Strigops > Strigops habroptila. The sequence goes on from NC_044302.2 coordinate 84,998,941, forward strand.
GCCATCAGCTACATGATCAGTTTAGCAAGGCTTGACCCAGAGTTTACACAGACAAAAAGTGGAGCCCCTGCTCTCTTTTATTCTCAGGCAGATATACTGATTGTCAGCCTTGTCCTCACTGAATTTAATTTTGCATTCTCTTCAGCAGTTCACTCTTCACCTCTGAGTTATTGCACCCACACCAATTAAATAATTCCACCTTTGATTTAGCACACAAAAGCATTTCTCTTGTAAAGTAGGTATTCAACTTCAAAGTTTAGTGCAATTAAAACTAAATACTGCTAGTTAGGAACCCAGTGTCTCAGTTACTACTCAAATGAATTCTGTTTATGACTTAGAGCTACTCACACGAGCAAGAATTCTCAGGGCTGGTCTCCATATTCATTAAGGAAAAGGCTGCTTTTTTCCCTGAGTTCCAAACAGTGGATTGATCGAAACAAGACCCTCACTCAGCATAAAGGTGAGCAAATAGATAATGATTTACAGGATCAGAATCCTCCCGAATGCATTGCTTGCACTTCACTGATTTCTGCTAACAAGGTTTGAACTGTGCACAGTTTTCTTGTGTGCTGTGACTTTTGACAACAACAAAATGTTGCCTATTGCCATATGACATAAGTCCAGATGTGCTATTTTGGTTTGAGATGGTTAAACTTTTTTTGTTACTATGGAGATTATCTACTGAACAGTTTACTTACTGCCCCAAAGCTGTCATCGCATACTGTTTAATTTATAAAGCCAGTCCAAATCTCTGTGGAAAAAAAAGTCACTAATATTTCTCACAACTTTCTTTGATTTATTTTTCAGTGTCAGCCAAGACATAGCATTTATTATGATTCACCTTAGCATGATGACTTTTCATTTTTCTTACTGAAGAAGATGTTCCTGAAAAAGGAGATCAAAATCTCCTTAGCCTTCTGGGTATCACATAATAGATGAGGGTGTCTGGTTTTCCTCAGTGCCTCAATAGGAAGAAGTGTTTATGTTTCAGGACCAAGCCCCCACAGAATATTTACAAAATTTGTTGCGAGGTGTTGAGCCATAAATCTGAAGTTCGAAACCTACATCAAATAGAAATTAAGACCTATAAAACACAGTGTAAAACAAAAAGTCAGAAGAAAAAAATGTAAATATTTTCAAGAATTATTGAAATCCTTAAGTGTCTTCCCCATAAATAACACATAAAATTCGTTTTATCAAATGGAGTTTGGTGCTAACATTCTAAATAGTATAAATGAATTAAATATTTTTATTGCAGTGTGCTAAAATAAAAAAGTCAAACATTCTAGGGTCGCTATAGTTAGCCAACCAAAGCCCATTACACTCTTCCCTGAACAAGCAAGCAAGAAAGGGACTTAAAATAGCATCTGATTTATATAAAAAATTGTTATCAGAAGCTAAAACGCTAAACTGAAAGTTTTTTTGAATTTCATTATAGTAAATGAATATGAATTTCTTTTATTAAGGGGAAAAAGGTCTTCCAGAAAGTTCATGAAAAACAATCCACAATAAATATGATAAAAATTAAAAATAGCCAGATGATCTTGCCATTCAGTAATTAGACTATAGTTCCTTAGAAAACAGTATGACCCTTGTGATCATTTCACATTAACATTTGCTTTATTTCACCCCACGACCTGTAAGGCATACCAGGACTTTACTGCCTCTGGAAAGATTAAGAAAAGTGTCTTATCCATTTATATATAACTGATATTTGTTGAAGCGTATGTATTTACTTTTCTGTATTTTTTTATTATGTATTAGCATAAAGAAGTTAATATTATTTAAATTAATACTGAAACAGAGTAAGTAAGTATCGTCTTATATTAAGCACTGTATGCAGAGGGAAACAGTCTTGGAGGCATTTCTATTCTGGGGCCCGGATCACTTCTCAAGTCATATAATGGCAGATGTCATAGGGGTCATATAAAGGTCTCTACTCTGATACTAGCTTTAAGGAGACCCTCTGTGGGAACACCCATGTCGGAAGATTGTGGGCTTTAAAAACATGTAGCCTAACCCGACTGCTATGACATGAGTAGTTAGACAACATCAAGTTCTTACAGAACAGTTTCTGGTGATTGAGGAAAAGTATACCTCAATACAGACATTTCATTGCTGCAACCATGTTCATGCATGAGTGTGAGGAGCCAGTGCATCACACATCTTAGAAGCATAAATCTATATAGATTTACATAGATTTAAATCTAAATATATATAGAAGTATTCATTTCCCCAGCCATAAAAACTTCCCTTCCTGCACACAGCATGTCTAACTACTTATTCCCCTGGATTTTAGACCACTGCCAGGGTAGCTTGCTAGCTGCAGCTTCACAGTAGTGGCTATTCAGTCACTTTGTGCAACTGAAATATTGCCATGGATTTAGGATACTTTTTTTTTTTTTTTTTAACTCGGTGATTTTTAGCCAGGCTTTTCCCTGTTTCAGCTGCCACTGCCATTACATGAGCACATATGCCAGCCCAGAGCAGAGGTGAGGTGGGAAGGTGGGAATAGAGGCTGCAAGAATGGAAGGACAGGAACTTTATACAGCAGCAGCAGCAACCTCAGTTCACATCCCACTGCAGCCTCACTCAGTCATCCTTGCACATCACTTTGCTCAGGTCTATATGCCTCCAGCTGCAGCTTGTATTGTTTCCAGGTATTCTGCAACTAGACACTTAATTGTGCCTTTCATTTCACCTGAAAGAAGGAGATTTAACATATCTGTTCTTCTTAACCTATTCTGTGGTTTGCCCACAGTTCAAGGGTTCACGTGAACCACTTAACCCACTGCTAGGGCAGCAGTACAAAAGCTCCACAGTGAATGGAGGGGTTGTTTTTAATTTTATAAGTATGCATTTCACTGCCTGAGCCAATCCTGAGGCTCTGTGTCAGGAGACAACATCTAACATGTCCAGAACACGTAAGTCCTGCTTCTGCCATTTAAGTCATGGGTGGGAGCCACCAAACGGGAACTGCCTTGTACATGCTCCCTACCAGGACTGCACAGAAATCAGGAAGCCCTGGGCACATTGGGTACCTGAGGTAGACAGCCAGGTCAGGCATGGAGCACTGATGGGTTGGGAAGGTTACAACAATCAGAAGAGAAAATAGGAAATGAACATCAAAGGCTATAATTAGAGCTTGAAAACAGAAAAAACAAACTGTTCGAGGGATTAAAATGGCAGAGCACTGATGACAAAAGGACGGGTGGAAGGACTGGTGGGTGGGTGGCACTGGAGACTGTGGTGGCTCCACCAAGCAGCCAATGTCATCAGTGCTGAAGCCAAGGGGCTTCCCCACGGCGGTGCCACCCCTCCTTGGGACTGATTTGCTTTCTGAGCAATCTGGCTCTGAGCACCTGACTCCCTTGTGCAGTGCAGATTGCCCCTAAGGCTCTTTTACGTCACTCTGGGAATGAAATACAAATAAATCCAGATTAAGGCTTGTTCCTACTCACAGTGTGGGATAAAGCTTTACTTTCCCTGGCACATGCACACTCACACTCCATGTATGCACACATGGTTGTTCTACCAGCTCAAGTTATCCTTGTTTTACTCACTGAAAGCCAGCTTTATACAAGTTACCCTGTTGTAACCATGTATGCTTCATTACTCTGCCTCTGATCAACACGTATCCTGCATGTAACTTGTTCCACCATTTAGATCAGAGCTAAATTTGGCCCAGAAATGTCATTAATATTAGGCTAGTTCTTTTTACATCCCATATTTGCCCGAAGATCTTTATCAGCATAAATCGCAGCCAAAGCTGAATGCTAATCTCCTGAATTTTGAAAGCACAACAGGCAAAGTCAGCCCCTGAATACATCTGAAACAGAAGCATTCAAGATACAAACATTCACAGGAAATAACTACCAAAGCTCTGACATTTCTACAGTCAAATTATAGCACTAGTGTTGAATATAGGACAATTTTAGAAAACAAAAAGGTAGCAAGATTAAAAATATACCTAATTAAAAAAGGACCCTTTTTTTTTTTTTTTTTTTTTTTTTTTGGCAAATGCATGGTGTTTTGTTAGAAACAAGGAATTCCCTTCAATTGTGTGGGTCAAAATTTATGTGGATAAAACCGAGAGAAAGTGTATGATATGATTTTCTGCAATGGGTGGCCAAGCAGTTATTTATCTTCAATGCTGCGACTTGGTTCCTATTTGCTGATGAGTGAATCACAAGCCGGGGAGAAAAAAAACTTGCAATGATCTCACTCGGGTGCACCTCAGTCTGCTGCTGAAACTGAGGAATACCTAAACCACAATTTATTTACAAACAGGTCCTGCCTTTTTGCACAGTTCGTGCTGTTACAAGTGAATGGCTGTGTCGTACGGTTAAGTATGATGTCACATCTCCAGTCATCCTTTCTCCATTTAGTCACATGATGAAATAAAATTGCATCTACACCACTGCATACAAAACTGGACCTATTTCCAGAATTACACCGAAAAATTGCAAATTTAATTGCTTGGCAAAGCAAGCTTCTCACTCTTTTATTAATTTATCTTTTTAGCAAATAAGGATATATTCTCCTGCATGGAATCATGAAATATAACCAAACAACGATCACTCCCAGGGAACAGAATTGAAAAGCTGTCCTTGGTGACAAGTGGTAACAAGCAGGGAAAGGAAAGATCATATTTTCAGTTAATCTGTCCACCACAAAACACTGATACATCTTTTCACCCAGCAAATGTCAGAAATCTTGGCATCCACAGTGTTTTACACAGCTTGTCTGGCAAAGGATGGAGAAACACTGCCCATGGTCCCAGACCACTGCTCTAGCCTCAGAGCTGTCCTCCACCTGCACCATGCCAGCATCTGTAAGAGATGCCCTCTCACTGTCTAGTGTGCAAAGGAACACCAAACCCCACTCCAGCCTTCTTCTTGCCCCTAAGTGTTGCACAAGATGCAATAGTTCCCAAGCATCATAGGCCCAGGCTCAAGCACCGTGGCAGTTGAACAGCCCAAATTACAAATTAGCGCTTTGCCTGATGCCTGATGAAACAAAACTGGATTCTCACTTCACTTGCACCAGGCTTGTACCAGTACAGCTGCATGGACTTTTACTGAGCTGTGTTCGATTTACAGAGCATAATCAGGAAGCAGGTTTCTCCATTACCTTCAAAGTAACGGGGGATTGGAAGGAGGGATTGCCCTGTCAGAGCAATATGAGTGCATCAACTACCTGAGGCTTCCTTGTCTACAGCAGTGCTAAATGCTACCAATGTCATCTGTTTTGTATTCTTCCTGAGTCTTCAAATCATATTTTAAAAAACATACAATAAAAGCACCATTAAGAACCCAGCCCTGCCAGGTGACCAGTCCCTTTCCAATGCTCACCAGTCATGATCACAAACAGTTACATGGTGTGGAGCATAAAGGCAACACTGTTGAGGTTAAGCTGCCTGATTTACAGGTAGTCTAATGTAGACATTGATTATCCCCCTCCATCTCAGTCTTTCACTTTTCTCTCCTAGCACTAGCAGAGCAGCTAATATGATATGTTGGCACAACTGTTTAATAAAGATTTGCTGAGAAGCAGTTCTAAGTATGTGTATGGTATGTTTATGTGTGCATGTGTTTAAGTAAAGGTGAAACCAAGAGAAAGATGATTTTACAGAAGAATATGGACCAGTTCACTTTTATTTGAAACTGTACTCTTCCCTCTGTGTGCTGAGACTTTCTTAGTTCTCTCAGTCCCTTTCTTCATTGGTGTAATTGGCCACAGCTCCCTGGGGAATCCATAAAGGTTTAAGGGACAAGAGGAGATGGTGGAACAATGAATGACATTTTTCCGAAGAACTACTGGAAAATATTGCCTGGTAAAAGAAAAATATGCTATGTCAAGACCATACCCATTCTTTAACACTTTTTTTCCCACTTTCTTTCCTCTCCCATTTCTCTTTTTCTGAGCTTTAGCTCAGACGTTTTTATCTAATCTATGAAGTTTTAACTAACTCTACTGCACTTAAAGTTCAGGTGCAGTGGTGCTCCCAGCACAAACCAGACAAACCAAAACAGGAGGCAGTGTTTCCTGCTCACAAAAGAAACACCAAGCAGGGACCAGCTTTCTGGTTCCAGGTTTGAATAGTGTCTGGCACAACAGGGTTTGGCCGCTGACAGAATCAGCAGGAACAGCTGCAATAATACTCAAAACAAAACCTGACAGTTAATTATTCTCTAAAAGCCACTCCACTTGTCCATGACCACTCTGGAATCCATGGTCTTATTTCATGATGAAAAACTCATATCAGTAGAGGATCCCGCAGCCTGACTTTGTCCCATCTACAGGCAATTGCACCCAGATATTCCCTGTATTGGTAATTTAAAATTATCCCTGTAGAGCAGACATTTCTACTCTTTACATTTTGATATTCAATATCATATTCATTTTCTCGGCACCAAAGTTCTAATACAAGGCATGTGCCTTTCTAAAGTGTCATGGATGTAAGCAGGAATTCAAGCACTTCACTGATGACACAAAAGACCATTAAAATGGGTATTAGTCCACATCAGAGTGGATGCATTCTGGAATCCACTGCATGCCCATCTGGAGTGTCTTGGATATATTTTTCAAAGATTGCAATATACAAATAAAGCATAAAAACTAATGGAAAAGACTAGAAAAAATGCTGCCGACTGCAGGTTAAAATCCAGGATTGTATTAAATAATACAGATTAGTATTTTTACCTTTTCCTTCCTATGAACTGAGTATGCTATCATTTTAATTTGGTTTCAATTTTATTACTTTAAATAGTTGTTTAAAAAGTTAGCGGAAATATCTATGACAAAAAAACTCCAGTGAGAAATTAAGAGACCTTAAAATGAAGGAAATCAATTTAGGGTATTCCATGTTAATCTCTAAGCAGATTTCATAAGAAATTTGGGGATCCAGAAAAATAGATTTAAGATACTAATCATCTTCCTCATTCCCAAAGAACAGATTTCTGCTGGAACTCTGTAGCATTTTGAACTTCATGTGCGCATAGTACAGAGATGTTACAACCCCCGGCCTGTGGCTGTCTCCTACTGGCTGGCCCACGAATGCATTTGCCATCCACCAGGTATAAGACCCTCTGTTTCAGAACAAAGAATGACCAGAACAATGCAAGCTATTTGTTTTATTAAGAACATCAGAGAGTTAATATGAAAATAATAACTTGAGAGTGTATGACTTAGAAGAAACACAACTATGCAATAAACTGAAATACAAGGACAAAATGTACGTAGGGCTTTATAGTAGGATAGGATTTGTTCTTCTAAGACTATTTGGATTCCCAGGTCAAGTTTATGAACTTTTGATCTGAAAATAACCCCTGAAGACTGTGGAAAAGAAGGGTTGGTGGGAGCTGGAGGAAGATTTTGCATATACTGTTTGTTTGCCTGTGTGTTTGAATGATATATGTTGAGCGGTGATAAGGTGGCAATCCAAGTCTTCACACAGGTCTTCTGAGATACCATCTTCAACAGTGGTATCTCCTAATTCTACCCTCAAGTTTCTGCCCCATCTATATCTAATTACAAGGCTGATGCAGACCAGACTGTTACCATTAAAAGCAGGGATTTTTTTGATGTAGTGACAGCTTTGGCGCATGATATGCAGAGATGAAAGATTAGTAAAATTACCTGACCTGGCACTATAAGAAAGGTTTCAAAGGCCATTAAAAAACCCCCGAACAAACCACTAGCCAACCAACCAAAACCCCACCAGTGTAGTTTCTCAGATACGGATACTATAATGATGTGCTGGAAATCATGAAGCTGCCACACAATGCTGTGTGAGTGAATGAGAGACGGACAGACTTCTTGGCCTTTGCCATGTTATCCCCACCCTGTTACAAGGGGAAGACTCAGGAGCTGTTAGACATTATCTCCTTGTAAGGTGACTGTCATGTAAAAATGTGAACATTATGAATTCACTGATGTGAATTTTAAGCAAGGCATCAATTTTCTGTAATTCACGAGCTGGATGCTAGTCAGCCTTTGAGTCATGCTTCTGGTAGCTGTTGCCGAGTGGTAGAACAGCTTGTGAAGAGGCAGGCACAAGGCTGAACCTGAGCACCCCGGAGCCCCATGGCAGCCCCTGGCAGTGTCTCTGGCAGAGCTGCAGGCAGTCACACTCCTCTGCGTCCGCTCAGCAGGCAGTTTTGCTTTCAGCTGGGCTGGGGCATGTTGTAGCGCCTGGAGGTACAAACTGCAGGCATTTTCCCCGCACTGGAGAGCTGGAGAGAGGCGCTTTGCTTTAAAGGCTACGGTCGTAGCTAAGCAAGGCATATGGTGTGTGTGGGCAGGATGTATTTGCTTAGGTGCAAGGAGCTCATAAACGTGTGTTTCTGTGTAACTTGCCTGCCATTAGTCAAGGAAAGCTTTTAAATTAATCGAACCGGTAAACGGAATGGAGGGAAAATATCTGCCAAGAGATCCCAAACCGGGGCAACCCTGCAGCCGCCCGCCCGCGCGGTGAGGAGGAGCTCGGCGCTGTACGAGCCCGGCCCGGCCCGGCGCGGCCGCCCCCCCATCCGGCACCACTTACAACCCATTGATGCGTTTTGCTCCACGCTCCGTGTCGTGGGTGTGATGCCTAAAATTACGCAGACTAGGATCTTTTCTTTTTTCCTCTTTTTCCTTTTTTCTTTTCTATTTTCTTCTTCTTCGTGTGGTGGTTTTTTTTTGGTTTTGGGTTTTTTTGGGGGGTTTTTTTTGTTTGTTTGTTTGTTTTTGGTTTTTGTTTTTTTTTTTTTTGGCTTTCTGACACTAGTTTAAACGACTGGTAAAATGGGAAGGAGGGAACAATAGGACTTTGAGGTAAGGGGTGATATGCGGTGGAATAGGATTAAGGAGGCCAACAATTATACAGAAGAACCCTGTTTCCTAACCTCCTACGTGATGAACTGTAAAGTGTAATTGTAAATTACAATTAGTCGGAGAATAAAGGTTTCCCCGGGAGCGGGGTGGAATTTCATCGCGGTATACCGATGAATATTAAAGCCGAGCGGCTCGCTCGGCACCACCGGGCTGCAGCTCTGCCCCTTCGGAGCTGTTTTGCGGAGGCACTGAGGGCTGAGCCGCGGCTACGGGGGTGTGGCGGGGAGATGGCGCGCAGCGCCAGGAGTCGAGGCAGCGCCGGCCACGCAGCGGGGCGCGGAGCGGGGCCGCTCCTGGCACGGCGGCGGTGGCTCCCGAGGCTCGGGCTCCGCCGCTGGCGGGAGAGGAGCAGCGGCTAATCGGATTGGGAAGGCTTCCGTAATCCCAGCCCGATCAGAGGCGGTGTCGCCCTCTCTCCAATATCACTAATGTCCCTTCTATTGGCTGCATTAGACAGATGTTCAAAAGCTCTCGCTCGCTGGCTAAATCTGATCCCCTGTAATACTTTCACTGCTATTAAATCCACATGCACCCACTCTCCCCCCCCGCCTCTTTTCCCCCCCGCCATCCCTTTTACTTTCCTGAGTGGACCCTGGCTACGTTTGATCGCCTTTTCCAGGGCAAAACGAGATGCTCTGGCAAACAGACAATGGGATTGCCCTCCCTCCCCATCTGGTTGTCTCCCACTGAACCCTGTCTCATCCACGACCAAAAAAAAAAAAAAAAAAGTAACAAAACCAAACACACACAAAAGTCCAGCCAAACTAATACTGCCTGGGATGTGACTGTTGCTGGCAGTTCAAGGGATTTGGGTTTCCATTCATAGAAAAGAGAATTATGAGACTTACCTCTTCGACGCACAATTGCAATTAGAGTGTTGGGACGCTATAGGTCCCCCTATGTAAATGTATAGGTGGATAAACACACATACCTCTGTGCAGACAAATCAGATACACATTTTCGGCAGGTGCGTCTTCTCACTTTGTTTATCCGGACCGAGGTCTCTTTTCCTTAACACTCCTTTTAAAGAAGGTTAGGGAATACCCAGCCGGACTGGCTTTTAACTCCTATTCTTGTTCTTGATCAGTTTTCCCGGATACTCTTTCCTGCTTCACCTCTACTGTTCTTCCTTACTTTTTGCAGTCTTTTTTCGTTGTACTTGCCTTTCCCTCTTACAGGGTCACAATCCCCTTTGTAAGTGTGTGTTTTATCCCCCCTTTCCAGCTGTCCTTTTGTTGTTTTCTCTGACTAACCCGCAGAAATGAAACACATATGCAACTCTGCCTCCTTGCATTTTCAGATGTTTCTCTCACTATTGTCTGCTACAGCTCATTGAAAGTGCAAAGTGAAAACAGATGTATAAAAGATAAAAAATACACACACACATGCACCAAGTCCATGGTGCAGAGAATAAATCCCATCGGGGGGGGGGGGGGGGGGAGCGAAAAGAAAGAGGAGGGAGGAGAGAGGAAGAGAAGTGAAGGAAAGACGAGAGAGAGAGGGAGAAGAAAGGAAAGGAAAGGAAAGGAAAGGAAAGGAAAGGAAAGGAAAGGAAAGGAAAGGAAAGGAAAGGAAAGGAAGGAAGGAAAGGAAAGGAAAGGAAAGGAAAGGAAAGGAAAGGAAAGGAAAGGAAAGGAAAGGAAAGGAAAGGAAAGGAAAGGAAAGGAGAAAAGAAAAGAAGAGAAAGAAAGAAAAAAGAAAAGAAAAGAAAAGAAAAGAAAAGAAAAGAAAAGAAAAGAAAAGAAAAGAAAAGAAAAGAAAAGAAAAGAAAAGAAAAAAGAAAAGAAAGAGGGAGGGAGGGAGGAAGGGAGGAAGGAAGGGAGGGAGGGAGGGAGGAAGGAAGGGAGGCGGGAAGGAAGGAAGGAAGGAAGGAGGGAAGGAAGGAAGGAAGGAAGGAAGGAAGGAAGGAAGGAAGGAAGGAAGGAAGGAAGGAAGGAAGGAAGGAAGGAAGGAAGGAAGGAAGGAAGGAAGGAAGGAAGGAAGGAAGGAAGGAAGGAAGGAAGGAAGGAAGGAAGGAAGGAAGGAAGGAAGGAAGGAAGGAAGGAAGGAGGGAAATATTAATATATAATGTGCATTTTGAGTTCCTAATTAGCACAAAAGGGCATTTTCATAAGATTTGATCATTTCCTTCTGCCCGGACAAGAAGAAATCAATGGGGTAGGAATCTATAAATCAGCCATCATGTCAGGACAAATCAAAATAATGCTTCTATTATTTCAATCAATAAACCATTTTTATACCTAACATCTGATCTACACAATGTGTTTGTGTTGGAAATTTGCAGAACCGCTTGGCACAAAAACAAACCATTAACATACGTGTCAATCACATTTGAAACTGTTGGAAATGGCCGGAGATTTCAGAGCAGGGCTGACTTCAAAAATGCCGGGAGAAACAGAAATGCATGGGGGGACGGATCCGGCTGAAAACTCTTCCGAAAGTCTGTGGCTTATCTATTTCCCCCCCCACTCCCCTCCGCCAAGCCCTGACTTTCTTGTGTTTAGAAGGGGAGGGGAGCTGTTTGGGGAGCCGGAGGGGCAGGCAGGACTCCGCCAGGCTCCTACTATGAGACATGTCCCCAGAGCCTGCAGCGGTCCGGCTGGCGGTGGCCGGCCCCCTGACCCCCCGTCGCGGCCCGCAGGTGCAGTCCCCAACCCAGCTCCAAGCCCCAGCTGGGCCGCGGCCGCGGAGGAGCGCGGCTGGGGCAGGGTGAAGGCTCCCGGCGGTGGGAGGAAAGAGCAGCCCTCTCCCTTCTTGTCCTCTCCATTCGGGCCAGTCTGCTCAGCGTCTCTTCCGCTACCTGTCTGGAAACCCCTCAAGCCCCAGACAGGGACGGGGAAGGTGCCAGATGGGTTTCACCTACATCTTGCTGTACAGTGCTTCGCCTTGCTTGTTTGCAAATCCACCAAATAATTCATGCCAAACAACCATTTAGAAAGCATTTTCTTTGTGTCTCTGAAACCCTACTGTACAGCTCCATCTGCCTGATATAAATGAATAATCCTTCTTGATACCATTCCTAATCCATTTCTTTACAGTCGAATTGGAAAGGGGGGTGGAGGTGGGATTAATAATCTTTAAAAATGGAAACCCCCGAACAGCCACAGATCCGGCATATTTATTGCTCCAAATCAAACAGATGTCCCCCCACCCAACCCCTCCCTAGTGGCTGGATTTAGGACAAACAGGGGCATTTCTCAGAACCAAAATCCCATGCAAAATTCTTTGGAGTTTAGAGCCCGGATTCGTTTTTTAAAAGGGCTAAGTAGCATCAGGCATAACTCGTGTCCCGATCAATCCTTCATTAGACAAGAAGAGGAGGAAGAAGAAGAAGAAAAGAGAGGAGGAGAAATTTTAGCCCTGCCGGAGAGGCTGCCCTGGATATCCCTTCAGCGCTTCACTTCCCCCCCGTGCCCGGTCCCTCCCGGGTTGCTCCGTGCCGCCGCGTTACAACGGGCACGGGGCGATCATTTGTAACTCATTGTTTGTTTAGGAGGGAGCGGGGGAGGTTGCGGGTCGGGGGGAGAGCGAGTAGCAACTGGAAAGGTTGCGTATGCCTCCCTCGGAATGATAAACAGGGTGGGAAGGCTGTTTGGCTTGCAATATACATCCTCCAAGGTTTCGACTTTGCTAGCGCTTTTCTTTTTTTTTTTTCTCCTGTTTTTTGTATTTTTTTTTTTTTTTTTTATTCCTCTAAGTGCTAATATTTTTTCACGATAATGATCACTTTTATGCGCCTCTGGCAAGGCACCTCGGAACAAAGAACATTTGCACCTCTTCTCTTGGACAATCAGCGCCTGCTCACATCAGGCACCTTTGCTCTGCCACTCTTCCAGCGCCCTTCTGGTTTTGTTTTTCTTCTTTTTTTTTTTAATTTTTTTTTTTTTTTATTTAAACCCAACATTTGAGTTTCCTAACCAAATTGCTTCTTTCACTCCCTGCTATTTTCACAGACGTTTTATTTCCCGCCCCCCCCCCTCCCATTTCCAGATCAAACGAAAGCTTCCCTGCCATCACGGGGTGGTGGTGGATTAGGATATTACTAGAAAGCCAGATTCCCACAGTCAAAAGGGAAGAGAAAGGGAAAAATCTCAGGATTTAGCAGAGCCGCCACTCTTCCGTCAAGCGCTGAGGGAGCCGGCGGACACCGGCGGACTCGGGAGGGCAGCCCCGGCCGGCGCTCCTCGGCCTCGGCCCCGCACTGGCTCCGGGGGTCCCCGCGGCCCGGAGCGCCCCTGCGGGCACGGGTGTGGAGCCTGGGGTCCCTTGCCGCGCCCGTCCCAGCGCCCCGCGCACCAGGGCACCACGCGTTTATTTCCTCTCCTTAACCCAGCAACAAAGCGGGAGAGGCAGGAGACTCCCAGCAGATGCTTACTTTTTTATAACTCAGAGATGATGCGAGCACATTTTCGGCCGAAAAAAATATCAGTTATAATTAATAGATTAACATTATTATTATTGTTATTAATGTATTATTATTATTATTACTACCACCATCGCCCTGGGTCTGACTGTCCGGTTCCGAGCCGAGACCTAAACATTTCTTCCGTTTCATAATTTCAAACCCACTTAAGTGCTGGATCATCAGTTTTTCCCTTTGTCTGCCCCAGTTGTAAATAATAGCTTTGAGATTAGCTAATTACGGCGCATTAATCACTGATAGAAAGGAAATAAATCAAAGCTGGGTTCGAATTTTCAAACTCACTAGTAGAGACGTGCATAGCAACTCTATCTGCAGCAGATAGGTGCTGTTTAAATTACTGAGGCTACAGAGTAAACCACATCCATGTCACTTTAAAAAATGAAGATTTTATTTATACATACCAGTTGTGCCGTTAAGTGGAGGTTTGGGGGAATTTTTTCAGCCTAGTTTTATTAAGAAACTGTTCCTACACTGGTGCAGTCTGAAGCCAGCAACGCTGAAATGCCGAATTAACAAACTTCTTGTAATAAAGGCAGAATATGGAGGAGACAAACAGAAAGATGTGTGTGAGAGACATATGCAGATAAACATCTAGTCAGAAAGACCCATTATAGTATAGACTAGCTTACACAAGACTCTGCATAACAACATTCATGTTAGATGCTGTAATTTTTAAGGATTTCACTCGACTTCACATCCTTCCTGCTGTCCTCCCCACAGCACAGTGCGTTTTGTAGTTACGTCCTCTCAGTATTTTGAAACATTTGTCTTCGGGGGTGAGGGTTAGATAAGTACATGCCAGAAAGCAACAAGCCAGCTTCTAGGGGAAGAGATCATGTAGGTCTTCGAAAAGAGTGGAGTCTACAGACAAAAATTCGGGGGATCCCGTCCAGGAGACCTACAAATCCCCTCTCCCTCGCCCTCCGCTCCCCCAGACACAGACGGACACACACACACACACACTCCATCCCAAAAAGCACTCACTCCTCCACCTGGAAGGAGGCAGCGCCCACCCCTCCGGGGCGCTGCCCAGCTCGCCGCGCGCCTCGCCCTCCCTACGCCCCCGGCTCCCTCACCCGGCTGGGACCGTACCTTCGCCGGGCTCTGCAGCTGCTGCCGGCAGCAGCGGGGTTCTCCGACCCGCACAGCTGCCCAAAAAGCGGAGCCGCAGAAGCCTCCGCAGCCCGGTCACTACCGCTAGCACCCTTAGCCGGGCACCGCTGCCAAGCGCAGGTGGCCGAGGCTCTGAGCACCGAACCCGCCTAATGACACCGCTTCCCCCCTTCCTTTTAGACAAGAACCTTATAATTAATTTCAAGTTACTCCGCGTACCGTATCATTATAAACAGGCTGGGAAACAGCGTCAGACCTCGGGAGCGGGGGATGGGGAAGGGGAGGGCGATTTGCATAAAGCATTGTCTTTAGGTGCGGGTTGAGCTGGCACGGGTTACAACGCTAATTGCACCAGATTAATGCGCAGATTGGTCTCCACCGCGCTCCTGAGCCCGGTTTAAACCCGGACCCGGAGCCCCACACACACACACCCTGCAATAGGCCGGAGACCCCGAGGTCAGGCCCTGCCCGGCGGCTGCCGCTGCGCTGCCTCTGTGGGGGGAAGCGATGTGCCCTGCCCCCCCCGCGCCGTCGATTCCCCGCCCCGGGCAGCGGGCGGCGGGCAGTGGCCCCTTCCCCCGCGGCGCGGTGGCGGAGCAGCAGCGCGGCCTCTCGGCGGCAGCGGCAGCGGCGGTCAGAGCCGTCCGCGGGGTCCTGCTGCCACCTGGCGGGCCGCCACCCCTCCGCCAGCGCGCCGCGCGGCCGCTCCTCACCGCGGGTGCGCTCCTGCAAACGGCCCCGGCCTCGCGGTGTAAGGGCATGATGACTGTGACGGGCACGGTGTCAGCGGGTACTGCCCAGTCGAGGCGGCGGGCGCTTCCTGCTGGCCGCAGCAGCATCACGAGTGGAAAGGCAGGTGAACTGGGGAACCCCAGCATAGTGTTCGCTATTTTCTTCTGCCTCCTTCCGGTAACCAGATTTGCACATTATGCCTACTACTACGTGGTGACTTGCTCCAAGACGGCATTTTCTCCTTCATGGTGTTCTGGGAGCATACAGCATGCCATTGTGAAATACAGCCGTGATGAGGGGCAGGGGTGGGGAGAGGGGCATGGGCAGGGATGCAGCACCCTCGCTTCCTCAGCACTCCACATAGCCCTGTCCTAAGAAATCTGATGTACGATGCTTGCAGTGTAAGAGGACTAAAAAGACCTGAATTTTTCAGTAGAATATTTCTTCCTTCAGAAGTTCAGCTTAAGCTTTGTGCTGAATGAGTTGAGATGATCTTCAGTACTGCAAATCATAGAATGGTTTCGGTTGGAAGGGACCTTCAAGATCATCTAGCTCCAACCTCGTTGCCACAGGGAGGAACACCTTCCACTATACTAGTTTGCTCAAAGTCCCATCCCACCTGGCCTTGAACACTGCCAGGGGTGGGGCAGCCACAAGCTTCTCTGGGCATTTTGTTGAAGTGCCTCACCACTCCCATAGCAAAGAATTTCTTCCACCTATTTAATCTACACCTACCCTCTTCCAGTTTAAAGCCATTTCCCCTTGTCTTATCCCTACATGCCGTTGTAAAAAACCCTTCTTCAGATTTCTTGTAGCCCCTTTTAGGCACTGAAAGCTGCTCTAAGGTCTCTCCAGAGCTTTCTCTTCTCTAAGCTGAACAACTCCAGCTCTCTCAGCCTGTCTTCACAGAAGAGGCTCCAGACCTCTGCTCATCTCTGTGGCCTCCTCTGGACTTGCTCCAACAGCTCCACATCCTTCTTGTGTACCTAGAATTAACAAAATACTATTTTACTTTTAAAGTACGAGTTTCTGCATACCTTCAGAATTTGTATTAGTCTGGGACTAGTTAATTTTGCTTTTTCTCTCCTTCCCTGAGCTGGCTGTTTTGGTAGAGCCAGCTGTAGAGTGAGCCAGGCCTGGGATGTAACTGTGCATAACTTCATGCTACTCTGTCCTGCCAAAGGAGTGCCAGAACAGAATGCCTTAGCAATTAACAATGCAGAATCTGAAAACAAGCCCATTCTACCAGCCATTTAAGCTAATAAGGAGGCAGTGGTCATTTCTAGCAGGGGCTGAGGTGGGTAACTGGTAAATCACTGCAATTAAACCAGGGCTTACCTTTCAGATATGTTACCATGCAGCTGAGCAGATCCTGATGGCAACCAGATCTCAGTGGATCCCAGATCATGACAGGTTTTCTAAGTACACTTGTAGCACAAGTTAATGGTCATTTTGCCTAATTAGCTTGGTATAGTTAGTTATCATTAGCTTGGCACAATCAGATGTGATTAACTTTGTCCTATGGCAGAACAAAAAAGCCGTACTTCTCGCTTCCATTACTGTGTAAGCAAATGGCACAACCAGTCCTAGCTAATGGTACGTTACGCACTTCCAAGTACTCATTAGACACAAATCACATTACATGTATCTAGTGGACTTGAAATTTAGCCTGTACCTTCGTCTGCTAGCTGCACATATTTGAGTCCTTTCATTAACTCTTTCCTAAAATCTTAAGAGTTGGATTCATACACAAGTAGGGATACAGCATGCTCAGGATTTTTCCTTTTATTTCCAGATAGTATTAGAAATCCACAGGTCATGGGCTCTTACGGATCAAATATTCTTATATTAAAGTACTTCAAAATTCATGGCTGATTTGCCTGTAAATTGCACACAGAGCCATGCTGCCTGTCAATACGTTGTCAAGCTGAGAGCAAATGGCATTCTATGCTTTGAAGACTGATAGCTCTTATATCCCTTCTGTTACATCCCCCATCATCCATTTAAATTAAGAACTTCATTGACCCTTAGGAACGCCACAACAGATTCTTCCCCCAGGCAAGGCAAGGGATCCCAGATGATTAAGCAATGAGGCGAATAGTTTCTTCATTATTATTGTAGAGGTCTAAAAAATCCAGAGTGTGTTCCTTGATTCTTAGAATGTGTCCCTGCAGGAATTGCTCCTAATCATGTATAACTAGGAGTCATTTATTAGATTCTTTGAGGGCTAGCAACTTGAAAGTCAATGGCACTATTGCAATTGCCACTGCTTAGGATGTGGCCACTAGAGACATCTGTAACAAAATAAATTAGCTACAGAAATTTCACTGGTCGTTTTCCAGTGATCAAGTAAAATTAATTTTATCCCCCCCCTCCCCCCTTCATCTGTTACATGATAAATTTTATAAAGCAAGTGCCATCTGTATTTGAACAGGCTTGGAGTCTGACTGGGCACTCCAGGAGTTACCACAGCAGGCAAGCCAGGTGCCTGTCTTGGTGTGATTCAGGACACAAGAAATGATATTCAACAAATCGTTAAAGTCTTAAGCCTTGTGCATAGCATCATGACTACATGAATAAAAGCTTCAATGACAACCACTGTAATTGATTCTTGTAACTGAAATATGAAATCTCTTGTATCTTACGGGGAATTCTGCTCTTAAGGCTTTTTTGTGCTTTCGCTTTCTGACAGAGTTTGAGTAGGCATTTCTTGCAATTCCAAATCCAGAGTCAGTAGCTAAGGAGGTCTGTGAAGTGGGGGCATCCAGAAGATAATAGGGCTCCCTGTCATTTGGCATTTGCTCAGGAACAATATTCCCACACAGTGATTACATCAGAACTCTACTTTTTTTTTAATCTCCCTTATGGAATTTAGGTAGGCTTAAACAAAAGCAACACATTGTACATACAAACCAATAATAAAACAAAAAATAACACAGCAGAAGACTACAGTCTTCTAGAAAACTCTAAATATTCCTGCTCTATTATTGGAAGCATCTAGACAAGTGTTTTTTCTCATTTTATACTACCTGTCTCACTTGTCCTCCTGGTTGAGACGTATGTCTCTGATTAAAGAAGACAGAGAATAGAATAAGAAAAAACACTGGAAAATTTATTGTCTAGATGTTTCTGCACATCTAGACACAAAAGAGGATCATTGCTGTATGTCTAAAATTGTATGTAACTTCAACACCAGATAGCTGCAAATGCATGTGATGGAGATTACTGCTGTATGAAAACAGTAGCTGTGCAAAGAAGGAAGCCCATTGTACCTCCACAGATTGTAGCTAATTCATAGACAGTTTTAATGCTGGAGACCCGTGAGGTAAGGCTTGATTTCTCCTGGGTGTATGCAAGCAGGAGCTTGTGAAAACCAGGACAAAATTCAGTTACTGCAAATTTTTCTTGAGCAAGGAATACAGAAGCACAGGTGGAAGCATTCCTGATAAGTCAGTAGGTAATGTCTGTGTTTCAGTCCCAGTTATAGACAGGCTGGTAGCTAAACTTACACAAGATTCACTGACTCTCCTAGTGTTTGTCCACAGGAGGTTTTTCTGCCTGTGCTGGGTTTCATACTGCTACAAAATGTTGTAGTTAGCTAATTTAAATCCAGTTAAATCCTTCCCTCACAATAAGAATTATATAATAACTGGAGAGCTAGCAAAGCTCCCACAACGTGTAATAAACTATTGCTAAATACAGTTCTTCGTTTAGCAGCCTTAAATGTGAAGTAATCGTTAAGCATGCCTGTTAAAACTGTTTAGTATGGAGTGGTCATGGTGTAAAAAAACCCCTCTCAGTTTCTACTTAGCTATGCCAAATAGTGCGAATTAATTCCATATGATGTATTTGCAAGCAGCCATTTTCCTGGAAGCAGGAGAAGGACCTGTTCCTTTGAGTCAAGCCACTAAAGGTGTACTGCAAGGTAGATGAGTATAGCACCATTAAAGAAGATAACTAAAGGAGCTGAAACATCATGCATCTGAGTGTAAAACTCTCCAGTAAAATTCTTTGTACAGTACCAATTCAAATCGAAGTCTATACAGGAAGTAAAAAAGCACGAACACAAGAAGGTGGTACTCTGAAACAGCGGTCTCAAAATTTTTGGAGTGCACACCCCTAATATATGTATACTTACTTATATTTAAGTTATGTGCATGTGCTACTAAAGTTCTAATATTTTGTTTCCACACTGCACCCCTTGGAGTGCACACACCCCCCTTTGGAGACCACTGCTCTAAAAGAACTTATAATGTTGTATGGTCTCCTCATAAGTATTTTTAGCTATCTTAAACGGGAAAGAATCAAGAAAAAAACAACACAGTTCGGGCTAAGGGGAACATTGATACTAAGAAACATCTTTAAGATGAGCATGTTAAAATATTCAGAGACTTTGAAGTACCACATATAACCCAGGTAAGAGCTTTTTATGAACACAGATAAAAGATTGTTGGTACAATTCGACCACAGGATTAAACCAAGTTTAGCTGTGAATGGTAAGCTACTAATAAATGTGTTTGGAAGTGAGGTACCCTGGACAACCTCCAGAGTATCTGGAAGAACACAGAACCTCAACATAATTTCTACAATTCATAGGAATGTAAACTGTTACATTGCTTGCTTTCTGCTTTCCTAGAAACCTAACATTCTGTTAGCTCAGTCTCCTTTAGACTTCTTAGTCTTGATATAGACAGCGTCGACATTATCTTCTTCATATGAACAGCCACTATCGAAATGTAACCAAATCCTAGTTACCCTGCTTTAAGAATTAGTCTCACTGCTGAGAATGCTAAGGACATATTCTTTAATGACAATTATATTTCTTTGTCCCTTTGGAAATACAAAAGTGATGTTCTCACACAAAGTGATGCTCTGAGAAACTGCGGAATGAATAATGCGTGGGTTAGTGTTTTAACTTGTGACCATCCTAGAGTTGTGTGCTGAAGCCTTTGAGTTAGACATAAGCATCTGACATCAGCATTTCACACTGATCCTCTGCCCATCCCCTTGGCTTGTGTGAATCTCATTACAAGGTTCCTAGTGTTCCTGGCTTTGGCATGAGACCAAGCTGATCTGTACTGGCAAGGCTGACAGACTCTAGGGCATGCAAAGAAACAGGGAGAGTGAGAATTAGCCTCCTAAATCCGAGGATGAGGATCACTTTCTTTTGTGACTTTCTCAAGCTTACAAAGAGGCAGGTGAGGAAACAGAGAACTGAGCCCCGGCAGCACAGCCCTGGTGAGCTGAGGGGGGAGTGCAGAAACAAGCTGCTTGCAGGAATCACAGGGAGACGTTTAAACCTGTGTGTCTGCTGAAGGTGGAGTACACGAGGACCTGGATGTGAGTCAGTAACAGGCAGAAAGAGTGCCAGGGTTTGTCTGGAAGAACTGAGTTTCTCTTTCCCTTGCTGCTTGGCTCCAGTCTGGAAGTCCCCGTCCTGTATATCGAATCTCAGATTTCTCTGTCCCATCCTCCCA
Organism: Strigops habroptila; assembly: GCF_004027225.2. Taxonomy (NCBI): domain Eukaryota; kingdom Metazoa; phylum Chordata; class Aves; order Psittaciformes; family Psittacidae; genus Strigops; species Strigops habroptila. The sequence continues at coordinate 85,019,566 of NC_044302.2, forward strand.
CCAATGATCTACCCAGTTCTCTGTTTCCTCACCTGCCTCTTTGTAAGCTTGAGAAAGTCACAAAAGAAAGTGATCCTCATCCTCGGATTTAGGAGGCTAATTCTCACTCTCCCTGTTTCTTTGCATGCCCTAGAGTCTGTCAGCCTTGCCAGTACAGATCAGCTTGGTCTCATGCCACCTTCTCATCTGGGCACTGGGATCAGTTGAAGTTCCTTTTCTTGCCTGCCCCGAAGCAGAATCGTAATTCTGAGTGACATGTAACCTGTCTGTATGCAGGCTGGGCAGACCTGGTCCAGCCAGTGGGTTCCTGTCCTGGTTTCTGCTCCATCTTTTTGTGGGGAAGAAAAAAAAAATCCAAGAAAACCCCCCAAACCACTAACAGAATCTAAATTATATTAGTCTAAATTCTATAGTGTTTGCTAAAGCATATCATCCTCAGAATGGCTTGTAAACACTAGATTGTATAATTCATAGAAATCACCAACTCATCTATTTGTGAGAATAAAACATCTATGGAAAAGTTATTCTCTGTTAAAAGCTGCAGGCTTTTTCATTAGGAACTGACACTTTATATATTTCTCATAAAAACTCTGGCATCTCCCACCTTTTGGCACTAGTTTATCTCTTTCATAATAATCTTGTGTGTTACAGATGATACAAGAGATGGCTGAGTTTCAGTCGGATGCTTGTGAAGCACCAGTGGGCGATTTGCAATGAGATGATTACCTGTCAAACAGTTGATCCAATTTGTCATGCTCTATTGGGATTTTAATAAATGTGAAGGAGGGAAAAAGTGATTTGTGTAGAGTCAGAAATTGATCCAAACTTTCCTCCCCCCAACGCACTGCAGAGAACTCTGAACACTTCAGCTATTTCATTTTTAATGAGAGAAGACCAAGCTATAAATCTCAAAACAAGATTCTTTTCCATATTTAAACCATGATGAAGCCCAGTCAGGATATTTGGTTTTAGGTTTTGAGTCATCCAATTACAGGAGTAAGAAGTTCACCATAACATTTAAGATTCAGATCATTTTAATGTATTCTAACATTGATATTTTTATTTGGGGTTTTGATGACAGAAAGGTTGCATTTACTTTTGTCTACATTTTTATAAGTGCATTTTCTTCCAAAAGCAGTTTGAACTCAAGTTCTTCCTGGGACAGGAGCCTTGCTTCTGCAAGATTTCAAAGAGAAGGAAGAGATGGGGTATCTCTCTAACTCATCTAGCAGGGTGAGAGGGAATGGGTTAGTAAAGTTTTACATACATTTGGACAAGCATCTGCCCTTCTTGATGATTATCTGAAATGCTGTTCCAAACTTGTGGAAGTATGTCTGGTACTTACCAACATCCATGAAATAGTATTCACTGTTGTGTGAGATTTGAGATTAAAATAATAGTATAAAATCCAATGGTATCATGACAGAGTTGTTAGATTTTCTGTAAGAATTAGAAAAAAGTCCTCACATATTGAACTAAAGCAAAGCCTTCCTGATTATTTAACTCTCTTTCCTATTGCCAATTACTTTCTGAAAATTATTATTTTAAAGTCAATGTGAAACTGACTACACAAAATCTGAGTACTTGGCATGGTTGCCTTGTTTAGTCTTACCCTACGTGAGAGCTGTGAATAATGTTATTGTCAACCTGTCACACCAAACCAAGCATTTCTCAAACATCTAGAATCCTTTTATTTCTTCTTGACCAACCTAACCGTCTTCTGTGGGGCAGTTTTCTAGAGGCCGTCAAAACCAGCACCATCTCCTAACTTCCTGGCAAGAGCAATTTCCACAAATGGGACAGGAACCTGTGTTCAAAGCCCACCTGCCTTAAGAGATGCTGGTTACATTCACTGTGTCCAAAATTTTCCGTGGCTAACAATTTTTTATTATCTGCTAAGGACTGATGTTGGCAGCACTTTGTTGTGATGTCACTGGAAGAGCCCTAGGAATGATTTAAAAGCCAGGAGCTTTGAGTTATTGTTTAAGGTACTTGATTAGCTAGGTACTGTATTCTCCTCACATTTGTCTACAAGAAAAAATGCATTTATGGGAACTTTTCCAGATCTCTCTTCATTAAAGTGAAGAGGTCACATTTTATTTTCTGCTAAATAAAATAGTATATTACATTGCAGATTATTGTACCTAAGTGTGTGTACTTGGATGATACTTCACAGAAAGCAAATCAAGTGCAGAGCTATAATTTGTTTCTTCTTGAGAGCCATCTTGGCTCAGAAAAGACCTTTTCTCTCCAAATGTTAAAGGTTTTGTGGAACATTTCTAATCTTGCATTCTCTGTATCATAATTTCAAATGCTTTTGGTTGACTGTTTAAACATAAATCAAAGTAAAGCAGGGCAAATTTTGCCTAGCAAAGGCCTGGAAACCAAGTCCTATTGGGTTAGAGCTTTAGAGGCATACTTGGTTTTGTAATGTTTGACATTCATGCGTACTTCTGCCTCTTGAGTTTAATAGCCCCAGCTGTGTGTCCAGAGTGCAATTAGACCGTCTAAAAGGGGTTGCGACTTCAGCATTTATCTCACACTTTGGGAACTAAAAAATGAATTCTCTCTTTTGACAGAAAAAAGTTGTACATGAAACATCCCCATCCCATATTTTAGGAATATTAGATGGCATAGCTTCACTTTGTAAGAATAATTAAAGATTACAGGGTAGGTAGTAAGCAGAAAAACTGCTGAACTGCAGGAGGAGTGGTACCTTCACCCAAAAGGATAGGTGGAACGGTTTGGTGAAATAGTTGCCTGCCTGGCCGTATCTGCAGGAGCTCACACATTTCAGCTAACCACAGCCTTTTTCTTCATGGTTATATCCCAAAGGGTTTGAACCCAGATGACAAGAATATTCTACATCCACCTTGCATTGGAAGAGTTGCCACTGCACAGGCCCTGGTGCTTGTTTGGTAATTCATTTATAACTATCTTTTTTTCTGTGTCACTGATAGCTTGTATTTGATTTGTTTTTGCAGCTAAGTTGCAGTTGTTTTGTAAGTTCCAGCACAGAAATCAGTTTCATGCCCTGTAGTTCTTACATCTGATCTAATATTGGATAGAGTATTTGTAGAAAATGGTTGCTTTCATTGCAAAGATAGAATGGAACAATGAGGTGTGTTTTAAAAATAGCAGCTTCATAGAATTACAGAGCTATATGGATGAAAAGACCTTGAAAGGTCACCTAGTCACCTACGTGCCCCACAGTAAAATCAATTATACCCACATTGTTTTTGATAGATGTTTAGCTAACTTATTTTTTACAGCTTCTGAAGATGGAAACTCCACAGGCTCCAGTGCTTTGCTATTGGTATAGTTAGAAAGTTTCCACAATGTCTAATCTGAATCTTTCCTATTGCAATCAGGCCCCACTAGCACTTGCCCTCTCCTCAAAACTTACAGAATACAGATCTTTCTCTTTGCAAAAGCTTTTGTGTAAGTTTTTGTGTTTCTCCTCATGCACCTCTTCTTTGACAAAACATAAAAAGGAAATATGCATGTTGTTAATCATAAGGGTTTATTTTTTAGGCTAGGTTTATATACCAAAATGAAGAGAAAGGACCAGAGTGGTGGAAAGATTACATTAAACATCCAAGTGATAACTTTTTTGCTATGAATTACTACCTCAGCTATACCTTGGCATAGAGGTCTGCAACTCATAGCACATGGGGTATTATTTAATTTAGTGTCAGTACAACATGCAGCAGCATGCTTTCAGACATGAGTGAGATTGACAGCTTGGTAGCACTGGAAAGATCTGGTTCCTCACAGGGTTGTATGCACATTACGAAAAATATTTCTGTTACGTCTCTCCTTTATTGCTAGTATCAGAGTCACAGTATTCCTGTAATTCTGTCGGCTTACTAATAATGTTGTTTAGCCTGCAAATAACTAACTACATAATGCAATTCACTGTATTTTTTCCAGCAGCTCTAATTGTTATTTGAGATGATTTTGGAGGTGAAAACAGGTGAAATTAAATGGTGGCAAGGCACAGGATGTGCTGGATTTATCTTCCAAAAGACAATCAGCTGCCAGACTTGTACTCTTGGGAGTGCTAATGTGTAAGTCAAGACTAAAGCATAGCTGAACTCCTTGGTACCATGGGACTTCATAATCCTTCAGCAAATCAGTTATGAAATCATGGTTTTTTATGAGTCTGGGTACCTGGGAGGGGTTAAAAATGTTATTTATACTAGAGACTACAGACATTGGTAATTCATATACACATCTTCTTCTCTTACATATGCAACTGGAAGTTTTAGCAGCTGCTAAGGTCCAGATTGCATCTACTTAACTTCAATTCTGGGCACCCAAAAATGACCACTTACACTACCTATATTATGCACTATAGTTCTCATGAGCCTAATCACAATACCCCTAGTTACTTCTTTCTTTTCCTTTCTCTCCAGCATGCACCTTCCCCCACATGTCAAGTTCACTCTACAGTCTCATATCTCAATTGCCCTGGTTTAAGAAAATGTCATGTTGTGTTGGAGTCTAAGAATAGAAGGTGCTCATCAGTCAACATTTTTATAGTGTGCTAATCGTCACCGCAGTGAGCTGATTTGGTACTCTAGATTTTGACCACTGCCTTGGTCAATCACTGAGCAGCTCTATTCATCATCTACCTATTCTTATGGATTTGTTTCCATCATGGCCATCTGGATTAAAAAGAAAGGGGAAAGAGGACAAAAATCATCAAAATTCATGTCTCTAGTGAAAAGTATTCAACACAATCTGAATTTAATAAATGCTGAAAATAATTTATGTTAAAAAAGAACACACATTCCCCCACAAAATTATAGTCTGGACTATGAATAAATATGTACTATGAACAGATGAGAGAATGTGATTTTATCAAATAGAAGTTCTGTTTGAAAAAAAAGTCCCTAATTATTAAAAGAATGGTTTTCTTTCCTCAAAGGAATTCATGATGTAAAAGTTATGTTTTCTGTACATTGACATCCTGTGCAAAAAAAAAATAACTTTAGATACAGAACTTTAGTGCTTACCCCTGCTCATTGTTACTCTAATTAGGAAGGAGCAGTGTTACTCTGATTACAGCTGAAGTTACTGCCATAGTGCAAGAACACCTATCCCAACTGCATTATGAAAAGTAATGTAATAAATACATTGGGCAAAGGCTTAAGATACTGACACACTCCTACGCACATTCTTTTATGAATGTCTCAGCTACTTTTGACAAGGAAAAGTCAGTATAGTTAATAAATAAGTACATATCAGGCAAGAATACATATAGCCATGTATACGTATAAAGTATGTATAAGAATATAGATTCAGACACTGTGTTCCAACCCTTTTCTCCACAGCTACAACCTCCCACGAAGTATCATTTTTTTCTAGTTAACCTTGGTTTCCTATCTGCACTGAGGAGATCTGAATTGCATGCCACATGGAAAGGCTTTTCCTTCCTGAGTGCCAAAATTTTGTTCTATCTATCTATCATCTTATCAGACTATGCAATGATTATCAGAAGCACTCAGTAACAGGGATATTTTGTTCCCTAGTGGATTGCTGACAGTAAATTGGTTCTTTCTCACTGGCCTCAAATATCCCAGCCACATCTGACAGGAAATAAAGTTGATCGGATTCAAACAAGAAATAAAGTTGAGTAGATTCCAAAGAATTTGTTCAGTTCAGGCAAAAATACTTGCCATAGTGTGCAGGTCTTTTTCTGAGATCTTTGACAATAGTACAAGTGTGTTATAGTCCTGAGTGAGTTACCAGTCTGAGGGTGAGTCTGCCCAAGCCAAAGTTAGTGTCCATAAAATCAATGCTACTGTGCCAGAGAACAATGTCCATCTGAGTAAGAAAAATTCTACATATAGAAGAATAAGGGTAAATTTACAAATGAAAGTGCATCCTTTGTGAATGGGGGTGGAAGGGTGGATTTATGTCTAAGATTTACTGAAAAATATGGGAAGAGGCAATGACCTTAGTGAAGAAAATAAAAGGGGAAAAATCAGAGCATGACCTAGTCAGGCCTAGCTCTATTACAAAGCATAAAATATTGTGCCGCATTCACAAAATTGTAATAGAAGTCTGGTTTGAAAGGCATGTCTGGAGGTGGTGGTCCATGTTCTGTCTGGCATTTCTTAGGGCCTCGTCCAGCCAAGTAGTGAAGCTCTTAATGGGTAAAGAGTTCTATGAGGTACTCACCTTTCTAATTCACTTTTTCTTGTATCTCACTGTAAAAGATTATTTATTGAAACATTTTGGCATAGAGCTCCTCCGAAGTATATTTTTTGCAAAAGGCTCTCAATTTAGATTTGCTTCAGAGGCCTTACAGATGTAAGCTATTCAATTTGTGGTTATGAAACCTAGTGGCAGTGAGGTTTGTGGACTTGACTGCATGTTCTGCTTCAACAGCAGGAATGAGAATGCATAAGCTTTGATTTTGGCTTGATAGCTCATCCCACCTTTTAAATAGCTCTTTTTCCTGAGGGGCAGGGTTCAAGAAAAGAAATTTTTTAACGTGGATGAAAAGTGTTTCAAAAAGAAATAATTATAATATGCCTCCTTGAGGAAGAAGAAAATACAATAGCTGTTCTCATCCTGCAAATATTCCCATGCCTGAATCTCAACATAAAGATTTTGACTGTCTTTTGTGACCTATTGATTGTGATGGGATTTCACATCTGTCTACGTCTAAGTGTGCTAGTAAGTGTTTGCAAAACCCAGGTATTAGTACTGAAGATTGCTGAAACTCCTTGTGCCTTGGTGCCTGAAGCTGGGGGAGACATATAGGAAGAGGCACAGTGAGGGTCTGTGCTCAAGAGAGGCACTGCAATTCTAAGCCTAAAAGAAGCCAAGTCTGAAAGAAGTGTCCTGTTCATAGTGAGAGAAATCTGGATGTTCAGCCATGATTTGTGGGCACACTGTAGAGGTGCTGCTACTGCCCTGGGGCCTAAAAATGTTGTAGGGACCTCAATTGACAATTAAAAATAAAGAAAGGATAAAGAGTGTAACAGCTTCATCCTGGTGGTGTTCTCTGATGGCACAAACCCTCCTGGTGTTCCCTACAGGCCGTGACAGCTATGCTGCTTCCCAGGATGCCATGGAGCTGTAGCAGGAGGGGGCAGCATGATGTTGCTCTCTGTTGCTGATTTATATTCTAGAATGTAATATTTTAATTAAATTATTGTGGAATGAAAATATGATAATTTTCAGTAGACAACGAAGTAATTGGACATTAGAGGGGGAAAATGAACTGTGACTGGGGCAGCAGTTTAGTGCTGCAGGAAAATTGCAGTAATCCTAATGAGGTGCTAAAAAGCAAAATGAACGCAGTCCCAGTCAGATAGTTGATTTAAAAACCCAGTTGCTCTAGGGCTTTCATGTAAAATATATCAACCTCATTCTTATCTACAACACTTTATCTATTATTGTCAACCACTGTCATGACAGTGTGAGCTTCACCGAATGAGCTCAAAGACAAGGGGAAGTTGAAGTTAATTAAAAATACAGTATTTTAAAAAATTAAAATCTTATTCAAGCCCCATTCAAGTATACACGCTATTTTACTGTATTAGTTCTGAAAGTACTGTGAAAAATTGAAATAAACTCTGAAAGGCCTTGCTATTTCATAAACAAAATATGTATACACAGGATATTTTCCAGGATGGCTGTGTAACTCACAGATAAAGATCATACTAAATATTCACCAAAATAAATCCACTTGTACATCAAAATACATTTGTCTGGCATAATATATAGGGCATTCATACAGAGCTGTGGCTTAAATGCAGTAAGGTATCCTAATTTTCAGCATTTACCTTCACTCCATATATAATTTCTTTCTTTGTATCTACCATGTTATCTGATGGCTGATTTTAAAAAAAGATTTTCTCAAGCAATAATATTCCTAGCTCCAGTCTGATCACTGAATTCATGCTGGACACATGAACTAGCAAAACACATACACATTTAATTGTACCTATGCAAACAGACTGATTGAGGTCTTGTGTGGTTGGAGCTGGACACAGACAGGAGTGTTTCTACAGAATCTGTCCAAACTTCAACTATTTATGGTTGAGAAAGTGTAGGAAGGTTGAGAGAATGAGGGAGGTCTAGGACTCAGAGAAAGGAATTTCAAGGAAGGGGTTTTGCTGCATTATATTAATGACTGCAAATAGAAAGCGAGATGAAAGGTGTGTTCTCATTTACTATGTTCGGAAGAAAACGAAAATCAGGGCATGAGTCTGCACATTTTCCATGCTCCATCTACAGAACATCCCCTGCACATTTTCTACACTCCATGTACAGAACATCCTCTGCAAAATGATTTTTTAATTCAAAAGAAGTGTCAGTGAACTGCTGATATATTGTGATGCCAGAGAAAGTCTGAGAGCTGAAGTATAATATGTGGATGAATCAAGAAAGTGGCTGAACTTATGCGATTATGGTGTAAACAGCAAATCACCTCAACTGTCTCTCCCACTCAACGATTACCTTAGCTTCAGGGAGACAAAGACAAGATGTGCTATACCACCGAGTACCAGGCTGCCAGTTGCCATTCTGACTCAGCAGAGCATCTGATGCAGCAGCATCTGAGACAATTTCCACGGTGGTGCGAGCCTGACATCTACTGTGTGCTGCAGCTCAGAAAACAGCTGGCTGCATAGTGGAGAGTGCTTTCAGGAGGAAGGTGCTCTTGAAGAAGCTACACCAAAACCCCCCGAATTATGATGTAACTATTTCCCTTTCTCTGAAACCTTTTTTTAACTCTGTTCCTTCTGAGCCAGGAAGTATTTCTCAGATAAATGATGAATCAGTATTGAAGGGTTTATAATAATTTCAAACTTTATCATTACTCAGTAGTGATTTCATAGATATGAAGTACTGAAGGTGAAGAACTACCATGCAAAGCTGAGCATCTAATCTGCAATTAAAAAAAAAATAAATAAAAAATTAGTTATTTCAGTCTGCATAAAACCTATTGACATCTATGACTCAGTGAGCCAGAGGATATAGTGACCCAAAAGAGATGACTTTGCCTGACCTTTGAGTTCCTCACTGGCCAAGGACCTAGAGCTAGCTAACCCAAAATACTACATGCTGGATTTAAGATCACAGTGAAGCTACCTGAACCCTGCTGAAGGTTTTGAAAATGCTGCTAATTCTGTCACATCTTCAGTAAAAAGATGCTCAAAGAATTTAGGGCGAAGTGTCCATCTCACTTCCAAAAATAAACTGTAAGATAATATTTGCAAGGTCAAAGGCAGAGTTTAAAAAGCATTTAGGCACACATGGGTACACAGTGGATTCAAGAGAGAGACTTGGATCCTAACTCCTTTTGAAGCCTTAAAATTGTTTTAATATGTGTGATTAAGGTGCCTAGATACACTTGAAAACATTACTTCTTGATTAGTTAGCTAGGCGTCCAATTTCTACCTGGAATTCAGTTTGAGTCCCACCTGGAAACAGAGCATAATCATGGAAAAGAAATAGGCATCTCCAGATTCTGACTCGTCCCCATAAGTGTGTGTAGTTTAGGATGGGCAAAATTGTTCTGTAGAGGTTCTTGCCCTTTTCCATTGGTTGCAGAGAGTAGGTAATTATGTCAACTCTTATATGCCACTCACATTAAATAATCTTACATATACCACCCCCACCCTCACTCCAAAATTGCTAACCTAAGAATTAATCTGGTTGCTCACTGTCAGAATAAGGATTCTTGAATTGGATGATTTCCTGGATACCCTCAAATAATACAGAGAGCACAACAGTCCCTGGTGAAAGAGATACTCCTCTGAAAAAAACCAGGTCAGACCTATATGCAAAAGTCAGGAAGAGAAAATCCTATAATTTGACTTAGATTTTATTGCCATAAAAGTTAAAAAATTCTGTGAGCACCACTGAGCTAGGACTCTGGAGCAGCGTATGGTGGACAGCTCTCAAAGCCTCAGCCTTCAGGTTCATCTCCAGTGCTGAGGGCTACCAGCAGGAGAGGCAGGTAGGGCTTCTGTTGTGCCTGCTGGGACAAAGAGGAGTAACGTAACGTTGGTAATTTGGCCCAATTTATGTTAAAGTTTAGCAGAGCAGAGTAACACGCAGACATATACATGACTGCATTGTTTGTAAAAAGTCATCTGAACATACTGTTCCTCAGACCTAATCCAGCACAGCACCTGCTGCCGTTAATCAGTTCTGCTGTTTTCATAGCCGACACTGGGAATAACCTTGAATAGGTCATAGTTCCCCAGACTGATACTTTATGGCACAGGCCTAATGATTCACTTTAATAATTTTAAATTAATTCTCACTTCTTTTTTCCCCTCCTCTGATTCAGTTTTCCACTTTCTGGTAACTGTCTTACAGTTTTATCTCAATCAATAATGTTGTGAGTAGTCAGAGTACCTGACAGATGACAACATCTTTGTTATTTAAGGAGGTCTCTCATGACATGGGACCATGTACTAAGGGTAATGTCTAAAAAAAAAAAAAAAAAAAGCTTTTACTTTGTAATATACTGCAGATGCAGATGGAAGGTGATGTATTACGTGAAGTACTAAACAAAGAAATAAATAACCAGCTATAGGAATATTTTTTTTCCTTCCTGTCACAAAGCAATCTAAATTTTAGTATTTATTCTAGAAATGTCCTAGCCTTTTACAGGCAAATTATGCATGAAATAATGCAATTAAAACTGAAATAAAAGATTTAAATGCAGCCTCTAGAGGCATCGAATGGCACCACACTGTCTCACTCTTTACTGCCTCTTAAAATGAATGCTCAATTTATAGGAAAACCTTTCTAGTCCTGGCTCTTAGAATCCTCTCATTTTGATGGCACTAATCGTAATTCAGTTTCCCTATGCCATGGGAAAACATCAATATTTCCTTCATGGTTCAAAATGAACAAACAACTCCATGACCAAACAGAACCTTATTGCTTAGTGCAAAGAGGAGTGTCTTAAGTCTTGTTTTCTTGACTAGATTGTTACAGCTTTTTAAGAAGATATTCTCATAACCCTCCAGAGATTCCCAGTTAATACTTTTGTCATTGCCAGCTTTGGGAATGACACTTGGAAAATCATTGGTGGCAGCATTATGAAGTGAGGCATCTTTGGAAATGGTGGATGCCATCTTCAAAACTGCTATAAATGTTATGTCTCTGTAAGTGATAAGGGTGGAAAAGACACATACATTTGCAGTGGTGTAACAACTTGCGAAGAGCCTAAACTACTACATTTTTTCTCTTCCCTCGCTCTAAATTGCGAAAGAGTTTTGATGACAGACATTCAACACTCCGAAAGACCAGCAAAATAAATGAACATTTTTTTTTTCTGGATTCACTGGCCAAAACCAATGACTTCACAACTGATTTGCTTTGGGAAGGAAAATTAATGGTGAAAGAGGAAGGGGTTAGGTCCATTTTCAGTTCACAGAACTTAATAAATAGGTTATGTTTATCTACTGGCAGAACAGGATTGTAAATAACTTCATTAAAGTCTCTCTGACTGTAGTAAACTACATTGCATAGTCACAGAAATTGATTTTCTCAACAAGAACAGAGATCAATCTATGGAAACTTCTCCCTCTGACCGTGAGCAATGAAGGGATATCATGACATCAGAATAACTTTAGACAGTGCATTTGTATTGTAGAAAATGCTGTTTGAGAGGATCACAGATATGTCTTTGCTAGCTTGAGTAGCTGAAATTTTACAGAGGAACATCAGGATTTGTTGTCACACTATTACTGTGGTGCTGAGTTTCTAAGAAGCAATCTCACAAAATCTCAGCAACACTTCAGTGAAAACCAACAAATCAAAAAGACCCTTTAGTTAGAGATTTTTCAGAGTTCTTTACATGGGAGGCCTAAAATAAATGCCATGAACATAGTCGATATTTGAATCAGCCCACAAAGTTAGATTTTGCCTGTTTCCAGCATAAGAAACTGAGGTATTATTACCTGAAGACTTGCCAACACAGTTACAACAAACAGCATGCCGTGAACATGGTTGTACCCAGCAAGTCCTGACTCGCCACAGCCAGCAGAGTTTCTATGTGTATGACCTGCTGTCAGTGATCCAGAAACTTGCTTGATCATGTACCCACGTGGTGGGGTAGTAGATCACTGCTGGCAGCAACAGTTCACTGCAATTTTGGTCAGGTTCCAGTTCTGTAGCACTTGAACATTGTCACAAGATCATTTAAAGGTAAGGTATACAAGAAAATGACAGAAGCAACATTTCACATTGCAGAACAGCTAAATTGGCTTCCCCTTTGTCATACCAGTAGGCACATTATTGCTAAGTGTTGGTTTAGCTGGTATTGACAGAGATAACAGAATTCAGTTTTCAAGGGGTCCACTTTTTTAGCAATCTGCTTAAAATAGTTTAAGTAACTTACCTATTGCAAATGTTCCAAAATGAATGCTTTATCTATTAAGCATAATAACTTATGCTGCTGTTAAATTAGTATCTAAGGATAGACATTTGTACAGAATCCTCTAAACAGGGGAAGTTCAGGTTAGATACAAGGAAGAAGTTCTTTACTGTGAGAGTGGTGAGGCACTGGAACAGGTTGCCCAGAGGAGTGGTAAATGCTCCATCCCTGGCAGTGTTCAGGGCCAGGTTGGACAGAGCCTTGAGCGACATGGTCTAGTGTGAGGTGTCCCTGCCTATGGCAGGGGGGTTGGAACTGAATGATCTCAAGGTCCTTTCCAACCATAACTATTCAAGATCCTATGAAATAAGACTACCAATACCATAATTAGAGTCTTTTAGACCTAAAAGTACAGTCGGTCATATTAACATATTAGCATAGTAGCCATATACTAGTTAATATGTTCCAGGTAAGATATTTAAAAGTATGATGAGGGCAATGGACACAGCCTTTAACATCTGAGAAGTTAAGCCTTTGACTCCTGCATGCAGTTTAACCTTTCTTTTCTCAGACAATATTTTCCTGATGTATTGATTAGACTACTGCCTCGTATAATTTTTCTTCTTGTGAAAAAGTCCCATAAAGCTGCAGGTCTCCACCAGTGAGAAAATCTACAATGCAGACAGGCAGCATCAGGTACAGGTTTCTTCCCAAGCTGCACAGAACTTAACCCCAGCCCAAAGCTAATGGCAAAACATCGGTAGTGTCAAAACAGCACTAAATCTTGCAGAAGAGAGGGAACAAAGCAGACCAAACATGATGATCTGTATTACCGAGATGGTAGCACAAAAGGGATTAGGCAGAGGATAAACTGTATCTAAACATCAGGCATAACAAAACAGCTGGAAACAAGGTGTTCTGGTTGTAGATAGAGTTGCAGACAACAGCACAGCATGTGTTAACAGAAAACATTGTGACTGAAAGCATCTGTAAAAAAAATTATTTCTGTTACTGCAGACTTCAGAATAGGCCATTATAAAATGTGTATGCTAGATAACCATTATTGCCACGTGGGATTCACCCATCACTGGCCCGTGGAACCAAAGCAGCTAAAATGCCAGTAAGAATCTGGAGGTCCTTACAGACGCATCCAGATTTGTTGTGTGAGTGGTACCAACAGAACATAATAATGAGAAACCTGATTTATAGAGCATGGACTGGTCTACAAGGCAAGTAAGCAGTGCCAGAGATAAGATGTTTTGTAGATGCTTAGTCAAAAAGTGTGTATATAAAATACCAAAGCAGACCATATAGTCTGATGGTAGAGTTTGATGATGTCTCAAGAAATGGGATGTTTTATAATGACTCATATCATAAAAATGAATCACAATGTACCAGCAGCTGTTCACTTTGGCAGAATTACGCTTGCTTGCCTTAGATGTATATTAAAAATACAGAAGTAAACTGCCACATAGGAATAATAGAGAAGGCAGAAGAACCTACAGGATTGGGTGGTTTAGGTTTGTGAAGAGGCTTCTTCTCACCCTAATGGGCTAAAAGCAAAGTCCATAAATGTGTGGGGATTTGGTGGGTTACAAACAAGAAAAAATCTACAGTATTTGCAGCTGAGGTCCACATAAGAAACAGATTTACAGAACACAGTCAATGCTGAGACATTATTAGCAGCATTTCCCTCCTCCCAGTTTTCCTGCAGAAATGTTGCCTTGGTACTTTCCACAGGAACTTGAAGAGTTCCAGCTAAATTGAAATAAAAATTTAAAAAAACCCCCAAAATAAAGGAGAAATGCTACAGTCTTTATACATTCAAATATTTCGACTATTGAAACATATTCAGGTAGCTTAGATAGTAATGCAGCTAATAAGTGCTGTTATGGAACAAATAATAATTGGAAGCAATGTCTCTAAAGTATGAGATTTTTTTTTTTTTTGATGCTATGATCAAGACTATATACTTTTTTCTGAAGAAACTTCAACTGTTTTGAATAGACATTGAAATGAGACTGATACAGTCATTGCCCAGGATTCCAGACTGCAACAATTTAGTAATTAAAATGTTAGCAGCCAGAGTAGTACCCAGGGCAACTACTTGAGGTTTCATGGGTAATTCGAGTATCACTACTGGAGTAATCACCAACTGCAAGGCATTTTTCTCTTAGAATTCTGCTGGTCTAATAAGAAATTGCTAATGTAATTGTTTATTGGAAACTATTCAGGATCTGCTTTACGTTAGCTGAATTCAATAGCTGTCTTTTCACCAATCCTAAGAACAATTGTCCCTTACAAAGCAAAGGAAGATATATGCTCATTGAAGATCACTATTTCTGTTCTGGGTTATCAGAGACATTTGTTATTTTGTCACAATGTGTTTTGGAAATTTTTTTTAGTCTTCAAGGCAGAAGTGGGTTCTGACAAGAATCCAAAAGAGATGATACTATTGTAGTATTATTGCTACTATTTGATACTAGCTGTAAGTATTGGTATTTCTGGCTCTAAGATCTACTTTTGAAACATAAGCACATTACCATTCTATTATTATTATTATTATTATTATTTACTTCTTCTCCTCTTATTTCTATTAGTACTCCTATTATTATTATTTCTCCTACTGTTGCAGCCTTCCACAATGATCTCATTGTGCTAGGCACTGTACAAACCTCAGCAGACATCATCAAACTCTTTCTGCAAAGGCAGGTGCTTGGCAGCCACCGACATAGCACAGTTTTTCCTGCCATGCAAAATCCTGGGCAGTCCTTGGGGCACTGCAACAGAGGCTACAAAGATCAAATGCACTCTGTCATCTTAATAATTAATCTTTTCCATTTTTTAGATGAGAATTTCCAGTACTTTTTGTAATGTGTCTCAGGTGTTTTGCAGTAGCTGAGCAACGGCTGCTTAGGAGAATTCACAATATTTTCCATTGTTTTGGCTGGACAGAGCTGTGAAATCACCCCACTGTTTCATATTCCCTCAGAGTATGCATTATGAAAATCCAGGAGCACACCACTGATTTAGATTTTTCATTTTGGTCTGTTGTGATCCATTTTGTATTGAGTCATCCCAGGATTTAGAATCAGGGGCATTTTCAATTTACAACAATTTGTGTTTCATGTTTAGTTTTTTAATAAAAAAGTTTTCACTCTCCTTTTAATATTGGCTTAAAATTTTGAACCACTTTCCTGCTAATTTTCAAACTTTTCCTCCATATATGTTCCTATCTTTAAGTGCATCTGTGACATATTCTATGTATTTAATATTACAGGTCTATTATAAATATAAATAGGTCTTTATATTTCCTGCTCTAATATCACTATTTAATGTGGATGTGGATTAATGTCTCTAAAAGACATGCAAACTTGCCCTTTCAAAGCAATTTTTTTATGAGGCATTTCGAAGATTGCTTTATTTTTACATAGTGCTGAAAACAAATACCAGGCTTTGTGTATCTGAGCAGAAGGCCTGGAACTTTATCACTATGCAGCCAGTAGGTGTGTTTGCGCTTCTTTAGATAAAGCTTCCTTATGCATTCTGCCATGGCATGTTTAGCTAACCGAGTTATATTCCAGTTTGAGTTTGGAGAGAGTGGAGGGAGAAAAAGAAGAGAGGGAAAGAGAAATAAAATAAAGGGAAAGGAGTGAATTATAGTAGATGAAAGTACATGGGGAGACATCAAAGTCTGCTGGGAATCAGTCAGGATCGTGCTTCCTCTTGGCAACATTAGAGCTGGAAGGTGAGTTAACAGATAGGAAGCTGAGTGGTTATTTTCTTGTAAAAAGATTATACAAAAAGCAGGAATAAAGGAATTACATTAGTATGGGTAACAAGAAACTTGTGTATGTGGACACCTGATGTATCCACATCATATATACATCATTTCTCTCTGAAATATACTGTATGTTTTCTTTTTATATTATAATTTAAAAACAAATCAGTCTGTGAGCCACTGGATAAAATAATTGTTCTGATAGTGTGCGCACACATGACTTCAGAAGAAATCAGTCAGCCCTCCATTTCAACTGAAGACAGATCAATTTATTGAGGCAGCAACTAGCTGCTTCCTTCATTTCTCTTCCATGCTTCCCTCTCTATAGTCCATCCAAAAACTATGTAATAATTAAAACATAGATTTATATATACATTTACCAGCACAGTTATGAAATGTTTCCTTTCAAAGGAGATGTATATCTTGGCAAGAAAAATATGACCAGAAAAAAGTCCATCTTTTCCTCAGTAGCCTGTCTACAACAGTGCCTGGTAGCAGCCATATAAGGAAGAGTATTAGACGCAAAGGCAAATACAGAGGTTTCAGGTTCTTCTTTCCTGATTTACTCCCTTGGCTTTCAGCTATAATGGTAGGCATTTTCTGAGCTTCAGACTGAAGTAGGATCACCGTATCATCTGATGGATTTACTCTCTCTTAGTTTATCTAATCCTATTTATTATTTTTAGCCTCCTCAACATCCTGTGGCAATACATTTCACAATAGCATTGTGAATTTTATCATATGCCTTGTAGTGCTTGTGTTATAAGAAATAATGGTGCATGATTTCCATTCACCTTCTCTGTGGCGCTGATGACTTTATATAGCTTTTTCCCTTAAAAACATCTTTTCTTCAAACTGAAGAGTCAAAGCCTGTTTATCATATTGAGCCTCTAGGTACGTATTCACACTCCTGCATTATTTGTAGCTCTATTATAAAATGCATAGATCTCAGTATCTGAACAGTATACGGAACGCAGATGACCCCAGCACAGTGATCCATGGTTCACTCTGAAATGCCTTCCTCGTAATTCTGTAATTTAATTTGTCTTCTAGGCTACAGTGGAATACAGAGTTGATATTCTCAAAACACTGTCCACAATTACCCACTAGTTTCTTTCTTGTTGGAAATAATTTGCAAATAATAGCATATTTCTCACTTCATTATTCATCTTTGAGGACAAGCTTGTGTCATTAAGAACAAATTCTCCCATGAAAAACAAACAAAATTATTCCTATACAAATTGTTATGCATGGGAATATTTTCATTCATTTTGGTGTTTTCATACTTGCAGTCCCCCTAAAGACTGCTTCACAGTCAATGAGCTTGGAATGGTCCTAGTGGGCAAGTTCTTGCACATTCTAGTGGTCATCAACCACTTCTGGGCGGATGTCTACAACAGTAAACTTGTGAGATCCAATTTTTACCACTTGTCTAACTAGTTGACAAGAAAAGTGAAAGACTAATGCAGAGTTTTCTAGATTTAATACTTTGAAAAATAAACATTCCCATCTAATCTGAATTCCTGCATAGCACAACTTACTGTTTTTCACCCTGTGAGTCCTGTAACTGGCCTTATAGATTTTTTTTAGAAAGACATATATTCTTCAGACAAAATGCACAGGTAACTTAACCCTATTCCCAGTGGTTACACCTGCTAAAAAATTGAGTGTGATTTTTCATCCTTTTCATCTAGGGGCAGAATGATTTTGATCTTTCTCTGCCAGATTCATGAGTTGCATTTTAGCAGATCTACTTCCCTCTCTCCACCAAAGCAACTCGAACACTGCACAAAATGGGAAATAAGAGCTGTTCAGACGATTACAACCAGACATGATTTGCTTTCCCTTGGAAGGATTACTTGTCCAATTACTACTTTCAAAATTGTTGCAGCTGATGTTATGGGACTATGTGGAGTTAGCAACTATATATTACAAAAGCCTTTAGAAATCAACACAGATTTCAAAATGGAGCCATGCAGGAAATAGTGGTAAGCATGTCTAGAGGAAGAAAAGGGATCAGGCTTTAAAGGCTATTACAAAAGTACCTAGTTTTGTTCCTAGCAGAATTTACAAAAGTAGCCTTATCTTCTTGCAGTGCTTCTAACTCATTTAGGCAATTCTGTAAACATCACAAGGCCTCTCTCTGCATTTTACCTGCACAAATTTTGCCCAACAGTGACTCTAAAATTATTTTTTTTTTAAAAATTCTTACAAATGCCACGTATTTTTGATGCTCTCACAAACAGACCAGGGACAGGACAGGAGGTGGAGTATGAAACAACATGTGAATGGCTAAGACAGAGGAGGTCACACAGACTAACACCCTGAGACACTCTGCTCAGAGACATTTTTCTTTTAGCAAGTGTTGAAATAAACTGGAGTGAAAAAACAGTTGTGAAATCAAAGTTCTTTCAGAAAACCAAAATATCCATAAAATAAATAAGAGTTTGGTAACAGGAAAACTGCTTACAAATGAATGCAACGCAAACTAGAATTATTACTCTCTTCAGAGTTTGGGGATGGTACTGGTACATTAAATGAACTTACATTCCTGTTTGGGGCAGAAAACGTGAAGAAAAGGTGACTTCTGTGGACATGAAAAGAAGGTATGTGAACTGTTTTATGAGGGCTGGATTAGATGATCCTCAGATGACCTCACTAGCGTAGGGAGGGAAAATAAAGCAAACACTCTGAGTGCGATACCCATCACGTAATAATTACCAGCGGCACAAATTTACCTTACATAGATACTGGCTATAGGAGTGGCAGTAAAAGAGCTATGACAGCTCTTGGATGTCCTTCTCCCAGAGCCCTGAGCTGCATCGTAGATGGCCTGAATTTTCAACACTTTTATTGACACCTACCAAATTCAAGAAGAGTTTCTGCTTCAAAGCCAGAATTTTTACTCAGCACTAATCTCAATGAGGAGAAGTTTTCTTTCCTAGAGCAAAATATAAATATTACAAATTGCTACCAGATTGGAAAATCTGACACAAATAATTCTGAAATAAAGCATTAGGTGTGGGTGTGTTCCAAAGACTCTTAATGAATAGCAGAGCATGCTGTAGCAGGCGGGGGGCTGGGCTCCAGGCATGTAGTTTTTTGCCCCCTGAGTGTGCTTGGAACTTCTTTGCTTCAGAGGAGCACTGCAGAAGCAGAGATCTCTAACATTGCTGGGGGCCAGCTGGCTGCCCAGGAGACAGATTTGGAAATAGAGGCTCCTCAGCAGTGCATTGGCAGTGCATTGGCATTGTATCAGTTTGTCTGTATTTAATATTAATTCACAGATGACAATACATCACCACAAAACATTCTTAAGCTGATTTGAATTGCCACTTTCCAATAAAATTGCTTTTTATTCTGAACATTCCTGTGCAATCTAATTTCTGGGGCAATAAGAAATCAGATATTGCAATGTACATCAGCATTTAATTGGCTGCAGCTCCCCTGCTTCTACCCAGAGGTGATAAAATGTGTAGAAATCCAGTTCTGCTGAAATCCCCAAAGATGAAGAAATGTTTTTTAAAATTGAATTTCAGGTTCTTAGACATCAAATGTTTTTAGAAACTTCACTCTAGACCTTTTGCCAGACTGCAGAATTTTTCTTGCTGAAGAAGTAGTCAAGCAGTCTAACCCTGAGCACGATGCTTAGGTAGTCAGCGGAGCTTGCTGTGCAGGTGACAGGAGGACGCCCTTTTGATTTATAAGCTAAGCTGAAAAACAAGTCTAAGAAATGGCCTCTTACTGTGTTTTCAGGGCTTCCATTAAGATGTCCTGCTGCTTCTCAGCATATTTTTCAGGATAAAATTTTGTCACCTCCTTTTCCCTGTATCTGCAATAACCAGAAATGGTGTTTTGCGATGACTTCTAAGTAATGTGATATACTGCCACTAGAAACCTCCTCACACATAGGAAATTGCCAGGCACCTGAGCTAGCTCCCAGGGTGGCAGACCCTAACATCGTGACTCAGTTTTTCTGAGGAAATGGTTTCTTTCTTTCATTATTAGAAAGAAAGAAGGCAGTGAGAAGACCACAATTTTGTTGCTGCTTCTGTTTCTTTCCCTTACTTTTTTTTTTAATTCAGTATCTCACTCATTTAGGCACAAAGCGATTAATAACTTGTGACTTTACTGTAATTTTTTAAATTATTTAAGAACACAGTTTAGCGAAGAGTACTCATTTTCTGTGATGTGCCAGAAGGATCTGTTCTGCTGCATGACACTGGCTGGTACCCTTTCTTTGTAAAGGGTAAGGCGCTAAATAGAGCTATGACCCAAATGCCTGTGCACCAGTAGAGATACCTGAAGCTCCTTTGCTGCTCAGTCGAGGGGCAGGAGAACACACTGGAGTTTTTGTTAGGCTATCTAATTATGTTTAATTGCATGATGCTAGCATTCAGGAATCTCAGCACAAATGAAACCTAGTTGAGTCAGACATCCAGATGCCCAGAATCATGAGCTTGCTGCCTTATGCTGCTTCTTTGCTCTTTCTACCAGCCTGTTTCTGCCTTCACCTTTTCATTAATAATCACAATTATTATAGAAACTATATATATTATATATATACTATAGAAAGTATATATATTATATATACACTATAGAAAGCCAGTATAGAATGTACTGGCTTTCTATGGAACAGCGTGTACTACTCTGTGCCAGAGGAAACTTCATTGCTCAGTGCCTCGTTTTCCCTGTCTCTAAAATGGAAGACAACAATAACATTTCCCTTACAAGTACTGTAAATAAATCTTAATATAGTACTGTAAATAAATCTTAATATAGTCAATACATTCATAGCTGTGAGTTGGCTAACAATGGTGAAAATGTAAGTAAAAGAAATATCTATTAATGAATCAGATGTTACAATGAATCAAAGCACTGCCATAATTAAGGCATCCCTAGGACAGCAAGCATTTCTAATTAAGGAAGACAAGGGACAAACAGTAGATGTTGGAGATTTTTTTTTTGCATCTATTTATACAATGTATTTAAAATACCACAGTCATAGTGTTTGGGAATATATTAATGGCATTGCCACCAAGCCATATAAAGTGTGCGGCTAAATCAGTGTCCTCAGAAATATGCTGAAGTATGTATGTGGTCTCTGCAATAGCTCCAGAAAAGCATATGTTTAAAATGAACAGGCATATCTACTTTTATGCCTTGGATATCAGCTCCAAGCAGTTAAAGGTTATTTTTAGTTTTAGCCCCTTTTGCTATCAGTCTAGCTTTCCTCTCCTTTTTATATACATATCTTTTTATCTATATGTATCCTTAAAGAGAGAAAAAAGGATCAATCAGGGGGAATATAGGGACAAAGAACATTCAGAGAGTGCTTGGGAGTGGCTGTCTTGTATACCACTTGTTTTTAGTTACCTCGTGAGATGGTAGCACATTTTGGCAAGTCAGATTTGCTGAATTCATCTCGTGTGTACTTCTCATGCTGACCTCAGGGCCGGTCCTTCCACGGGGAAAACCTTTTTCCTCTTTGTGAGGGTTTGATACGTAAAAATGTGTAGTCATTTAACAGTTGCTGGCATGCCAATATTCATTCCAATATAGATGATTTTCTTTATTTTTAAAAGACCATTGTAGGTGTTCTTTCCAAGTAAAGTAAAATAAAAATATTGTGAAATAAGTATTCTCTTAAAATGTAAACTATATGAAATACAGATATACGGGTTATATACCATGTCATGAACCTTAACTGATATCCTCTTGCAGCCCTAGTCTAGATGACATCTCAGTGAAAAGACAACCCTTATTCTCATACTGAAAGAACATGGGAAAATAATAATTTCATATTCAAAGAGAACCAAATCTCCCAAGTTTAACCAAATCTTCCATCATCTAAAAGAAGATGAAGTAACATTACAGGTTTTTGAATTGTCCATTTCACAGACATAAAAAGTAAATATTCAGTTATTCATACAGATTATTTATTTTATCCTTCTCCACCCAAGAAGATGTATTAATCATTTGTGCTTAAGGAACACTTATCACTAAGGAACACTATCAAAGATTTATAAAGTCAAAATCTAAACCTCAGGGCTCCTAGATCCTTAAAACCCCCTGTACTTAAGTGCTTACACATTAAATGTATTTTGGCTATATAGCTTGTGGCCAAATGCCATATCTGATATAGCTTTTCAATATCTCAACAAGGCTGATAATGATAATTATCAGTTTACATAATTCATTGCAGTAATAAAAATGGAAGCAAATGACCAAAATCTACACTAGCAGGAAGACGAAATTGTATCAAATCTAATCCTGCAGCTCGGCAAATTTGGAAGAGAACTACTTTTGTTGCACATCTCATAATTTCTATTTTGATAAAAATATCTAATAAAACCTAAGAATGCTTATTTTGCTGCCCTTTTTTTTTTTTTTTTTTTTTTTGCTATTACCTGTGGGGTTAACTAATATTAGAACCATGCAAGATATCAAAGTTAAAAAATATGGTTTTAATGTCATTCCTTAAGGAAGCAAGCAAAACACAATACTTAGGTAACAGGAATAAATAATTTGCTGTATTGCTTTTAAAGGTATGAATGAGTCCAGGAAATATATTACTTCAAAACTGGACATTCAAATGTATAGTCCATCATTTTTCCCCTCCCTACCAGCTAATACTCAGGTTCTAGAAAAATTTCATAAGTCTAACAAGGTGTGTCTGGAAAAGCTGGGATTACAAGGCAGAAATCACTAAGATAACTATGCTAGCTGGTTCCTAATAGTCAAATCAGAGCAGCTAAGCTCTATCACAATCTGTAGAGGAAGATGCACCTACTAAAAAGACATCATAAATCTATATGCAAACCAATATTTACAATCCAGAAACATGAAATATGGTACCTTTTCAGACATTAGACAACTGCTGGGCAGCTGCAGGCAAATACTTCTATAATGCAGTGCACTGAAGTTATACACTGAGGGTGTTATATCTACCCTTTTAGAAAAAGTGAGCACATCTCATTTGCTCTTTTAACGATAGCCAAAGATGGCACTGGCTTTTATGAAAGAGCTCTATAGTTTATCACTAGTAGGAGACTTGGACCTATGGTTTCTTTCTTAGATTCAGATAGTTAAATTTGCTATCTGCTCCACTGGGAAGAACAGACCAGATTGTGGGAGACACCTGTCACCCTTTGCTTGGCATGACTTTTCTGTTATTCTGGCTTTAAGAGATGCCCTGATAGCCCAGCCTTCTATAGGAATTCCAGTAGTCAGGCTTATTCTCAGTGTGGGATATTTACAAAGTTCAGAAGCATGGATAAAGAGGGTTCTATGAGAATGATTCATTGGAACTAGTTTTATGAGAAAAGGGCAACTTTAAATATAGCGCTGTCATTTATACGGAAAACAACTGGGCACAAAACACTGCACACACACTTCTCCACCACCCGAACACTACCCAGAATCCAGTAATTCACTGGTGCTGCTAGTAGAAAAGACACTGTCCACATACTCACTTTTCTGCAGCTCTCATTCTATAAAATCATGGTTTTATCTTTCACAGATTAGCTTTCATCTCTCCTGGACTTTTCTACTGATGGCTGGTACCAGCCAGGTCTCTCAAGCCTGAGACCCTAGCAAAGGACTGAAAGAACATATCCTCAGCACTGTGCTCAAGCCTGCTTTCCTTGGGGACCATTTTGTTGCTATTGTTGAGGAAAAGCTTTCCTCCTCATATCAATGACAAAGCCCAGAAAACACTTGCTTTTATTTGCTAATTACTTTAACAAGCTAAAGAAGGCTTTGCATTCTTTTTGGTGTATATTACATATGTGGTTCTATGCCACTCTCCTTACCTTCTTTTGTAGTGTTGGTATGCTGCAGTTCTGCATCAGTTATGAGTTGAGAACCACTGTCCTGCAGTCTCTTCTTAATGGGTTCTTGGAACAGAGGGAAGAAATCGTACCTCCTACAGAGGTTAAATGGCTACTACTTGTTCCCGCATCTCTGACCCAGGGCTGCATCATGTTCCAAAAATCGTTTCTACCTTCACAGGCACAGCTTGTTAGTGATATTCCCTGCTATGTATGACACGCTGTATGCATCGCTTAGTTTTTGAGGCTGATCTCTTTCAGAAATGCTGTACGGACATGCAGAAGGCAGGTTCTGACTTGAGTTTAGTATGCATACACATATTTCAGGGGACTGTGGAGGAAACTAGTGCATTCATCTCACAGAGCATTGATGAGAATCCAAATCTAATTATGCTGTGGTGAGCAGAGAGTTTGACGAGTGTTTGAAAGCTCAGGCTGTTGTATTTTTGCTACTGCAACGCTGGTGTTGGATCTCAGAAGTATCACTCCTGAAGCCCAGCAGGGAGTTTACACATTCTGTTTATTTTTCTATCAGCTTGCATGTTTTACACAGGAGAAGAATAATTTGAAAAAAAAAAAGTGTGATTTGTGACTTCTCTGATAACACAGCAAACCCAGCTGGTAAAAAGGTCAGCTCTTCTGATGCTGGACCAGGGCCTGTGTCCCAGCGACATGGTCACTTTGCGGGTGAAACTCCTGTAAGTGTAAAAACGAGACAGAAGCAATACTGTCTAGGCAACACAGAGAAAGGTGAGGAGATGGGCTTTTAGCCCACAGAGATTGCCCAGGAAAGGTCACACGGGCATAGCAAGGTGATCTTGCCTGGTAGAGAATCTATCTAGATCTCTAGCTATCTCTAGCTATCTAGAGAGTCATAGAGTGGTTTGGGTTGGAAGGGACCTTAAAGATCATCCAGTTCCAACCTCCGTGCCATGGGCAGGGAAACCTTCCTCTAGACCAGGTTGCTGAAAGCCTCATCCAACCTGACCTTGAGTGTTTCCAGGGATGGGGCACCTACCACCTCTGTGAGAAACCCTTTCCATTGTTTCACCATCCTCACGGTAAAGAATTTCTTCCTTATACCTAGCCTGGATCTACTCTCTTCTAGGTTAAAACCATTACCCATTGTTCTATTGCAACTAAAACATTTTAGCCTTGCTAAGAAGTTTGTCCCCATCTTTCTTATAAGTCTCCTCTAAGTATCGGAAGGCTGCTCTAAGGTCTCCTGCCACCTTCTCTTCTCCAGGCTGAATAACCCCAGCTTCCTCAACCTTTCTTCATAGGTGAGGTATTCCATCCATCTGATCATTTTTGTGGCCATGACAGGCTGTACTTCCAAGACAGCATTGAAAAAATAAATTTTATGAAAATGTTTAAAACATGAGCACAGAACTAGGTGTTATCTTGAGCAAGAATGCGTGCTTCACCCTAAGTGTGCCTTTGGAACTGCTGGAGCTGAATTAAAGAAAGTAGTTCAGCTTGAACCTCTGGGAGACCAGGGCAAATGCAGCTAGGCAAATAGGAGAAGGTGAAAGACCCCATGGCTCACATGTGACCAAAGAAAGACCTCAGTTCTGAGGGAATTTGTGTGAATTGACAAATTTCCAGGCATGCTTTCTGGTGCACTCTGCAGGAAGCAAACCTTGCTCACCAAAAAACAGCTTGGACAAGCAGTTCTTGCCCAGGCTTTCTCACACAAACACTTGGGTCCAGTATAGATGCTGTAGGAACAATCCTGTAAGTGAAATTGCTTCCTCAGGTAAGTAGCCCTTATTTGGTAGTTGCCCTAACATCCTGACCTAAAGAAATAATATCAAGAATAAAGATAAAGAGATGAGCTCAAACCAGTAGAGAAAGAACAAACTTAACTTACTGCTGAAAAGTCTCAGAGAAACAAAAAACCTCAAACCAACCCAAAATTCCCCTTCAAAATATCTAACTACCATAGCATGATTTTCATCAAGTGATCACATTATGTTGATTAATCACTGCAGGAAATGAGTACCTCAATTCAGGTTTTATGCAGACCAGCAACAGGGTGCAAGGAAGTCTGCATTGCATATTGCTACTATACCTTTCAAGTTTTACAGCCCTCAAGAGAAATGAGGCATTCATAATGCGGGGGAAATATAAAAATCATAGAGAGCACCGTAAATCTAAAGGACTAAGTTGTGGAAATCACATCTTTAAACTGACACAGCTGTGATTAACTGGCAATGGCTTTTACAGTTAGAAAAGTTTTGGATATAGTTATTTGCCCAGAGAAGTTTCTGGTGAAAAAAAGAAAAAAAGAAGAAAAAAAAAAAACCAGAGCAAATACAAGTATTTAATCAAATCCTTGTCTTGGGGCTGGTGGGACGGAATATGTTAGACCACAAGCCTTGCACCTCAGGAAGCTTGGTTTTGAATCTGTTCTGATCACAGAGACTTAACTTTCCAGTAGATAGTGGCTAAAACTACCCACAGGATTCAGTAGTCTCTGTTCAGCAGAGCTCTGGAATAAATCATCACTCATGACTAAGCTCTGCTTGCTCAGCTGTCTTTGCAAGTTTAGATAATCTCTGTCCGCACTTTCCAGTATTCAAATACCAACTTGCCAATCAAAATTAAAAAGGACATATGCATGTGTATGTACTGTATGTATAGCTAAAGAAAACAAAGGTAATTATTGTAGATATAGAAATCTACATAGAGGACTGAATCATAATTGACTTAAATGCTGTGGAATCATTTGTACTTACTCAGGAGTAATGCTGCAAATCAAAATAATAGCGTCCTTCATCCATTTTGCATTTGCTTTCCCTGCAGGAGACTGTACAAAGTGAAAAGCAAGCAAGCAGTGCTTTAAGAAATGTAATCTTCCACCAAGGAACTGCTTTACAACTAAAGAGCAAAGATCTAGGTCTAGACAAAAACCCTCCTGAGTTTGACCAGGATGGTTGTGCCTGTACAAGCAAACTGAACAGGCTTGAGAACATTGCTGCTCATGAAATGCAACTGTATGGCTTGTAAATCTGCTAGAACAATCCCTTCCACAATTTTATCCTACATAAACTCCTACACAATTTCCAGCCAGCCTCGACCAGAACCATGGCTTTACTGTAGTTTTTTTCTTTATTTGCATTCATGCATGCTAAAGTTGGCAAGAATATATGTGAATAAAGATCCACAGACCAGTCAATGTAAGGGAACAGTTTACACAAAGTAACATAATTTACAGATAATAGAATTAGATTAGAACAGCCAGAATTTTTAGCTTTATCCAGTGGGTCAATGATATCCTAAAAGCCAAAACCAAAATCAGGCCTCATTTGGACCCATTCATAAATTTTTGCACTATACCAAAGTATCTGCTGCTCAGGCCATGGAACTCCATTTACAAAGAAACAAGTAAAAAAATTTCATAATAAATCTCATACACACCTGGCATCAAATCTTTCAACCCTCTAAGGAAAAGTTTGATTCAAGTAAATGGACCTGGGGTTTACAAACATAAAAAATCTCTGTGGAAAGAAAGCAAATGCATATGGTGGCTTATTGATGGAAAAGCCCATTTCAAACCAATTGATGTAAATTGTTCAAGGAGATTAATCTAGTAGATCAATAACATTCCTTAAAGTAACTAATATCCCAGTAAACTTTCCTAACAGCAGCAACACAGGAAAAGAAGAATCAGGGAAGGAAAGACCAGCAAACCAAGCTGAACCCTATTTAAAGACAGAGCCAGAACTACAGGTAGGGAGTATTTTAAACTTACACTGCCAATTTTGCTTAGTTGAAAGGATTGTGATAGGAAATTGTGTATATAAAACTCCTTAGCTTTTAACAGCATCCTTCTTGGCATACTCTTTTAGCCACACATTCTTGTTCTCCTGTATAAGTTAATAGTTTGTGCACATGCTTTTCATACTGCAGAACTGTAATTTCAAGCCTTTTTTATTATCTGTGCCTGCACCTTTTTGCATTTTAACTGAAATATCCTCAGTATTATATTTTAATGCTAATAATTGATGCTTTTCCAAAGGCTAGCTGTGTGAGCAAAACAGTGAGTGACAGGGATGAGAACTACAGTGGATCAGAAATTCAGGTCACGTTAGCATAGCTATAGGGAATATGAAATCATTGAACGACGTAACAAACAGCTAAACTGTCATCTTCCCAATAAGTCCTCTCTTTTCGTATAACTTTTTGGTAGTGGAAGAGACCACTGGAGATTTATATTAATAAATAAATAAATAAATAATAAAAAATGCAAAACAAAACCCGAACTTCAGTTTTAAGAAGTTGTTTAGCACCCAGCCTTTGTAACCAGGGCATAAAATGGACCAAATGCTACTGGTGCTGTCAAGAGATGTGACTGAAAAAATGATGCAAAGGGCCAAAGCATACAGTGTTTGAAGGAATCTGAAGAAAGGTTGATACTACAGGAGAGTAAGGGAGACCTTGGTGTTTCCTTCACAAACAACAGCCATATATTAAGATACTTTTTAAGGAGAAAAAGAACATGTTACAAGTAGGAGCAACTCAGCAGCCACATAACAGACGAGCTTTTTGATATTTATGTCCCACTGATTAGCATGGCAAGCATGAAATCTAAGTTTGCAGAAGGTAATAAAGAGCCAAATAGTGGAATAATACAATTTCACACAGATGGAATATTGCATGAAGAGCAACATACCAGCTACGCGCTAACACATACAGAAGAGGCATGCCTAGGCCCTTGAAAGTCCCCATGGGCAAGAATTTAAAAGCTTTTAGAAAACATGTAATTGCCAAAAGGACAGCAAGTCAGATCTACCAAATGCTACCGCATTAGGGTATTCAAAAATTGTATTTGTAACACACTGCATTTGTCAAAACAGTGTTGAAAACAGTGATATCCTGATCCTTAATAGGACTGTTTTAATTTATATTCCTATATGTAGACGCAAATGTACTTGCTTTTAAATACATACTTACATATTTACATTAATATGTATGTTTAAATTAGCTTGACTGGGCTCTGAGTCCTCTCATCACCAAACTGCATACTGAATTAACCTTAGTAGATGGTTGCAAGCAGAAGTACCCCCAAACCTCAAGCTATTTGTCTAGGAGAGATGGAAGCAGCAAGTTTTTTTTTTTAAACAGTCAGCAGAATAATTTGTTCAACAGCTCACATGGGAAGAATAATCTAGTCAGAGCTGAAAACCAGCAAGGAAAGTATCAGCCACCTATTCCCTTTCTGGACTGTTTTACCTGTACAGACTCCACCAGAATATGTAAATAAAATATGAGACAGGCTCCAGGGAACTGTGAGCTAACTAAGCCATTTTTCATTCTGCCTGAGATCTATAAGAAAGCCACTACTGCTGTAAGCCTACTATGTACAGATACAGTGGGACATTGCCCCAAGTATGTTATTAGGCTGAGCTAAACAGCTAGAGGACAGCTGTTGAAGAAAACTAGCTTTTTTTTTTTTTTAAGAAACCCCCCTTATTTCTCCCAAACAATGGAAAGCTTTCTCTTTAAAGGTTACAAATTAGAATTGCTTTGCTGATGATAAGCTCTGGCTTTTGTTGAGCAAACCTTAAGCCAGGAGTTCCTGTATTTTTTTCCAGACGTGATCTCTTGAGACTTGTGCTGCTCTTGCTTCTGCAGCAGTCACTGCTCCTGCTGCTAGTGTTATTCCCACTGCTTCAGCATTTTGCAGAATGCCAGCTTCCGGGAACTGGCTGAAATCCAATAGCTGACGCCTTGCACAGGGGCTCACTACATCCAGTGCTGCTACTAAAAGGGTCTTATGCCCTGTTCAGAGGCTTCAGTTTCCCTGTGTTGAATTACACTTTCTCTCCCTTGAAATTGAATGGAAAATGTTTGCCACATTTAAGAAAATCATCCTGAGGGAGCTATTATGGAGCCTAATAAAAAAATGCCAATTTAAAATATTTTTGGGTGTGTTGTTTTTTTTTTTTTTAGTGTTCCATTCCTCTTTTTCACCTGTTTTGACACTAGGCGTTTGCTAGGCACTGAGACCTAAATTAAGCCTTACTTATACTCCTTAAGATTTCTTTTCTCTAGCAACTGAAGAGCTGTAACTGTGCTGAGAGCTGGGGCATAGCAAAGTTGTGGCCCTCAGCTGCTATTGGCTTCATTCATTTAATGCAGCTCTGTTTAAGCAACCTCCAAGTATTTCAGGTGGACAAATCTCTCTTGGAGGGGGGCCAGGCTGTGTGACCTGTGCCAAATTATTTGCTGCAATCTGCACTCCATAGTAATTCACAAAAAAGAAGTTGGTCAAGAGTACAAACAGAGTTTAATGAATACAGCACATGTTTTTTCCAGTGGCCATATTTTCTTAGAAGATTTACTGTTCTTTCTCATGTTAAAAGGTAATGTGTGCATTTGAAAGCAGCTTTTGTCCATTGCAATGATTTTGTTTTGCTGTCAATTAATGTTTGGATCCCACACTGAACTATTCAACAGGTGAATACAATATGGCATAAACTTTCTCAATGGAAAACTGATGATGCATATTGAGAGATTGTGGTGCAGGGACTTCAAAATGGAATAGCAGTTGAGCCAAAGCTGGTATAAATCCTGCCTGTCGTGCTGTATGTGGGTACTGATTTTAGTGAAATCTGAGATTTCACCACTAATTCAATTTTTGTTTTGCAAAAAGTCACTGTTTCTTCCAACTGTAAGGTCTTCAAAATATGGAATACCTCTTCCATTACAGAATTCAAGCTCCAGCCTGTACACTCCGATCACAGGCAAATTCTAAGTCATTTAAGGTAGTAACGATGTATTTTTTCCTCTCTTCCATAGTTATATTTGTGTAAGATACTTAGCATTCAATAATAGTACCACTTTGACAGAATAATAAATTTAACAAAACAAAAGCAAAAACTTTCAAAAGATTCAAGTTAATATCCACCCATATAATTAAAATGAGCTCATAGGCAGTGAAAAAAATAGTACACTCACTGAATTAATAACCAGTCCCACAAATGTCTGCATATTTTATGAGCTGCAGATGTGCATTTATACTTTAAACATGCCCACATGAGAGTACAACATGGTTTGTCGTATATTTGCTGTGTTTCATGACAAAGCAGCTCTACAGAAAAACTGAGGACTTCTTCTTTAAAAGCAATTATAAAATGCATCTTTAGACATCCTTATGCATTTTATATGATACTGTACATTCAAAATACTGCTTTAATTCCAGTATCTCTATTTTTAACCAGTTGTGTAACCCATTTAGATAAACACAGCATGGAAAGATGTTTTTACTGTTCATCTAAGTGTTTTTAAAAAGATCACTGAAGAAAAATTTTACTCCAATACTATGTGTAAAAGCATAGCGTAACCTTCAGATGTCGTTGAGATTAGCTGAAGTCAAGAAACTGCTTCAGACATGGTTTAATTCTTAGATGACTGTTTAACTTCGAACAGAGTTCTCAAAACAGTGCCCAAATGCACAGTGCTTGTTGAACAAATTCTGATTTATTGAAAGTAAACATTTACATTGGCTACAATGTTATAACTGTTACAAAGCTGGATAAAAGAAGCTTAAATAGCAATAGAAAGCAAGTGCAGTAAAAAGTGAATAGAGAAAATATTTGGCCTTAGTGATCTTCTGGCAGTATTTACATTATGTACATTTTGTTAAATATTTGTAGTAACTCTAAGGCACCATAGGCTAAATAGCAGGCTGCAGTGCTATTTTGTGCATGGAATTTAATAAATTTATTTGGAGAAAAAAAGGCTGTAGAGTTAAAAGAAACAAAGGCATATTTTATGTTTACATAAAGGAGTGTCTGCTTCTTAAAATTCAAAGATACAATACATACTGGGTAAATTCAAAAATTATTTTAGAGCATTAAATTATACTGAATGTCTGGGTCAAAGGACTAATTTTACTGACTTGCTGGTAAATGTTTAATGTAGTCTATTCTTCAACAGGTTTTTAACAAGCTAAATATGTTCATCTAAAAACTACTTGATTTTTTTCTTTGTTTCCCTTACAAAAGTCTTATACCTACTACGTATACAAAATCCCACTGTAAAGTATAATGGGTAGTAATTTATGTCGTAGCTGTTCTGTGGCAGACTGAAACTTAGCAGGAACATGCAATCAAAATACTATGAAACAGCAGCTCAAGGTGTTTTATTCCCCCCACTATTGCCAGTGGCTGTTCCTCCAGCCAGTGAGCAGGGGTACGAAACTGCCACCCCAGGAAAGACAGAGGAGGCCAGCGCTTTCAGACCAGGCATTTCCAAAACCAAATCTGGAAATTCAAACTACCGGCAACATCCTTGTGCATATTGCACAACACCGTGCATGCAGAACCGCCCTGCTTTCAGTAAATCTTCCCATTTCTAATTATCCCCTTCTGAAACACAAGTGTTCCTCCACTTCTAAGCACTTTAAGGAATAAATCTGGTTATTATCACAGCCCTGGCTGACTAGACTCAAGATCCTTTCTGAACAACTTCCAGTGCTACACCTAATCTTAACCACTCCAGACAACGGACCTTGCTGCGTTTAGTCAACAGGCTCGATTTTCACCTTGAGGTAGTGTTTGTAATGAAGAAATTGCACAGGACACCAGATTAATGCCCCGGGTTTGCAAATAAATCACCATAGGACCCTGCATGCCCCCGACCAGTGGATGCGTGGCCAGTGCTAGCCAGGCTGCCGCAGCACTGGCAGCTGGCGGAGGGGCCGTGCGTGGCGAGGCTGGGACCCATCTGCTGCGGCCCTCCCAGCAGTTTCTCCTCTTCATCCTTCCACCACTGGGGCTGTCCCACCACCATGCAACCATGGAGAAGCTGAGTCCTGCTCACATCTGCACGCTGACCCCACCACAATGGCCCTTCGCCTCAGTGGCTTCTAAAAAGAAGCCATGAGATTGAAGAGTGGCTGGTACAAAAACTGCCCATGTTTGTTCAAGGGTCTGACCTTCAACACCTCTGATGGGTGCTCAGCACAACACAGCATCTGGCCCCAAATCTATCTGTTGTGAAAATGCTATGGTGACAGAGCACTTTTGCTCCCATAGCATTACCTTCCTGTCAGTCATGGCTTGTACTCTTTGTATCTGACTTAGATTTTCTAGAGCAAAGAAGAAATTAATCTAAACTAATATAATACTTAAATGAGTATACAGTTTTTCTATTTTAGGAGGCTTTTTAGTGTTTCTCTGTAAATCATGTATTTCTTCATTCAGTTGTCCCTTTCTGGGTTTTTTTTGCACTTTGTACTCATCCACATTGGAAGGACTCCAATTGCTTCCGCAGTAGTAAGTGGGCTAGAAGCAAATTATAACTGACCTAAGCACAAAGCCTTCATTTGGAGTGATCTTGTATTTGTATTAACAAAAGTATCATCTTAGCATTATTCACTGGATGCATTTTCAGTACCAACAGTTATAATACTAAAATTATACAGCATTAATACCAGTTTTTCAATGGCTTTAGAAGAAAAATGTAAGCATAAACAATCCTGGTGTCATCAACTAGTTCCTGTAAAATATTACACAGAATATGACACAAACTGGTCATTTTATGGTAAATATTACGGAGCCAATGACTCAGGTTATCAAAAGAGTGAAGGACTGCTGAAGAAAATAGAGCTATGCTGATTCATATCATAGGAGAAGGTAACTCAAATTGCTTAACCCCTTGAATGCTAAATATTTGCCTGAATCTCAAGGAAGGTTTAAAATCATATTTTTTTATTCCTTTCTCAATGTTCTCAATATGGCAATTCATAATTAGGGTGCAACATTAAGGTATGAACATAATTTTATGCCAAACCTTTTTTATTTGTGAGCTTGTAATTTGTCGTAGGATGTAGAAAGAAGTTCTTTCCCAAGAACTCCCGTGGTTGCTCTGTGCTGAACATGGTCACAGTTAGATAGCAATGGCTTCATGGAGATTTCTACGACTAGAGACAGTAGAGCCTGGGGCTCTATTTTCTTTGATTAAAAGCTATCTGTGGAAAGCCTGCATCTTTACAGCAGGAGTTAAAAAGATTGCTTTATCACCAGTATGTGTGCATGATAACAGAGGAAGAGAAATGCAAGGGCTCTGGAGATAACACAGGGTCCTTGCTCAGATGGCCATGGCTTTTTTTTATTTTCATTCCCTGGAATACATGTGAATGCAAGTATTTGGAAGAATTTGGCAATGTGCAACTTCCACTCTTGGATAAAACCACAAGGGAAAAATCCTTCAAGGAAAATCTCATCCTCTGGCTTTTTCATTCAAGTTCTCTGTGATAAAGTCTTTGTTTCAACTTTCAAATTTGCTATAGAAGGTTTATTTATTTTTGAGTAACAAACCCCTGAAGAGCCTCCCTCTTTCCCCTCACCTTTAACAGAGAAGAACTAATACTCTGTTAAATGAACTGAAGACTCCTGTTCACCATCTAATGATGTAACGCCTTAGATGAAGCATCTTGTTATTATATTGGCTAAATAAAAAAGTGACTGAGTTACCATGTAGCAAGTGAATTTTGGTTTAATTTAATTGCTGCTTGCATGTGACACTGGGCTTGTGTCCTTGCACTGTCCTCTGCAGCATGACATCTTCCCAGGTGGCCCAGCTTCCCTGGGCATGGTGCTGCCCCATATCCATGTTTCCCCACACTGCAGCTTTGTTCTCCCAGTCCCTTTTCCTGCCATTCACCATGTGGGACCTGATCTGCTGATGCTGCGCGTCAGTAATTTGGCGGCACCTCAATTGTTTTTCTTTCCTACCAGCAACCCCCTTGTCCCTTTAGAACATCCTTTCTCCCTGAAAAGTTCTGCCCTCTCCCACTGCTTTATAACACCTGTGCTCATCACCTTCTGCCTTTTACTCTTGGCCACCCTCCTCCAAGCCAGTCACCTCAGTACTCCCTGAAGTGGCACCTTACAACAGGAAGTCCTCCATACATTTCAGAGTCCTGCTTTCCTCCATGCTGTCTCTTACTCCTGCTCACTCATTTAAAACAAACCTCTGAGCAGTCTTAAAATTTGCCAGGGATGTATTTTCCCATGTACTTAATGATGGCACCATGCATGGTCAGTATTATGAGCCCACTGTGCAAACTTGCTGCCATACCTACATTCCAGGTTTCTTCCTTCAAGGGGTTCACTTGTGACCCTGCTGCAGTTTGATGGGACAGGGAAGATCACTGCTTACTTGGCTTCTCCAGTTCACCCATGGTCACCTTTATTTTCTCCTAGTTTTTTGAGGAGGCCTCCTAGAGTGGGGGACTATAAGACCAGCAAGTCAACATAGGGTATCTTTGTGAACTTGCTTCCTAGTTTCTTTTTGTTATGCAAACCATTATAATTTAGACAAATATGGCAGGACAAATTATAGAGGGATGATCTTTTTGGGCTTTTAGCTCCACCTCTGAGTTATGCTGATTTTGTGCAGTTACACAACCTAAGGCAGCCTTTACATAGACTGACAAATTTCAGGAATCCTCTTTGTTTCAAGAAGTTAACCTGTGTCCCAACACAAAAGATAACAATTAGAGTAGTGATTCTCAAGCTAGGAGTTCACCAAACGAGGGTGAAAATCAACAGACAATCAACAGCAAAATAGGGATATGCAAACAGGATTGGCTTTACTAGTCTGAATGTGAACCTGGAAAAACTGAAGTCCCCAGTAAATAAGTTGCAAATGCTAAAAGACATGTCTAAATGTCTCTTAGGCCCAATACTACTATTCTACTTGCAGGGCACCTCAATTGCAGCAAGTAGTAAGGGAGTGTAGCTTGAACCAGGAAGAAGGAATCGCCCATTACAGCATATCTAATGCAGTTCTGTTTGAAAGAAACAAATATACCTGTGCGTCAGTATCTTTATTACGAAAATAGCATAATAGAGGATTCAGTCTATTTTTGCTTTCTGAGGTGGCCTCTAATAGTTGCAGAGATGAGTAAGTTGAACTGGTCTCCATAGTCAAGGGTGTGATTAATGCTCCAGAATAGCTACCATGAGGGCCACCAGGAGCACTCATCAGGGCACAGGATATGCTTTATGCCTTAGAGACTGGGTCCCTCCCTATCTGTGTTATCATCATGCTTACTTGGAAAAAAAGAGTTTTTAATTTAAAGGACAGAGAGATTTGAATTTATTTCTTTTCCCTTAGGAATAAATTAATAAAAATACTTCACCAGAGAAAATCAGTAAAAAACTGCTTTTTTTTTTTTTTTGTATTTTTCTGATGTATGAACAATCAACTCAATTAAGCATGTACTTTCAAATATGTGGCTAAATTCAACCACAGAGCAGTTTCACTGAAGTTAAGATGAAAGCATTAAAGAATCTTGTTGATATGAAGAAACTGTAAAATCTAGTATATAAAAACCAAATTTGTAAAAAGGAAGAGCTTCAGGATTTCCAGATGTTTGCTAAGCTTAATGGATAAGACAGTGCTTCCAGAGAAGACAAAGAAAACTAAACACACACTATCACATTCATTACTTTTTGCTTTGTTGCACCCATTAAATAAAAAATTTATTGTTGTTTTAACCTTTGACTCTAAATCCTAGCTGCATTTGTGTAAATAAAATCAATCGAAGATAGCTGCAGGTAACCAATCTCTTTAATTTGACATGTTCCAGACAATCTTTTATTATGTTTAAATATGAGAATATTTTACTTATTGCAAAGTATCCTGCACAATACAGGTGCTCCGCTATAAAATCTTCTCTATCACTTATAATTCAGTCATTCTAAATTTAAAATACCAGTATACAGTACTAAAACCTCCAATTGAAGTTTAATATAAAAATATCAGCACAAAACTCCTTTTTAAAGTCTGTTTATTGTGAGCAACCCAAATGCCTGCTTAATTATTATTTGTTGTAGTATATTAATAGACTTTGCACCCCTACAGTTGCTAATTCATACCATCTCAGGTATTTTGATGAGATAAGAAATACTAAGTAAGAAAACAGTAAGTATTCAAAGGGTTAATTTGCTTTTAATAATAACAAATTAGTTTTTTGCATCTTCTTCAGTTCAAAATCCAGCTTTGAGACTGAGGAAGGCTTCCAAATCACATCAATTAAATAAGAGTGGTCCTTTTAACCAGTAGCAGTTTGATTGCCAATGACTCGAAGAATCTCTTTATGAATGCTTGGTTCCTGTGTATTTATACTTGTATCACCCACTTGACCATCTTCATAACTAAAAAAAGTAAAGAAAATAAAATCAAATTAGTGCTTTATTAATCTACCTAGAAACATCCATGACTGTTTCATTCAGTAATCAAGAGTGATTATTACATTGTTAACATGTTTCTATTAAAATGCTGCACTTCACCACCATATGGAGATCCTAAACTCTAGAGGGTGAAGGGTGGTAAGGCTGCCATTGTCATTGAATCCCTGAGGCTGAATAAGCCACTAAGACCCCAAGGGTCATGGGGAAAATGCTTACACCATAGACAGTAAGCCTTTAATGAATTCCTCAACTTTAAAACATAAAATTCAATAGAAATTATATTTTACAATCTATGGATAGGCTTACTGTAACATGAGGTATTGCTACAGAGTGGAAAAAAATCAGTAACTCTCCATTCATTTATTCTGTACCAAAACGTCTACCAAACCTAACAAAAATACATACAAAGACAAAAAAATTGATACTGAGAAGAATTAGGAAGAAACATCTTTTATCTACTTCAAGTACAGCTATTGGAAGGAACATGGGGAAAAAGGTCTAGGACAAACCGAAGTTTAATGTTAAAAGTTTGTACTCACACAAAGAAAAATCTTGTACACACATGATCTGTATTGGGAACTACCCATATCTCTCCATGTTTGTGCAGATCGGATGAAGTTATCACTATCAGGGAAAGAATAAATTTCACTGTGATAAAAACATGCCTGGAAAATGTTGCTTTAAAAGATTTGCCTTTTTACATACTTTAAATAGCCTTCTGGGAAAGTGTAGTTTTCAACTGCATGTCTGTGATGTGGTGTAGATTCTGAGCTGGCTGCTAGTACAAACAGGGAGATGAACTTGATTTTTATTTCCTAAATATACTATATTTTCCAGCAAACAGAAATGTTTGATGTATGCGAGCCAGTTGTTAAGTGGAATGAAAAATGACAAAGTATATTTATTAAAAACTGATTTTAAATGGCTATGGGGCTGTTAAGGAGGATATGAGTCAACTAACCAGATTCTGGAATAGAGATATTTCTGTTTGACGGTGGCTGAGCCAAAGAAAAGAAAAGACACTAAAGACAAAGCCTGAAACTGAGATATGACATATTTGGGATTTGAAATACTACCAAATACTTTTTTTTAAAAAGTAAGCAAAGCAATTATGACTCAAGGGGATCACAAAGCTTGCTAAAACTTGCTCAGTGTTTA
The DNA here is from genome assembly GCF_004027225.2 of Strigops habroptila. NCBI lineage: Eukaryota > Metazoa > Chordata > Aves > Psittaciformes > Psittacidae > Strigops > Strigops habroptila. The sequence goes on from NC_044302.2 coordinate 85,057,912, forward strand.
GAAAACAGCAATGTATTTGATGATAGCTTGTTTACCAGCAGAATGAGGACAACAAAGGAAAGAAACCTTTTTATTGAAACAAAAGGTAGGTAGATTTTATAGATAGAAGCTATACCATCAATCTGTATTTGAAAAGATTTCTATAAATGTATTGAAACAGCATCCTTCTGGACAAGGTGTCCAACTGTGGGGTGAGCGGGTTCATGGTGCACTGGATGAAGAACTGGCTGAAGAGCTGAGCGCAAAGTGTTGTAGTGAATGGGCCTACATGTGGCTGGCCACTGGTCACTAGTGCTGTTCCTCAGGGCTCAATTCTAGCACCAGTTCTGCTCAATATATATGTCGGTGGTCTGGATGCAGGAGTCAAATGCACCAGTAGCAAGTTTGCTGATGATACCAAACAGGGAGGTGCTGTTGAACTCTCAAGGGACAAGAGGCCTTGCAGAGGGATCTAAATATACTGGGCTATGGTTAATGGTATTAAAAAGTCCTTGTAAACGATGTGGTTTTTATTTAGAAAATTCAGACATTAAAGGCCAAGTGAATTCTACTAAACCCTAGATTTATTTCATATCTTCTTCTGAAAGTTTTAGAACTAAACTTGTGTATTTTTCTGTCCTCAAACTGGATTTTTAGGTTGATTGACATCTCCTTAATCATGTTAAATATTTCCCTTGAGCATCCTGAAAATATATATATGTATATAAAGTAGTGTATATATCTTAAAGCTTCCACTTTGAAGTAACATCTTTCACTGTCTTAATTTTTATTTCTAAAAATAAATGTTCCAAATGAAGGGCAAACAGAGTTTAACATAATCTCTTTTTGTTTGGCCAATGAGACTAATTACCAACTACTGGTACAATTCTTATTCAAATTTCATAATTCTTTGTTCTCCAAACCTGCTGAGGTTTCCTTAGTTAGTAAAAGAATAGTCAAGTCTTTCAAAAATGGCTGTACTAGTATGTACTAGATTTTAACTTCACAAAATTTCTGAAGCAGTCAGAAAGAACAGACTGTTTACCAGATGAACAGTCTATTTGCCTGAGCAGTGAGAAATTATTTGGAAATTCAGTAGGAAAGCTGTTTTTTCTGACTTTTAGGTATTTCATGCATTTGTCAAGACCTTGCTAGAAGTCAGTGTTTCAAATAAAGGCCATGACTTACGTCATCATATAGCTTAGGAATATGATCACATTTGAAAGACCAAATGATCATTACATGCATATGATTATTACATATTCATTCAGTATGTGTTGCAGATTTTGTTTGAAGAGGGAAATGTTCCAAGCTGAAGTACAAAGGTCAACTATTAAGTAAGTACTCATATGCCCACCAGTAGCGTCTTACCTAAAAGCAACTAATACTGGAACTAAAGGTCTCACTGATTGCATCCAGCAACACTGTATCCATGACTAAAACAGTTTTTCAAGGGCTTTCAGCTTACCTTCACATAAGGCTATGCATTTTAAGTTACGGCTTTGCAAAAATTGTGACTGCTGTCCTTTCTTCTGTGACTGGGATGTAAAAACATGAGAAAACTTAATTAGTGCAGAAGGACAAACTCAGTGTGAAAGTAACACAGGAGAGGGCTGCCATCTTCAGTGGGTTATTAATGAACAAAGACACAGGCAGACTTTCTTTAACTTTTCTATTTCTAAATGTAACAGAATTTCTAAAAACATTTATGTTATTTGATTGGATCACTGTAGGTAGGATTTGAACTCCTTTATCCAGAAAGAAATGTTCCTAATTATTACAGAATGAATAATACCATTAGAAATATCCGAGTGTTACTTATAAAAAAATGGACAGCAGAAGAAAAAAAGAGGTGAATTTGATCACCAATTCACTGGCCACTACCCTGATATTTTACTAGCCTTCCCATTTCTGAGAACTTCTGCTGTTACATACCAATCTGTCTCCAAAATCAGATTATTCTAGAGTTTCTATGTGCTAACTATGGAGACAGATTCAAGATTTTTTTTTCTCAAAATTTAGCCCTAAACACAAATTCTATAAGTATGCTTTAGATAAAGCAGAATTGTAATGATTTAATATGTAAAAACCATGAAAAAGAAAAACTGACATCCAATAAACGAAATGTTACTGATTTTCCAGCAATAGCCACTCTCAATTCCTTTTGCATCTTTTTCTGTACGTCTAGAACTCAGAAAACAAGGGCTTGCTAAGGGTCACAATGCAATCTGTATTTAATTTTCCTTCTCTTCCCAAATTCTTCTGCTTGGCAAAGAAGGGCACAAGACCTGCAGTGTTCTCTGTAAATTGTTACTAAAGCAGTTTGGCTGAAGTTGATGTTTGCAGTCTCTGAAGTTGTTGATTATGTTCAATAAAATAAAACTGTTAGCTCTCACAAAGGGAATATTACCTCCTTTTCAGCTCTCAAGTTCCCAAGCATAAAACTGTAAGTCTTTCAGAGATGGTTGCTGTACTGTACCTGTGATGTAGTACTGCCCTTACTGCTTGAAGCTGGTTCATCTTTAGCTGACACCTTCTGCTGCTTCTTGTTCATCCCTAGGAATATTAAAATCATGTAAGATACTCTGGCATATAAATACCATAATAAGCAAAGTTAAGTATAGGGAATGAAACAGAAACTTCATTTAGACTTATTGGAAGTCTAATTAATTTTCAGGAGTAATTAATTTATTTCAAGTTTTAAAGTCTATCTTGGTTTAATTAATTTATCTGCACATAAAAGTATTGTCAGCCACACTGGATCCAATTTCCATCTCAGAAATCTAAACACCTACACTTGTGCCTTACATCTCTTTTCTATTCCTCATGTTGATTTATATAAAATTCCTGTATTGTATGCTGGCTGCTACAGGCTTCCTTGCCTTTCCAGTATCCCATATTTCTTGGCAGTTTGCAAACATAGACTGACTTATGGAGAAATTTAACTCTCTGAAGGAACAGGGAGTGTAGGACTCCTCTGTGGTTTTCATTGTCATCAAGAATGACATACTTCATAGCAACAGAGGCCTCCTTTCTAGAGGAGACTGGATGGAAGGACTAAGAAAGGTAAAGAGATGAGAAAATTACTGAAGCTGACAAAGCAATGCTGTCCAAATGGTCATTTTGTTAGATAATGATACTGAAACCTGCACCTTTAGTGAGTCCTAAAAAGTTTCCATACTTGTGTAATCTCCGAAAAGGTAAAGGTGCATTTAGAGATTACTGATATTGAAATTCAATAAATAGTAGTAAAAAATGCTGAGCTTCCAAAATGAATTATGACATTACTGAAAATCAGAAGCATAACTAAAACTCTCAAAATTATCTACATGCACACAAACATGTATTCAACTACACCTTCATATGTGCATAAATGGTAAATACAACATACCTAAAGGAAAAAGTCACCATATTTTAAAATCTCTTAAGTTTCTTAGTATACACATTGGTGTATCTTGTTTCTATTATGCTTCTATTTATGATTTAATTCTTATGTGGAAAATTCTGCATGACTCACTTTTGGATTTACTAATGGGACAAATTATGATCCATCCCCTTCTCATGCTAAAATAAGAACACCGTTCTGTACTTTCTTTGTAATCCTGACATGGTGATACTTGGGAACAGTCTTAAATATACACAGCTGAACATGTCTATTGATGAATATTTGTTTTGTCTAAAAGTCCGTGAATCCACGTTAGATGGACTCAGGCAGATACTGACAGAAAACAATATACAAAAAGCTGGATTCTCACTGCATAATCAAGACCTGCTCCATTACACACAGCATCCATTATTAGCTACTCTTTACTTCAAGAACAGTTTCAAGATACTCAGCACCTTGGAAAATGAGGATAGTATTAATAACAGAATTTAGATTTTCTCTTTCTTTAATAAGTTAATTTGCAGTCTACAGAAAGAAAATTTAATACAGTCTTGTAAACAGTGAAGCTGGTAAGAAAAGCAGCAGACTAAAATATCCCCCTATATTCCTCCAGATTTAGAGTGATTTATAAATATCACCTGAGTAACCAAATGATATGCTTGACAACGGACTAAGGTAGATTCCACTTCCAAACATTGCACCATGGAGCTGGAAAAGAGCAAAGTGATTGTTTAACATTAATTTCGTTATCTGGACAAAATAATAATGATAGGAACAGGACGTAATGTAGATGAGCATCTGCCCCACTGCACTAATTTATTGCCTGGTAATAAACAGTGTTCAAAGAAAATGCTAAAGAAATCATGCTGCAAATACACAGCTAAAATACTGTATGTTCTGGACACCATGTCCAATTGCCCAAACATCACATTTATACATAAAATTGCATTTTCTGTTTTTAAATATATCATTATCATGAAGAATGTCTACAGAGGGTGCTTCTGCACATCACCAGGTACACCTCAGCATTAACAAGGCTGAGCAAGCTCAACATGTGTCTCACATCAAAACCTCGGCAGGAAGCACAGCCTAAGCCAGCCTCTGTGAATTAACAGCAGCAACAGCTGCTTTGTTTTCTTTAAGGTAAGAAAAGAAGAGATAGTGATGACACTGGTCAGATGCTATAGAAAAATCTAGTCACTAGTTCAGCCTGAGTACTGTAGGAATGAGTTCAATCAAACTTTTGCTTGAGCCAATTCAGACATATAGATTCCATCACTGCAGGACTGCACTTTAGCAGCAAAACTATTAGCTGTCTGAAAAGAACAGAGGAAAGGGAAGACTCTTCTTCAGCAACATCACTGTTCCATTTATTAGCCCTGCAGTCATTTTTTTGTCTGATAGATGTTATGACCACTGGGCTTCAAAGTCATGCTTACCCTTCCTTCCTCTGACCCAGTGGTATTTACATTGTCTCTGCAATGCACCAGAGCTCTCACAGGAATGCGCATACATGCTTTCACCCCTCCAGATACTACAATGTTGTACAGGACTCTTGGTAAGTAACTATTTTTCCTGACTGTTCAGTACTGTGGTAAATAGGAACTGGGCTCAGGATATGCCCTAGGTGTGTGAGAGATCTAAAAATGATCACTTGTATAAAATGGGGCTTTGATATTCCCAGTATTTCAACCATCAACAAAAAAGCATAAACAAAGCAGTTTACTTTGATGAATTGTTGTGTGTGGATCCTGCTTTCTTCAGTATCTTCCAAAGATACTAATAAGAACATCCAAACCACTAAGAGGAATAGCAGAGATTTCATTTCCCTTTTTTTCAGTGCCTTGTGTACCCCAACCCCTAGTCAGCACCCTGGGATCCTCCTCCAATGTATCAAGGACTCAGCTCTAGGGAAGAGCTGTCGAAAGCATGATGCTAAAATATTCTTAGTTACAGCTCCCCAGTCCCTCTGGTACTGCCTGCTTTGCTCTGCAACAATGGTTTCCTGAAGATTCAGTCCGAGAAAACAAACTGAAGTCTGCTACAGCTCCCTCCTGGCCAGTACACTCATATTTCCATTTCCAAAGAAACCAGAGGAGAAGAGAAGATGCTGTAAAACCAGGTCCTGTATATCTAGTACGCTTTTGGATCCTACAACATGGAGATAGTTTAGGTAGCTCTAAACTTTAATCCAAACCCAGCTTTTAAGAAGCAAAGAGCTAAGCCTGCTGGAGGTGCTGCTCTGCAGTGTAAAACTGAAGCACTGATTCTAGCAATGGGATTTTCTAGCCATTTCAGCAGCCACATTATTTCACTTTAATTGCATCAGAAAAGTACCTTTTCCAGGAAAGAAGAGGATATTTGAATCATCCTTTTTTCCACTTATATGGCTACCAGAACCACACCCCCTGAGATTTGCCTAAACTAGTATCTAATCCAGCGTACAGGTTTGCTAAAGTCTATTTAGTTTACTATTTACCTGCAGCCTCGTATTAGAAGCAACAACTAAGCCATTCCTCAGAATTGAATGCCAATTTTCGATGTGTGAACCACTGAAAAAATAAAAAGAAAACATTAAAATCCACAGCATAAAATGCAAAATGAAATTAATAATCCTTTAAAACATTAAATTCACAGATGTAAACCTTAAATGGCAAGAACAAAAAAATAGCATGGTATTTTCATAACCCTGGATTAGTATGAATATATGCACTTACTGAAATGCAAAGGTACTTCCATAGAGATTTTTAGCAGCTCGGAAATTGGATTCTTTGGCTGGTGGACTGCTGAGAAGTAGGAACTGGTGGGGAGTGTGCATAAATTTTAGTTGCTGTAAAATATAGCAGTGCATAAGTGAAAAGAAGTTGATTAACACAAAAGCATTGTATTTCCATAATAGAAGTTCTTAAGATACCATGCTATTTTGCACAATACATGATTGCATCTCAGTAACTACATGAAGCAAGTTGAAACTGGTCTTATTACCATAGTTTTAACCTGAAATCAAACAGTAAAAATGTTTTTCAGTTTATGAAACATATGGAAGATTCTGAAACAGATTTCAGCCTAATATGGCTCTAGTAACATAACTAAATTGAACAATTTCATCATGGTGTTCTGATCAGAGCTGTCTTTGAACTAAGGTTCTGATCTAAAAGGTTGCAGATTACTATGCCCTTAATCAGAGGATCAGAGTCACACATACTCAGAAGTTAATCGCAGCACCATCCCTCTAAAATTCAAGACCTCTTTCTGAGATGTACTCATATGTGGATCTCCTGGTACACTGTGTTTGGTTACACTGCTTTCTGTACAATACTGTATCTAATGTTCTACGTGGTAACAAAACAAATAGTGAAGTTATTCTCACCCAATCTCAGATGACTACAAGGTAGACACTTGTATTTGAGCTACTCACCTCAAATAGGCTTTTTATGAACATTATTCCTTTGACCTGTTTTAGATATTCACAACATGATTCTCTGAGTTTTGACCTGAAACTGCCTATTTCTCTCCCTTGTCTATTAATGGAGTTCATGTGATTAGTTTGAATGTAGACACCTATGTTTGGCTAGAAGACTCCCACCTAAAATGCTAATAGGAGCGATGAGAAATGAGAAAATAATAAAGAACCCACCAACACTTACCCTATTCACTGGTAGCTTCACAATATGTGATCTATTACTAGAAATAACCCTAAAAGAAACAGTTAGATGTATTATTAGACATGGTAACCAAACAGAACTTTTCTTCTTAAAAATGTGTTACGAATGGACACCACCAAGCACTCAGCTGCAGCCCTTTGAGCCTACGAGATGGAAGCAGACCAAGTCTTGACTAGGAAATGAGTTCAAAGGCCGTACAAATAAGCTGGAGTCTTTCCAATGTTTTCATAGGGCCCAGATTATGACCAGAAACAGTCCAGAAACACCTGCAGTTCCAAATGTCAACCCTGACGTTAATTCTTATGGTGAGCTTATACCAAATTACACTGGTGAAATGATTATTCATTGTACTTGGTACTCTAATAATTATCATCTCATGTGAGTCAATTTTATACCATTGTAGAAGAGGATGTGCAAGCGGATCTTGTTTATCCATCTGCTTCTTTATTTCCAAGTAAGGTGCCTAGAAAAGAGTAACTATATTATTTCTAGTTGAAATCATAACGTTAAATTTTATGTGTTAGATTGCCCATGATTTCATCTATTAAAATGAATACATGGGATTCATTATTAGGCTTGATTCACAGTTTTACTGATATTTAATGTTGTATAGTTATAAATGTGTTTTGACAACAGTAAGAATTAATATAGCAATTATTTTCCCTGGAGTAACATAATAAGCACATAATTAGCATCAAAATGACTATTTTATAGCAAACATTGGGGGTCTCAGGGAGAACAGCAGAAGACATCTATTTATGTTTGGTTCTTGAATTAAGAAATTGGACTGGAACTTCACAAATTAATTCTTTCAAAATACCCCAAGATAACCTACTCCATTTTTTTAACTGTTTCATGGTATAAACTGGTAAGATACTGTATCACCTTATAATCCCTTTGAAAGCCTTTCTTGATTTCAATCACAGTGCAAAGCATCCCTTAAACTCTTCTTTTTAAACAAAGTCCAAGAATTATTTTAACATTAAAGAAAGCAAAATGGTGGTTATTTTTATTTTTACCAGATATTATATTAGGTAACAGAGATAATAGCTTTTTTAATTTTTACAAGGAAGGCATTACATTAAATAACAGAAGTACATGAAATTTAATTTTCAATTTATTTTGCTCCTCTCTATGCATTCTTCATTCCAGAATCCTGAAGTACTTCATAAATACATATAAAGTAAGATTTATAAACTGTTGTGACGTTACAGTTATATGCCAGTTGTAAAAGTAAGGACATGGGAGAGATTTCAATAATCAGTTATAAATAGCTGGACTGTTTGGGAAAGGGAAGTGTAACAGTAAACATAAGCAAGGCTATCTGTCCCACTGTGAATACTGCAAAATCCTATGGTAGCGATCCAAGAGACCTAACCTTCCAAGTCCCTATCCATACTTAGCTGATCAAGTGTTTTGCTATAATAGAAATAAAGCTATCACTCAGAACACTGTCACAAAATCTATTTCTTTTGCTTTGGAAACAAAAGGCCCAGTTTAGCTTTGGTATTTCCAGCAATTGGTGATTATCTTGTTACATGTCCCATTCTGCTGTTATTATCTTCTATTTAAACTTCAAAAGATCTTAGTTCTACATCATCACTTTTCTTTGACTGCCATTACAGATACTCTACAGCTGTTATTTTTAAAACATATTTTAATATTATTACAACCCTATAGGAAAGAGATTATAGTATTGACTTCCCCACCTGTCATAGGCAATATAAACATCTTCCTAGTTCTAGAAATAGCTATTAAGTTAGGTAAAGATTTTTAAACTCACCTGTGTCATCTCTCTAATTGAAGTGATACTGTCCAATGCTTTCATGACTCGGTCATAATTCTTCTTCTGATATAGCACAAAATAAACAAATAAATTAAAAGAATGTGAGTCTTTGGCTCTAAAAAAACCCAAATTCTTCTGAGTGTGTATAAAACCAAAGCTAAGTTGAAAGGATTGGTTTGCTAACCAATCCTTTCAAATTCTTCTACCACTAGCTTCCTTTCACCTCTTAAACTCTTTCATTCAGAGTGCAGAAAAATTCCCCCCCCCCAATTATTGTCATGATTGTTTTTCATGATTGAATTTCACTGGAAATTCTAACAACACACACTTCCCCGTTCCTCATCTTTGGGTCTTGTCAACTTCTGCCCATAGGCCTTCACCTCGCCCATAATGGCAAGAAGCTGGTAGGAGGCAGTGTGGGCCCTGCCAGCCCCGTTCTCTCCATTCCTTTTCTGGTGCGACTCCCTTTCATATTCCTTCACTTGCCTCAAACTCCCACCTTGCCCAGCCACCAGACCAGCTGTCTCCTTATCAGCCCCCTTTCAAGCACTTCCTAGTAAGTCTTTCTTCTCACATGCTGCAGGACACACTCACTCCTTCCTGAGGAAGAACCACTGCTAACTGGCCTTTGCTCAGAAAAACTGAAATACATCCCAATGCAGGACATCTAAAGTTCTCATTTACGCCCTTAGGTGTAATGGCTCAAGTGAGATGTAATGGTTCACACCTTCTTGAGAGCTGCGTTGAGAGACAGCATTTGCAGCCTGAGAAGCACACAGTGCGAGCGCAATTCTTTACTTCAAAATGGATGCTTGTACAAAACTTGATTATTATGTCAACATCTGATAAAATTACATTTAATGACATAATTGTTTTCAAAGTGAAAATGAGATGACAGAAATAACCACTTTAAGAATAAAGAGATGGACTGGAATTCCCCTAGTTTACATGGTCTACACCTCCCAAAGGACATCTTTCTCTTTGCATCCAATATGTACACCGAAAGAAAGACACAAAGAATATAAAATTCTGCATCTAGAATCTGTACCCTATAAGAATGTCTTGGTTTCAATGTAACTTTGAACGCAACCTTCAGTTTATACTCAAATACCTTCTCAGAGATGATTACAAAAGCTGTGAAGTTCTGAAAATAGTCACATGCTTGTGCTATATTCTGGAGCTGAATCTCTTATAGCAAAGAAGACCTCTCCTAGAAAAAGGCTTTGCTTTGAAATCTCATGCATGACTAAAACCAAGCTATGACATAGTGAAAGATAACTACTTACCCTGGGGTTAAAGGCCAGCATCTGAGGATCATTAGGATCAACTACAGAAGGGTATGGCTCAAAAATGACAACTTTTCTAGGTGACTCTAATGCAGAACGACACATGGATACTAACAGATCAACCACCTAGTGATAAAAAAAAATAATTATTCAATATACGTTCTTTCATATTGTATCTTCCAGTCTGCTTTTTTAACATATTCTAGCAATACCATATTTCACTGTTACCTATATTACCCAAACTGTTACCCACAGAACATAGTTTAGGACCGAAATTTTTCCACTGACCTCAAAAGGCTTAGAGTTCAGCCCTGATGTATTATTCCAGGTGCATAAGTAGGACCAGTATCTGGTCCTAAATGTATTATCATGTCAAATTCATTGCTTGCAGTCCTGCTTTCTCTTGTGCATATGTGCTAGTTCCTGGATTAAGTTCATGCTCTAGAGGAATGAAGTCATGCTGGATCTGTATATCTCTGTACAGTAGATGCCAGTGAAAAATGTTGCTCAAGACTAAGTAAAGGTTTGTGAAATCTGTACCACTGCCTGCTCTTCTCCTTAAGACTGTAATCATAGAAAGACTTATAAACATTGCTTCTGCTTAAGACAGAACAGTGCAGTGACTTAACGGTCGTTTGCAGGGCTAAAACTGGGAGATCTTCTTCCTTCCATCCTGTAATACGACATTACAACATGGAATATCTATGATTTCAAGATTTCACCATAAGATTATATGTGTAATGTCTACACAGGCATGTATTCACATGTATGCACATAGGCATATATACAATTGTTCCAAAATTCGCAATTCAGAGGTTCAAACTAGAATACAATGACCACAAACCAGAAAGAATGCAACTTACTGGCAGCTGTGAAACCTAAATCCAGCTTACAATGAAATTCGGATGCTACATAAAAATGTAGTTGCAAATTAGCTCATTTCCCCGTTTTTGCTGTGCCTTCTGAAAACATTCCTATGTGAAAACAGACTTCCATGAAAGAAAGGAAAAGCTGAGATGAGTTGTACTTAGTAAGTATCTCTGGTTTCCCGCACAACTCCACAGAGATCATATCTCATCTCACAGCTCAAGCTGTTCTAGAAGTTTTTACATATCTACCATTGTATCTGATTATTTGGAAAAAAAAAAAAAAGAAAAAAAGATAGTTCTTTAGAGAAGCAGAATGAAAATAATAATCATGATAAAAGTGAAAAGGAACTGTGCTGTAGTGCGTCATGCTGTTGCCATTCTCCTCTGCTCCTTTAGCATGAATGGACAATTTTCTCCACCAGTTTAAAAATATTCTCTTAGTTTCAGTTACTCAGTATCTCACATACACTGAAAAATGAAGTTCTTTAAATAATGCTCCTTTCTTCCATGGTGCTCTGATTACTTTACAGTTTATCATATCTGTGTGATGAATGTTTCAAAATAGGGCATCTGCATTAGCATTTGCAAAGGAGACCAGGAGTCTGCATACACAGCCAGGTCAGGCAACAGGCTTGCAACTGTGTAAATATATTACCATGAAATTGAGCCTGAGTTCATATGCGCTGCTTCTCAGGAACACTCAGCCTCCAGTTGCAAAACACGGCTGGGGAAGAGTTGTTCAAGTCCACAGATCTCTTAATACAATTACTTGAAGTTGTCTTGTTTTATGATTTGCATGATGGGACTTTGACTTAAAATAGGCACAGTTCTTAGAACACCTTCCCCAAAGCCCTCCTTTAAACCAACTGTTGACTCCTATATTGTCTCTCACCATGATACCTGCATATTGCTCTCTATGGGGGAAAATGTGCCCTGATTTCCCCTCAGATAATTGTTTTGAGCTGATGGAACACAGAGCAACTTAAACTGGGAGGTAAGTCTAATACAAACTTTACAATACAAACTTGTATATGCAGTCCTTTGTTAACAGGAAGTGCTGTGGATCTAGTAAATACCCTTATAGCTGGGCCTGAACTCCTCTTCCTTAACAGTAGGCACTGAAGTACGTAAGTAAGGACTAAAATATTTTCAAGGAGGACAAGATGACACTTGCTGATGACAATTCCCTCTGACGACATCAGTCTCTTCCAGAGAGATGACAAGGAGTCTGAACTATCAACAAATCAAGGCATCTAATTCTCAGGCATTTTGACTATATGACTAAAACAAGGCGAGTTCAGGCTTGAAAATTTTAGAAAGTACAACCACTTACTGTTAAGGAAGAGCTATCAGAATATTGGGAACGACACAGTAGTGGTGTATACCTTAGGAAACACCTGTGTGAAAGCACAGCAGGAAAAAACAGGACGTGATTTCTAATACTCTGAACCTATATTTAGGCTCCTTCACTATGTTCTTTACTGTGTGGGTGGTGAGGCACTGGAACAGGTTGCCCAAAGAAGTGATAAATGCTCCATCCCAGCACGATGGACAGAGCCATCCAAGGCCAGGCTGGACAGAGCCTTGGGCAACACGGTCTAGTGTGAGGCATCCCTGCCCATGGCAGGGGGTTGGAACTAAATGATCTTAAGGTCCTTTCCAACCCAAACCATTGTATGATTCTAAGAACTCTTCATCCCCAGGTGTAAGAAATCAGGAGAGGAAAGCAAAGGAAGAGATCAGCATGGCTGAGTCAAGACCTGCTGGTCAAACTAAAGGGCAGGAAGGAAATGCACAGGCAATGGAAGCAGGGAGAGGTCTCCTGGGAAAAGTGCAGGAATGGTGCCCAGTTGTGTGGGGATGGGGTCAGGAAGGCCAAGGCGCAGGTGGAGATGAACTTGGCAAGGGACCTGAAGAATAACAAGAGGGGCTTCTACAGGTTTGTCAACCAGAAGAGGTAGGTCAAGGAAAACACAGCCCCCTGATGAACAAAACTGGTAACAAAAGATGAGGAGTAAGCTGAGGTATTCAACAACATTTTTGCCTCAGTCTTCACTGGCAAACTCTCTTCCCACATCTCTCAAGTGGATCGACCTTAAGGCGGGGCGGGGTGTCAACGGCTCAATGTCCAGATGGAGACTGGTGACAAGTGATGTCCCTCAAGGGAACCAGTACTGTTTACTACCTTCATAGACGACACACACAGTGGGACCAAACGTACCCTCAGCAAGTTTACAGATGACACAAAACTGACTAGTGTGGTTGACATACCTGAGGGACCGGATGCCATCCAGAGGGACCTGGACAAGCTCAAGAAGTAGGCCCATGTGAACCTCAGGAAGGTCAACAAGGACAAGTGTAAGGTCCTACACCTGGGTTGGGGCAAACCCTGGCATCCCACAGCTGAGGTCTAAGAGTACTTCAGCTTGAGGAAAAGGTAGGGCTTCATTAGTACACCTCTCTCCATTTCCTACAAGGTTACAGAGGTATCCCAATGTTTGGTACACTAGATGTTACAAACCGTCTTCTAACAGTGTATACAACAGTCTTCAGGCATCAGACAAAGAGCTGATATTCAGATCCTGCAGTCATATTCTCAGGTGAAGAAGCTGATGCACACTGCTGCAAGTATCTTCCTTGAGGATATGCCCATAGGCAATATTCAAGCTGCTACCTGAATAGTTTATTTCCAGTGTCTAGACTCACTAGTGCTCATTAAAGTTAACTGAACTGAATGTTTGCTCTTCCAGAAAAACACAAGTTGCTTACTACATAAACGCACAGTAAGTGACGTATGACTAGGAAATCAGAGGAATGCACTTTTCCGTAACACGTATAAGCTTTTAAGATCTTAAAAGGATCTTAAACATAAGCTCTTTAAACTTTCCAATTTACTGTAATCTAAGGTTAAATGGTGATTTGGAAACAGAGTTTAAAATACTTTTTTTAAAGAAAATTATGATATGGTTATAACTACATTAGTAACAACTTAGAGTCAGGAAGCAAGCTTCTATTAAATTCCCGATCCTTGTGAAAAAAAACTACATAGCAACCTCAGTAAGGACTTTCCACTGTTATCTAATGATCAAAACAACAGATGCTCAGTGGATAGCTGCATCCCAACTCCATTAACAGGAAGTAGCTTATTAATTGCAAGAGTAGTAATGGCTCATTAGGTGAAAATAAATGGGAATTATCTCCAAATGACAATGGCTGCCTTTATTAACAACCCAGGTGACCTAATTGAATACAACAGAACAAGAGAACAGGGTTACTCTAATTACATGGAAGCAAAACAATGGAAGCACCTCATTAGTACTGTTTGAAAATGCCATGCATAAAACAGTGGACAAATAAATAATACTTACCCAACAGTACTCACATGGGGAATACAAGCCAAAATAAGTACTAGAAGAGACTGAGAAGACTGAGTATACTACAGAAAATCGGACATATAATAAGCATTAGATAATTCTACCTGAGCCCCAGTTGCAATTTCGTCAGCAGCTTCATTCATCACTCCTAATGTTTGGAAAGCAAATACACAGAGCTCCCGTTCACAAACAGTGGGCTACACAGAGAAAGAAAGTTAATTGTACTTTTGTTCTAGTTTTGGGTTCTTGGTTTTATCTTGTAATACCTACAACGAAACCCAAAGACATTTAATGTTGACTTCAAATATTAACTTCAACATTAATTTCAAATTATGAATACATGTCAAATACTGAGGAAGATACTTCAGAGAAGCATTTTAATAATCTGAAGAACAAGTGTGAAGAACTCTAAAACTTGTAAGTACTCACAGAGGCTGAACTTAAGAGAAATCCAAACAATCCAAAAATGAAATTACAGACATACTACCCAAATGTCCTTAATACCATCCTATCAGATGCTGAAAACTTCCTACATAATTAAAATTGATAGAGAACAAATCCAGAAACTAATAAGGGCACACCCCCTTCATAAATGCAGGATTATCCATCACAGCTTGTTATCCTCCTGTTGAGAACACACATAAAAATCTGATCTGGAAGGCAGATTTCTTAAAGAAGCTACTTTCAATTTTTAATTAATTTAACAATTTATTCGTAAGCTTTAAGAAAATGCATGAAGTTTTTATAGAACAAACACCATATTTGGGAAGGCCACATGTTATTTCAATAAAGAAAAGCATTTCCACTCTTCTTTCAGATATTAAAAAATAATAAAACAACCCTTGTTGTTGAACCAGGTTTTTGCAGCATTTTCAAAAAATTCAATTCACAGTGCCATCAACATGATCAAATAAACAAACTTATTTAAACTGCATATTGAGTTAGAATTGAGCATTCTGCTTTCATAAAGCACACAAATCAGAAACAAAAAGAACACAGCTTTACATGAAGAGAACAGGCACGACTTCATAGGCTTCCTAATTGGTTACAACCCTTAAAGCAACCCCATGTTTATTTACTGGAAGGTAATCAGCAGATCAACTTTTTAAAGGCTCAAGTAATGAATCACACATTGAATTGTTTTAAGCACTCAAAATGAACAAACAGTTGAAAGAAATACAAAAAAGAAACACAAATTAAAACCTTCCTTAAAATTGACCCCAATATACATAACTTTTTATTACTATGTTGGAAACAATAAAAATGTTTTTTGGATACATCTTCTTCGAATATACATTATTAAATCCTAGCTCACTGAAAATTGAAATGCTCTTTGGTAGGCACTACTGAATTATGGTAACTAAAATTCTTAGTCTAATTACCACAGTAATCACTAAAGCATTCATAGCAGTACACTTTGAAGTTCAAGCTGATGTCTCTAGGAAGCACTTTCAGAAATGAAAAAATGAATTGAGCACACAAAGAAAACATAAAATTCAGATGAATTCTGTTTCAGGCAACAGATTTGTCAGTAATAAGCATACTGCTGTATTTGTAGTCACTTGTTTCATAGCCCTTAATATTTGCATTTGCTGGGTTTCAAAGATCCAAGATTTCAATAAATATCTGAAGTCTACTGCATTGACATATTCTCACATCAGTTGTTTTACAAGAGCTATCATCTTTCAAGTCTAATAGAGTGTCACCCGTTTGATTTATTGTATCTGCCATGTTACAATGCATTAGGCAGCAGACGAAGCCTAACATGATCCAATTCGCTGTGCCATGGCACACTAGACAAAAAGTCTTCATTATTGTCACTGTTCTTAGGTTTAAACCATATTTAGAAGGTGGTTTAAATCATGTTGGAAGCATGGTGGCACTACCTTGACTATCACAATCAACAGTATACACAGACTCCCTTTTATCTCAGAGCAAGGAATTGCTCTGGAATAGCAGAGCAATCTAAGTTTAGCCATACTTGCCTTGAAGCAAAGTGTTAAGAAACTACTCATTTTTGACATTTTGTTTACAACCTCAACCAAGTAAGTTATTTTGAGACTTAAAGATGGCAAAAGGAACACTTTTTGTCATCTTTCCTCTTTTTTATTTTTTTTTTTTCCCCCTTCTCTTTTATGATACCAGAAATGTGCAAGAATCTGGAAGACGCAAGTTAGGAAAACAGTCATTGTACTTATGTTTGACATTTGAAAGGCCCTTCTTCTCTCAGGCTGACACTGGAGCTAAGATCTTAAGGTTGGAGAACTGCAGATATGAGGAAAAGCCAGACAGCAAAATTTGAGCTCTGAAGAGGAACACACATTACTGTGAGAGTCTATACAATTCTTTTGACTATACATATTTGATGAACCTTTCTGCACACTAAATATTTTGGCTCTGCAGTCTAATGGGGAAAATAACCCAAACCCTGTAGCTATATGGACACTTCAATAGCCTGCCCTCATATATCCAGCCTGAATGCCTTCTAACCCAAACTCAGCCATTTTAAGAGCTCTTCTGGATCCTGTTTCTGAAATTTGTCTGAATTTAAACAAATCAGATGCTTTAAAGCATTCTGAGACATACTGGTATAGCCATTTCATTGTCCTCCATTCCAGTCATTAGTTAAGTTCAACCACTTAAATTCCTTTCTTTCCCTCCAAAATGAGAAGATTGGCTTACAATTAAGAAGCAAACATTTGGAGTGCTTTTGTTTGTCACACAATAGTGACTTCTGTATTCACTGTCACACTTCCATATTTTGGTTTTGTCTGCAATTGTGCATGCTGGAACCAATGAAAACATAGGAAAATGAAGTTAATAAATCAATTCTAGAAGACAGAGCTTAAAGAAAATCACAAGCTTTATGGGAAAATGAGATTCAAGGCTGCTTTTACACTGCTGCTAATGTTTTGCATACTGTTTCCTTTTATGGCGTCTGCTTGTCTCTTCTCTTGTAACAGAACATGAGCCTGTGGTACAGGAATAATCTTGTTCTGACTTTGTATCATAAATATGAGAAATGTCCCTAGCCTCAGTAAACAAACAAGAACAACAACACTAACACATTTATAAAAGCTACGTTGTTCCAATGTAATTTTTGGATACTCTTATTTTGGTTCAAGTACACATACTGTTCGGCAAATTGAACTTTCTAAGAACTTTCGTGTACATACATGAAAGTATAGACATGTTCTTACTGATGTGGATCCATATCCACAAAGGTACAGAATACCCAACTTGTATTACATTACTATTTTCCATTGTTTTCAAAGGGAAAATACATAATAAAATTGGGCTTATACACTTAAGTATGTATTTTCAAACATGAACATTGTCTTCAATGAAGGCAGCATTTTACAGCATACAACCATTCCCTTGAAGGCACGCAGAGCTAACCAGCTGGGCAACTTGTTTTCTGAAGAGGGCAGCTGTAACTCCTTTTTGAACAACAGCAGCTGCTAGTGTTCTCACATATACTTTGTTTTTCACTTGAGAGGAGAAAATTAACATAAAGCCATCGAATTTCACTGAACTATTAGCTAACTGAAGATCATTGGTGCTGAAATACTATTTAGAAGGATAATTACTCCAGTGAGGAAAAGCCAGAAGAAAATTGGAGCCAGACAGTTAACCTGAGACTGCAAATGCTTGGAAGCAGAAGGCACTGCCAGAAGCAGAAAGCATTTTTTGAGTTTTTCAGGGTTTTGGACTTTTGCTTCAGCCACCCTCATTCTTTGCATGCTCAGTAGCACCAACTCAACTGCTGCTGTGATGAAAAAGGTCTCAGAGTTTCTGCATGTTACAATGCAAGTGCTACTTCCTACAGCAGTGACTGTGAAGAGCACACAGGCAAACCATCTAGGTACTATGACATATTCTGGTTGGACTGATACATACTTACAATATTTTCCAGACATTCTTTCAATTAAAAAAAGCCGAAACTTTCATAGCTGATACTGATCTATCTTGCTACTTTCTGGTGTGTGCTGCAGCTGTGCTCAGAAAAGCAATGTCCCAACTTTTCCTGTACCCTGAAAGATGTCACACATACACTAATGAGGCTGCAGAATGACTTAACATACCTAAAAACTCTTGATCTAAAAGGAGCTCAGGGAAAGCTCACAGCCTGACTTACAGCAAATGTAAAAAAAGGAAAAGGTAAAACTATTAGCAACCATCTCCCTCCTAATAAGCGACAGGCATGGAGATCTAACTTCAAATCTCTGTTCTGTTTCCTACTTTCAACCATGGTAATTGTTAGCTTTTCCATAGGAGGAGCTTCTCCCTTTCATTTCATTACACTCACCAGAAGGATGAGGAAGTAACAGAGCAGCAATAATACTGAAAATGTAAGAAAAAATTAAAAAGAGAGGCGAGGTGAGGGAAGGGAAAAGAAAAGGACAGGGAAGAGAAAGGGAAAAAAGAAAAATGGAAAAGAGAGAGGGAAAAAAGGAAAAGAGAAAGGGAAAGGGAAGGGAAGGGAAGGGAAGGGAAGGGAAGGGAAGGGAAGGGAAGGGAAGGGAAGGGAAGGGAAGGCATGTACATACACTCTATGTAAAATTCTCATTCTCTGTAAGAGGACTAGAGCAAAGCATGTTTATGAATTTAAGATTTTTGTGTTTCCTAGACTGCAACAGAAAGGTCAATTCAATTCAAAATTGATAAAATAAAAAGTTTTAGGTAATTTGTTTTAGGTAATTTGTAACTTAGAACATACTCCCACAGAATTACAAGGTAAAGATCTGAGTCCAAGCTGTAAGATTTCTGTATTTACTTAAATTATTACTGAGATCATGCAGAATTACCCTCAACTGTAACATAAGGTTCATCAAGCTTCAGAGTTTAATCAATTTTGAATTATTATGATCAATATTATTTTGAAAGGCAAGTCTAATGTACATCTGCCCACTCTGCCATGGTTTATACTTCTGATTGAAGCATCCAGGCAATAGCTCATATTAGATTAAAAAAAACATGATTTATTGAAATTTCAATTCAACTTTATATTTTAATAACCTTGATTGAAAGGTTTTTGCTTCATATTAAAGCATTTATTTAAAAATAAACTTCTTCGAATTAAGTATTTACCCACTTACACTGATTTAAGAATTGCTTTAAAACTAAGTAATTACCAAGGAGTACACGTATGTCCTGACTTTTCAAACAAAGTCAAACTACTATAGGAACTTACAGACCTCTTAGTCTAACCTCAGTTCCTGGAAAAATGATGACGATTGTACTGCATACTACTGAAAGGCATTTAAAGAACAATGCAATCATCAGGCTGAGTCAACATGGGTTCACAAAGGTAAAGTCCTGATTAACTGATTTGATATCTTTCTATGATAAAGTCACCCACCTAGTGGATGAAGGCTGTGGATGTAGTTTTTCTGGATTTTAGTAAGTTTCTGATACTGTCCCTCACAGTGTCCTTCCGGACAAGGTGTCCAGCTGTGGGGTGAGCGGGTTCACAGTGCACTGAGTGAAGAACTGGCTGAAGGGCTGAGCGCAGTGTTGTAGTGAATGGGTCTACATCTGGCTGGGCACTGGTCACCAGTGCTGTTCCTTAGGGCTCAATTCTAGCACCAGTTCCGTTCAATATATCTATTGATCTGGATACAGAAGTCAAATGCACTAATAGCAAGTTTGCTGATGATACCAAACTGGGAGGTGCTGCTGACACTCTTGAGGGACAAAAGACCTTGCAGAGGGATCTAGACAGGTTGTAGTGTTGGGCAATCATTAATGGGATGAAATGTAACAAGTCCAAATCCTGGATTCTGCGCAGAGAACAGAGTAATGCCAGGCACAAGATTAAAGTGGGACAGGACAGGCTGGAGAGCACCCCTGCAGGTAGAGATCTGGATGTGCTTGTTGGCAGCAGGCTCGATGTGAGCCAGCAGAGTGCCCTGGCAGCCAAGAGGGCAAAACCATCCTGGGGTACATCAGACACAGCATCACCAGCTAGTCAACAGAGGTGATTCTGCCACTGTGTTCAGCGTTGGTGCAGCCTCACCTGGAGCACTGTGTGCAGTGCTGAGCCCCACCATTTAAGAAGGGTATGAAGGTCCCTGAATGTGTCCAGAGGCAACAGAGCTGGTAAGAGGGCTGAAAGGAATGTCCTGTGAGGAGCTGCTGAGGGCTCTGGGCTTGTCTAGTTTGGAGAGGAGGCTGAGGGGTGACCTCCTTGATCTCCTACAGTTTCCTGAGGAGGGGAAATGGAGACAGAGGTGCTGAGCTCTGCTCCCTGGTATTCAGTGACAGGATGCATGGGAATGGTTCAAAGCTGCACCAAGGGAGGTTCAGACTGGACAACAGGAAGCATTTCTTTACCGAGAGTGTGGTCAAACTCCAGAATAGGCTTCCTAGAGAGGTAGTTGATGCCCCACGCCTGTCAGTGTTTAAGAGGCATTTGGACAATGTCCTTGATAGCATGCTTTAACCTTTGGTTAGCCCTGAAGTGGTCAGGCAGTTGGACTAAATGATTGCTGTAGGTTCCTTCCAACTGAAAGAATCTATTCTGTTTATTCTCTACTATAAGCTCACTTAAGTCAAGCTACTATAATCTCTATATAGATATAAACACTGTGAGAGAACAGGAGTAATTTCTCTGATACCTTATCTCACTATAAAGCTATCACGTAATCTCACAATATTCAAGTGATACAGGCATCATGCTGCTAAAGACAAGGGAGATACCACAGTGGTAAGCAGATTTTACTCTTGGTAAAAAATAGGAGTGATTGAAATCTGTTCTACTAAAGTACTGGTTATAACAGGAGAGCTTTTTTTCATGAAAAGAGATAAAACCAGCCTATATTGAGGAGTAATAATAAGGACCACAGCATCATTCCACAAGAATCTTGGTTCCACAAGCATTGTGGCTAAACTCCAGTCCGGCTAAACATATTTGTACACCTACACTTTTCTCCATAGTTCAATGACACTTATTCTATTCCAGAAACCTCCCAACCCCACGTGCTGTACTATTTCTGGAACAACAATGCTGCTGTGTTCCAGTGTGTTCCAGTGGTGGCTATAATCATATATTCAAAGGACAGAGAAATCTAAGACCTCTTCAAATCACCAGGAACTCATCAAGGCCAAGATTTCACCCCTAATGAATAAATCATAACTGAGCACTTTGGGATGAAAAACATTGTAAAAATGAAAGCTTACTCATGTAAGAACACACGTATCAGAATTACCAGATTATACTTATTTTTACAGCTAAATAAAAACAACAGGTATTTCAAATATTGTGTTATAGTATTTTACCATTCATATTTTATGGACAAAACTTTAAACAGCAGAGATGTCTGTACTAGAGTACAAATTTCAAAGAAACTAGCTTTAATATTTAGTTTTTCTGAGTTTATTGCTATTTCCTGCTTTGTTCTAAAGAGGCCTCAGTCTCAGATTTCAACACAAGATGGCACTCTAAAGAGACTTGTTGACTGAAGAAAAATAACTGCTACTGAGAGGGCTGGGGTTTTTTTATTACCTTACTGAATATATCCTGAGATTATTTTTTTCTTTGTCGTGTATAACTGTCTCACGGGTCTTTGAAATCCATGCTGTTTTACCAATGGCTTTAAATGAGGAATTTGGGAAGGCATCCAGTAAAGTAAACATTAAACCACACAAATTATACTATGTAAAAGCTGAATATGATCACAGAATTAAAGAAGGACTGAGGTTCGAAGGGATCTCTGGAGGTCATCCAGTCCAACACCTCTGCTCAAGCAGGCTCTCCTGGAAGTCACTCCAGGAGTGTAGACTCCACAACCCCTCTGGGCAACCTGCTCCCCTGCTCAGTCACCCTCAGGAAAGGTGAAAAAGGTAAAAATGTGTTTCCTGAATGAGGTTCTGATGAAACTTCCTGTGTTTCAGTTTGTGCCCACTGCCTCTTGTCCAATCACTGGGCACCACTGAAAAGTGCCTGGCTCCATCATCTTTGCACCTTCCCTTCAGGTATTTATAGACATGACTAAGATCACACCTGAGCCTTCTCTTTTCCAGGCTGAACATTCCCAACTCTCTCACCCTTTCCTACCAGTGCTGGGTAGAGGGGAAGGATCACCTCCCTCTACCTGCTGGCAATTCTATAGCTTAATGTAGCCCAAGATACCATTAACCTTCCTTACTGCAAGAGCACATTTCTGGCTTATGTTCAACTTGGTGTCTACCAGGACCCCCAGGTCCTTTTCTGCCAAGCTGCTTTCCAGCTGGGTATCCCCCAGCATATATTGGTGCCTGGTTTTGTTTCTCCCTAGGTACAGCACTTTGCACTTCTCCTTGTCGAACTGTATGAGTCTCTTGTCAGCCCATTTCTCCAGCCTGTCAAGCTCCCTCTGAATGGCACTCCATTGCTCTAGAGTATCACCCACTTCTTCCAGCTTTGTATAATCTGCAAACTCGTTGAGGGTACACTCTGTATCACCATCCAGATGATTAATAAAGAAATTAAATAGGACTGGATCCAGTATTGACCTCTGGGGTACACCACTAGTTACTGACCTCCAACTAGACTTTGTGCCATGGATCATCATGCTCTGGGCTTGGACATTCAGTGAGAATTCTGAGTCTACCTCACTATCTCATCATTCAGCCCATGCATCAACAGCTTTTCTATGAGAGACAGTGTCAAAGGCCTTCCTGAAGTCCAGGTAGACAATATCCACTGCTTTCCTCTCATCTATTAGACCAGCCATTTCATCATACAAGTCGATCAAGTTGGTCAAGCATCCCATGCTTCTCCAAAGCTTCCCCAAGTTCCCAAGGTTCCCCCAATGACTTGGTGAAGTCATGCTGACTACTCCTGATTATTTTTTCATCCTTAATGTGCCTGGAAATGGTTTCCAGATTTAGCTGCTCCATCACCTTCCCAGGAATTGAGGTAAGGGTGACTAGCCTGTAGTTCTCTGGCTCCTCCCCTTCTTGCTCTTCTTGAAAAGAGGAGTGACATTTATTTTCATCCAGTCTTTGAATATGATAATACATAATAATACATTTTTATTATACTTTTAATCAGATCCTTAAATACAATAACCACTTTTGCTAATGGCTCATGATCTCATTATATTTAAATGTTTGTCATACAAGTGCATGCTGAATTCCTAAACCGAGATACCTCTCTTTTGTTGCTGTATCTCTTATAGCAACAAAACTTGCATTATTAAAATGCAACTTAGTCCTTCCCTAAAATATTATCAGCTCTAGAGTAACAAGAGAAAATTCACATGACATTTACAAAAAGTTAATAGCCTTTTAATATATAACCAAATAATGCTTAAGTTTCTTGAATATATTATATCTGCTTTGGAAAATACATGATTTAGCTTGATGAATCCAATCATATGGTTGAAAAGTAACTCTGGAAGTCAGTTAGAGCTTTTATTCTCTCATATAGGACTACCTTTATCTAACCTTTATCTAAAGATTTAGAGAAAGCTAGAATTTGCTTCTCTGAAGCTTTATCAAGCACTGGAACAGGTTGCCCAGAGACACTGTGGAGTCTTCATCTTTGGGGATTTTCAAAAGCCAGTGAAAGACAGTGGATGAAACAAGCTCCAGTTTCAGGGTTTTTTCACTAGAGACACATGTCCCATAACAGAACATCTCAGTACTTCAGAAAGGGCTTTGTGGAAGTCATTAAAATTTCCTAAGTTTACTTCTAATATTTAGTCTAATATGGTAGTTAGACAGAAATCTGGATAATCTATTTAGCTATTTTAACAACATTCACATGAAAGATTCACCAACTGAAAATGTCAGAAAAAAAGGATTTTAAAATATGTTACTGAAACAATCAAAATGTAGCAATTAATTAAAATAATAGTCCATTTCTCATTTATCTAAACAACTTCCCTGTTGAGAAGTTTGAAGACAGTAACATGAGGCAAATGATTCAAATGAGCAGACTCTTGCTGTTTTCAGTAGGTTTACCAGGTTTGCCTTCTCCATCTCTCCTCAGCACAAAACCTGTGTCTGACCCTGTACTTCCCACTGGTTTTTGAAACTGAGCAAAGAGCTACTTCAGAAGAGACTGATGACAGCACCCCTGAGAGCTGTGCAGCACAGGTCGCCTTGCAGCAGGATGCACTGTGATTCATTACATGAGATAAGGAACCTATTTGGATCTAAAGGCTGCAGTTCCAATCCTCTCTAATGATTCCAAAGCTGTTTCTTAATCCTTCTATGAAGACTGAAATACATAGGATTCAGATCGCTGTTAGGAATAACCTCATGAATAGTATGGTCTACATTATGCATGAGATTAAATAATACTTTTTCTTCTTAAGATACATTTATTCACTGAATTTTCCTTGTGCTTTGCAGAAAGATTACAAATCATACATGCAGTGATTTTTGGGAATTTGATGGTTTTGGTAGTATTCTATGTACCTATGTGTCTCTAAACACCCCATTTAGCTTTTATAACTTTGGGTGCACTGTAAATAATCATTAAGTCTTACTATGGTCTTGAAATAAATACTGAAAAAAAATGCTATGATGAGAAAGTACATTCATCCTCATCTCATTTGGAGTACACACAGGAACTATAATTCTGGTCTTCTGTACTGAGTCCCAAAGGAAACTTTTGGAGCTCAAAAGAAAATTGGTTGTTCCTTTTGGATCCACACTTTGTAAAGAAATTTACAAGAGAAATCTAAGAATTTTGTCTTTATTCGTCTTTAGCAAGTCACTAAGGCATCCTCTTTATTTATCCTTAATAAGTGACCAAGATAGACTAACAAATCCAAAGATTCCGGCATACAACAGGATTCCTGAACCAGCAGGGAACATTTGAACATTTACATGATTAGATTAGTATCATGGGCTCTGGAGCAAGGCAGGTGTTCACTGTAAGAGCATAAAGCCAAACATATGCAACTGTTTTATGCAGCTGTTCTGCAATAGACATCTTCCCTACATTGGTATGTCTGCCATGTGGATCTAGTGTCTAAATTAACCTATACAAAAAGACACATCTTGTAATTGAGTTGCTCTTATGTTATGGGAAAGAAGATGTCAATATTTCAAGAAAGCAAAGTAATTTGAAATAGATATTAAAACCAGACTACCCCACGGAAAAAGTTATCTAGGAAGAAGAAACACAATTCTGAGAAGAAAGCTTTTACTGAGAGAGACTGATTTAAAGATACTTTATAACCAAGATAAGAAAACAGCCTGTAGAGCAAATCTGCAGAAAAGGAAAAACTTCATCTCTCAGTTTTACTTGGTGTCGTCAGCTGTCCTGTGGATGAGACATCTGAATTATGCAAATGATTAGAAAAAAACCTACAACAACGTAAGAGAGTTTACAGTATTACAACAAAGTAGTTATTGCGTGATGGCAATTGTTGAATTTTTTAAACTGCATTTCAAGACAATTGTTTTAACTGTATTATAGTTCTGAAAGGTGTCAGGCTGACATACTAGAGGATTACAGAACCAAATTCCTTAGTGGCTTCTTTGCAATTGTGTAAGACTCCATTAAATACCAGAAAATCAAGCCTAAATACATTTAAAATAACTTGTCAAGAAATAACTTTGTTATGCTTTTATAATTTCATATGCCTTTTTTGTTGTTGAAAAAAAGGTGCAAAAGGTAGAAGGGAAACTCATCATTAAAGATACACCCAGACATGATCCTGCGTGCATCTGTGTGGAAGAACTATTCTTTAAAGGAGGAGTCTGTTGAACCATCCACAGCTATTATTTACTCTGTGGCACCTCTTATGATACAACCACCATGTAGAGCCCATCCAAATAATGACTTTAAGATGTAGACATCTGTAGAAAGCAGGATCTAGACACAGAATCTAAAAATACAAGCAGACCTTGGTGAGGTTGTGATCATCATGAAAACTGGCACAGCTAACTGTCATATCCAAAGTATTAGCACTCTAAAGCCTTTATGAAGGCCAGGGTTAATACATATTGGATCCCTTAAGCACCAAAGACCTTGCCTTAAATGAAACTCCCCTGCATTCTGCTTACTAAAGTACTCTATTTTTGAGATCCGCCACTGCAGCAGTATTAAACAAAGTATTTTTTCAGTTGGCTCATTCTTTATTCTCTTTATATACTTTAATTATATATGTATGTATGTATGTTTGTGTGCAGCTGAAGCATGTAAATAAACCCTACAATCGCCTACTTCAGGCTGCTTCTGCCAGAGCTCTCAGTAGAGTGAAGCATAAATCTCCTTAAGACACTTTGGCAAGCTTATGCTCGATTCAAACTGAGATCCTTTCTCACCTTCTACAGAACTGAAAACACATTAATGGCTCTATATGGCTTATTGAGTCGTTCAAGCATGCACAGAGCATGCTACATTTCTTCCCACTATCTCTTTCTCCCTGGGTTATATAATAAAACCCTTTCACTTTTGCAAAGCTTGGTGGGTCATGCTGCTTGCAAGGGCGCTGGGGAATGTATGTTTAGTAGCAAGCATGTTTGTACTTTCCTTTTTTTTTGAAGCACCAACAAATTCTCAAACAGATAAATAAAATGACCCCTCTTTAAGCCGAAGACAGAAAAGATTAATTCTGAGGGATTTTAATGTCTAAGGTGGAAAAGCAAGAAGAACTAACATTTTTTTAAATTTAGCGCAGGTGACTTTCCATTCTATTTTCTTTCAGTAGTTCATCATGTGAACAGGAATAAATTCTACTGTTTGCTTTGTCCTATGGATGATAGATAAAACCCAATAATTTAAATGATTCTATTATCCAAATGTTAGTCACTATCCAAACATTACTCACTTTGTCTTATCCTATCACAGGTAATATGCACAGCAGTGCATTCAAAGACGAACAAGGGACTGATGCCTTTTCTCTAGGCTTCTAATCAGAGTTTGGTTGCTGATAAATCTGGCAAAAAACTACATTTTTAAAAGGTAGATATGCGCTTAAAGAGGTGAAAAACTACCTGATAGGATTTTCAAAAGTACAGAGCTTTAATCATGACTTAAAATGGTGCTAACTGAATACGTAGATGCTTTTGCAAATCCTATTAGCAGCCTATTTGAATAATCTGCGTGCAGTCAGAATGCCTGACCGTGGTTCCACTGACTGTCATAGGGGATGATACTGAAGTGACTTCTGCTACCGTGTAAGCAATAACCCTTCTGAATTTAGTTCCATCAAACTATCACAGATGATGTCTGCTTCAGTTTATGTGTAGTTGCTGTCCTGGGTTCAGCCAACAGTTGCTCACCACACGGTGGAGAAATTGGCAGGTGTGAGACTATTCACACACTGATATTAGAGTTTTCCACGGCTTTAATATTTAAAATTACTCGGGATTCCATAGGATTCTGGACAGGTGAAATAAGAATGATTCTAAACTGCAAGATGAGTCCTAATGGTAAGAATTTTATTCTCCTAATACACTCTTTCACAAAGTTGCACTGATCCAGTAGCTCCAGGCAGACTGTGTCTCTCATGACCAATCCTACTCTTTTTCACTGTATGCATTCACCAAATGCATGAGAGGGCACAACGTTCAGCAAGCAAAATTCCTGATTCACAGTTATACAGGAATGAAAGGAAGGAAGAGCTGTCTAACTGGCCAGAGTTTGGGCGTACTAAACCACAATGGTGCCCCTGGACTAGGTCACTGCTAGATCAGACACTTCATAGAGCATCTCCTTCTACTGCCTTTTTTACCACATTATGGAGGATGGCTCGTTCCTGTGGCCCATGAGCAAAAGAAGGCCAGGAGAACTTCACAGCCTTGTGGCATTAACACCAATGCATCTGAATACTCTGGTCATGGCTTGGTAAATGCTCAAGGAGTAAGGTGACACTAAGCTTTTAAAAGAATGGCAGAGGACTAGCAAAGCACTTTAATGCCCTTCCTCTATCTTATTCGGTTATGACTAGCACACTAACGTCCAGTGAAATATACCCCCCCTTTATGTTTCTATGATATTAAACAAACCTGATTTCTGTCTTCCTTGACTGCAATACTTTTCTTTTTTTTTTAACTATAGCTAGATCTGGCTAATTTGCTTTACATTTTTGCATCTTAAAAGGATATTAGGATGAAAAGCATTTGAAATAATTCAATAGTTTTGTATGGTCCACTGCTATGTAAGGCATTATGAAATGTATTGTTTATCCCAACAAGCACACCACTTACCCTCAGCATAGGGCCATTCTGGAACACATGGGGTTCATCACAAACGACACAGTATTCATTCAATACTGGTATCCGCTGCTCAGCAAATTCAATAGTCTGAGAACAATGAAAATGAGAATAACAACATCTGCTTAAAAATAATTAACGGTCAGCTCGTGCTCCACAGTGTTTCATAAATGGGTAAGATACGATATCCTACCTGCACAAGAAAGCCACGGTCTCGTACTGGAATGCATTTTGCACCGCAATTCTGCTGCAAGGGAAAAGTCAAGGCAACTTCAGTGTTGGTAGACTAATTATAAGGACATCATAAAACTTTTTTTTTTTGGTGTGCAAAATGTTCATTAAAATATTTGCATCTAAAAAGATCACTCATTTGCATAAACCAGCCATTACAAATTATCAATCCTTTTACTGCTGCAGAGCGTGGGATAGTCTTTTAGCATCTCAGCATCCCAAAACCTTTAATCTCAAATGGAAACACTGATGTCTTCACTCCATTCTAACAAACTAGCACTTAATAACTTCGATTAAATTTTAACTGTGTATCGTCTACCCAAATATGGGCTATCTGCTTAGGCTTGAAAGACTAATGTAACTCTCAGAACAGCTAGAAAGCTTTTTCTTCTGTATTTACTAAGATCTCACTTCTGTAAGCACCATGCTAACAAATCTCTGAGCTCAGATCCCATTCAAATTCTTTCTGCCTTTTTCTTTCAACACATAGCAACATAAATTAGAAGGAACTTCTGTTACAGGAGTCAGTAAAGTACAAAATACCCTCTTGGCTGAAATTTATCTCAATTAAACCTAGTTTTGAATAAGAGTCAGATCAGCTCCATTTACAGCTTTGTTTGTTTCTGTTTATAGGATGGTTTGGTTTGGTTTTTTATTTCTCTAACTGTCTAATTGGGCAACTTTTTCCTTTTTTCTCCTGGGCAAACCATCCTAATGGTACTCATATATGAGATTCAAATATTTTAGCTGAGAAGTTAGGGTCCTTATTCATCACTTCCACATTCCACTGACTTCAGATGGCAGTCAGGCATCCAGGCTACCCATACATCTAATGTCTGCATGAAAAATGTGAAATGGACTCCTGACGCCCTTCCACCAACATCAGCCAAACTGCACCTGACCATGTATGTGATAATTTTCCCTCAAAGTAAATGCATTCTCGCAATAAATTACTGGTAGCTTTTATAGACTGTCAAGCACGGCTTGCATTTCTTCCATATCAGCTGGTATCAGTTTAATGAAACCACTTAGTCAACTCTTCATTATCTTTGCAAAACCAATGGGATTTTTCCTATTAACTTCAGGAGAGAAAAGCCTTGCTATGTTAAGACATCCTCTGCTGACTCAGAAAAAAATGCATCTTTACTGTGACAAGTAAAGATGCTCACCTTAAATTAATTTTACTGTGCACATTACATGAACCAACCACACAGCATGTATATAAATGGTTTTATGATAGTACATCACTGTTTTTAGACCCGATGAGTATAGCTCACAGCTTATTAAACTAATTAACCATGAGACACGCAATGTAATTTTGTTATTCAGAAGGCACTATTTTGAATATATGTATGATATTTTAAGCAAGAATCAGCATTTTTTTTTTTCTCACTGAGAACATCAAGGTACCAACCAGGCTAAGGGAAGTAGTCTATCTCTGAAGTGCCTCTCCCCAGGTATAACAGAAAACAGACTGGTGTCTTGAAAGAGTACAAACAGACCCACTCTTTCTTCTAAAGTATAAAAGTCATCTTTTAAGAAGCAGAAGAATTAACTTTGAGAGCTCACTCTTCTTTTTCTTAAATTTAAGATTATGTGCTACCCTTTGTTTTTCAAAGTGATCATGTCTCTGGGGAAAGAAAGGGAGCTGGTGTGGGCCTAATCCTTCCCCAACCTCTGTCTGTCACCAAAGCATTTGAAGATTTAACCTTTCACAATGCACAAATGTGCAAGAGGTGAGCTGAATCATAACTGCATTCCCCATGAAGGAAACAAGGAAATGAGAGAAGACCTGTACAACCAAGCCAGAAGTCTACTCCCTTCTTCCTGCCTCAAGAGAAGAGGTAGGCGACAAAGTGGATGACTGAACTTTTCCCTTGGCCAGCAGCTGTATATTGAGCTGCATGTGATACACAAAATCTCTGTCTTGACCTAAGCAAATTATGATTTTATAACTTAAATATATGTGCATGCACAGTTGTTTAAA
Organism: Strigops habroptila; assembly: GCF_004027225.2. Classification (NCBI taxonomy): domain Eukaryota; kingdom Metazoa; phylum Chordata; class Aves; order Psittaciformes; family Psittacidae; genus Strigops; species Strigops habroptila. Next base: position 85,088,637 of record NC_044302.2, read on the forward strand.
TCCTCCTTAAGAAGCTGACTACATTGCCCTTGTCTTTCAATATATTCAATATATCCAATATATTCACTAACATAAGCATAAATGCCTTTGCAGAGTAAGAATAAGAGCACATTTGGAAAATAATACGAGGGAAATGAGAAGAATAAAAGAATTATTACGCACAGCAGCTTGTGAAGGTGATGATGAAGATGGTGTTAAGATACCAATAAGCCCTGAGGTAAGAGAGAGCCTCCTGCTCTCTGCTATGGTGGACTCCTTGAAAGGCTCCATTTTGGATGATCTAGGGGCATTGGAGTAGGTCTTGCCGAGTAACTTGTGATTCTTCAATCCATCCAATTCTTCCATTCTAAGATTACTGGAGTAGGACCTGCTTAAAAGTTTGTGGGGCTTCAAGGTGCTGTTGTGCTCACATCGAGGGTCCCCGGAACACGACCTACTTAACAGCTTATGGGGCTTTAAAGCGATGCACTCCTCCTGCTTGACAGCTGCAGAGCAAGAGCGGTTCAAGAGTTTGTGCGATTTAACGGCCATTGTCTGTTCAGCCCTCGGGTCGCTCGACAACGAGCGGCCAAAGGTTCTGTGAGATTTTGTGGTACATACATCCTCCGCCTTCACTGTGCTAGAGCAAGTCCTTCTAAGTAGCTTGTGAGTTTTGGAGATGCCATCCTGTTCTGACTTCAGTTTTGACTTGTTTTTACCACAGCCAGGTGGAGGATAACTTGGCGACCTTGAAAATAAAGAAGAGGAGAATGTTGGAAAATAATCAAAATCCTGTGCAAATTAAGCAAGACCACACATAAACAAAAATTTTTAAGTGCTACCTGTCTTTATGTATTTCACTAGTGATAAATGCAGCCCAACGTTAAAAAATGAACAACTGTATGTAGGACTAATTTTCCAGTACCAAATAGACATCTTACTCCTGTTTACTCACAATCTCATCAATTAGAGATGACTAACTACTTAAGTAGAAGTTAGAGCTATATCCTTACAGCTGTTTGTAAAGGCCACCATGCCTCTAAACTAACCATTTATTCGGGAAATCATCTTTGAAACGAAACCCACATACTTCCTATGAGATTATAACAAATTTTCCTTATGAAAATCTACCTTTTCTATATAATCACGATGGCATGATCCCATTAAAAGTTAGTCTTCTGGATACAGCATAACAAATTCTATGTCCAGATCCAATGGAAGACATAATGAGCAATGAAACTTGCATGAAGTAAATCAGGTTTAACTCAGCTGAAGTGAACATTATTTTTAAAACCCTCATAATAATCTGGGTCCTTTGTGAAAGACAATTTGACTCCCTTCTTTCCTGTTTTAGACAAATTCTAACACTAGAAATGAGGACGTGAGGGACCTAAATTATGAATGCAGAAAGAACAAAAGGTTTTGATGAAACAACATTCATATGAACTGTCACATTTCTATAAAGTTCACATTCTCCTGTCCTTGCAAAGCAAGAACATGTAACAGGTATGCTGAATCATTTTTCTATACTTCATAAGCAACCCCAATCTTTGGAGTATTGTCTGGGCTTGGATCAAATAGAGAAGTGAAATCTCAAAGGAAGAGGCTGGCAGATTTCCCCACCCTGTTAGCAAGTGGCAACAGTGTAAGATGCACCTGGTGTTTGCTGACTCATTGTTGCAGTTGGCTCACTTACCTCCTGCAGACAGGAGATATGGATGGAGCTTTAGGGAGAGGAGTGGTCCCTGCATTTGGGGTAAGCCATCTTTGGACAGGCACTACAGCAGTAGCCAGCTCAAGAGGACAGAGATTGGACTGGCTTTTTTATGCCTTTTATGACTAAAACCAAACCCCAAGCTACAGCCTGCACTAGGCAATGGTGTTTGGCATAGTAAGGAATGGGTAAGCTTTCTAGTCAAAACACCATCTTCCTTTTCTACCTTTGAAAATAGAAATAATCTTTTGTAATCTTTGGCAGTCTTCCCTTCTTCAACGTTAGTGATAGCTGTACTCCCTTTCCTTTTTATACATGGAATGTAGAACGGCAAAATTCATTAACAAGAAGGAATGTTCAAAGAAGCATTCAATTCAAATGCACAGGAGTGATGTGTGAACCCTCCATAAGCAGGAAAACATGCTAGACTAAATAGTCACATTCCTGAAAAAGGTAAAATCAGAGTCTGATTTTACATACACTAAAAAGTGTGAGTAACTGGTAGAAGTCATAATGAACTCGAACTATTCACAAACTGCTTCTTATGTTTTTAATGCCTTTGTTCTTTGAAATTCTGTGCCGGCACTTCAGAAGTGGCGACCATTAATGCACTCAAACAGTGGAGAGGGTTTTTCATTAATGACCATTCTAGTTTTAAAAAATTAAAAATACACAGAGCTGTATATTACTTGTATATATTACTTATGCTTACATTCTTGCTATTCAAGAAACAGTCAAATGCTACTGAGCTAACAAAAAAACAAGTTAAATAAAATAAAATTAATTACTTTGAATTTTAGATGAAACATGGCTGTTTCAGAGAGCAGGACACTGAAATTCCCTGCCTTCAAATAGTCTTAGAAGCTGCAGTACCTATTTCACTTTTGATATCATGCAAGGCAAGGACTGGAAACCCACGAGGTAAGATATAAATAGAGCACTTTTCTGTGGAGAAAAGTCAACATTTCACCTTGTGAAGTCTGCTGTGGATTTAGAACAGGATATGATAGTAAAAGCTAATTTTCCTTGCTATTACCTGCGCAATGTAGAAAAGATGTGCAGAGGGGATTTCACCTTTTTGTCAGACAACTTCTTATTGTGCGTACAATTAGATTTCTCTTTGCTGTTCTTCCACTGTTGTGTAACAAATGTCTGCATGATTCTGCAAATCAAGGAAAAACAAAAGGTTTTCTTAACCTAGCCAAGACATAACTCACTTTAATACTAGGGTCTCTCTCCTCACCATGTAGGCAACATGACGCAATGTCTTCACTCTATAGACATGTATGTGGACTGATGGCTCGATGCCTCAGCTCCTCAGAAATGCTTTTTTTTCCTCATGTAAAATCAATTTACATGGAACTCTTACTGAGCATACAGTCTATGTAAACAACACTGCAAGACGTATGCTGGTATGTCTCTTATGGAAATATACAAACTGATTCAAGGGCTCCCATGCAACTACATGCTTCTGTCTCTCCAGGGACTAGAAAAGGTAGGCTAGAACATCCACGCTGCTCAAGTAGGAGCATACTCTCCTAAGGCACAAAATGAAGGTAGGGATGTTGAATGTTACATTACCCAAAGAGGGTTTACAGAGAAGACAGAGCCAGACATTTCTCAGAGATGGACAGGAAAAGGCAGAGGTGACAAGTTGCAACTAGGAAAGCTAAAAACCATAAAGGCTCTAAAAAGAAGACATCCACAAGAGGAGTGGTTAAGTACAATAGGCTGTCCACAAAGGTTGAAGATTTCACAGCTAAACTGCCTGCGACTCTAAGTCAACTAATCTAACTTTGAAGTGAGTGTTACTGGGAGCAGGAGGTTGCAGTAGGTGACCTCCAGCAATTCCTTCCAAGCCAAATTACTTTGTGACTAACCTAGCAGTGGGAGTCTTTGAGTGATACAGTCAAGGTGGCAGTTTATTGGTAATTCGGTGAATTTTCAAAGATGAATAGAATATCCTGTTGTCACAGCCATGAGGGGCCATGGGATTGACGGGTATTCTGACTTCTGCTCACCTGTGAATTATGCAGCTATGTCCTTGAAAATGTCTTATAGGAACCTTTAGTAATTACCTGGTGCACAAATCAGAGCCAGCGTAAGTACTGAAACATTTAAAGTGGCAGCTGATGTCTGGGGAATGTTTCATTTTTTTTCTTTAAAGTCACGTTCCATAGAGATTTAAATAACATTGCTTCATTTGTAAGATACTGAATTTCTTTGAACATCAAACAGCAAAAGATTTGGGTTTTTTTCTAAAGGGACTCTTAATGTTGTAATGGTCGGATATTAAAGCCTATATTCTTGTCATTTTATTACACATACACAAGCACATGTGAAAAGATGACTCAGCAAAATTGTATTAAATTGAATTGTACCATGAAACGAATACATGAAACTGCTATTTTTTCCAACTGTTCTTCCCTCTTCTCCTCAAATTGCAGATGGCCTAATTACAGTGGTACATGCTAGAGGCCACCATGAAAGCATAGCCGCCCTTAGGGTAAGCATGATGCTCTAAAAGATTCTTCTCCAAAGGCTTCACCAGCTAAGCAGAAACATGAAATTGAACACCCAGCTACACTCTTTTGAACTTCTGCAGCTTACTTTCTAAAAGGCAGCAAAGTGACAGAAAACCCTGGCAGGCAGCACAAATCAGGTTCTCCTGAACAACTGTCAAAACTGAAATTAAAAAGGCAAGTCCTGTTACTTTTTTACATAAAGAAAACAAGTTCAAACCACTTTGATTCCACCAACTTGACAACCTGTGAATTTTATGCTACTTGACATGATCCGGGAACTTAAAAGAGTGTAGTATTTGCCTAAAAACAGGGGTTTACAGTTTTCTAGACTTACTTTTTCAGCTGATGTCCGAGCCCAAATCTTTCCTTAGTAGAGATCTGAAATACATCCACAGTTGGCACTACAGAAAAACGAGATACTGTTGATATATAAACTTACAGCAATAATCAAGAACTCATGACCATGTAAGTCATACATAAGAGCCCTGTTTCTATCTGGACTTTTACTATAGACAATGCCACTGAAGTAATGGTGAAAGTGGACATGTCATCGAAGTCTATTAGGAAATGAATGGTCGATTCCGGAATATCAGATAACATAATTTGTAATTTTACAAATAAGTATTCTAGAAATTGAATTCTCCCAGATCTACCTCTTCCCACTAATTTTATTTACAAAAATGTATCTTTGTTTTTTATTTTATTCAAGTACGAGAGAGCAGCATCAGATTAGATGTATCTGGACTGGTAATTCATCTTCCCTAATCTCTTAAACTTTATTCCAAGGAAGTAGTCTTTACACACTACAGTTTCTGTGACTATGAAGAAACCCAGACTGAAACAAACTGAATTAACTAGTATCTGGACTTTCTTTCTGATGGCCTTTTAATACATGATCTCTAACTGTTGTCTAAGTGCCGGGTATACGAATTCCAGTGGCCAAGGATTACCCTGAATTTTCCTCAGGACCCATCCTAACATTGGTATATCCATACTCATCTGTCAGAAAATTGAAAGCGTATGGGGTGAAAGCTGGAAATTAGCTCCTGGTATTACTAAAATCCTTTACAACATTCACTAGATAAAAGTGGCAGACAGAATCCAGCACTGCTGAGAGTGCCTCAGGTCCTCAAGGCAGGACAACAGCCAACACATGTACAAGCAAGAACAGACTTCATACTTTGTATTACATAAGATGGTAATGACTACAGTAAAATAAAAAAGAAATGAAAACAAAAAACCTGGAGTTGGTTCAAATTTTATTAGAAAAAATAAATCAGTACTTTAAAATCTATATTATTCTGATTTTACTCAGAATGTCAAAGTTTATCCTTTAATTTTGCTTTAATAAATTAAATTTAAAATTAAAATACAATATATCTAACCTGGCTATCCAATTTCATGTAGCTCAAAGCCCTGCAGACAGCCTTTCTCTGACATTATTATTCAAATATGATCTCTTCCTTTAAAAACAAACATGACTTTTTCAAAAGGGATGAATGATTTGATTAGGGGTAGCAATGTCTTTAGATCGTTAAATTTAGGACACATAGTGGTGAGGGGATATTTTCAATGAGAAGCATCATATATAGAAGAGCAATCTTAAAATCTGACATCTAGACTACTAAGCTCTCCAGCCAGAAGAGACATTCCAGTACCTCCAATAGCTGATTCATCCTCATCCAAGACAGCTTTCTAAGGCATGTGGGAGGAAATGTCCACAAGTACAATAATGAGAGAAGCTATTAACTAGAAGAATGACTGACTAAAATCGAGATCTCATACAGCTACAAGGTGGTATTAATACTCCCCCCCCACCATTGTGCTTTGGAGTATACTGCATTTCTGTTTCTTTTACCCATCAACAGAAAGTACTATAGGAGAAAAAAGGTAGCATAAAGTTATCGTCCAGTAGTCTCAATAAAAAACATATATAAGGGGGGAGAGGAATTCACAGAGAATTAAACACAAAAGATGGTGGATCTCACTGTGCTTTTCTGGTAAATAAAGAGACATGGCTGCAACAGCAGTGGAGTTCATAAAACCAGTATCCCTGAAGCACTTGCCTCTGGCCCTGATCTTGCCTTTCTTGGTATTCAGGCACTTCCACGATCAGTCAGCTGCAGGACTGGGAACTAAGCTCCCTGTTTTAACCTTGCCAGCGGTGCAGAAGATATTTTGATGTTACTTCTCATTTCACTAGATCATTTCTTACTGCATGCTGCTCTTCACGCTTCACCCTCTCTTATTTGCTGCATTTTTAATTTTTAAATTACATTTTGATAGAAATAGTCTGAATACTAACTCTGCTGCTTGCTATAGCAAATACATATTTTAAGATCTGCATATTTACAAAGAAAGATTTAAGCAATACGAGACAAAAAGACCAAAGCCAAGCAAAAAAAAAAAAAAAAAAAAAGTAAAAGAGATTGATATATTGAAATGCTTATTTGAATGAACAGAATATAGCTTATAGTTAGTATCGGCAGGCAACACATCCTAAAATAGCTCATTGGGACAGATTTTTCTACACATATTCTGACTGGAAATATCTACTCATTTTCCGGAGGCAGAATTCTTCCAGATACAAGCCTGAACTGACAGCTTGTACTGGAAGCCTCCAAAGCCAGGCAAATTATGATCTAAATTGCAACTTACTTCTGACTTCCCACTGTAAAAATATATCTGAAGTTGAATTCTGCATATAAATGTTTCCAGATCTTCAGCTGTTTCTTCAGGAGTTTGACCAGTTTTACTCTCATGAGGATGGTTTACTCACTTAACTCAATCAAATCTAAAGATCCCAGATTTCACACAGTCATATAGAAATCACAAGCTGAAAGGATAATTATTATATTCAAAGGTGTATGAAAAAATGCATATGAGTGTGCTGCACAGGTCTGTGAATGTCTACCTTACCACTGACTTCTCATCTGTGCAGATGATGCCTGACTTTCCAAATCAGGAAATCACATATTAGAAACTGTAGATGTTTATTCCTTAATCCTGGTTCCCAGGGGAAGCAGCTGAATTTCAAAGGGTATCAGGAAAACAAGTTCCAAAAATCAATCTATGAAAGCTTAAATTAGATGTCCATGTCATTATTGAGGGCCTAAGCCATGCAAACATATGTAAATATAATTTCAGTACTAGTGTGACTGATCTTAGTAGATCAGCAGCAGATCTAAGCGCATGCAGGGTCAAAGATTTTGCAGTGAATGAGTATCTATCACCTTTTACATGGCTTGGACCAAGACACCATATAAGGCATACGAAGAATACATAGGTGACTAACCTGGGCCATTTAAGTACTGTGTAAGCGAACAGTGCAATCGCACTATTATAGGCTCTGTGCGAATTACATCCCAAGCCACAGCAATCTCTTCCTACGTCAAGATAAAAAGAAAACAACAGACACCATTAGCCATCATAAGGAACTGATGCATTTTGTCGGTATACCTTAGGGTTGTTATAAACACCGTCCTTTTACCCAGTCATAGTAAATCTACTTTAACTTTAAACTGAAGACTCAGGACAAACTATGGCCTGCTGATGCCCCTAAGAGTAGTGTTAGACTGCTTCCAGTTCTGGAATATGCTCATTTAAACTGAGCACAGGTTTATACACAACACTACATCTACGGTGCAGGCAGACACATTCCCACCTGCCAAGAGATACTGCTTCAGAGCTGAGAGGCAAAGGAGCAAATAAAGATGGAAAGTATAAACTCATCCCAAAACATAGGGCAAAGGGAACTTCTGGTCCTTTAGACTGATTAAAATAAGGTATGATCACATTTTTTTTAGATTTTTAGAAAAGCCCAAGAACAACTATGTTACGTGCTGTGCTGACTTGATAATATGACATATCTGTGCAGAAGCTAGTGATGTCCCTAAAAGCACTGATTTTTATTCTCTGTTTGGAAGGCTGGAAGCTACTGCACAGATGAGGTAAGTTCAGAGTTAATGACAGCATAACTGTTACAGAAGCCATGCTGCCAGCCTACAGCACCACTGTCCTGTGTCTCCTCTGCCTTTCAAGCTTCTCCCTAGTCAGCTGCAGATGTTAAGAAGTGCACTGGATTGCTCCAGTCTTCTTCCCTCCAGGACTCTAGGAAGTGCTTTCTCCTAAGTAATATCTAGGACAGCAAAAAAATAAATGTAATTCAATTCTATCAGTTAAAACACCATTCACAAAGCATGTTTGAAAGAAAATGCGCATGCAATAAACACAAGGCTACAAAGCATTTTAATAACGGGGTCATAAAAGGAAAAGGAAACCTCTCCACTGAGTAGTAATCAATCACGTGACAGCCACTTGCGAAGATCAAGACTCTGAAAAAAGAAAATCTAGGTGGCTGTCTAGAGAGTCTGAAGTGTAGGAGAATTAAATGGGTATTAATGTTCATTACGTAATACTGTGATTAGATTACTTACATCAAGAAAGCTAACATCAATATGCAGATCAATATCTACATCATCAATGGCTCCATATTCCCTGAAAGGAAAGAATTACATGACATTACAACTCTTTAAGATACTACTCAGCCCAGGAGTACTTATAACAGGGAAGATTTTATGCAGGATCATCTCGTCTGTAAAATCACAATGGTTATAAAATACACATTTACATAGATTGGATCAATATTCACAGTGGGTGACTGACTGCTGCACTGACTTTTTCAGTCGATTTTGCTTAAACAGGCTAAATCTTTTTTTCTACTAATTCCACCACACTCTATCTCCATTGCTTTTATTTATTTTTGTGTCACATATTGAACAAATAAATCAAGAAAACAATGATGGTCACATGCTGCTCCTATAAATGACAGAAGAAAACCCTAGTTAATTTTCAAAAGTATTTCAGGTTAACAGCCAGTAACCTAAGGAGAAGCTTGTGATAAATCATTGAAGACAAATGCAACACAGCCTAGAGGGTGGTATATTATACCTGTGAGACTGCTTCATGAATTCAAGCATTTGTTTGTCAAAACAGAAAGATTGCCCTGTAATGTGCTCTAGGCAATAGTTATCTTATTTTATCTGTTACGTGTAGTATTGCTGGGATCACTGAGGTTCAGATTTAATTTATGCTCATAGGTGTTTCTTTGCCATCTGAAATCTTACATTTAAAGTGTGACTTCTCTGCTTTTTATTTTCTGACTCATTCTATTGCCCTCCTCGAACTTGAAGGGGAAGTACTTGAAATACCTGAAGACTTCTAAACAAGGATAGAAAATACTCATTCATAAACCTAAATAAAAAACTTGCTTTCATTCCCATATAAATTACCTAAGTGGGCAACGTTGGAAAAGTACAATCACTCTCAATTTTTCACAGATTAGCTTCAAGTCACTAGTTTTTTTTTCTTTACACTGCATTAATATGCGTGTTCTCACAGTGACTTCCATGCTTTTCTATTAAACTAGACAAAGTGCATAGCAGCAGTTGTGCATAAATAAGTTGACAAGGTAATTCTGAAATACAAAAATATTGTGACTATAACTATCTCTTACCAAAGTGGCCTCTCAGCCCCTGGTAGGACCTAGCTTGCACTGGAAATGCCTCGACCTCTTGTGAAGTTTGGTGGATGGAACCCTTTCTGCTAAACCTTGGCATCCCAATGGTTCGTTCTCTCTGGTAAGGGCAAACACAAAGTCTCTCTCTAGATCAGACATGCCCACACATGGCACTCCCGGGGCAGGTAAATGGTTAGTCAGGGCTGTGTAGTCTGGAGGCTTCCCAGCCACCCTGAGAGCTGCTCCAGAGCTTACCCAAAGCCGCAGAGGCACTCACTGACCTCCTACAGCTCACTAAAAACCTGGCTTTGAAACAGAGAAATTCTCCACCTATTGAACAGCTTAGCCACTATCCTAAACAACAGTGGCCTCAGATTTTTTTGTTAATTTTCCAGAAGATCCAAAGAACAGATCGTTATGAAGTCTTAAGTAATATTTAGGAATGCAGGCTGATGTTGCGACTGACATTCAAAAGGCTGTGAACAAGCAGTAGTTTACTACAGTAAGCTCAACGAGATCACACTGCTTCCGATGCAAACAGTTGATAAAATAAATTAGATGCATTAAGTTTTTGAAAGGTTACATATAATGTTTAAGTTTTAGGAGCCTGAGGGAGCGTATCATCAAGGTATTCTCAATTTCATAGTTATCAGTTTGGCAACTAAACATTTATCTCATTCATTTCCTAAGCCCATTACAACTATTTGGATTTTAATTCCCCAGGTCCTCGAAATGTAACGAGATTTCCACTTAATTTCAAAAGGCATAGCACACCTTAGTTGTATACATGCTCTCTCTTCTTAGACAAAAATAACAGAGCTTATAGTTTAGAGGTTAATGGGAAATGCTACTTGCAATATATGTATGCCTAAATTTATTATATTCTCTCTATTTTATTACTTGGTTTGTACAACAACTTTGAGATTTTCTTTGTAATGCATCTGACAGGTCTGTTACATCTTGCCTATGTGTTATTTGAATGGAATCATTAAGATTACAGAGATGGACAAGGAAGTTATAAAAGACCAGAAGTGTAATAGAAGTATTGTAGAGCCATATGCCATCTCATATATGTCCAACAGAATTTTTGCATAATTAACCTGTGCAATCCACCTGTGACTGAGTTCCACCACTTCCTTGTGTAGGCTACTTTAGATCACCACAGTTAGAAAGTTTTCCTAAAAACTAATGAAACTCTTGTTTGTCGCTAGCACAGCTAGTTTCTTATTGTCTCTCTCAAGATGATGAGAACACTTGATCACTCCTCCTATCTACAAACAGCTTCTTTGAAAGAAGTACTGTTATTAGGTCTTCTCTTTTTTCCAGACTAGATAAATCCAATTCCTTCAATCTTTCCCTAGGGAAAACATTTACTAAACCTCTTATCACTCCTCTTGTTCACCTCCAGGACAAAAGACAGAATATGACAGAACAGGAGTTTAACAAGAGTTTAGAGTAATACTGAATAGTAATTTTCAACAAAATACAACAGCCTGATCAAATACCAACTGACCTACAGAAGACAATGATGCTTTATAACAGGCTGCCAGGGCTTGTTCTGAGCACAGCCAGTTAACTCAGTACTCAACCACCCCAACACCCCCCCAAAAAAGCATCATTGCTTGCCAGCAATGCTCCTTCCTTTTGCCATACAATATGCAGAAATCACCAGAAGAGACTTGTGCTCTGGTAGTCAGGGAAGGTCCACAAAGAACTCAGTCTCCTAAACCTGAAAGGTTCCACAATACAGAAAGATAGGTAACATACCTGAGAGATACTGCATTAGGTCCATAGATCTCTCTCACTGCTGTCAAATCAGCCTCCAGCTGTGGGTGCTTGTGAAGTTCTCCATCATAGCTAACCTGCCAGGGAGAAAAATATCCCGGGAGTTCTTATTTATTTCATTACTGGCACCTGATGTAGGCTCCTGAAAGTTTCCTCTGCAAAATATGCTACATTAAGATTCCCTAACACAATGCTTAGAAAGGACACTGTGTTGACAAGCTGAAGCATGTACATGGCCTAACCCTGCTAATTAATGAGATTTGCAAAGCAGGCATCTCTTCATCAAAATTTTTTGAGAGTCCCACTCCTCTTTGTGGGAAGAGAAGCTGCAAAGGACTCATCCTCTGTCCTGTCTTGTTCTGGGGCCAGTTCTGGGACACTTCTGCATTTTTAAAACTCTTAAGTAGGAGAAGAACCAGATCTCCCCAGTCATGCCAGTTCAACCACTACAGGACAAAGGTTTGATCCCAGTTGTACTTGCTGTCACAGTATCATATATATTAGACACAGAATGGCTTGGGCTCAACAAGAGAAGCACGAATCTATTCTATATACCAAGTGTCACAGCATCTAAATTACATTTTCAGTCTACCCATTGGCTGTATTCTATCCATCAGTGCAATGGTATCAAATGCAAAAAGAAAACTAAAGAACACTTTCTCATTTTTAGTATTTTACCAGAGAAGGTATAAAGAAACATGTATTTAGAAATCATCCCCATATTTTTCAAATTCTACATGAAAAATTGAAAACATTATGTTAGTGCTTACATTATAGAATCATAGAATCATAGAATAGTTTGGGTTGGAAGGGGCCATCAAAGGTCATCTAGCCCAACCCCCCTGCCATGAGCAGGAACATCTTCATCTAGATCAGATTGCCCAGAAGCACATACAGTTTAGGCTTAAGCATCTCCAGGGATGGTGCATCCACCACCTCTCTGGGTGACCTGTGCCAGGATTTTACCACCCTCATTGTAAACTCTTTTAGTTTAACAAGCAGAACTTGTAAACTGGTTTGGTTGGACTGTAGGATGTCAAAGTAATTAATATCCTCCTATCTTCTACAAGGACCAAAATACCTCTTTAGACTTATAACAAGCTGTTCACAGTCTATTACTACTTCCCTGTTAAGCAATATGCTCCCGATTGTGTGAACTTAATTCTACTTCTTGACAACAATTAGAATGACAGTAATTCCACAAATGTTGATGAACTCCCTGGATTTGGACAGATTCAGAAAAGAGAGTAGGATTTGGCTCGTACCTTCAAAAAATGCAGAGTGCAAAGCACAAGAGTGTAATTTATATCTTTACACATGTATATCCTCATACAGGAATTCCTGCAGAGAATGTTTGCTACTGCAGGAACCATATCTAACTGCAGTACTGTTTCTACATCTGTAGTACTGTTTGTACATCCAAATCTGTAGACCAGTGCAGTGACACTTGCAGCTCTGCTATCTAGAGATGTACTAATTAAATAAATTTAAATAGAATGAAAATAGTAATCAGCTGATCACTTTCTACATGTGAAAATTAGCAAAGAATTATTTGATTAGACTTTGAACTCTTCAAATATAAGCCACAGAATTCATCAGTGTAGCACTGGCATATGTTTATGAGCGATATCAATGATATTCATGACCAGAAGGGTATAAGCCAAGTATCCCTTCCTTGTTTGGGCAGGCATGTCAGAACAATTTTTCAAGTAGGAGAGCATAAGAAGAAAACCTTTATTATATTTTTCCCCACTTTACGTAGGAGCAAACTAATCCTTTTTACATGCAAAGATGAATTCTTTAAAGATGCATAAATAATGGCTGTCCTGCTTGCAAAGAAAGCACCGCAATCGTTTCACAAATTGTTGCTGTGGTGCACTCACTACCCTTGTTGGACCTACTCCACATATTTTTAATCAGTCTTATGTATCAATAATAGTAAAATCCAAAAGGAACACTATGCAGAACACTGAACTGCTCAACAGAATGCTTTCTCCAATCTATTTTCTGGTGGTAAAATGTTATGAACTCAAAAAGGCAACAAAGCAGTGTCTTGGCAAATTGTAAGATCACACTATGGTATTTTCCACCCCTGAATTGGTGCCACAAACATGCTTATGTATGCAAAGGAGACTGCCAGAATTTCGTGTATCTGCATTTGCAAGTATTCCTGTAACTGAAGCACAACAGAGCAGGAGAGAGAGCGCCAAAGGAAGCCATATTACCGTTTCAATCTCCTGTCTTCATTTGCAAATGTAGAAGACATAGATTCAAAGCAAGAATTAACAGTCTCAGAGAAAGTGCATATAAAAGCTAAAAAATCTGATAACTGTCTGTGTCTGAAAGGTCTGTGATTAGAAAGTCTCAGTTTTTAATCTGGGACCTGATTCAGGTTATTTTGTCCCACCTAATGACAAAAGGTTGTGTTTTTAAAAGAGATTAAGTGATTTACAAACCTAAATCCCATTGTAAATCAATAGGTCTTAGGCTATTGAACCACTTAGCTACTTTGAAGTATTTATCCATCAAATCCTTAGGGAGGATTACAAGCAGGTGTTTAGGAAATGGATACAAACATTTAATTTATGACCAAAAGGTCGTATCTTGCTTTCACTGCCCATCAAATGCCATTTCCCACCTTCCACGGTTCTTGTTTCATCATCAGCTGCTCTCTTGTCTTTCCAGCTGTAACCACTTAGAAATTATAAGATTTATCCCTGATCTCCACATTTCCCAACTGTATTGCACATAGTTACACTGGCACCTTTTTCCTCTAGTTGCTTAAGGCAGTATTTTTGTTCCCTATCTCCATGGGCACAGCAGACACTTGTCTCAAATGAAGTAGCTTGCCTAGCTTGTTCCCCACATATACAGTCACCTATTTTGTCATTCCAATACACCTGGTGCTCACTTAATAACACTTACAATCACTTTATCTGAAAAAGGACTGTTATCTTTATCTCTCAAAGGACTACACTCATTACCAGATTTCCTATTTATTTTCTGAGTCCTCAATATTTTCTTTAATTCTACAGGTCTTCTTTACAATTCTGTCTTTTTGACCATGAAATTTTAAGTTCAAAATTTCCCCTTTCCTCTCTTGTTAAATATACTTCCGATGCTGTCTTTTTGTTTGTTCTCCTTGTTTTGCTTTTTTAATATTCTATACTCAAGACATTCGCAGACATCTGATATTTTATTTTTACTGCTGACCTAATTGGGGAGTTTTTGCCAGATATAATTCCTTCAGTTAAATGTACTACCTTAAGAAAATGGCAGTGCAATATAATGTAGTTTATACCTCAAATATAAGGCAACCAAATTCTAGCCAGTACTGCCTATTACACAGCTCTTTTACACCCTGCAAAATTAAGTACTCCTCTCTGTGTTCATATCTCATAGTCAGAGTTAATATTTATTCATTCATTTGGGCTCTGGAAGGCATACTTTACCAAATGTATTAGCACTGGTTTAAGAAATAAGCACTGTTTGCTGCCTTTTCCTTCACCTTGAGGTTACTGCCCTTTCTGCCAGAGTTGAAAAATGGAGCCAGTACACACAACTCATCACTACAGGGCAAAATCAGAAGATTTTTTTTCCTCTCAGGTAAGATTAAAGTAAGACATTGCTGTCTGCACTGAAGCATGTGCACACAGTCCTCCCCTGTGCTCTGTGGGGCTGCAGGAGTCAGCAGCTAAAGAGAAGCAATTCCTGCAGTCATTTCTAAAATGACCGTGAGTCAATACCCCATATCAGTTATTTCTGACACTGAAAATACAGTCTTTCAGTTCCAGTTTCACTTTTAACAGCCTTTTAGGGGTGTGCAAGTTTGGGTTTTTTTGTTAGAATAAAGCATCTCAACACATATTTTGTGTTCAAACCCCACCACGCTGTTGGCTCTGCAAGAGGCTGGGCTCGGTGATGTCCTGCTCATCAGCATCCCACGCTTTCTGCACCGACCAAACCGGCTGGCACTGCTGGCGTGCTCCTGCTGCCTTGGCTCTGCACCCAGGGCACGGATGGCTTCAGCTGCGAGGCTGAGGCACTGACAACTTCCACAAACAGCAACCGTAATTCATTAAAATGTTCATTGAAATAAACAGTTCTAATAACACAAGTGAAGAATGAATCCCTTGGGGCAATAGTTAGACTAAAAATATAAGAAAAATCTGAATAAAGAGACTAGCAGCGTGAAGCGCTCTACTGACACTGCAAAAGGAAAAGAGATTAAGAGATCTTATTTCCCAATACATAAGAGAATGTAATAATAACTAATTCTGCTGAGAGAATAAGAAGGGAAGACACAGAGCAGTACATTCATCTGAAAATATGCAGTATTTTTCAAGGTGAATTTAACTGTGCATCTCAGAAAAAGAATGGACTATTGCCTAGATCAAAATTGTTTTGTAATAACCATTTTCATCACTAAATTGCAGTGGTTTTGACTTTACAAAATGGCATTCCTCCAGAAGGAAAAAGACTTGGATCCGGCCTGACTTCCCATCCGTATCAATAACAGGATAAGCTTTGAAGAGTGAGTATCCATTTCCTGGAAGTAAGCAACTGGCTTCTATTTTCAAATGTTCTGAAGATTACCCGTGTTTTCTATCCTTAGAGCTTTGCAAATGTAAACAAATTTTAAATTTTATATAATTATACAGTATAAAATATTCAATATTTCTGCTATAAGATACTGTGAATACATACACATGGTATTCTAGTTGATGTTGAATAAACGTAAGAAATTTATTGTTATCATAAATTTACAACAGAATGAACAACAGAAGCTTTCAAAAACTGATCTATTGAAACTTGTACAAAAATTTCCACCATTACCTGTCCACCGTAATAAAATTCCTCAGAATCATTATCTCCTTCAGAGTCTTCTTCAACTGTGCTGTTGTGCCGTGACTCCTTAATGGAAAATGACAGTTAGCAATGATACAAGAGATATGCTTATCTTGCATTTATAGTTCTAATTATAACTAAAGGAATTATATTTTTACCAATAAGCTCATAGTACCATTTATTAAGAGATCTTCTAGTACCATTTTTCCAGGTAAGTACTGAAGGTCTGTTTTAAGAACAGTGAAGTATCAGGCAAAATAAGCACCTACTAACTGGGTACCTGAAAATACCCTGAAAATAAGTTGGACATATATTAATTTTGTCTGGCTACGGACACAATGTGGTATTGTAAGAAACTGGGGAATTCAGCAGACTATGCGGGCATACTTCACTCTGTTCTTTGCTAAGCAAAGCATAATTTACCCACCAAGACAGGTTCTGGACTTAATTTGGTGTTTCAGTGACCTAATAAAATTTTAATTTACTTTATTCTGGTAAATCAATTTGAACAGTTTAAGCAAATCAAGTCCAAGCATGGGATCTCTTAAAATCCTTTCTGTGAAAAACTGACAGATTGCTGCTTAATTATTATTTTTAACAGAAGTTCCAGCCTGTTGCCAGAGAAGTTCATACTTTATTTTCTGACTACTTCTGATCTCAGACCTTGAAAATGAAGGATTAGAAAGTAATATGCTTACCCACGTAAAACCTGCTCTAAGTAGGCTGCTCTGTGAGTAATTGCACTCAAGTCAATAGAACTGATCCTTGTACAGTCTGCACCTCAGCATGAGCTGAAGTGTTATATACTGCTTCCCACCAATGGAACCTTTACGTATAATCATATAATTGCTTGAAGATGTTAGTTCTTATTTCACACAGTCCATGTATTATTTCTAGGCCCTACGCTGATAAGGATCCCCTAAAGAACACCTGTTAAAGTCATAATTCTTCACTTCAACCTGACCATGATATACTCACTGTTTATTTTGTACTTACGTCCTGCACAGAACTGCCATAATGGAATGGAAATCAGGTGCATGAACCAAAGAATTAAAGTTACCCCTAAATCCCATACAGTCATAAATGTCAAACATCCCCTATCAGCAATTGCTATGGCTAGACCTTCTAATCCTACCTTTGCTTCTAAATTCAAGCTCTATTCACTGTACATATTTATAGAACAAAAATTCTATTTCAGCCAATTTCACATCAATTTTCTGTGACAAGGCATAAAAAAAAAATTCCACTTCTACCTCATTGAAAAGAAACTAAGTGACTTCAGTCTTCTTTGTTTATAATAACCTTAGCTCAAGGCGAAGTCTGTGTTAAAACAGAACTCAACTGAACAAAAATTCGACACAAATCCAAGAGAAATGCAACTCTCACATTAGAACAGTGAAAAACCCATCCCATCCAAACCAAACCTCTAACCATGTAGCCAACAGAAATGGTCAGTGTTAAAGACTTCTTTAAAGTCTTTTTTTTCCCCAGTAATTTCATATTTAAGTGCCTTGTTCAACATTCAACTAAAAACAAAATAAAAGCTCAAACTCTGTCACATGGAAGCTAAATGTATCTCAGGCTTTTAATCAAATAGGTAAATTCTTCCTGTATTTGAATTTTTCTAGTTTACCAAGCACTGAATGCAATGACAAGGCAGGAGAAGCAAAGTACTTTCAGTGCAGCATTTTACAATGAATCAAGTCTCATCTACTAAAAAACCCAACCATACACTTCAGTGTATCTGGGCTTGCTTATCTCCCCTTTCCAGGATCAATCACAGATGCATAAAAGCATTCATCAAGAAACTCAGCAACCAACCTTACCAAAGGAAGTCTTTATTCTTGATACAATGGTCAATTCCTGTTTGGGATAGGAGCCTATGTGGTACTTTCTTTGAGCCTGTAACACTGTCAAGCCCTGCAGAGTTCACAGAAGTGCCACTTTGTACTTGAGCTAATGTCTCTGTGAGACTGGTGAGTGACGCATATCAGACGTACAACAAAAATATAACCGTGACTGGAAGGCCTGAATACTCCAGACGCTACTTATGGTGAATAGAGTCAAGCAGAGGTCTAGAGCTTTGAGTGGGGCTGCTGTAGGCCAGTTGAAGAAGCAGTGAGCTAATAAATGGGATGTGGTGCTATGTGTAAGAGTAGGTTAAAAGGTAATGGCATCGTGATCTACTTCTCCAGAAAAGCTGTATTTTTGCAGCAGATGGGGTCTATGCCAATGTTGAACAAAAAATGAAATAAATGTGAAAACCGTATTTCCTAGGATGGAAGCATCCCTATCCCAACTGAGTGATTCACTGGTTAATCTAGGTATGAAACTCAGGGAACTATTCTGATCTTCTAACATGTGTAAATATGCAGAGCTTGCACAGGCACACATTTGATATGATATAGTAAACATTCACACTTTATTATTTTCTGTGGTTTCTTAAAAAAAACCTTCTGTTAAAATGTGATATGAGAAATACATACCTCTCCATTCTCCCTCTGTAATTTTGATTTTATGGATAAGCAATAGTTGACATCACTTGTTTTTCTTAATTCTTTTAAAAAAAGGGAAAATAGGGAAATTTGTGAAAAATGTGAAATAGAAGCCCCTATATCTCAGAATACTCATATTTTTTACTGTGAAATGAAACTCAGCTGGTCCGCGTAGGAGATTTGTTTTTCACAGTCTGTGATTTACAATTTAGTGTCATTCATTAATTTTGTCTACTTTATTAAAGAATGAAAAATCACCCTCCCCCAGCAAAATTAAATGATATCATCTTCTACACAAGACATAGGATTTTATTCTATTTTAAATTACAGGCTTTATTTCTTTTTAAGTTACAGAAATATTTGAGATTAAAGTTTATCTTAAACTTCTGACTATAACGGCCAGTTTTTGTTTGGGTGCCACTGCACCGACTTTAGTAAAATTATTCTTGATTTACATCAGTATAAATGAGATCAGAGACTGAAGATCATACTGGTTTTCCAGTGGAATTCAAAGTAATTTTGTGTTACGCAAAAAAGCCCTAAAGCATTGTAATAATAATAAAAAGACTGCAAAGTCAAGTGTTCCTATCTGAAGAACTGCCAGAATTAAGACTGCTCTCTGCAGTTTCTCCTCAGCCTGAAATCATCAGAGAATTTGTCTGCTAAAATCTAAAAAGTCTCTACGGAGTATGCACAAATCTTGATTATATATTGTACAAATCTGCTATATGTCTCAGAAGCACACCCCTTCATGTATCAAACACTTTTTAAAAGTATGGAGATAATTTCAAATGAGAGGTTCCCAAAATCACTGGAAAAAATAATTTTTTTTTTATAGTCTAATTTAGTGAAACAGCTGGACCATTTTGCTTGAAATTTCCTGAAATAATTCATGAGAGACAATGACAGTTATAGACTGTTTCATCTCCAGCCGTGAAGATTTAGTGAAGTTTTAAGCAAGCGAGCATGAAAACTTGTAATTGGGAAGTATTAAGCACCTCTAACTATATCCAAGGAGAATTGCTTTAGCATAGACTGCAAGACATTAAAAGAATAAAACACATCCTGCCTACACAATCGTGGTGATCCCCAAAAGAAATGTTTTAATTTCTTCTATTCTGAAATATAGGACAGTTTACTGCAGCAAGAATTTGAGAAAATCACAAACTGTATAACTGCACACATTAACATATCTCCCTTTAAGTGCAGGCAACATCTTATCTTTCCTTACAAAGTATGAACTAGATAAAACACTGGGGACATAAGATTACCTGTAGCAATTTGGTGGAAAATTACTGGAATTGGCTCTGTTGTAACTAATACATCTTCATCGTTATCAGAACTGGAAACATAAGTGTTATCTGTGAAAGAAAAACACCGTGCATGGTGAAGTCCAGTTGTGTTCTGCCAACCTCTTCCCATGTTGCCTGTCCCACCCTTGTACCATAAGTAACCACTCCCCAGATGGCTGGGGAAGCCAAGCACTATCATCTTCCTCATTTTCCTATTGAGGTTGCTAATGAAAAAAAAAACCAAAACCAAAGGGATAAAGGATGAAAGATTCAGACTCAAAATTTACACAGTCAAACCCCTGGAATTTGATGTTTTACGCTTTTTGCTATGTCTGACACTAGAACACAAGCTAGATGTGCTGTGCAGAGTGAAGGCTGCATTCAGAGCTGGGTGTTAACAGCCCATTATGCAAAATACCTGTGCCTCATTTTGCCTAGTCACATAAAGGTTGTTTGAAGTATTTTCTAATCAGTGGATAACCTTTCTTGTGCCTGACTAAGGGAGAAAAAATAATTCCTTCCACTTCACAAAAATATTAAGTATGGATATGAATATGGAAAGTCTATCCCAAATTTTCTTACAAAATGTAGGATTAGGCTGAGGGTTCTGTGTGTTGGGGTTTCTTTGGTTTGGTTTCTTGTTTTGCTTTCTAACCAAACATTTAGTAACAATAAACAAGAAGCAGAAAGCTTTTTATGTATTATCTGCAGAAGCTAATTTTGCATGAACTGCTGACCTGCCTATGAAAGTAATAATATTTTGTTTTCTACTGATCTGGGCTGAATTGAAACTTGTACTCTAGAGCAGAAAGACTTACAATTAAGATAATCACAGATAAAGAGGCAATAAGAGAAATAAAACAAGGGCTTGATCTGTCATCATTCCAAACACTCTGTCCTGTATCAGCTAAGTGTGTGAACTCGCATGTAATTTTAAGCATACTGCTGCAATCTCAAAGCCTTAGACCACAGTGATTCACTTAGATTACAGTGAAATGTTGAAACATCAATTGAGCAATAAATTCAGACGCATTACCCTTTGTATTACAGAGGTTCTCAGCATCCTGCATGAAGACAAAGCCCTGGCACTGCCATGCTGCCTTCGTAGACCAGCAGTAGCACTGCCACACATGGACAGGCGCCTGGGGCTTTTCCCGCCGGAGTCACACACATCCACTGAGTCTGACACCATCCCAACACCTTCGCCTACTTCCACCCCTGCACTGTGCCACGAGGTAACGTGAGTGATGTGCACTCAGCTCAACGTACATACATAGCATGCAGGCAATTGCTGCAGGAGGCTGACACCACTTTCCCCTGAGCACTGCTCTCCAGTGGGCACAGCAACCTGCTCCATCAGCTCAGTCTGTGTCTGCTCAGCTACGCGCTTGGCATGGGGATGTGTTTTAAAGCCACAGCATCATGCAAACAAAATGGGGACCCTTCAGCTCTCTGCCAGCAGTCACTCCTTCTCCCACTTCTGCCTGTCAGCAGGACAGGCTGTGAACTATGCCTCCAGGATAGCTGCATCTCACCCTCCTCACAAACCCCTGCCTTGCCTCTGTTGGCATGCTCCACCTTGCTGCCAGTGTCAGCCTCACTGTGCTGGATGGCTCTGAGCATATGCAACACAACTCCCTTCCTTTCCTAGGTTTGGAGTGTAACTTACTGCTATAGACTCTAATAAGCAGGAATAACAGAGGGCACCATCTGACTCTAAACATACTTAACGCCATATATACGGATTGGCGAAAGAAAATCCATATGCTAAAACTTACAGCTGCATGAAAAAGTAGGAAAAAACAATACGTGCTGTACAGAATAGACAATTACGAAGATATACATATATGGAAAAAAGGGCTGCTC
Source organism: Strigops habroptila (assembly GCF_004027225.2). Taxonomy (NCBI): domain Eukaryota; kingdom Metazoa; phylum Chordata; class Aves; order Psittaciformes; family Psittacidae; genus Strigops; species Strigops habroptila. The sequence continues at coordinate 85,110,659 of NC_044302.2, forward strand.
AATTACAAGTTTTATAGATTTTAATTATATTTTTATGTTCATTGTCATTCTCTCTTGGCAGCTGGATAATATGTTTTTCACTGCCAAGTTTTTGCTTTCCTTTTCTATTTGGCAGTGATTAGGGTTTTTTTTTCTTTCCTTCCATCAGCCTAATGAAACTTGCAATTAAGATACTGGTTTTTGTTTGCTTTCTTCAACATCCAGTTTCTAACACACTACACCCAAGAACACCTCTCCTCTTAAGCAGAGGACCTAGTGTCTGGACCTAGTGTCTGGATGAAGCAAACAACTTGCCAAACTGGTTCTCTCCATCTCTGCTGCAGTCTAATGAAGCCTAAGAAAAGGATTAACATGTATGTAACCCACAGATCACTGGCATAAGAGTATGGGAGTTCTACGAGTTCATGGCAGCCACATGTATCACTTTGAACATATATTCATTAGCAAAATGCTTGCTGCTCTAATGGTTCTCACAGGAGTCATCATCCACTCATATTAATGGGACTTTAGTCTCCTCATTGATGTTATATTCTGTAACTACTCCTTAGGAGCATTATTTTCCCCAGTTGTGTCAATGTTATGAGAAGATGGTTACAGAGGTATTTTGCTGGAACTGTTATTACCTGCCTCTAAAATTTTCAGTGATATTTTCACAATTTCAGCAATGTATATATAACTTTGAGATGTTACTGTCTCAACACTACTCCTACTAAATTCTTCAATGTGCTTCTGTGAGCATATTTTTAGCTTTCACTCATAATTATGAAACTTTTAAACATCTTCCATTATGGAAAGTTGTCATGTCATATTATGGTTCCCATAGGTATGATTTAATGTTCAGCTGTTTATAATCTTTTGATGCTTTATGAGCAATTCAGTAATAACTACACACCGTTATCAGTGCCAAAATGGTGATGCTGCATACATAACAGCAATGCAGTCAGATAGGCTATATGCGTTACCCAAAACTCTTTTTACAGTATCTAAAATTTATTTGTGGTGGTATCACTTTTGACTGAATGAACATCATTTGTACAGTAACTTAATCTTTTCTATTTTCATATATTTTCAGCCACTCATGCATTAGCAATTTATCTGATGATCAACCCCAACAGCCTTCTCCTGGATTTCCAAATTTGATCCACTGTGTATTACACACTCTTAATCTCCAGAAGATAGAATTTTGGTATAGCTATGCACTAACTATGGACTTAAACCATGATCTGTAAAGATTTATCCTGTGAGAAATTTAATTTGGTGAGCATGTGCTGCTCTGAACTCTATCAACTAGCTTCCAGCTATCAACTCTATCAACTACCTTCCAGTCAAGGAGGGCATCAGCCCAGAGCTTCCCAGGCTTGACAGCCTTGCACCCTGACATGTTCCTGAAACATCCCTTAAAATACATACCAGAGAAGAGAGCCAGTCAGCAGTAATGTTCAGTTAGAGATTTAGGACAAAGTGAGGAGACAAAGAATCTGGCTAACCAAGTCAAACGAGTATTTTATGACCAAAGCTGTAAACTGGCAAAGAGTCATTATCATTCCCAATACACCGAGCACCATTTCATCACAAAGCAAACACACATCCTGCAAAAGCTTGAGATATGAATGGAATCAGGTCTTCCAAAGCCTTGAAGGGTTAGATTTTAACTAATAAACATATGCAGCTGGTTTAGCCTCCCCTCAACGCCACACACACACTACACTCCCCCACCCGCCCTGGTTAGCTACAGTGTAAAATGTTCAAATTCTATCTGGCTTTTAAACATAGGGGTAATGGCAGAGAATATTCATTAGGGTTTAGAGCCACAAAAGCCACTCATGCTGCAATTAACATTTGTAAGGGAACTTTGAGATCTGTCAGACAGAACAGTTTGGCAGGAGATGAGATCTCATGTGCTGTGGGACTAACTGCTCATTCAGTGCTCCAGCTTTCCATTTAGTTCGTGGTTCACAGAGATCAAGTTTTGTGATGTTTAATAACACAAGCTGCTAATAAATACGATGAAGATTTCAACTATTTGTCCCCCTGTTCATTGTCAGATCAATGGAGCTATCAGTAAATAAATTTATCACAGGTATGACTGTGTATTTTATGAATCTCAGTTTCTCCCCTTACTACATATGGAATAGATTAGCAGTAGTAGCAGTTTTCCTTCCAGTTTTTACCGGTAAATAAAATATCTCTCATAAAAAATGTTAGTATTCTTTCATATAATCCATTGTACTTAGCATCACTGCTAACGCTGATTTCTCTATCTGCTCCAAGCACTCTTGGTGTTTTGAACATAATCTACTGCTTATCAGTGAAGACGACTGAAGTCTCACTTTAGAAATTCTAAAAGAAACAAGAAATATTTCATTTAGAGATATTACAGAGATGTTACAGATAAAGATAAAAAAAGGCCAGAGGGCTTCCTATCATTCATGCTACTTACACTATTAAATAATCCCAGGTGCAAAATACACAGTGTGTTGCAATCCAACAGTACTACCACGTACCTTTACTTACACAGTGCCTGTGTGCCCTCATCCCCACTTTCCTCTCCTGCTTCTGCTAACTTCTGTGCCAACTGAACTACGTATACAGTCTTTTTGTGAAGGAAATAAGGTAAATAAGATAGCTGAAAAACTAGCTTTTGCTCTTGCCTGGTTGTCTTTCATATGAGTAATTCCCCTTGTCTAGATTGGCTGCACAAATGCTTCTGCCAGCTCAGCTCAAGAGTATGAAAAGGAGGCAGGACTGAGCAGCTGAGAACAGCTTTGCAAGCTTATGTTACCAAAGACACACCCATACACAAACTCTTGGCTCCAACTGACTCTGAGAAGCATCAATAAACAGTCCAAAGGCTTAATTTGAAGAATGTGAGTAGTCTCATTAAGGTCTAACTCAGAAGTGCTTTGCTGGCCCCACTCCAGACTGCTCAGCCTCTTGAAACACCAAGCTTTATCTACCATGCCAAAGAGGAGTTGGGTGCTTTCTCACTCCTATCACTGTTGGCTCCAGACAGGGAAAGCATCACAAGCTCCAGCCTCTGTAAACTTGTAACCACGTTTTCTCACCCTGACCCAGCTGATAAATGATGTCTGAAAAGGAAAAATGACTGTGAAAATAACCCAACTAATGAAAAATGATTAGCACAAGGATGCACCTGGAAGACATCAACACCCTTTCAGATAATCTTAGCTGAATATAGCAAATTGAGGTAACATGTGTACATGTGTCATGGACAAGAATGTTGCACTGTACCTGGGTAATCCTCAGAGACATGCACTGAATAGGATACACTGTGAAAAGAAAAAAAAACAACAAACAACAAAATTAATAACAACAGCATTAACTGCTGGCATAACATTTTTTCCGACTCCTGTATTATTTTATGTTTATTTATAGGTTCCTGACAGTTTCCAGGACAGAAGGTACAGCTATTTTGATAGCTTTTGAAGTGCTCCGCAAAAAAATAGGCTCAGCGTCATGCCTATTTTGAAAGCTCACTTTACTAAATTGGCACATTCTGATTTCAACCTTCTTAAAAAGAATATCAATACTGCACTATATTCACTTTAGAGTAACATTTCAAAACATCTGCACTTATGGTTAAAAAACACCCCAACATTACTCTTTTAAAACCAGAACCAGGAAAGCCCAGTTTTTCCTTCATCTGGTTTCTGGAAGGAAGCCTTTCTTGCTGGCTAGAGCACTTCTGTGTATTAGCCTCATTTCAGTCTTAGAAAAGGCTCTGGATGGTTTGGGGTCCCTCCTGTCAACAAAACCATGTATGTATTGTGGCCATTTTATTTGATATTTGTACCTCTTTGTCAAGCTAAGTTGAAATCAAATTTGAAAGAGTCATGGTCACACTAGAGGGTAGCTTCACTACATGGATTACCTGAATCTGTTTCATCAGAGAACAGTCATACAAACACACTGCCCTGGTCCTCCAGCTCAGCCTGCATGTGCTTTACCTACCATCCAGTGAGACCTTCACTAACTTCACTGCTGAGAGTAGGACAAAGAGGCACAATAGTTTGTTGTGTTACCTAACTACCCACCAACTCCTTTTGATGTTTTTTTAACGTTACTATGCATCTTCATTTTGCATTGAAAACTGTGCAACACTCTGAAAGCTTTCCATTGTATAATTTATGTTCTTTCCACTTCTAAATCCTATACATTGTATGTGTCAACTTACACATTTAAATAATACATAGCATGTGTTCACATCTGTAGCGAGTTAAGCAGGCAGACAGAGGCAGGACGGCACAGCCCTCAATATATTTTGGTATATACTGTATATCGCTGAAAATTGATTCAGTGGATCTTTCTAAATTACATGAATGAAGCTTCCAGGCAGACTATAAAATAAAACCAGGTGTGATTTTCTTTTTCTTTCTCAAGGACTTCCATTAAGCTCCACTTCCACAATCCAGTGACAGTAGTAGGTGATCAATATGAAAAAGTAGGTCCCTCACAATTTCTTCCATAAGTCAATTACCGCACAGCTCTGTCACTCTCTTTTGCACATCATCTATTCATTTTATGTATTGTTTGACTAAAAGGCAAAGATGTCTGTTTCTTCAACAACTGCAAATGTTCTCATAGATTGAAGCAGAAAGCATGTTTATTACAACTGACAACAGATTTATCCACAACTCTTGATAGCCTCAGTCAAGCCAGAGTTAAATCCCACCACTGTGTATATTCAATATTTCATGATTTTTCTCTTTTAATTATTTTTCAGATATGTGGAATAGGCAGCATCTGTATCCCCTCATCTCGCAGCATTTTCCCTAATGACTTGGGTGTTTAAATCTACTTAATCTGTCATGGCATAAAATATCACTATTTTAAATAGGGAAATATTCCAATATAAGGAGAAGTTATTATCTCAGTGCAGTCATATGTGGAGAATTTTGCCCTGTGGTGCAAAAAGAAACCAACCCCAACCCTACCAATAAAACTCCTAAGAAGTAACTAACTGGTTCTTACCAAAACCCATCTTCTAGATGTTGTGTTTGTAACCATGACTTCTTCCTTCTACTATTGAAAGAGGTACGTTAGTCTTACTCTGTTACAGCGACTGCTTGCACACCTGTTTGCTGCCTCCAGAAGTGCTGCGTATGGGTTTGCTTGACTATTGTTATACAGGATTACCCTCAAGTGTGGACTTTTATTCCACAAAAAAAAAAATCTTTCGAGAATTCACTCCATATTCTAACTTAGAGAACATCTCGATCCAATTTAAAAACCACAAGAAAGCATGGAAATTTCACATATGTAGAAAAAAAAGTTCTCTGTGCTGGGAACAGGAACAGATGCTGAAGAAGTTACAGAATTTCCATCAGTGAAGATATTCAAAACTCAGCTGGGTAAGGCCCTCAGCAACCTAATCTAACTTTGTAACTGGACTTGAAACATCTGCTTTGAGTGGCAGGTGGACCAGGTAGTCTGCACAGGTCCTCTAACCACATAATTATGCGTATACGTGCAGAAACCCTATGGAAGTGTGTTTCTCTTCCTTCTTCATCATGTATTATCTGTTGCAGCAGCAGCTGGCATCTCTGGTGATGTTAAATGTAAACCACTAAGAAAAAATATACTGTATGTATGTCTCGTGAGATGGAACTAAAATGAAAAGGTTCATGAAGATGCAGGTCACAAATAGTCTCAGATCAGATCTGTAACAACCATAGGCAAATTCAGGATTTGATCTTGAGTCCACTGAATACAGCAGTGGTCTCACTACTAAAAGCAATATTCTCAGAAAGGAGAAAGGAAGGAAAAAACACATAAAGTAAGATTATTCTGTGCTCCCAGTAATAAAAAGTCACCTTACAAAAAAAAAATTACCACCAAAATCTGATGAAACCTCCGTCTGAAAAGTTTTAACAGAAAATCTATCTGCCAAGCCAAAATTAAATGGTAGTATGCTGGAAATAGTAATGGAATTTGATGAGCTCAAGCTGCCACTTCGGAGGAAAGCGTTTAAAGGTGATGTGAAATGAAGATTAAAATCCAAAATGCCTGGAAAAAAAAAAAAAAAATAATTGTCTTAATCTAAATTCACATCTTGAGCACATGTTGGCGTCTCTGTGCTGCTCTTATGTGTACCCAGATCAGTGCGCTCTGAGAAATATTAGTGAAGTATTTATGCCAGAGAAAGCTCTTGTGGGAACAGCCTTTTAGATTGCCCATTCCCATTTATTGGAGAGAATAAGTAGCTTGTTGAGCTCCCAGAAAAAGGTGGTGGTGCTTTGCTTGGGCTTGTCATCTTATGTTAGTTATGTGCAGGTTATGGGAGCAAAAAGCAGATATAAAACTACTGAACAGAACAAAATTTGGTTCTGTGTCCCAGCTCACCCCTGTGACTGTCACACAGGATCACACTTGGGCGCACTTTTCTGCACTCAGGATAAACAGCTTCCTACTGAATGTGCACCTAGTTTGTCAGAAAATAAGATATACCAGGCTAACAAAGGTCTCTTAAGAGGCTCTTATCCTGCAGCCACCCAAGCATTTTCCCACTGACTTCAATGAGATATAAAGCCAAGACAGAAACACAGGACTGTGATGGCTTAAAGCACTTTAGAACAGCACTGACTTCAGTGAAGATGCAGATGTTCAATGCTTCTCAGTGTTAAATCATCTCAGACCCAAAGAAAGCCTTTACTGAAGCAGCTTTCTCATTTAAGTACTCAGAAATGCAACTGGAATTAATTTAGGCCTGGCCCCCACATACACCATGATTATTCCGGTGAGGGATGTGATTTTTAATTCTGGCAATGCTATTCCTCCATACAACCCTATTGCAGTTACATTGCTATAAATACAGCTTATAGCACTATAATTTATTTCCATTCCTATAAACACATTCTAACCAGTCAACCATTGTCCTTGCTCATTCAGTTACATTGCTCTAGCTACACGAACATCGTTAAACTCTTGGGTGTAAACAAAGCCTCAATTATGATGTTATTTCTGTTTTATTCGGCTTAGGTCCTCTGCAAAAGGCATCCTACAGTATACATTTCTTGACCCCTTAAGCTCAGAACAAGCTTCGTACTAGAAATGGCCTAGTAAAATTTTTGTTGTTCAACAAACAGTAAAGCGCCATATGAGAAATTAGTGAGAGCTGTCATGTTTCACTGCTTATGAGTTTTTAATGTAAACTTCTTATTGCTTGGAGTAATATTAACATGTAGATCCACAGCCTCAGCTTAGTAACAGTTCTACTCACAGGAGACTCCTTGCAAGCATTTTCCAACATGTTTTAACCATATCTGTTCCTTCTTCAGGAAGATTATCCCGCAAAGGTCCATCTCCATTAAGACCTAATTCATCAATTTTATAGGAATCCACCAGATAATTGCTGTTTTTCAGATTAAACCATCTCAATCTAATACAGAACAAGCAGCTTCACCTGCATTTGACATTAATGTATTTCTCAAATTTAGTTAAAAAGAAGTACATAGTCCAAACTGATTACACTATGAGGCAAAACATTACCTCAAAATTAAATCTCCAGGGGAAAGAAAAAAGTCCATGGAAACTGAAAAAGACAGGAACGCAAAAGTTACTGTGACAAAGCACATTCATAAAAAGGAAAACAACCAGTTTCACATGAATTTGAAAGATTGTTTCCTGTGCCTTGGACTGCAGTTTTTACTGATCACGGTACAAACCCTAGGATCAGACATGCATCCTGAAGCCACAACAGTGACTCTAGAGCCAGTATGTAGGACTGGAGTGTATCTTCCATCAAGTTCATGTTACCTCAACTCCATGCCACCTGTAGTTTCTCTCTAGGAACGAAATCCTTTAAGCTGAATTTCCAGCTGTTTTGCACAGCAGGAACAGTGTGAAGCATCTGGTGCAAGTCTAAGATTTATGCCTATGGAATGGTTATGACAATTCAACCAGCTCTGTCCTATGGCAACAGCTTACTTACTGCCTTATTAAGTGTGGAAATTGTGATCTAGTTTCTGTTCCAGCTTTAGCTGCCTCTACTAGAGCCAGAGCTTCATGTGCTAATGTTATAACTTTATAGCATGCAAACTTGCTGAAGAAAGGAAACAAGATTTCTTGTCACATGCAATCTTATGGTAGTCTAATGCAAATCTATAACAAGATCTGAGAAAAGATTAAATAGGACTTTCTTAACATTAATACATCTGGAGCTACAAAATTCAGAAGAAATTATTTTTTACTGTAAACACTGTATCCAAAATCCCAGATCTAGCTTATCAATACCCTAATGCAACAAGTTAAAAAATTCAAGATTCAAGATTCAAAAAATTTTATACCTGAAGAAAAATATTAAGACTCAGCAAAGTAATTAGTGGACAAATATGTAAGATTAAATGCTACTGTGGTACTGATTATACGCCAGGGTCAACTTCTATACAAGTTGGTGAACTGAAGAAAAGACTAGTGAAACCTCGATAAGAAAAATAAAATAATACAGGTGAAAACTCTGGGCCAAAGGGCCTTTTTAATGACCTGTATAGTATTTCTGAAAGCACAGCATGATACAGAGTTGATGTTTTTACTCTCTTCTAGGTGAGGCAGTAAGAAGTTATAAGGTCCAATTTGAACAGATACAACTGAAATTGTATTATTTTACCAATTTCTAGCTATCAACTCCCAAAATTATTACTCATCTTCAGTATCTACACATAACATGCCACAAGAGAACTTCACTGGCCACTAATTATACAGAAAATATTCTTACTCCCATCTTCACTCCTTTGTTTCCTTCCAAATTCTTCAGAGGATTCCCATTACTTTCACAGCCTTTAATCTCCTCTTCTACTTCAGTAAGACCACCATTTGATCCTGAAAACTGACTCTTCATATTATTTTGCCTCTGACTAGCCTTCTTCCTCAAATGAAAGAAAATTGTTTCCCAAAGGATTCCACCAGAAACATAGGCCACGCTATTTTCTAGTAACCGGTCTGAGATCCGGTCTGAAACCTAATAGCTTGGCATTAAGTCATATCACAAATACATGGGGGAAACTGTGATTTTCAGATGTACTGTGGGATTCCATCCAAACAAAACTTTCAAACTGCATTCCTGAAATATGTGACCTTTGAACAACTGCTTTGAGTATTCGTAGGAGATGAAGGCACATAGGTACTGGCCACCTGAAAAACTAAGTAGGCTATTTACACAAAAAATTGGCAGTACTTAACAAGTAAAATAAATCAAGGAAATATAAATCCAGGAAAATAAACAAGGAAAAAAAGAACTGATCTTCCTCCTTTTTTTTTTTCTTTTCATAGTTGACCTTATTTGAATGAGGAAATTCTCTGAAGAAAATTACAATTCAAAACTAATAGTTAAACACACTGCAGAAGGCTTCAATGTCAAGTCTTTCAATTTGTACAAAGATGACATGCATGCAAATAACAGCAGAAGAGACCCAGCAGCCAGAAGCAGCAATTTTATATGGCAAAAAGATCTCTTCTGCTTAATGGATACCATCAAAAGACAAGCCCTACAAAGTCACAGCCTGAGATTACCATTTTGCTCTATGTTGAAAACAGAACAAACAAAAGAACCATAAAAGCAACTGAAAGATAAGCAAAAATTACTATTGTGCTACAGCTAGGACGAAGGAACTTAACATAAACGCTCCTTTTGGCATTCATGAGGGAATGATAAATGTTAGAGTTTTTGATAATTTATTAACAAGTGAACTATCAAAATATTTCATCGCTTGGTATGTATGACTACTATGCTATGAAATACTTCATTTCCTTTCAATGGTGCTCTTAAAAAACAATGCAATTACACTACAGGAAAAACAACTTTGCTCTTCCACTCTGAAGCTTTTGAAAGATTCCATCCCACCCAGCACACATCAGCTGAGGATGTGGTCCACTGAAGCTCATATTCAGAAATATACATAAAACTACAGCTGCATTCTGAATTTTCCTATCAGGTAAATTTTGTAATCAACTATTGCTAGCATTCACAATGTCTTTAGTAAAAAAATATGGAGAATCTTAAAATGTGTTTATAAATGTACATTTTTAATAATACAATGCACATTTTGTTGTATTGCAATTCACATTAATGAGTGAAGTAAATACTATTAGCCAATACAAATCAGGAAATACCAGATTCCATTCATTCATGATACCTTTACAATACAGTCCCAGTAGTCTGACAAAACTACAAATAGAACTGAGAAAAGTTCCTGTAGCATAGAACACTAACCGCAAAGTGACGTGCATCTCCTAACAAACAGACAGGACAACACGTGAATTAGACATACAGAATAGATTCACTCGAGTTAGAAATACAGAAGACAGCTTGTCACTTGACATAGTTCTGAAGTAAAAGTTTGCATAAGGCCTTTTAAAACACAAATAAATATACAGGCTTTGTGCTCTTTCACACAGTGCAATACCTATTGAAGCACAGGACTCATGCTTTTTTTAAACAGTGTACAAAACCTGATATTATAAAATAACGATAATTGAAAAACACCATTATCTTCTGAAAAAGAGAATTAGAAGTCTCCACAAATGAGACAAAATTTAAAAGGAGGTGGACCTAAGCTTTCATGCACATTTTAACACAGTCATGGAGTGACTGTTAATCATGGGCAGCAAGAATAATCTCACTATATTATATTAAAATGTATTTTCTTTTCTGTTACAGGAAAATCCAAGGGAGACATTAGCCCTTGACAAGAAGATTACAGGCAAGATGCACAGAAAATACAAGGCTTCTGGCCCCTACTACACTCCTGGCATTTCTATAAACAAGTACATAATTTTGTTGAGAGTTGTTTTTTCGGTGTTGGGTTTTTTGGTTGTTTTTCTTGGTTGGTTTTTTTTGTTTTTTTTATTTGCAGCTTGCTATACAACTGGACTGTGAACCATTTCACATTCATGCTATTTTTTTGGATTCTTGATTAAAACAGCTTCATGGATTTCTAAACTGCTTTTGAAGTACCCTTTAAAACATTTCGAATGTGCATGCCTGCATCTCAGCAATTTATTTTCAGATATTCAGGCTGCCTTAAATCTCCTTCTGAAACACATCAGTTCAACGAGTTTCCATATCCCCAGTGATCCAGTAACTGGTGACCCAGCATCAGTCACTGCTATTTTTTGCTGCTAGAGCCAGGTGCTTGCAAAGACTTGAAATTTGTGCACATGCTCCTTTCACTGTACATCAAAACTACCCATGGTGATCCAGCAATTACACATTACACAGAAAAGAATAACAAGTGACTCTGAGTAATCTTTTCTTCTGGATTTTGGAGAATGTATATGTGTGGTGACATATGAAAAGTCCCAGGCACATCTGTTGCTGACAACTTAGAACTATTCCGAAGAGAGATGAACAGTGTCAGTGCGTCAAAAATGGCACTGCTTTCATTTCGTGACATAACTTGAGACTAACAAAAGCACTGAGTCAAAGTTATTATATGTTTGCATTTGTCACTAAGAATAATCACACTACTGGTCCTTTCACACAACTGAAGTGCATCTGAATCAAATGGTGAATGTTATTCATAAAGCCCCGCTTGATTTAGCATGTTATTCAAATAAAGGGGATACAGAAGACTGCAGCTTAACCATTTCCCTTTTGCAAAGCATCCAACGAAAATGGCACGGCAACTTCTAGTGAATGTATTTAAGTCTACAGGATTAACCATCACTCTAATAAACACAAGGGCATTCCTAAAAATAACATTAGCACTTATGAAATAAGCAAATTGAGCACACTTGGGGAAAAAGAAGTGCTGTGTGTCATTCTAGGAGTTATATCCAAATACGGCTATGTGTGCAAAGCCAGGCTGTCCACTATCAGACTGTACCAGAATCAGACCATTTCACCCAGAACAACAAAAGACATCTCTTCTTGCAGTCTGACCAGATCCAGTCCCCTCCTTGACATGGACATTCTTTAAACCTCTCTTCTGTGTTCTTCCTTCTCTCCACTGATCCTACCGGCTTGAATTCTCCCTCCATCCTTTGATAAGGCTCTTCATCCAATTTCAGTCTTCCCCAGAACGTGGAGCCCAAAACAAACTCAGGACAGTAACTTCCTGACTCAGTTCAGCCACAGCAGCATATATGACCATAGTCTTTGGGCACCTTATTTCCACAGTTGGGCCCATCTTCTTCCACTATCCAATAATTATATACATAACTATATCTAATAAGCATCTACAGTTTTGTGTTGTTAGGGTTTTTTGTTTTGTTTGGTTTTGTTTTTTAAGGGCGAAAGTTTTTCCTCTCTTCAGCTTCTTTCTTTTCATCTTGGAGCATTGCTGTCAGAAGCAACTATGAAATGCTCTTTTTGGAGCCAGTTAAAAGTTATTTTAAAGCAACAAGGTTTTGGTCCACATTGTTCCTTCTGGAAGGCTGTTCTTGCAGCTGTAATTCTAGTAACTCAGTTTTCAATTCAGATCAACTAAATAGAAACCCCTTGACCAACCCCTGTATGAAGCCTCTGTGTTTTGTTTCAAAACAAAAATAAAAGAACATGAAAAGAAACAACCACGATCCCAAGGCAGAGAACCAAGGCAATCTGCAAACCAAACAGTTACAGTGATCCAAGCAACAGAAGACAGCATCTTGTCATATAAAGTTTCACCCGATTATTTTAGTTGATAATTCCAGCATCTTGCCAGTCACTAAAAACAAAAATAAAGCCCATCTAAATCCCTGGAGGCATCCACTGTTTCAGGTCATCATGTCCCTAACAAATGGAACGGCTCCTTTGTTTTACATGCAGTGTTTGGCAGAGGAGAAAAGTCATAGGCATTCTTCTCATCACACTCAACACATTCATTAATTAGCTGGCATTTTGCTTGTTTATCTAATGAGCTGTGGGACAGCCACTGCTGTGCAGGGAAAAAGTAACAAATTTAAATACTCTTTCTCTTCAGTTCTTTGAGGTACCTCACAGAATTCAAATTTTTCCATTCCTTCCCCCCCACCCCCCCAATAAAGTCCCCAATACTTCTTGGTATAGCTGTAATACTATATTTAAGGACTAAACCTACTTTTTTCTGTAAGCTCCACACATATAGCTTCCATTAACGTCAACACAAATTCAATATTTAACTTCCCACTATAGAATCTGAACATCATACTCTAGCTTTTAGGAACAGTCTAAGCTAAAAATGCATATTTTTGTGCATATTCAACATAACAAAATTGCATAGGGCAAGATTTTCAATACATATAACCTATGAAATTACCTTACCTAGTTTATTCATTCCGATATAATGCATCTGCCTAATTCAGGGCCACTGGCATACCTACAGTCAGTTATTTATCTACCGCTTACAGGTACACACAGACTCCTGGTCAAGTCATTAAGGCTGTGTCAAGCACCTCTGAAAATTGCTAGATTATGATACACCACAGACCCATATCCTACTTTAATCCAAGGTGACAGCCACTGTTCCCATTTCCTATGCCACACAGCTGCAAGGATTGTTTGCAAACTTGAGGGATTGTGTCACCCTGCTGTCCCATTACACTTACATGGTCAAACCCACACCATTTTCTGTGGTTAGAGACACCAAAAGGAGGTGCCATGTGGCCAGCTGCAATGCCAGGGGGGGTTTGCCTCCTCAGCCCAAAACACCAAAGACCTACAGTGCTGCAAACAACAACATGAAACACAACAGCAGGTCAACCTGTCACCCCTGGAGCCTCACTGGGATTACCTGTAACATCTCAGCCACTATACCACAGTCACGAACAGCATGCACTGACAAACTGCAAATAAAATGGAAAAGTCAATATGAGATGGCAAGAAGAAAAGATTACTTTTTTTTTCTTTTTCTTTTCAGATACGACAGTTTCAGTGTGAGGGCACAGACAGACTTCAAATACAACATTCAGTCCTGGGTGTCCTTAGCACGATGTCAGTAAATTGAGAGGCGTACAGGAATCATCAAGAAACAGTCATCAATCTGGCAGAACAGGCCAGCAAGGAAAAAAATACAAATAAGTTCAGGCAGCTAGGTATATGGAATACAGCAAATCAGTGAGTAAGTGTGGTAGGAAATGCGATGACTGCTGAGACATGTTTTCCAGGGCGCAAACATGAAGATGTGTGTCATATTTACACAATGGCCCAAGGGCAAGCCATATTCACGTAAAATTAGAGGAAAAACTATAACTTGGCTGAAAATCAGAAATGGAGAACCCAATTAAAAAGTGAAATTAGTCTCCCAGGGAAGAGGTAGAGGGCTAATCACATAGCCATTTAAAGTCAGGATGGAAAAGGACCTTAAGTAAAATGAAAGAAAAAAATTTGCTTTGGCAAGGTTACTAATAAATATGTTTCCCATTGCCAGTTTCAATGAGTTATGAATGAGTAAAATGGTACTTGCCTTTCTCACTAGTAGCTCAGAGAACAAAGCTGTAGGTTGAATATGACATTGATGACTCCCAACGTGACTCATGGAAAAAAAAAATTAAAGCATAACCTTGTACTATATTCCATTAGTTTGCAGAATAATAGCAGCAGGGAATTTCAGCTCAAGCACTTTTTATGCATTTGAAGTGGCAGCATTGGCTAAGATCTGTAACAGTTCTTCCACCAACTTCTCAAGAATTTTAGCTGATCCTGAATGTCACATACTGATGTCATCTTCATGACATAAGAATTTTTTTTTTTCTTTTCATTTAGGCATGTTTAGTAACAGCTCATCTAATAAGGAACAATTTCTAAATACATGGACTGTTTTGGGGCCAAAGAATGCTTCTAGAGGCATGACTGCTCACAGAATACTAATTTCATACCATACCCAAACAATCTGAATATAGTCTGGCAGACATTCCTACAGAAAATGCTAAGCTAACTATTGGATAAAAACCAAGATAATTTTAGTATCCTACCCCAACATGTAGTTAGATTTTGAATATAACTTTAATTTGTAAAGATACAATTAAAAAATCCCTCTGCTAGTCTTAATTAGATCCCTGTCTTCTCAAAAAACTAATTACATGTCAGATAAAGCACTGTTCTAGGAAGCTCCTGTATTCTTGCAAAGCCAGAGGTAATTCTATTCCCAGCTGTTTTACAGTGACTTGCTATATGCCTCCCAGCAAGCAAAAATGCACAGATTTTCAAAAGGCGATCAGTAACTACAAAGCTTTATAGACACTGATTAACCTTTTTATGTGTGCTGAACCTCCACATCTCCAACAGAAATCAGCAGGAACCATCAGAAATTTTGAAAAATAAGGCCTTACAGTCTAAATTTAAAAAATAATTCAGCAACAATAATTGTGCAGAAATGGCAGTTAGACACCTAAACTGTTTATATTCCCTTGAAAATCCTATCAGTACAGATCTACCATTTCAATGTACTCACAAAGGTATGAAAATGTCCACATTATTGTGGATGTCTACAGAAATTTAGGTATTACCTAAGCACCTTTTATGAGGCCAGCATGTAAATGTCTGAGAAACTGGTAAAATAAGACCCATGCTAAGGCAGTCAGAATTTTTCAAAATACCCAGTGAAATCCTGGCACCATGAAATTCAATAGGCAAAACTCTCACTGACTTAAGAGAAAAGTGAAGATTTACCCTTATCTCAGCTTCTTCATCAGCAAATCTGTTGTAGGCATATAGTTAAGAATAATTGGAACTTAGCTTATGTAAACACACAATTAAAATTGGGACTTGGGTTAGAATGGAAAAGCCTGGCTAGATACAAGGGCCTTCTAAAAGGTCAGGATGACCTGGAGACAACACTGACTAATGAAGAGAATTGATAGCCCTGGAGGAATCCTTGTGTAAGTGGATTAAACAGGGCTAAAGAATCCCTTATCAGAAAAGACTATCCTTGAAGACTGGTACATTCTGAAAACCCAGTGAAGGAATCTCTTTATCAGAAAAGACTATCCTTGAAGACTGGTACATCCTGAAAACCCATTGAAGGAATCTCCTTATTACCAAAGACTATCCTTGAAGACTGGTACATCCTGAAAACCCACTGACATCATCAAGATATCACTTTAACGTTAAAAATCATGCCTACAGGTCAAAAGACCCTGGCCCAGGTTAAAAAACTCTTCCCTGAGCATGCTTAATGAGAAATCAGTGATATAATCTTATGTAAATTAACTGACCAATTTGTAAATGGTGGATTACTGGGAGTTACTAACCTGAACTGAATTGCACAAATATGTGAATTTTGTATGGGGTGTGTGCTAGCTTGGAAGGATACCACCTAGCATCCCTTTTTTGCACAAACTTGGTAGAAACAAATACCTCATCTCTGTGTGAAATGGCTATTACACACCAGGCAACGGACCATGGTTTTGGGACAACAAATCTGCAACAAAAAGTTGTCAGAGACGATGTACTCCCTTCATCTCTTTCTGCTCCTTGCTCTGTCTGTATAGTTTAGCACCCAGACATCAAAATGATCACCATAATTTGGAAGGCATCCTGAAGATGGGAAACGACCTGTGAGTGGTAAGTTTTGTAATCAGACATTCTATTATTAAGTATTTCCAGGAAGTCTAGAGAAGTAAACGTGGCCAGAAAACTTCAGTCTTCTGCTAACATGAGATTAAACCAGTAGATCTTCCACTAATACAGAGCTCTTAACCTGAAGATCTCCTCAGAGCCTTTAATAAAGACAGAGCTATGAAGACTAACAAAATGAAAAATGAGATGCTATAAAGATAACAAAACCAATTAACCTATAGAATGAAAGATAAAAGGATCCAGCACCAAAGACTAACTCCTTCTTTCTTGATTTCTCACTGATGCCAGGTGCACTTGCAGTGACTTTAAGAACTGTTCAGCCAGCAGCCCCAGACTGCAGAGAAAGCATCAATGGAAGCAATAATGCAGCTGCAAGTGCTTGTCACCCTGTTTACTGAGGCCACTGTACTGAGGAACCTAAATATAGAGATTAAAAAAAATCTGATTTAGACATCTACATAGTAAAATCTGGGCCAGTATTACCAAGATCAAAACTGCCTTCTTAGGCATGTCAGGATACATAAAACATACATAGCACCAGTTAACTGAATGGCAAATAGTTCAAAATAGGCAGTCAAAACAATGTACACATGAACACTTTAGGGTCTCAGGTTCTTCTTGAGGGGGGAGAGTTCACAAAGAAAAACCTTCAGGTAGTACTGCCCCAAGTGGAGGGAACGCTGCATTTTAATCTCCTCAAAAAAATTCCCCTGAAAGACTTACCAGCAGACATGGCAGTTTGACACTGCTCACCTGCTCTCACAAGTGTTTATCACCAGAGGCACCAGTGACCGTAAGCCACGAGAGCAGCTCTATCAATAAACACCCTTATTTCTCTCACAGCTCCCTTGGGTGCTACAGGGCTATTGCGAAGGCTGCTTGTCCAGCACAAAAAATCAGGAGCTCAGTGGCAGAGTGATGACAGTTGACTCCACGTAGAAAGGTCACTCACTTTCTGTCATCTGGTAGTGTCATTAAGCTGAAGAGAAGTGAGATAATTGTCTGAAATTACTGTCTCTGGTGAAATGGAGCAGGAAAGCCGTATCACTTACTTGCACCAGAGAAACTAACAGGAAAAATAGCAGTCTCCTTTCACATCAGGACACATATAGCAGAGAGCCCGAAAAATACAGCAAGATTGTACTGCTTAACAAAATGCTCACAGTGATTTTGAGGTACAGAAGTTATTACTGTGGGAGAACCCATGATGTATTAATCAAAACAAATTTGAAAAGCTTCATCATATTTTCGAATGATGCTAGACTGTGTGATCTGGGCCTCATGAGGACCCAGCCACCTTCCGGGGCTTGGTGTGCTCCCAGCCTTTACTGAGAAAGCTGTGGGAGCAGAGGACGCTTACTTACCACTTTACAGGATAGCTCCCTTGGCCTTCAAAGGAAAATCTAGCCTAAATTTAACCTGAATGACTCAACTGCATCAAGAGTTTTTATTAACAACATCTAACAAGAACACAGTGATGTAAGCAAACAAACTTCAAGCTTAAAAAAAACCCAAAAACAAACCAAAACCACAAAACAACCAAAACCACACCAGCACATCACAACTTAGCACTGGCTATTTCACCTCCCATGTTACTCAGGAGCAGAACTCTGGTGGAGTTGAAGGAAACAGTAAGTAAGAGTAACTTGCAGAGTTGAAGAGTAACAGAGTAAGCCTCTCTTCCCCCACTCCCAACTTCTCTACTTGGTGGACCACCAGAGGACATACCTGTTGCTCTTGTTCATTCATTCTCTCTGGGCCTCAGCACTGCGGAAACACCGTCAAAAGGCACTGCTGGGACAATGCCTTGGCAGGAAAGTCATTGACAGCCCTCCTGTTGTATAGGTGGGAAACAAAGACCCAGGAATGACGCTGAACTGTTTCAGCTCACACAGACAGTCAGTGGTAGATAACAAGAGATCTTTTCCATCACAGGCACCAGCTGGAAGACCATCCTTTCTCCCATCAAGTTCTTCAATGCTGGCAAGACTACTGTTATCCACAGAATATGAGTCTTTCCCATTGATTGACTCCTGCCAAATACAGGTATTTTCAACCCCAGTAGAAGGTTTAGAGCTGACTTGAGGTTTTGTTAGATTTTTACAAGTCATTGGATATATTTAATCAAAATGTCACATCTACTACTTGCCTAATTTAGCTAGGAATATCTTGTGCAATGAAGTTCCAACTAGTACGGACAGCACAGCTTTTTGCAGTTTGCTCCTCTGCAAACTGCAAAACCCTGCCACTTGCCTTTTGAAATAATAAAGTAGAAAGACTTACATGAAGGTAACTTCTATGCATTTTCATAGCAATTTAATCTTTAAAATAAAGATTTTTAGTTTCACTTTTGGAACATGCACTATACATTTTTTACCAAACTTCCACCAGTCACAACAGTTCACCATTCAATTGCGACTGCTTCCCAGAGCAAGGAGATTTTACTGACCTCACATTCACTACACTGTCTACAAATAGGATTAGATAAGTATTAATCAGTTTGATTTTCATAAGCTTGAAAATTTTACTAACATTATGTCCCGTGAGTGGTATAAGAGGCAATAGGAACAAGAGAGAACTCCATTGGGAATAAGAGGTATAGCTACCTCTCTTGTAACTAGGACAATGCATTTACACAAGACGTTACTGAGCATGAGCGCTCTTGCGCAGTCCTACCGAAAGGACCAATCCATCATTGCCATAAGCTTTGCAGCAACAGCAAAGCCAATATAGAGCTTGCAGACACAGCAACACTACAGAAAACTGGCAAGCAAAACCAGAAGAAAAATCATAAGAGGCAGTTAAGTGACTAATTTACAGACAAACAAATCCTTTGTTTATACATTTTCTTCACGTTTGGGTTGTTTTTTTGTGTTTTTTTTTTAAAGTCTTTGCAACGTGAATCACATTGAAAGATCAGAAAACTGCTCTTGTATGACATACTTCACTAATGAATCCTAGCTTTAATAAGAAATTACAACAATTCAAATTCAATACCTTCAACAATTTGTTGTCCCTCACCTTCTGTGAATTCACCAAGTCATTCTAACCTAATGAACATCAGCATAATGCATACCACATTTTTCTAACATAAAAACCAACTGCCTCCCAAAATGGTAATTGGAAAGAAATGAAATTACAGAGAAATAACTACATTTTCTTTGTTTGATTTAAAAATAAAAAGCACATCCTGCAGGGCACTGGATCCACACTGAGTAAGTGTGAAATGAAGCTAATTTCATTTGATATACTATATTTACTTTATTAGATCAGGAGAGAAACGGAAATGCAGCAGCATAATGTAATTGTGCCTAATAAAGTAGGCAAACATGGGCATCACAACATACAATGTGTTTCCAGTGAGCTATATTTGTTTTCATCAAAGATTTGTGTAAGCAGAAACTACAGTCTAAATCTAAATCTGAAAAAGAAAACAAAAAGGGTACAGCTCGTTCAGACACCTAGAGGTCTACGCATGTAAACTATTTAATTTAAGAGTCTATTTTTTCCAGGGTCATGCAAATCCTCCAGTGACCTCGGTGGATCTTATGCCCTCACAGAAACAGAATTCTAAGTCAAAGGTTGTGTTTGCCTCTCCTTTTATAGAGTAGAATCACAGAATCAACTAGGTTGGAAAAGACCTTTGAGATCATCAAGTTCAACTCTTACTTCAAATCCACAGGCATAAACTAAACCTCTTTACTTAAGCAAGAACTGAAACCAACATGCCATCCCTTATTCTACAGGAGAGGGCAGGGGAAGAGAGGGGGAAGGAGTGGGTATGCTTTAACCCAAAGCACATGTGGGACTGAAAAGATGTAGAGAGTGATGTGAACTTCGAATGCTTAGCAATTATGTTTCTAAATCAAACTCCTGCTAAAACCAGTGCGAGCCCCAAAATCCATTTCCATAGGGAAAAGCTGCTTCTGTGTGGTTACAAAGCTTCACAGAGGATCAAGCAAGGAAAGATCTCACGAAGTGAGCATCCAGTATGAGAGATGAAAGTGAACTGGCTGCTTTACTGAGAAATCTAACCATACGGGGGGGGGAAAAAAAGGGGGAAGGTTAGGGAAGGTTAGGGAAGGTTAGGGAAGGGAAGGGAAGGGAAGGGAAGAGAAGAGAAGAGAAGAGAAGAGAAGAGAAGAGAAGAGAAGAGAAGAGAAGAGAAGAGAAGAGAAGAGAAGAGAAGAGAAGAGAAGAGAAGAGAAGAGAAGAGAAGAGAAGAGAAGAGAAGAGAAGAGAAGAGAAGAGAAGAGTAGAGAAGAGAAGAGAAGAGAAAGGAAAGAAAAAAGGAAAGGAAAAGGAAAAGAAAAAAGAAAGAAAAGAAAAGAGAAAAAGAAAAGAAAAGAAAAGAAAAGAAAAGAAAAGAAAAGAAAAGAAAAGAAAAGAAAAAGAAAAGAAAAGAAAAGAAAAGAAAAGAAAGAAAAGAAAAGAAAAAGAAAAAAGAAAAGAAAAGAAAAAAGAAAAGAAAAAGAAAAGAAAGAAAATAAAAGAAAAGAAAAAGAAAAGAAAAGAAAAAGAAAAGAAAAAGAAAAGAAAAAAGAAAAGAAAGAAAAGAAAAAAGAAAAGAAAAGAAAAAGAAAAGAAAAAAGAAAAGAAAGAAAAGAAAAGAAAAGAAAAGAAAAGAAAAGAAAAGAAAAGAAAAGAAAAAAGAAAGGGGGGGGGGGGGAATATAATCTGCCTAAATCAGTTTGCACTCCAATCATACTTAATTTAAACAAACAGACGCAAGGGTTCAAGGAGTTCAGCTCTGCCTAGGCACAAATGAAAGTAATGCAAGCTGCTTTATTAACAGACAAATAAAACCATCCGGAAACAGCTTAATGAGTCAGTACGACTCAGCAGCTGAGGGAGATCTCCACAGCTTTCACATAGCATGGGTGCCTGTGACAACAAGGTCTATAGCTGAAGGCACTGGCAGCAGCACACAGCTCTCTGGAGCTGATGGTGGGAAGCACCAAACAGCTGTAATGCGAATGGGGGCACTTGGCACTTCACTCCTGGTACTGGCAGGTTAGGTGATCATCTCCACACACAGTCATGCCAGTGAGTGAAGGGACCCCAATAGCCTGGTCTGAGCAAGGGAGCCCCAGGAGAGCTGGGGCTGCCCCTGGAGTTGGCTCCATGGGCTGGGGCCAACACCCAACACAGGGGGTCAATGGGATGGGTCCCCTGAAGCCATCTTGCTGACTGAGGGGTTACTGCCAGAGAGCATGGGACACATTAGGAGGTGCCTGGGAAGAGCACTTTGGAACTGACCAAGACTTATGATGGGAAGGACCAAAGGTGGGCAATGGTGGCCTGGATGGGGGCGGAACAAGCAAAGGTAAACACAGGACAGGGATACAAAAGAGGCTGGTCCTGTGTCAACAGGTCAGTATGGTTGTCTGGCCATGCCCTGCACTGGCTAAGTGTGGGCCGGCCTCTCACAAGCACCAAGCTGGGCTAGCTGAGGAGCAGGATAGGAGGCCAGTGGGGGGCACATATATATATGTATATGTAATATGTGCATATTGTGCCTACTGGGAATACATGCTCAACCTCACTATCAGCTGGACTTGGGGACATGGAGATGTGGCAGACACCTCTGGCAGGCTACCAGGGTCAGCAACTCTTGGCAGACATCACCTCTGTGCTGGTTTTACACAAATGTCAACTCTTCATTTGACATCCAAATAGGAAGAACTATATACCCACCAAACTACAGTGAAGGATATCCTAACTGTAATCCTCAGAGCTCACAAACTCCCGAACACCAGTTACCATGGAACAACATAGAAAGCTTTCAGATATTCTACCTGTGCAAACTTGATATCTGATAGTAAATACTAAAAAAATCTATACTTCTATTGAGGAAAAATACTAACACAAAAGTCGTATTGGCCTGACAGAAAACAAGTTTGGGTGATAAATACTGGTTCGTGGCAATAGGGTTGTAGCTTTACGTTCAGCTGAGCCACCAGTGCCTTTGAACAGCTGAGACTGATGAAAGCGTGGGCCAGTGAAAACAAATGAGGAGCTTTCTCCTCATTTGTTTGCGTTTTGTACCTGGCAACTGGAAAACACCTTCACATGGCTTTGAGCCTCATGTTTCCTCTTCCCCTTTTGCAAAATGCTTTGAAAACTACAGATGAAAAGCCTATGTTTATTACGCATTATACTGAAGCCTTAGACTCCAAAATAAGATGCAGATTAAATTAGTGGCCAGATTCTCAGATGGTAAACAGCAGCCTCCCCCCTACCTCAGGAGCCTGTTGTGATAGAATGAGGAGTAATGGTTTTTAGCTAAAATAGGGGAGATTCAGGCTGGATGTACGGAAAAAATTCTTTCCAATGAGGGTGATAAAATCCTGGCACAGGTTGCCCAGAGAGGTGGTGGATGCACCATCCCTGGAGTTACGTAAGACCAAGCTATATGCGGTTCTGGGAAACCTGATCTAGTCCCTGCTCTTTGGACTAGATGCACTTTGAAGGTCCCTTCCAACCCGAACTGTTCTATGACATAAATGATCCCAGATGATAATTTTCTCAGACCAAGAGGCCAGCTCACAAATCAGTTCTTACTTTTCACCTGCGGCAGGAGACTTCCCAAAAACTGCTTGCAAGCCTCCACCTCTGAAAGCAGCTAACATCCCTGCTCACATCTGACAGAGCAGAGGCCAAGCCAGCAAGTGAGCCCCATCCTGGCAGACACACTGTGCCACCACGGTGCAGGCTGGGGCAGCGCTTGCAAAAGGGCCTGGCACAATCAATCGCTGCTGAGGATCTGCCCCAGTTTCTTTCAAAGAGAGACTTGGACAGCCCAGCAGGCTGGCATAGACCTCATGTCAGCCATGTCATACAACTGCCAAAGTGGGAGCCACATCTTGGTGCGACTTCCCAGCGGTTCCAAAGAAAGCAATATGTGTGTAAGTGGATGCAGGCAGGATCAGACCTTTTGACTGGTAAATCAATAGACACACAGTTTGTCTGAAGATCAACGATTCTCTGATGTCTGTTGCAAAGTAAAAATATCTTTTCTTGATGATTCATTTTCCACACTAAAGAATGTCTGTGTGTGGGAGAACAGAGCTGAAGCAATTCTATTTTTTAACTCCTGTCACTATTGTAGCAGCTCTAAACTCCAGCATGAAATAGAAATGAAGCACTTGCTTCAGCAAGTTTTCAGCAAGTGAACTGAACAGCACTGTTTTGTTGCCTCTTTTGTCTTTTTTATCCAGATGCGTATTATATTAAAATCATTTCAGCATTGGTACGTTCACCCTCAGAACCTGACCTTCCAAACATAAATGAAGGAGTAGGGGTTTTATTGCTTAAACTACTCAAATGGATGCTGTGTTATTTGCAAAAAGTTCTTTGCTGTTAGTGTTGTGAGGCCAGTCATGCTTTAGTTAAGTTAGGACGAGAGTCCCTATGCATTTAATGAGAATATATTTACCCCATGGGATTACACTACCCAACAGCCTCTCAGAGTAAGGAGTGCCTCAGAAAACCTCTGCAACATTGCTCTGAAACCCTACAGAGCCTGGAGAAGGCCTTCTCCTGTCCCAGGGTCCCCCTACTACGCCCTGCTTCAAGTGGAGATGCTACATCGTCCCTTCTGTTGTAGATGGTGAAAGGCAGGGGATGCTGACACCTAGTATCAGGATAAGTAGGTGATCCTCTTAGGGAAGAGACAATTTTAATACGCTCAGAAGCCGGGCAGAAAACAACCCACAGCTACTGAACCAGTGTGCCCAAAACAGAAACAGCAGGAAGTGTGGGAAGACTCATAATAAAGGAGA
This sequence comes from Strigops habroptila, assembly GCF_004027225.2. Taxonomy (NCBI): domain Eukaryota; kingdom Metazoa; phylum Chordata; class Aves; order Psittaciformes; family Psittacidae; genus Strigops; species Strigops habroptila. The sequence goes on from NC_044302.2 coordinate 85,134,938, forward strand.
TTTCCTCACCTCCTCCTCTTTCCCTTGAGCAAGCTGACTCACGGTTTCTCAGCAGCACCAGCAGAGTCTTTCGCATCCTGGAGTGGCTCTTTACTAAATTCCAGTGAGTTGAAAGGGGATGACAGCAAAATTCAGGTAGGGGGCCAGGAGGAGCTAGTTTCAAGGGGGATCAGTAAGCTCTCATCAGGTGATAAGAAGGACTGAGCACAACTTGCCCTCCAGCATCCCACCCTGTTTCCGTACATCTCCAGTATCTAGTATCCCTCCAGCAGAACCTGAAGAGCCCTACTGAGGATCCTTTCTGCCCTTTCCCATGTCTGCATCCTTCCCTGCCACAGAGGGGAAGAGGACAGTGCTGGAGGAGGGGGAGGCCAGTGCACTTTGTTCCTTGCCAACATGGAAAGAGCAAGCATTAAAAAGAAGGAAGTTTTCTGGATGGCGAAGGAGGCAGAGGCACACTCTCCATACAGGAGGCCATCCAAACGCAGATTAGCCCAACAGGTCCCACGCTTTGTTTGTAAACAAAAATCAAGAGTTGCCTCATTCTTAGCTTAAAAGGGAAGCCATTTGTGCTCATTTTCAGTGAAATATGGAAATATATTAATTTAAACTCAAGTGCCTCTTGTTATTTTGAGACAATTTTCTCTAATGCTTTGCTCTGTTGAAAAAGTCGTCACTTTATAGGGTTCTCTGTGATGAATCAGGAATTCCTTCTTATGCTCTTTTCTTATTTGCTAGATAAACATATTTATTTGTTCAGGTTTAAACATTACACAGTGCCAGGTTCACTCTGTTAAAACCATTGAAAACGCAGGTGTCTAGTTAAACCTGTCCAATAACAAATATTTGACATGGCTCATAGATCTCTCTCTGAGATAGTACAATCTTGCAGACTGACTTTGATTTTACATTTATAAGGGGAAAAGATCAAGGTTTGTTAATACAAAGAGAGATGACAGGTGCTTTCATGCAGAGAGAAAAATGTTCACAAGCAACCACAGGTATACCAAAACCAGTAGTGCTTTCAGAAAGCGTTTGTGAGAGCAGCCCTAAAGATATAAACAGAGTATCAGTCTCCTGTGTGTATAAACTCCTCAACCCAGCTGCTCCTGGTCTGAGAGCAGATCTGAAGTTGCCTTTTCACACTCTTCATCTCTCAAGTCAGTATCAAATACGAATCTACAGATTTATTTCCCAGATTTCTCAACATCAGAATAACATGGGCACTTTTTACTACATGCAGACCCAAAGGTGCGTAACACCGGATGGATTCACTAATATTTGCAGGATATGATGAAGAAACAAAAAAAGAAACTGCAACACAGTGCCTCAGAAGAGGTTACTAAGGTTTTCTGTTCACTGCTTTTCCAACCCAAGCATGATTTTCTTGAAATTGCTGACACAGTCAAAGTGCTGACAGCTGTTATATATATGGTTAGTTATTTCTCTTGGTGAACCTTTTCACCTCCAAAATCTTGACGAGTGCAGGTGCTATACGCAGAATGAATGTTTTTATTTATCTTTAGTATTTTGGGAGGTCTGAGGTGGTGTGGAAGGGACTGATGCCTACTACTTAATAATACAGTGAAGGTTTCTTTGAGCATGATTTGCAGTTCAGGGACCCTCAGAACTTCTCTTTGCTTGTTTCTGTCTGTGAGCTGACAGGGTAATTTCTTTGCCTGGCTGAAGTTTGCAGGATCTTGCTTATACATCTTCTCTATGGATGCAGTTTACAGCTGATTGATTGCCATAATCCTAGGTGTGCACTGAGTGTATAAACCATCAGTGGCCTGAGCCTACTAATGGTAGTGGACTTGGCAGTGTTGGGTTAATGGTTGGACTTGATGATCTTCTAGGTCTTTTCCAACCTAAATGATTCTATGAGTCTAAGCCAAGAAAACCTAGTATGAGTTACTATTCTTTACTGACCTCAGCGAAGAAACTACCCCCAGTGTATCTCCCAGGATTAGGGATCTAGCCATAATAACTAGAGTAAATTCACCATGTAAGTCTACAGTTATAAACGTGGGCCATGCCCTTCTACATCTGTCTGAGTCTGTAGTACAGAAACACTAGCTAAACACAGACCATCTACCAAAAAAAAAGAGTACTATTTTTGGAAGACCTGTAGAACTTCAGAGAGCTCAGGTTTCACTGGACCACTGTTCAAGATGTCTTCACTCAGGATTCAGATTTCCTGTTAGTCATGAGAAGCCACAGAATCATTGAATCATTTAGGTTGGAACAGACTTTTAAGATCAAGTCCAACCACTAATGGTTGCTATTCATAACTCATCTAAAATACCTGCAGGCTTATCAATCTCTCCTTAGTTGAGAACCTCCAAAGCAATGTAACACAAAAGAACACAAGATCTGTCCTTACATGATTCCTCAGTCTTTCAGGGTATTGTTCTATACTTTATTTCTTTTAAGCTGGGTCAGAACAGTACTCTCAGGCAAAATATGAAACATCTGCAAAATCTTGTCTCATATTTTTTTTTTAATCTATGCATGTCCTTCACTCTGATACAAGAATGGAGAAAAGTTTATTTCTCTTTCCCTCCATTTCAAACTGATCTAGATGACAATCTTGTACTTTCAGTGACAGCTTGTCACCTCCTTTGCAGAGAGATAAACTTTTCACCCTTGGCACTTCATTTAGATATGGTAAGGTCAGAAGTCTGGCAGAAATATCTTTGCTTATATGCATTTCACAATGATCAATAAGAGAAACAGGAAGGAAACAAAAAGCATTTGAATAAAAATAGAAGCAACCCAATGACAAACACGGCACAAAATCCTGTAGGGATCTCGGGGATTATTTTTAAGATTAAAACAACCTTGTCCCTCTCCTCCAGTATAAAGCAGTTTGTTTAGATGAAGGGCAACACTTGGCTTGGTGAGAATTCCAGCCAAGCTCTGCCGGGGCAGCCTGGGGTCTCTGCCACCCTCACCCAGCAGACAGAAGAACACTTGTTTTCCAAATCGCCAACTAATTTAATTATCAGGACTGAGCAGTCTGAAAAGAATACTATTCATATTCTCTGCCAACTTGCTTCCCCATCCTGTAAAAAAACCCCTGAGTGATAATAAATTCAAGACTATTTTTAACTTAAAAATATGTAAGTTACTATATTTCCAGCATACGAATAAAATCTAGTGGCATTAATTTGACAGTTTCTAAAATCTAAATTTCAAATACAAAATGACACAAGGAAAGCATTGTTAGCCATGAATATACAAGTCTGCAGATTCTGTGGAAAGCATTTTTTTAATAACTTACGTTTACAACACTAAAGTGCACATTTTTTTATGAAAGAAATTATTAAAATTACTTTTGCTAAGGATCCCTGCACTTTAAATTACATTGCTTTAAAATCACTGAAGGGGCAATTTTTGTTTCTTTTTGTTCTGTTCTTTTAATCACTTACTGATATACAGACAAACTTCATTTCACTCTAATATGGTGAGACTGTCCTCTCTCCCCTAAGAGGTCTTTCTTCATAATTTGCCTATTAGATTCTCTCTGCCTCCCCAATTTTCTTCTGTATTTTATTTTCTTACCTTCTCTTCACTCTTTTGGTCCGCATTGAGCTCTAAAAGGACTATAGTTTGTTATGCTAAATGGAATGGGTTTAAAAATTCCTCATAATTTATTTATCCACTGAAAATCATGTCTCCACTGCACATTCCCCTAGGCAAATGACCAATCAAGCAATCACACATTTCATTGCAAAGAGATAATAAAAGGAACTCTAGAGGGAAAATGGACACAGAAGCTCCATGGGAGCCAAACTACGAAATGTCTTGGGCTGAAATGAGACATTTAAACTTTGCCACACTTAGCTGCTAGGTAAGGCAGGCACAAAGGGCACAGGAGCAGCAGTCCAGAGGTCACCAGGAACAGTAACATTCATTTGCTTTGCAACTTCCTTGCCAAGAACACAATAAGGAAGACAAGAAATAACATTAAGCCAGTACCTAAGCTGAGAGTTTACAAACTTTTATAATTAGACAATTTATTACCAAAAATCACTTTAATTGTATTTAATTATGAACAGCTTAAATTACTTGCACAATGTTAATTCAGAGTGGGGCTCCCTGTGCCTTGCACAGATATGTATTATGAAAGTACCTACCGAAGAAAAGCTGCATTAAACCTCATGGATTTAGATGCGAGATCCTGCATGTAAGCAGGGAGAGAATGTTCATACCAGGACTTCGCAAATATATAATGTGTAAGACTGCAGTTTTTCTGGTTTTAATGTAGGTTCACCCATGTATATTGGACAGATGACTGACCTACCTTCCAACTATTTTCCATTCTGCTAGGATGGGTGACTGGATGGTGACAGCCATAAAACTCAGCAGTGAGATCCTATCTATGGTCTAGCAGGAGGCACTAAGATGATCTTTTCAAACCTCTGCAGATAACCACTGATAAATCATCACACGGTAACTAATACCATAGGAGACCAAACAATCAAAGAAATGTAATAACCTTCACCGAGTATTTCTCTGCAATAAAAACTGCTACACAACTAGGACCAGTTCTATTTGAGGTTTTAGTTGGTGCTGGTGACTGACAAACAAGGTACATGGCAAAGCAAGTTTGACATAAGTTGTCACGGAAGCCTAGTACTGCTCCATCCCCTCAGTCTATTCAGTCCTTCTAAAACTTATCTCAGCACCACTTCCATCAGGGACTTTTCTACCTTATGGAGGGAGAGAAAAACAAACTTCAGCTGAAAATTGCACGTCACAATTAAAATTCTCCCTAGGCTATAATTCCAAGTATTATAGAATATTTACTTAAAAGCACTAAAGGGGATGAAATGCATGAGCCTCATTAGAGAATACACAGACTTATGTACTAAATTAGTATTCTGCCTCTTCTTCCATTCATATTAGGACACAGAATTAACAACTCCCATATAACTGTCAGCGGTAATAAATAATAAAAAATAATAATAATAATGCTAGTGCAAGCACAGAAAACTCTCCACAGCCTGAGGGTATAGACGGTACATTTATTGTTCCCCTAAGACTTGCTATGTTGGCCAAGAAAGGAAGTAAAGCACAAAACCCAAATCCCACTGTCTCCATAACAACTAAATTATAATATTAGTGAAAAACTCTTAAGGCTATTTAATACGATTGTCTTAGAGTTCCAAACAACTTTTACATTATGCCTACTTACAAATACATTAAAATGGATCCTAACTAAATTATTGTTTTGGTTACTCTGGAGTCTGCTCATCAGCAGAACCCCTACCTTCTTCGCTCATCATTAAAATTCCTTTCTCAATAAATCTTTCTGCACATAGAAATATACTACTGACACAACTCGAAACACAAGTATACACTGTGTCAACAATGCTAAATTATCTTCAATACACAGCAATGCAGAACTGAAACAAAAGCTACAGCATGGCATCATTTAATACAGCATGCTGGCTAAATGGTCCCACTTCAATAAGCAGTCTAGAAATCATGGATTTCAAAGAGAAGAGCACCTATTAATTTCATACAGGAATCTCAAAGGCTTACACAAAAAAGAGAGATCTGTAACTCCTTGCTTTCTCTAGAATGCAGAGAGAGAGGGAAAAACAGTTTTTTCCCTGAGGAAAACAAAACAGCTGAACAGAGAACGCACAGAGAAAAACAGCTTATTTTGATCATTCACCCTTCACATAGTCAAATATCACAGAATCAAATGACCAAAGCAAGAAGGCAAAAATATGAGACAGTAAATGCAATGAAGAATAAACTGCTATATTAATTCAAGAAAGTTAAAGAGATCTATTAAATAACATATTTTTCACATCAGTTCCACCCACTGGAGCAGAAACACCAGTTCCGGGTAAGTAGGTAAACCTAGGTGGCATACACCTGTGTGTCAAGAGACCCTACAAAATTTGAAGACATGCCCTGAGAAATGAAGGCACACCCTTGCATGAAGACATGCACATGCAAAGTGAATCTTGGCTGAGGGCCTAGTCTACAGCTTATACATTGCTGTGGCTCTAGTAAAGCATGCAGAACCAGCTTACGCCAGTGCTCTAATATGCAAAGTAGAGTTGGTAACCTTTAAATATAAATCCAAGTATAGCTGTACAATACACACCATATAGGGTTCATGTACAAAATACACACCAATGAAAGAAAAAATGGTGGTGCAGCTTTTAATTTTTTATCCCCAAGAGAAAAGAAAGTACTTCTACAGCTAGTTTTGAGCTATGTCTACATGCCCCACACTGAGACTCTCCACTTAAGTCAGAAAACCAACCATCTGAATTATAAAGTATTCCTATGTATTTGCACTTGCCTTACTTTTATCATGACATTTCCAATTTTTATATAAAAGAAAAAGACAGCCATCCCCTTAATCACTAGGCCAGATTTTCCAGGTACAGTTTTTATTAGCAGAAGCCAGTGCAACATACACTTGCACTAAAGTACCAATAAATTTCTTCACTCCACAGGCTCTTCCTTCTACCTCTACCATATGTAGAGCTACAACTTATCAAACTATATCACAGGTAAGTTGTCACAGTGGAACAGTCAAGTCCAACAAAAGAGACTGTAAGATAATACTAGGGAACACTAAGTTCCTTCATTTACACTATTGTCTTCTACTAAGAACAGATGGTTCAAGAGAAGAAGAAAACATTCTCTTATGAGATGCCAGGTTAATGGCTGCCACTTTTTAAATGGCTGAAATCTTTTCCTGCTGAGCAGAATAAATGAAATAAAGCCATGAACAAGAAGCTACAGCCTTCAGTTACTAACCTCTGATTTAGAAGTCTCTTTCTTTTAAATCATACATACTTGTAAAAGGTGCAGTTAATAAACATTTACTACTGATTTAACAGGCCCTATCTAAGACAAGAATCCAAGCCACACAGATGAAGACAAGAATTTATTTTGCAGCCTGAAATCAGACGTGGTGTCCCAGGTTCTCTGCAGCCATTCCCAAAGTGAATGATGAGGTAGAGGGATCCAGCCAATGAGCCCAAGAAAAAGCAAAACTGAGATGAGATATCTTGTCTATGACAGATTGCCGAAAGAAAGAGCAACTATTTAATGTAAAGGAAAACATTTGTGTACGAACAAGTGGATGGGTGCTGGTCTACTACCTACATTTAGGCTGGAAATGGGAGAAATATCTAATAATGTAAAGCAAGGTGTCTGAAACTGTTTCTCAACATCATAGAGTGAGGCGTTCCTGCCTATGGCAGGGGGCTTGGAACTAGATGATCTTAGGGTCCTTTCCAACCCTAACTATTCTATGATTCTATGATTCATTTATCTTATATGGAGATTTACACATCTGCAAAGTGGATTACCACAAAAGGGTTGCCCAGAAATAGCTTGGATTCAGTACTACAGAATCTATTCAATACTATATTTGAAGCTTCAGCCAGGTCTCTCACCAGAATACATCATCTTCAGAAGGTCCATCTGTTTCTCAGTGGTATTATTAGGTAGGCAAGACCCAAAGCATGTCTAACACACCTTTGCCAGTTCTTCTATCTTCGTGTGCGGGGACGTGGCTACCTAGTTATCACAGTTACCTGCTTCAGCAGATATAGATTGTTGGAAGTCATAATACCATCACTGCCACCCTACAGCCATTAATGTTAAGGCTAAGGAAATTTTCTGATAGCAAATTCTCAACCAGACAGCTATAACCAGAGCCTAGTGGGAGCAGAACTGCTCCTGAATCCTTAACTGGTTTGTGTGCAGCAAAGATGTGTCTGCTCCTGCTGCTGCAGCAAGACAGTGAGAGATTGTCTCAATGTGCTCTCTGCATAAAAACATGTGTCTGAAGGAGCAAATCTTAACAGCGTGCATCGCTTCTTCTCAGGCATCAGAGGAACTAAACAGCAGAAGGTGTATGCCTAATGAAATCCAAACCAGGCCACAGGGGAACAAGGCAGGGATTTCTCTATCAGAATGTGTATGGCATACTGCTATGTTTGGGATGACAATCGTATAAATATAAGGGATAAAGCAAAACAAGCTAAAAGCAGGGAGAGTGAAAGTTCTGACACCAGAGATATGTGCAAAAAGGACAGTGAGTTACAATGGTACTGAAAGATCTCACAGTTAACTAAATACTGGGTCCCTGAGAGAACAGCTTCATACTGTGTTTAATTTGACCTGAAGGGGTCAGAAAGACCACCAGAAAGATATAAGACATCCCTTTCTCTTCCCTCCTCTCACTGCTTTCACTTCTTTCAAGACCCAGCAACCCATTTAATCTCTCTCTTGTGCTGTACCTAAAAACTGCAGCCATACTCATTAGTTCCCTAACAAATCAGCTCATTGGTGGAGGGAAGGGATATTAATACAGTCACATCTCCCTCTTTATCAGGGGGCAATGAAAAGCTGCCTTTGGGCAGCAGTCTGCAATGAGGTTGGATTACATATGAGGAACTAAAATCTGGAACTGCACAGCCTCTGCACTCTCCCTTTCCTAAATGTTTCACCTATTTCAACCTTGAATTTGCATTATCTGCTTTAAATTTTCCAATCTAGATGGCTGTACACATGAGAGATCATCTTGGATATGAAGATGTTTTTCCCTCTAGTTCCAGAACTGTAATGAAAAGCTTTCAGACATATCAAGGAATGTCAAAGCCCCTGAGAAAATAACTAGCACAGCCACAAGCATGAACTGTGAAATTCTCTTCTTGTAAATCATTGAAAAACTAAACACTGAAATGTCAAGTCCTAAGGTATGTATCCACAAAGACTTAAAAGTGCCAACTGCACATTTAGTTCAAAGAAAAAAGAAATTTAAATGTTGCACAAGCAAAGGCAAAAAAAGAAAAAAGAAAACACAATGATGTTTGCTAGGCAGATAAATGGACTACCTTGTAATTTTCACACTAGCCATGGCAGGTGAGTACACAGAGTTCAGCTAGGAGAGCAGAAATTGTCTAGCGCTGAAACTGCAACTGCTCGTGCTGCCTCAACCTCAGATATCATAATGACGGCAAGCTTCGACAATTCTGATTTAGTACTGATAAAGCACTGATAATTAATAGCACAATACCACTGTGAAGTAAAGTAACATTACTCCCATGCAATATGATGAAATTGAAGTACTAAAAGAATTGATAGTTAGAACACTTTTCTGGCTTTCAGGCACGTACTACGGGCTTGCTTTTGTAAGAACAAAACAGTTTCTGCAACAAACTGAATCTACCACACAGATTATTTATTCTGTGACCATACAAAGATTAACGACGTGACAGCTGAGCGGAACAAAAAATGAAAAAGAATATATTTAACACAGTTAAATATACTACAAAACAGGAACTCTTCGGTGCTTAAAAAATACTAACCTATCTGCCAGATCTGTAGCGCAAAGTCACTGTAAAAACCTACGCATATGGAAGAAATAGCCTTTACAAAAATCTTCTATGGCCATCAGATTAATTCTGGCAACACACTATAAAGTCTTACCCATACAGTAATCCTTTCGAAAGTGATAGTTTCCTTCTCCAAAACTGCTACATGGAGGTATCCTCTTCCTCGACAAGTGTCTCAGTCTTTATTTCAGCTCTCGCATTTGTGACCTGTGTGATTCTGCATGGGGTTTGCTGCACAGGATGGCAGCAATTGGAGCTACAGGAAATGAACATCGCATAATGCTAGGTGCATCCCCACCCTCAAGTTTCAAGTCTCCACTCAGACACAAAAACCCCAAAGACAGACAAGACAGCAGAAAGCAACATGCAAGAGAAAAGGACCTAGGAAAAAAGAGCATCTGCACTGGACATCTTAAGCCCACATTTTTGCAGCTAAAAAATTGCACGTGCAACTGAAAGCGCGACAAACATTTTACATAAAGAAGGAGACTGCACAAGAAAATCTTGAAAATGCTGTCTGTATGTTGCGGGTGAATCTGTATATACAAAACACATGAATTCTGCTTTGCTTTTATGAACTGCCTCTATTTTTACGTCTAACAGCTGCTTTTCATTCTCACAGTGTATTGAGCTGTGCTCCTTCCACCAAAAGAGCAATAACAACTACCAATTTGTCAGGGAAAAAAAAACAACAAAACACCACAGCAATTAAGAGCTAGTAAGTTATGAGTAAGGTTACTTCAACACAAAATGGCTCTTCTGTTTTCTTTGAAAAAGGTGTTAAGTTTGGAAATAAGTAACTTCCACGACAACAAAAAAAGAGTCCAGGCTCTCTCTTATGCTGCCTCCTGAGATTGCTGTGAGGGACCACGGGGAAGGACACACGGACAGAAGTGCCAAGCCAAAGACAGGCTGAGAGGTAGAGCTGTCCAGCAGGCCAGCAAGCCTCAAGTTTGGGGGTCAGCCTGCGCTCTGGGAAGTTGGTTGACACAGATGACAGCCAGCAAAAAAGACCCTGGCCCAGGGCCATAGGATGTTTCACAGCAGCAAAGAAGTAATCCAGTCAGACTATCTATACAATATGGGCTAAATTAAGAAAACTGAGACACGAAACCCATGTTGAACTTACCCTTCTACTTGTTTCCTTTACCTGTCACTTGACAGCTACTTGTTAAGAGTGTAAATCCACCCTGGAGGTGAAGCTCTGGAAACAAATGTCAGTAAGCAGAACAGAGCCTGAGGCAGCAACAGCAGCATTGGGACCTGTAGGCTACATGGTCCCAAACCTGGAAGAGTATCAAAAGAGTGCCCAAGACCAGGGAACACATGGATAAATAAAAAGTCGTAGTCTCTACAACAGCCAAAGAGGTGTGGAAGCTACAATTACACGACCCAAACTCCATCTCCCACTGACCATACAGGAAGGGGCAGAGGTGACAGCAGCCCTGCAGCTTTGCTTGTTGTATCCTTGTATCTGATTCCCTGTTCTGATTTACCCTCTTCTTACTCCCACCCACACTACTTCGCTTCTGGAGGAGGACCCACACCAATCAAGAGACGAATCTAGGAAGTCTGACCTGTTTCCAAAAAGTCTCTTCTAATATAAAGTGCATGGCCCAGAAAACTGCTTTGGCTCTCTGAAAGATTGGGATCTAGCCAGGGAGACCTACTAGACAATGCTCAGACACAGCACTTTTTAAAAACACCACAGGTGACCAGGTAGACCTGTATACGAAAGCCAAGGACAAAACAATCACCTGGGAAGATCTAACTTCCCTAGAGGAGATCACCTGAATTCACTGGGCATCTTTAGGATACATGAAAACCATTTCCTGTCAGACAAAGCATTCCTACCAAACACACCCAAAACAACATTCACAACACAAAATGCCTTCTATGCAGAAGGTGCAGCAATAGAAACACTTCTTGCAAAGGGAAAAGTATTCAATATCAAGAGCTACCTTGAACAGAAGAGCCTCAGGTTCCTTGGGAAAAAAACCAACAAGTATCTACAGATGTTATATATCTACAGACATTGCTATATCATAGAATTAACTTTGTTAGAAAAGACCTTTAAGACCATCAAGTCCAACCATTATCCCAGGATAGACAGAGGCAGAGTAGAATCAGAGCACTTATGCTTCAATCGGAGCAAGGTTAGAAGAGCCTAAGTTTTGGTACAAAGAATATTTGATTATACATCTGGGCTTCCTATGCAAGCCAGCAAAGAGTAAACTGCCAGTGTGACAGGCACATTGCACCTTTCAGATCTGTACACCAGAAACACAGAGCTCCTGCTCTGCCTGCAAATGTGAGTGCCTGCAGACCTCAGTGATCATGCAGTTTCAGCAGCAGATCTTAATGAAACACTTTGGAACAGATGCTGTTAAGAAACAGCATTGGCAGCAACCATTTACATAAATCTTAATCCTCTTTCAGAAAAGAGGAAACTCTTCAAAGGATAAGAGACAGGAGGCTGATGTTCCCACTGCTGCCTCCACAGAGTACACAGATGACTGGCTCTAACCCACAGTCCTGCACTGATTTAAGGGTGTACATCAGGCAGTCTTTTAAGAAATCTACCCAGTTAAAACAGTTAATGGAACCATATATTTTAATTTCAAAGTGTCTCAGCACTGATGGATTAAAAACATGACAGCATAAAAATGCCATTCATCTTTCTTTCAGGCCTACTAAGTATCTCTGAGTTCCCATTGTGACCAGAAGTCTTAAATTAAAGAGGAAGATCTGAATTAAACTTGATTCTCCCTCAGACATACTTTTTTCCATGTCCATGAACAGAAGTGATCAAAGATTTATTTTAAGGTGAATCAGTGGAGGAGAATAGTCAGATAAATAAATCCTCCAAAGAATAAAATGTAGAATGTTATCCTGATCTGACTTCATTTCCCTGAACCTGGAAAAGCGCCCCTGGTGTCTCAATGCACCAAAGACTTTTGTTTCATGATGATTTGGCAGTTACACGTATATGGTACATGAGGTATATAAATTAAAGCAATCTTAGGAACAGATACAAGTTTTTGTTTAACATGCTTCAATGCACTTTTAAGCATTTTATGGATGTTATGCAACCTGGGCATGTAAGAATTGTTACAATTTAGGGTCAAAGTGATTTACAGTTTGTGTTGTAGGAAAAGAAGCATATGAAAAGATTAAAAGAGAATAAGTTGGTTTGTTTTTTTTTTTTTTGCTTCATTATAGTTCTATCAAACTTTACTGATTTCTAAGGAAATTGTTCACAATTTAAATGTCATTAATGAGGGGAGAAGGGGACTTGCTGAGCTGTGAAATAATTAGCAACTTCCTTCCTTCTTCCTGTAGGAGGAAAAATTGCCATAAATGTCAATGTCAGTACAGACTGACACAGATCCTTTTAGTTTACATGTTAGCTATTTCTTAAACTATTAGTATAAAAGTGTGGTATCTACTGGTTTTGTTTGGGATAATAGCTAATTTTCTTCACAACCGCTTGTATGGTGCTGTATGTTGGCTATGTGACCAGAATGGGGTTGACAACACAGAGATATTTTAGTTATTCCTGAGCAGTCCTTATACAACATCAAGGCCATTCCTGCTTCTCTTGCTGCCCCACCAGCAAGTAGCATGGTGGTGGGCAGGAGTTTTTGGGGGCACAGCACATCTGACCCCAGGGGATCCCGCTGGATGTGGGGAGCTGCCTGACAGACACTGTACCACAATAGGTACAGTGTCAGGAGGCAGCTCGTAACTATATGCTGTAAACTTATCTTCTAGCAGCACAAATGTCTCCAAATTCCAGTATTTCTGTCAATCTTCAAATACATCCAGATCCACTTTTCCCATTTCTTGTCTCCATTTTAACTCATACAGGTTCCAGCAAGACTGTATGTCTCCAGTTTAAAAGGAAGTTTGAAAAGCATCAAGGATACTACCTTTCCAGCGATGCCCAGTCTTGTTTGGAGTTTTTACTTTTTGAATACCATGAGAGCGGCCTTTAAAATACGCATAATAGGACCAGCAACAGGCCCACACCTCGCTGCAGCTCCTGACAGTAACTATCACCATCCTCACTTACTTCTGCAGACTTTGCTTTGAATCCTTACCTAAACATCCCTCGCTGTAACCTCTTTATACGAGTAAATTTACATGAATCATGATTGCAATCCATATTTAAAATCCCACTGACAATTAGACAGATGTTACAAACCTCTTCCTCATCTTTATGCATGCAAATACGAAAGTATTTAGTTCCCAGACTGCAGCCAAAAAGCAAAGTATTTTAATAAGAAACCTAAGCTGTGTACATCCAAAGCTATTCTATAATTAACACAGTTTTAACTTGTTTGCCTGAAATGAAAATGCTAGTTCAGCCAGGAGCTAGATCTAGTGATTGCTATTATAGTTTGCAACCAGACTCATAAGTTATAGGGACACAAATTAATTTAAAGCCAAAGTTGAATCTGATTATGGTACACAGCATGGCCACCATTAAAAACATCCTATAATTTTATCAGACTAATGTTTTAGAGGCTGTTTCCCCAACTGATTATCTATCTTGAGTTTTCTTTCTTTTAAATAGTAAAATCTAAAATGGGCCAGTTATTCTGAGACTAATAAAGACTATGATTTTACCCATATGAATAAAACATATATGTCTTTATAAGACCTGGAGGCCTCATGTTTTTGATTAAGAACTTGATGGTTGGCAAGAGAGAGGTAATGTTTCATGTACCTGTCCATATGGACTTTTGTTCATAATACATATTGACAAAACCTGTCTCTACACAGCTGCACTGAACACATACACAATTACACACAGCTATGGTTTTTACTCTATTTTATTTTTCTGTAGCCTGTTTTGTCCCTGTAAATACAACAACAAAAGACATTTTTCCCTTTACTCTTTGCCTCTTTTACAATATGGAATGCTACATTTCTTCAGAATATAACTGATTTTAAAATCCTCTCCTTTTTTCTCAAGAGGGTTTCTTTTTTTTCCCCCAGACACAATCTTTTCCTCACAAGCTCTTATTGGCAGCGTTTTCTCTCTGACTCAAGCGCTCACACCTGCCTTTCCATTTCCCCTTCCAAAGTACATGCATACCATCTTGTCTCTTCCTCTGCCCTTTGTATCAGTATCAGCCATCTTCAGTTCTCCGTTCTCCCGCAGTTTTTCTATCTCCTTGTTACCCTTTCTCTACTCTCATTCTGGCTCTGACTGGGTAGGGCAGCTCCAGCACACCCTGCTGAGGGCTGGGTTTGTGTTTAGGCTGAGCTATGGTCCCGAGTCGAATTTTCAACCCGCGTTGCTTCTGGAAGGCATGAAGCTGGACATTGGGCACTGAAAGAACATTATTCCTGCAGTGTCCCAAAGTACTCCAGTGAAGCCAGGGACACCCCCTCATGTCACAAAACCTTTTCATTTGTAGTCTTCATAATGAAACAAGACAACAGCATTCACTGGGTTGTGAGACATGCACCAAAGCTACAGTAGTGCAAGACTTGCAAATCACATTGCTTTAAAATTGACCTAACAGCATTTTTCATTGTTGAGATCAGCAGATGTCCATGCTGATGCAGCTATATGTCACTTTTCTCTATTCTATTCAATAACACCTCAAACAGGATTTCAAATATCTGAATGCAAGTATATGCACTCATACAGTACAGATGCTTGGGTTCATAAAGTCATGATTGGATTACATTGTTTCATCAAGGCAGTACCCATCTGTGAAATATAATCTAATTTAGACCTTCTCCATTATCTCTAACCTTTTTGAAAAATACCATTTGAGAAGGAGAACACACGAGAGTAGAAACTGATTATAAACCATGTTGCACTAAGGCAGCTTGAGGTTAAGTTGTAAGAATGAGATATATTTATTTGGGAATTGGCATACATAGAATTTAGCAGGGGGGGAAAAAAAAAAGCAAGCTGTTATTTTTCTTTACCGATGAAATACATACTCGATGACAAGGGCTTGATGTATCCTTCACAATTCAGTGGCTCACACAGACGGTCTGCTGGAGTTGTAACTGTTGTTTTACTCAAAACACCACAGTGAGGCAAGAATCTCACAACTGCTTTGTATTAAAAGATGGATTTAGAGCAAAATTCCACTGAAAAATACAAGAACCTATGTTGACTGACATCAGATGAGTTTCACTTCACAAAAGGAACTCATTAGCTGACCCAAGAGACAGAAGTTTGAATGATCATTAAGGTCTTCTGACATCTCCGTTCCTAACCAGCCATGTCCCCTGTGCACCTATGTCTCTGCTCTGGTGCCTAAATCCAAGATGCCAGCGTCCAAACAGTCTTACACAATCAGTCACAGGCACACAAAAGGATTTAGGGATAGTGAGACCAAATTTTAGAAACCTCCACAGCTAAGTGCCAAATGCGAAGGGGCCTGGACAACACAGAGGTTTTTAGAAATGCTTAGGCTATGTTATCATGCCAGGGAAGCCTAATTGTGGGATTGGATGTTCAGTAGAGTCTCACTATGGTATCTCTACCCTTGGGTCTAGGGCAAGAGCATTTACTACCAAAAGAAAGGAAACACTGCCACAAAGCATTTAGCCATATTTTGGAACAAAAAAGAGCTGCCATAGATACCTAATGCTTCACAACTCCGTACAGGAGGCAAGTACCTAAATTCCCTGAGAGTGCATGTCCCGACACAAGCACAGCAGCTTTTCTTACTGGGCACCTCAGGACATTCCCTTTGCAAAACGTATCCTCAGCAGCCTGCCAGTCCTGCTGGGAGATGGGTCCCCACACCAGTACCTCAGATGCACAGGAAAACAGATACAGGCCAGTACACCTTGCGAGGCAGGTGCTGTAAGACATAAATAAATTTCACTTGACGGAGACTTGGAGAATGGTTCAAAAGCCCAGCAAGTCTAAGTTTCTTTGATGCAATAGTTCCACTGCCTTCTTACTAGTACACGGGCACTTGCTTGGCATGTTCATCCATCTTCACTTTCAGGGGAAAATATAGTTCTTGTAGATTTTATTCTAAAAGATTAATGTTTTTTACCATGCTGTTTCTCAGGATACCTCTGCAGGGTCATTTGCCATTTTACTAGTGGAACTGTGAAGTAGCTTGTTATCAAAGCTGTAAGTTCGGTGACCTAACTTCCCGTCATCAACACAAATGCATGTGCTTGTATCAGGAACAATAAACATGGCATGCTGCATGTTGAAGGATCCTGATGAAATCTCAGATATAGCAGAATCCCTCACAAATGCATTTAATGGATAGCCCGCTTACCAGTTATTCTCCCTTCAAAATGCTATTGACCATGTGAGATGGTCAGTGTTAATGAAAATAATACTAACAAAGGAATCACTGAGTACCAGAAGCCTCTGTAAATAAATATACATTACGTTTAAACATAAGGGGAGTTTTTAGCTAGATGGATAGTCAGGCAGACACACAGGGTTATGTTCTTTGAGTGTAAATAAAACAAGTATCATTGCTTCAGCTTTATGCAGATGACTGCAGCTACAGGTATTAAGATGGCAAAACACACCAAAACTATTTCAACTATAAATGGAATTCTTGTAAAATGAAATTTGGCCAAACACTAAATATTTGCCTCAATCACTCCAATAATTTCTAACTTCAATAAATGGACTGATAAAGGTAAAATATGATCACATAAAGGAAATCAAACTGTGCTTCCTCTTTAGTTAGGCTTATGTCATCTCATCCGTTTACATAGCCTAAAGGTAGAGGGTAATAGGCTAAATGTAGAAACCTTTTATGTATTGTATTTCAGTCAAAATTATCAACCAGCAGCAAAATGAAAATGCTTATGTGATAATCTCCTGAAACTTATCAAGTACAAGAATAAAAACCCCAGCAGTTCCGACTGATTAACTTCAAAATAGAAATAATCTATGCAGGAAAGTCCCAACATCACCCCAGCTCACTCAGCCTTTACCTCATAATTCAAAGATTTTTCAGTAGAGTATATTATCTAGTTAATCATGAGCATATTGCAATTATTAGACACTGAAATCACTGAAGTTTGAGAGCTGTAAAGGATTCTCACTCAGTAGCAGCTAATGTCCCTGCCATGTACTGCCACTGCAGAGCCATGGGCAGCATCCAACAAGGAACTTCAAAATACTAGGGACAGAATGGCTCAACTGGTTTACCTACCTGAGCCTTGAATGCATGTCAGTCAGATGTATATATTGTTGGGGGTTTTAAATTTTACTTAGACATACTAAAATAAGGTGTGGTATTGATCATCCTCAGCCCTTCAAAATAAAATGAAACAAAACCTGGCATTATCTCTGAAGGAAATAACACTACCATAGTATGTAAGACACCTAGTTTCAACCTCCTGCCAGAATTATTCATTATCATTAAAAATAAATTATAAACAATTCTGAGAGAAAATTTACAGAGCTAAACAGATAATGAGAAAACAGGTATTTACATTGTGCTTCTCATCTTTAAATGTATATTAATTGTAGATGAAAGCAGATGGCAACAAATATCTTATTCTGTTTTCACTGTTTAACACACAATCTCTTTAATAAAGATGTGTTTATTAAAGAGATCTTTAATTAAGATGCCACACAGAGCCAGACTTTGTACTGATGTAACTCAGAGCTGAATGCCGACCCATGCTCCTTCTTTCCCCTACTCCCTCCAGATTTCTGTTCTACAGTCTTCATGCAACAGCAGCAGCAACAAAAAGGAAACAGCAAACCTCTTCCTGTGACAAGGCTCTGCCCTGTTTGGTCACACACTACCGCTCCCCCGAGCAATGGTGCAGAACTTCTGCCACCCTCCTGGCCATTGTGGCAGCTTACCAGGAAACTGGGGGGCAAAACTCATTTGCATCAACATTTAAAAAAAAATACATACAGATTTGAATCAGAGAAAAATGGAAAAGAAAAAGAAAAAAGAGATTTTATTATGGAGAGCTCAGATGTTTTCAGAGCTATAAATCCTCTGAGGAAGAATAAAGGACAGAATGCTGAAGAGAAAGCTGACACCACTTGTCTAAAACCAACGTGCATGCTCGCGCTGGATGTGGTCTGGAGTGGCTCCATATGCTGCAGGTTTGTACATGCCAGGTGACTATATAAAATTAGCAGTGGAAAAGAGATACTCTCTGCTCCGCACCGGGAGAAAATATTTTATGCTTAAGCAGAAGGACTCTGACCCCTCTGGGAAGCAGAGGCAATGAGAAAGGTCTGTGATCCATCTCCAACTCCTTCTTTCCAAATTTCACAGATACTGAACTCACAGAATTCCTTCCATTTGCCTGATGAGCTTTTTGCTGGCAACAAAGATTCCACCACAGCTCCACCCTCCTCCCTTCCCCATATTATTTCATTGAAGTAGTTAACTATTTATTTTACCTGCCCTGACTCCCTCTGATTGGCCCTGTGGAGTTACGCTGCCTGTCAGCCTGATGCCAGTCACACCTGTCCTGATACGGGAGGAAGCACATGCTTCCATGGCAGGCTGGCAGGCTCTGCCCCATGGCCGCTGGTCCGAAATCTCTCTGATCAAAGACAGTCACTTCAGGTAGATCCTTTTCCCCCTGTACTGGGCACTGGTGAGGCCACACCTCGAATCCTGTGTTCAGTTCTGGGCCCCTCACTACAAGAGAGACATTGAGGTGCTGGAGCGGGTCCAGAGAAGGGCAACAGAGCTGGTGAAGGGTCTGGAGCACAAGTGTGATGAGGAGCAGCTGAGGGACCTGGGGGTGTTTAGTCTGGAGGAGAAAAGGTTCAGGGGGGACTTTATCACTCTCTACAGCTACCTGAAAGGAGGCTGTAGGGACGGGGTGGCTGGTCTCTTCTCCTCAGCAACAAGTGATAGGGCAAGAAGAAATGGCCTCAAGCTGCACCAGAGGAGGTTTAGATTGGGTATTATGAAACATTTCTTCACAGAGAGGGTGCTCAGGCACTGGAACAGGCTGCCCAGGGCAGTGGTGGAATCACCGTCCCTGGAAGTGTTCAAAAACCATGTAGATGAGGCCCTCAGTGACATGGCTTAGTGGTGGACTTGGCAGTCCTGGGGTAATGGTTGGAATTGGTGACCTTAAAGGTCTGTTCCAACCTGGATGATTCTATGATTGATTCTATGATTCTATGATCCCAGTGCTATATCATCCAAGGTGTGGAAGAGCAGCCTTCCGGGAGGGTATGCTCAATGACTGCACCTTCCCTCCATCTACACAGCTGTGCAGGGCACAGCCTATGGCCCATTCATTCCTCTGGCTGTACCTACTGGCACACCACTTGACAGATTTCCTTAGTCATACAGGTGCTGAGGGCACACTTCACGCATCCTGTGCCTTTGGGGCTGGTGATATTCTCAACAGGCAAAGGGTTTTCAAGCCCGACCCTTAAAAAACATAAGGAGTCCAGCTCACACTGGTGAAACTCCCCCAATAGGTTTGCAACAGGATGAGTCTTTCATTCATCACTTCTATCATCACAAACCAAGGCAGACGCCAACCAAGAAAAACCTCAAACAGCATCATAGAGGGCAAAAAGTCACCCTCAACCAGTTATATTAGTGGACACATACATGACAAGAACATTGTAACGTTCCCCAAGGCAGGTACTGAACACCTTGGAAGTTCAGAGTGACAGTTAATAGCACCATGCACGTAATGAACTCCGCATTGTTATGAACGGAAATATCAGAAGGCTTTCTATATTTGGGGGAATAGAATTAAAAATAGTTATTGGAAAGACGCTCCCAAAGACGCATAAAGAGTACTTTATAAAGAGTAAGTAGCCCATACAGTGAAGAATGGGAAAGTATAAAGCAACATCTTTTTTTTTATTAGCTTTGCAGTTCTATTTAAAACATTTTCTATAATGCATAAAGAGCAAACAAATCTTATTGGTTCAAGCTAAAATGCATTTTTACACCTGTACAGCATCTGCAGCGAAAGACCCCAAATACATCCTATTTCTAAATATCTCCGTTTGGCCCTACTTAGGCACAACAGAAATCTCAAAAACATCTCAGCTAAAAAAGATTTTAAAACTTCAACCATCAAACAACTCAGGCTGCAGCTACAATTATTTCAGCAGCGATTTCTTTCCTAGCCACCCACACATTAGACACCAAAACCTGAATAACGAACAGCAGTGAACATGTGATCACTCTGATTAACAGTATGAGCACCCGTTGTTACTCTGGTGAAACTTCCCAAGAACCTGAACAAGCATTTATTAACCAGGATATATATATATATATAATCTGAAGAGAACTGGGAGATACGTGATCTACAGCTGTTCCATGTTGTTAACCTGCATAGTACAATTGTTTAATACCAAATATTTCATGTCTGTGTATGAACACAACACATACCACCAGTTTTTGTCAGAATTAATCAGGATGTAGAGCACCTCTGGAAAACAAAGGGCCAGAAAAAAGAAGGGTGGGAAATGACAAATTGGGAAGGAATGGAAAGACAATTTTAAGGAGCCTATGCTCTGCAGTAGCATGGCTATGCTAGAAATGGATATGGCCATTTCACGTGAGGGTTGGTGTGAAACCTTCTCTAAATTCTGCAGATTAAAGCCATCATTATCTCTCAAGCAGGGGTGCAGAGGTGGTATTCTATGGGACAAGACCTTCCCTGTGCCAGAGGGATCCTGTGGGAAAATCTACACTGCAGGCAGCTAAGCACTTTGTCAAGCTCACCTTAGCACTGGAAATGAAAAAAGAGACCACTGTGGTGTCTTGGCTAGTGCCTTTGCTTGTAGGGTTGCACCACAGGCAAACATGAGACTCGAGTGCCACACTGCTGAGAACAGCTGTTTGCTATGCAGGAAAACTTCTCAAGTCTCTGTCACCAGACATACCTGCCCCATTTTAGTCTGCCCCATCTCGTCCATCCTGCCCCTAGATGAGCCATTCCCAAAGAACTTAACTTATATCTCACTCAATCAGCTTCCATGAAACTCATCCTTACCTGTCACCTAAAACGTGAACACACATAATGCATAAGTTCATTTTGATATGTAACTAATCATGCAAACATTAAACTATTCTATTAGAAGTCAATGAAGATAACATACTGCATTTATATTTAGCTTTGTTCTATTTAAACTTCCTTAACAAGATGACTATAATTACAGACAGGTCCTCAGTGCTGTAAGTTGGCACAACTTTACTGAATTCCATGGCAATTTGTCAATTTAAAGTAACTAAGAATATGGTAATCATGTTGTATCACATAAAGCACAACTGAGAACTAACTTGGGACAAAATACAGATACAAATACACTGTAAGCAGCCAGAGTAATGGTGAAATGCTCATTAGCATCAGCAATTTATGATGATTTGCTCAGTACCTACATCAAACGTTCTGCAACTGTTACATACACTGAAATACACTGGAAACACACTTCAGAAATTGTCACCTTTCACAGTGGTCTTTCAGTCAAGGACTTGAACCACTGTGCTGTTGGCTGATTATGCCTTACTAATAGGGGAAATACGGAAGGACTTTGCAGCCAGGGTACAAGCTTTTCTTGACCTCAAATGACAATCGGTTTATGTCCTCCATGAATGAAATCAATAGCTTTCATAATTTTTATCCTGACTCATGTAACTGCAACTCCTGTTCTCTTCATGGACAGCAAATGCCTTCCTAATCCTTATTAGCACACTGGGAGGCCATCATCTTCCACACATCTATGCCTGCCTTGAAGCCAGAGAGTGCTAGATGTAAAAGGTATTTACACTATCTCTGTGTCTTTGTTGTCCTTGGCAAAGGGCAGTTTTTAGCTGAAATACAGGATGAATGTGTTTCTTCACACCTTAAACAAAGGTTTAACCTTTATGAAGTAGTATTTTTTAGTATCTACCTATTTAAACACACAAACAGTATAGTGGGCAGCTGTTCATCACAAGGGGGACAATCTAAACCAATTAATAGCTTATGAGTAAAATACAGATTCAGGTACAGAAAGAATCTGGAGCCTCCCTGCTCTCATCTACTCCCTATAGTGTGGTTCACAGGGAGAATGCATTTCTTTAATTCACTACAAATAGTTAGAACCAAATAAATACTAGAATTTCTCACAATTTACCATTTTAAATAAGAATTCCAAAACAAACAAATAAAATGTAACAGCCAAAACATGGAATTGTAAACATCCTCAGATTACCTAGCAAAATACCTTAACAAGGAGAACTAGTGGCTGCTAGTTGCATGCAATTTCACTGCAGTAATGAAGGTAGAACAGCTTTAACCAACACTGAAGTTTGCTATAAAAAATCCATCAACAGCAAAATCTGGCACAGGGACTATATGCCAAAGGCAATGATGCTCTTGAGTTATACAGCTGTTTAAAAATAAAAGGAAAAAAAGAGAAGTATATGCACACAGGTCTGTAAAAGGTAAGAGAGCTTGCATCTTTGGTGGGCTGATTATTGTGACTCCTTACTTCGTGCTCTAGAGACCGGTACTAAACTAAATTAAAACTTCTGTTGGCCTGAGTTAACAAAACTAGTGTATGCCCAAGGAGATTCTTGCAGAGGTTATGTTCCTCCTGTTGCCATCTAAACACATCCAATTTCACTGTTCTTGTCATCCACTGATAAAACATGAGTCTTTCAACCTATAAGCCTACAAAATCCTACTACTGAAGTTTTACGCCAAACCTTACAAGCCTTGTTCTGTAAGATGGCTAAAAGTCTTTACAGCAAAATAATTCTCTAAAATTACACCTTCTTAAAAGAAAGTAATTAAGACGATCAGTTTTCAGCTAGAAGTCTATTAGAGCTACAACCATGTATGAAAGATTTCATGTAATATTCACAGACCCATATTAAACCAGTAGATTACTTTATATAATTCCAAATCCATAAAGGAAGGCTGTTGATGGTATTCGTAACTGTTGTACTAAGGCATTAACCAAATATGTTTTCCAGAAGTTTTTTGTATTTGAAGGTTACGGTTTTGGCCTGAAACACTGTAAATACTGTAAAACTTTTTTTTTGGGGGGGGGAAGGGGATGTTTGTTCTTTGTGTTTGCTTGTTTTGGCTGGGTGTTGGGGAGTGTTGGTTTTGGGGTTTGTTTGGGGTTTTTTTGTTTGTTTGTTTCCACTGTTTTACATAAATGTATACTAAAATGTCTGGATTTCACAGAGTTTTAATCTGGACAAAGTCAACACAATCCTTTTAGGTGTTTTCACAAAACAGTCCTTGTGAAGTAATCACCATTTATTTTTCAACTAATGTTTATACCTACAAAACACTCTGAAACCATTTTGGGACTCAGCTTTAGTACTGATTGTGAGTGAGGGACAGGTAAAGAGGTTTTCATGTGGCCCAAAACATGTGGAATTCATCTTTTCAAATTACATTCTTTAATAACCTGAACACAAAGTTAAGCACAGCCATCGGCAACAGAAGATAAACTGTCCTTGCACAAACCGTTCCTAAGCTCTGTACAAAAGCTATTTCAGCTAAACTGAAACCATTCGGAGCAATGGATTTCATAAAAACTTATTCTTGTCTTCTTAAGTCGTATTTCCATGGACACTTTCATGCTGCGTAAGCCACCACTGCTTCCAAAAGGAACAGTCCGACCTTCTCTTCTTAAACATTGTATAGCCAGTAAACACACTCACGCAACAAACCCAACAGAGGAGCTAGGTTAAAACCAACCTATCAAAAAAAATGCTGGTATTAAAATGGATCATTTTGGAAAGAAAAAAATGAAAAAGTTCAGAAAAGTGGTCCATTTTGGTATTTTCTGATGGACACAGTTTTACATTTTGTTTTAAAAAATGTTTTTCAGTTCTCTCTCTCCTTTCTTGCTACAGTAAATATAAATTGAACATAAATCTAAAGATTAAAAACCACATAAATTAGCCCAAAACCATTTCTCTTCAAAGCTTTTTTTTATATGGAAGGCTTTCAGCATCATCAGAGCAACATGAGAATTTCAAAATTATTCACCAAATGAAATCTCTCATGCAGGCAGTTTAATGAAATTCACGCAAGTAGTAATCAGGCATACCACTAAATGGGGAAAAAAGGTTACCTCTATCTATCTATCATCAAGTGGTTCAAACACCTGGTAGACATAATGTGCTAGGAGATCAGATAGTAGTTTTCATCTCTAGCTATAGAAAGCCACAAGCGATTTAGTTACTGTTTCAGTAGCACAGCTCCCCAGCTGTGAAATATTTCACTGCTACAGTGAGGTGGGAATTAATTCAGCAGTTTTGTGAGAATTTCTGATACTACAATATTAAGTGCTATGTATAACCTCTTAAATAGAATACAAGAAGCCAAATACTCAAAATGAAAAAGCCTAAGTTAAAAATTCACCAATATTTGGGGGGGGGGGGGATCACTTTGGAACAAAATTCAACTTTCTTTGCTTCTTCAGACCTGCCACTGTTACAATCAGTGTGCTAAAGTATGGAAAGCAGAACACAAGAGTCCACTGCACAAAAAGGAGATGAGAATTTTGCTGACAAAATTAATCTGTATGTTCAGTTCTTACAGGTCTTATCTAGTTTCTTTACAATATGCTGCAGTATTAGATCTGTTCTTATGCACAGTCTTACTGTCATTGTCCTTTGCTGCCAATGACAGTTAAGTACATATTTGAACAAAGAGGTATTTCAGTACTGATATGATGTCCTTGTTTAGCCTCAGGAAAAAAAAAAAATAAGAAAAGAGGGGGTGAGAAAAACACTAAGAAAAGGAAACATCATTTTTTCAGGACAACCAAGCACTGCTTCTATGTAAACCATGTCAAATGACATATAAAGTGAAAACAACTTCAGGGCATCACACATTTTTATTTGAAAAATGACAGATCAGCAGTTCGGAGCCTGCACAGTTTCTGGAGGAGCAATGTTTCATACGGAGCCAGAAAATAAGAAAAGGGAAACAAGAGATTCTTTAAAAAAATAGCAAAAAAAAAGAGAGTTCAACATGTTCACAGTTTAATATCCTTTTTAGATCCTGCAGTAAAAAGCATAAAAAATACAGCCATTTCTGATATTCTGCCAGACGTAGTTTAAAGAAGAATAAATCTTGCACAGTCACAGCACCCAAATGGACACCTCACTTTGTACAAAATCCATCACCCTACTTATTGCTTTCTGACAACGAAATTAAAAATTACTAAAGTGATAAAAAATCTGCCCCATATTTAATGCCCATATTGTGCACAAAGATGTGCTTTCTCTAATGAATTGCTAGTTACAACCTTCCCAAACCAGGAAGCATCCCTGCAGTGTCAGACAACCCTAATAATTTGGAAGTGTGAACACAGTGCACTTAAAGAAAAAAAAAAAAGTACAGCGAAATGCAGTCCAAAAGGATTAACTGAACTATTACTACTTTTCTATGGGAATACACATTAACTCCACTGAAGAGATTATAAATTTGCTCCAGATCAGGCCTATCTATTTGGATTGATCTGTAGCATTGTTATGTACTACTTCAATATTTGAATAGTACTAATGTAGGAAGAGGCTGCGCAATCAATGCAAGCAACAAGGAAAAATCAGATAAAGTCAGAGAAGCTGGCCCCAAGAAGAAAAATCTCCCACAGATAAACTTAATGGTTTAAAGAGCAAATACAAACAGATTTTAGGTCCTCATCATAACAGAAATACTACTGATATGATGACTTCATGGACTTACACTGATTTACTGAGAATCTGGCTGAGATTATAAATTAAGACCACTGATAAATGGACTTAATGGGCACTAGAGGCAACTGCGGTATGCAGAGGAAAACCCCTAGTGATGTTTAACAGCTAGTATTGTCACCCGCCTTTATACAAGGGTAAGACAAAGAATCCTTCTTCTCAAACAGAAAACATATTGCCTTCTTTCAAGGGTTTCCGCTCTTGTATCTAACCCTATGGCTAGAAGAAAGCCATAATACACACTGACCTAAAGGAAAATCTGAGGGAAACAAAGCATGAGAAAGATTTCATTCCAAGCATGGCTAATGACTGCTAACATACTGTAATCTTCCTTACACACTATTTCTAGTCTTACTCATTTAAATCTGTTTCTTGGTTTGAACATCCATGCAGCGAACATCCATCCCTGTGGCCAATACTGAAAAGCCTGTGTTCCTGTTGATTCGAAATACAAAGTCATCAGGCTGAATATATGAAGTAACCGGACAAGGCCTGTCGGCTGATATTCAAGTCCATAATCACAAGTTAAAAGAGGTTTTGTCATTTAGGCACAATTCCTGAGTGCAGTAGTTAAAAAAATGGGGTCACCACTCGAGAAGTCCACAGCTGCAGCAGTGGCAGTAAGAAAAAAATCATGGCCAAATGCAAGAAGAAGATCCTTAAGATAGCCCTGTGCTCTCCTAAACTGTTACTATGTACAAGTCACAGCTGTTGACCCTGTAAGTGGAGACTTGCCCCAATGCTGCACACATGCACTATAGCTGCTGCTCAGCCAGCACCTTCCCTGAGAAGAAACCACTAACTCCTCGTTGATGCAAGAAACTGAAGTTTTCAAGTTAAGTCAAGGCTTAGGGTTTTAATTTTATGTACTTCACAAGAGAGCTCACTGCCATAAACTTGCCACTGAGTACACCACTGTACAATGAGGATATTGTACAATGTCTTTCTAGGTCATAAGACAAACAAGCAGAAAACATCAAACCCTTATGTCAAAGGATGCTTTTTAACTGTCCTTAAAATGTGAAAAGGAAAGTGATATTTAAGTATGCTCTAACTAACAACCCACTTTCACCAATTTCTGTAAGCATAATGTTTGTTTCTCCATTCGGTTTGAATTTTCAAGGTCCTGAGACTAGCTTCCAGTCAACAGTGTCATGGCAAATGCTGACCACCACTAAAATGCAAGGCTGCAGGATGTAAGGCAGCCTTCCACCTCTCCTTGTAGAACTGACAACGTTTGGTTTCAACATTTATAAACCAGTTTGTTTCCAATCAGTTATGCCCTTAGGCTTTTTACTTTGTTCAGCTTGGAAACTGGAAACAATAGACAGGTTTCACTTCCTGGTTCCCTGCTGCAATATTTGGATTAGAAAACAATGCAAAGAAACTTTCAAAACAATCGTTTTAACTACATGGCAAATAATATGTTAGATAATTTTTACTGAATCAACCCTTTCAAGATCGTCTTTTAAAACAAGACCAAAACAAAACATATACTAAAACCCTAAATGAAAGAGTATATACTACAAGCAACTTAAAAATACATTGATTTTCAGATCCTGGGTGAACTATTCTACTCCACTGTAAATGGAGTTGAAAACAGAAGTTGTCTTTCTCTTTAGCAGCAAGAGGCAGGGTAGTGAGGTGGGAAAGCACTTTTCTGAGTGATTCCTGGGGACCATCTGGGAGCCTGATCCTGCAGCCAGACCCTGAAGCATGCACAGGGGAGAACCCAGGGCTGTGGGAGTGCTGCCTGCACCAAAAGGTTCCCTTGCGAGGGAGACAACACTTTAACCTGACATACCCTGGGAAAGAAAAACAATTGCTGAAGGTAACAGGCCAACTGAGGGGGGGGGGGGGAAGTAAGATTAACAAATAAAAACAAGACTTCTTGCCCTGTGTAATAAAATCCAGATAAAAGAGAGATACAGAGAATGTACTGTTAACACCTTACTAAGTAAAAGGCAACTAACAGCCAGGGAAATGAAAAGGATGTGTGTTCAAGCTTTTACATATATTCCCTTTTGAAAACAAATACAACAAACGCTGAAATATAATTTTAAAATGTGTACAGGCACAGTCCAGTTTATAACCAAAAGGTCAGAGTCACTTAGAAATAGTATTTAAATTAACGTTCAATAAAACCATATTTTAGCCTCATAAGCTATAATGACTGACATTCCACTTACTGTCTCAGGAATTTGATTTGGTCAGCTGCAGTCTTGCATTTGCCACGGGACTAAATATGGCTCTCGTCAGAAAGTAAGGTGCTGATGTGAAATTTTGCCTATTTGTTATTAAAATTGTAGCTTTCCCTATTTTTTAACATGAATTAACTTTGTATCATACACTGATGCCTTTGCTGTGTTTCTGTTAAGTTTACGTATGGCAGAAATTCTACATATCCACAAAAAATCAAGGAGTAACAGTGAAACTTCACAGAGCAGCACTGAGAAGAACGAGCCTCTGACAACTCGGACCACCTTTCTGGTCACCTCCCTCAACACCTCTTCCTCAGTTTATGTTTGTGCCAAGGCAGGTGATTTACTGACCCTCCTTGCAACAGGAAACAAAAATGCCTGCCACGGTACGGAACCGCTGCACCTCACTGCCAGCAGGAAATGAAGGGAGTCATTACTGTGGGAAAAAAAGTACCTTTTGGAGCCTCCAATATAGGTGAAGGTAAAGGTGGAGTCTGAGTACCTGAAATCTGAAAGACAAACAGCTGTGTTATTACAACTTGTCTTTATTTTGGCTGAAATAGGGGGGTTTTGCGGGCCCGCATTCCGGTTACCGACCCGGGGGTGGGCGGAAAGGGGGTCGAGGTGAACGGGGGGAGATGTAGCATGTCCCCCAGCCCGTCTCAACAAGTGCCGGTGCTATGGCAACGGCCGGGATCTCCATTGTCGGGAACGGCAACAGGCAGCGGCCAGGCACGCTCCTGCGGCGGATCACCGAGGAAGCCGCGAAACCACGGGGCCTGGGTGGAGAGGGAGGTTTGTAACGGGAAAGAGGCACGTTCACCGCCGGCCGTGCTGCCGGGCGGTCGCGGGTGAAGGCGGGCACGGGGGCCGGCCGGAGCCGGGCCGCCCGGCAGGCAGGGGCGCAGCGAGAGGCACCGGGGCTGCGCTCGGCTGCGCGCTCGCCCCAGCAGCTGCGCCAGGCAACGCGAGCACCCACCCGCACCGGCACGGTTCTGCGTGCGGCCGCCGCCGCGATCGCGATCCCCCCCACTTCCCCGTCTCAGCTGGCCTCACATGCTCTCGGAAAGGGAGGAGGAGGGGGAGGAAGGGGGCCGAGGGCCGGCACACGCGGGTTCGGCGGCAGCCCCCGCTGCCAGTAACGGCGGCGAAGGGCACGGGCACCGCGGGGGGAGCGCGGTCCGGAGCGGGCGGCGGCAGCCTCCGCGCCGCCAACCTGGCGCCCGGGATTGAAACTCACCTGCAAACAGGCAGTCCTTCTCCGCCTTGCACTTTTGGATCACAACGTCAATATCCTTCTGAATCCTCTCTTGTCTTGAACACATCCCCATGAAATAAATCCCAGGGGAAAAAAATAAAAAGCAGCCTTTATTTCCACACACCCCACTCCCCGGGCTGCCAGCTTTTAATATTCGGTCCGAAAGACAGACCCCGGGGCTGGCGAGCGGCAGTCTCCCCGGCGGCCCGGAGGGATTCGCTCGGCCGGCTGGAGGACGGGGGAGGAAGGCGGCGGGAGCCGATGTTGCATGCCCAGATGTGCCCGCCCAGATGTGCCGCCGCTGCCGGCGAACAGCAATTTCCTCACAATGGATCCAGCGGAGGGTGGCGGCGGCGACACGGGATCCCCCACCTCCCCACGCCCTCTGGGGTTTTGGGGTTGGTTGACTGGCTTGGTCTTATTTAAAAGGCGGGAGGGAAGGAGGGAGGGAGGGGAAAGGGGGGGGGGAAGAGGGTGGGGGGGGCCAAGCCGACCCGACGCTCACATCCCGGCCCCTCCCGCCGGCAGCGGCGATCGCCGCGCAGCAGCAGCGCGGAGGGACGGCGGCGGAGCCCGCACCCTGTCGTTATCGGCGCAGCGGGGCCGGCGCTGCTGCAGCGACGCTGAGCCGCAGACACTCCCCTCGCTGCCGGCCCGGCACGTACGGCCCCCGCCGGCTCCCCCGTTGGAGGCGGCGCGGGGGAAGGAAGAACCGGATGCACAGAGCCGTGCGGGCGGACCGGGAGGCGGTGGGATCGATGGCCCCGGCCCCGCCGGCGGCCCTCACCTCCTCCCTCTAGCCCCAGCCCCGGGCACAGGCTGCTGCCTCCTCCCGAGCAGCGGAGAAATGCAAATGGCAAGTGATCCGGGCGGCGGGGCGGCCCTAGGCCGGCGCCGGGGAGGCAGCAGGCACCGCCGCGGGACAGGAGCGCTTCCCGGGCCCGGGCGGAGGAGCGGGGCCAGCTCCGCTGTGTGCCGGGGGAAGCGCCGTGTGGCGGGGCCCTTCCCGGCCGCCCTCCGGTTCCCGGCCGGCCTGCCCTGCGGGCGACCCTTGCGGCTCTCCCCGCCGGCTGCGCTTCTGCCGGGCCCCGCTGTGCCCGGCTCTTCCCGGGCAGAGAGCCCGGCAGCCCAGCCCCAGCAGCGTGCCGAGCCCTGCCTGCCTCCGCCCTGCCCTGCCCACGGGGATGCGTGCCCGCCGAGACGGTGTAATAGAGCTAACGTGTCCCTAGTCTCCCTGCGGCCACCGCGGGTTTTAATCGCGCCCCCGTCGCTTCAGTCTCCAGCAAAGCTGTCTCTCAAACCTAAGGGAGAGGACGCGGTCGTTAGTGCCTTACAGTCGGCGCTAATCCAGGCTTTGGGCACTAATGCGATACTAGTAATAACCGTAAAAAAAGTCAGAAGGAGTGGTCGAGTCTGCAAAACTGTATTTTCCATCAATGGGCAAAGTGAATAATTAATAAAAACGGCTGTGAATGTAGTAGAAACAATTTGATTAAAAAAGATGAAAGAATATCTGCAAAATTCGTTTTTTGTGTTTTCACCCAGTCCTAAACATCTCCCATGGATTATTCATTATTGAGCTCTGTCGTTTTAGTGTTTTTTCATTAAGCAAGTCTGTATTAATCATGTATTGTTGCTTTCAGACACAGGAACACAGTCATTATTTTCTTACTTGTTCTTACATGGAAATGGCTAAAAATGTGAGTATAAAAAGATTCTATATTTATTCCTGTGTCGATAAGATTCTGTGTCTGAAGGAGGGAACAGAACGGAAATTACAGTCCATCATGTGATAGGACTCTCTGCTTCTAAGAAAATAATTTAACTTTGAAGGGAGATTTCCAGATGACTTTTCAGTTCAGAAATTGTACAAGAATGTTTTCATGTCAGCCTGTCCTTGGGTAAAATTTGCATATGGTTACGAACAGGTTTTTTACCATAAAAGTTCGCACTTTTTCCCTGCTACTTTGCAAATGGGGAACACCTTGCTGATGTTTTTCAGCAGAAGATACCAGCTCTGTATGAGCAACCTGACCATGGCAGGGGGATTGGAACTAGATGAGCTTTAAGGGCCTTTCCAACCCAAATCACTCTATGATTCTACTGCAGGAAGACTTTTCCAAGGCAGGATACAGAACATGTCACTGTAGTCAGAAGCAGAGCATAATATGGTAAGACACTGTCATTCGGTGAAGTTACACAAGCTTGGTCAACAAGGGATGCTTTTCTAGAGGTTTTTTTCTAGATATTCAAGATAGTGCATCAGCAGCCATGCTTGCTGCCTTCCCCTTAATCATTGTTAGAAGATGTAATCAGAACTCGAGTTACTCTGTTGGGGTTTTAGTCCTGAACTTCGTAGAGAAAGGTCCCTGTTATCCTTCCCACATGGATCAGGAAGGGGGGAGGTTATTATATAGTTAAAGGGTATTTATGCTGACAATTCTGCTCACAGTTTATTCTGACCGCAGGGTTCTACTCAGTGTCATGTCAATTAACATGATTTTTGACTGCCTTTCTAAGCCTCATACTATTTTCATAGGCTTGGTAACAGTGAAGTCATAGAATCATAGAATCATAGAATAGTAAGGGTTGGAAAGGACCTTAAGATCATCTAGTTCCAACCCCCCTGCCATGGGCAGGGACACCTCGCCCTAAACCATGTGGTCCAAGGCTCTGTCCAACCTGGCCTTGAACACCGCCAGGGATGGAGCATCCACAACCTCCCTGGGCAACCTATTCCAGTGCTTCACCACCCTCACTGTAAAGAACCTCTTCCTTATAGCTAATCTAAACTTCCCCTGTTTAAGTTTGAACCCATTACCCGTTGTCCTACCACTACAGTCCCTAAGGAAGAGTCCCTCCCCAGCATCCTTATAGACTCCCTTCAGATACTGGAAGGCTGCTATGAGGTCTCTTCTCCAGGCTGAACAGTCCCAATTTTCTCAGCCTGTCTTCATATGGGAGGTGCTCCAGCCCTCTTATCATCCTCGTGGCCCTCCTCTGGACTCGCTCCAACAGCTCCATGTCCTTTTTATGTTGAGGACACCAGAACTGTAGGCAGTACTCCAAGTGAGGTCTCACAAGAGCAGAGTAGAGGGGCAGGATCACCTCCTTCGACCTGCTGGTCACGCTTCTTTTGATGCAGCCCAGGATATGGTTGGCTTTCTGGGCTGCAAGCGCTCACTGCCGGCTCATGTTAAGCTGTTTGTCAGCCAACACCCCCAAGTCCTTCTCTGCAGGGCTGCTCTGAATCTCTTCTCTGCCCAACCTGTAGCAGTGCCTGGGATTGCCCTGACCCAGGTGGAGGACCTTACACTTGGCTTGGTTAAACTTCATAAGGTTGGTATCGGCCCACCTATCAAGTCTGTCAAGGTCCCTCTGGATGGCATCCCTTCCCTCCAGCGTATCAACCAAACCACACAGCTTGGTGTCGTTGGCAAACTTGCTGAGGGCGCACTCAATCCCACTGTCCATGTCGCTGACAAAGATGTTGAACGGGACCGGTCCCAACATTGATCCCTGAGGGACACCACCCGTTACAGGTTTCCAACTGGACATCGAGCCATTTACCACAACTCTTTGCGTGCGGCCATTGAGCCAGTCCTTTATCCACTGAGTGGTCCATCTATCAAATTGATGTCTCTCTAATTTAGAGACAAGGATGTCATGCGGGACAGTGTCAAACGCTTTGCACAAGTCCAGGTAGATGACATCAACTGCTCTGCCCCTGTCCATCAGATCCGTGGCTCCATCATAGAAGGCCACCAAATTGGTCAGGCAGGATTTGCCCTTAGTGAAGCCATGTTGGCTGTCACCAACTACCTCATTGTTTTTCATGTGCCTTAACATGCTTTCCAGGAGAAACTGTTCCAAGATTTTGCCAGGCACAGAGGTGAGGCTGACTGGTCTGTAGTTCCCTGGGTCTTCCATCTTCCCCTTCTTGAAAATGGGGGTTATATTACCCTTCTTCCAGTCATCGGGAACTTCACCTGACTGCCAGGATTTTTCAAATATGATGGACAGTGGTTTAGCAACTTCATTCGCCAGCTCCTTCAGGACCCACGGATGTATTTCATCAGGTCCCATGGACTTGTGCATGTTCAGGTTCTTAAGATGGTCTCGAACCTGATCCTCTCCTACAGTGGGCCTAAGGTCTTCATTTTCACAGTCCCTTCATTTGCTTTCCAAGACTTTCGTGGTGTGGTCAGAGCATTTACTGGTGAAGATAGAGGCAAAGAAGTCATTAAGAACCTCAGCCTTCTCCAAATCCATGATAGCCAGTTCTCCTGATAGCTTCTGGAGAGGGCCCACGTTCTCCCTAGTCTGCCTTTTATTTGCTACGTATCTATAGAATCCTTTCCTGTTATCTTTTACATCCCTTGCCAACCTTCATTCTAGCTGGGCTTTAGCTTTCCTAACCTGGTCCCTAGCTTCCCGGGCGATGCTCCTGTATTCTTCCCGGGCTGCCTGTCCTCGCTTCAACCTTCTATAAGCTTCTTTTTTCCCTCTAAGTTTCCTCAGCAGCTCCTTGTCCATCCATGGAGGTCTCCTGGCCCTCCTGCTGCACTTTCTTCTAGTCGGGATGCAACACTCTTGAGCAAGTAGCAGGTGATCCTTGAATATTGACCAGCAGTCTTGGGCCCCCCTGCCCTCTAGGACTGTATCCCATGAAACCTTACTAAGGAGGTTCCTGAAGAGGCCAAAGTCTGCTTTCTTGAAGTCCAGGGCAGTGAGCTTGCTGCACGCTCTTCTCACTGTCCTGAGGATCTCAAACTCAACCATCTCGTGATCACTAGAGCCAAGGCTGCCCTGGAGCATCACATTTCCAACCAGTCCCTCCCTGTTGGTGAGCACGAGGTCAAGCATGGCACCTCTCCTTGTCGGCTCCTCTATTGCTTGAAAGAGGAAGTTGTCTTCCACACAATCGAGGAACCTCCTGGATTGCTTGTGCCGGGCCGTACCATCTCTCCAACAGATGTCAGGATGGTTGAAGTCCCCCATGAGGACCAGGGCCTGCAAGCGTGAGGCTGCTCCTATCTGTCTGTAGAGCGCTTCATCCACAGAGTCCTCTTGATCAGGCGGCCTGTAACAGATCCCCACCGTAATGTCCCCCATTGCTGTTTTCCCTTTGATCCTGACCCACAAACACTCTCTTACCTCATCACCCATCCCCAGACAGAGTTCCATACTCTCTAGCCTATCACTGACATAGATAGCAACGCCCCCTCCCCGTCTGCCTGGCCTGTCTTTTCTAAACAGCCTGTAACCTTCCATTCCGACACTCCAGTCATAGGAGCCATCCCACCATGTTTCTGTGATACCAATGACATCATATTCCTGTAGCCTTGCACACATCTCTAATTCCTCTTGCTTGTTCCCCATACTACGGGCGTTTGTATAGAGGCACCTTAGCCGAGCTCCAAATGAAGCCGACTCAATGGCTGGGGCAGCTGGAACATCTCTACATCGCTCCAAGCACTTATTACAGGTGCTCGCAACTGACCAGGAGCGTTGGGATGGATCAATGCTCCCCTCCCCCAACACATCTAGTTTAAAGCTTTCCTTACCAGCCTGGCAAGCCTCCTACCAAAACAGCTCTTCCCCTTCTTTGTCAGACCAGCTCCACCAGCCTCCAGTAGATCTGGCCTCCCAAATGGAGCCCCATGTTCTAAATAGCCAAACCCCTGACTATGGCACCACCATTCTAACCATTTATTAACCTGCCAAATGCACCTAGCTTTTTTAAGGTCCTCCCCTTTGTCCTGGAGAATCGATGAAAAAACTATCTGAGCTCCAGAGCCCCTAACCACCTCTCCCAGGGCTCTGTAGTCCTCCTTAATGTTCTCCAGGCTACTGCTATCTATATCTCCAGCACCCACATGGACCACTAGAAGGGGGTAATAGTCAGCAGGACTTACTAGAGCAGGCAGCCTCTCAGCAATATCCCTGGTCCGAGCCCCTGGCAGGCGACACACCTCCCTCGAGACTGGATCAGGCCAGCAGATGAGTGCCTCTGTGCCTCAGAGTAGTAGAGTCCCCTACTACTATGACCCTCTGCTTCTTCCTTGAGGCACCAGTAGTGATCCTCTTTACTGGTGCATCAGCAGGATGCTCATTAGGTGTGGTGGGTGCTTTCTCATTAGCCCCCTGCAGAACTGCGAAGTGGTTCTGGGTGGGGACATCAGATTTAGGAGGAAGCCCCTTGTTGCTAATTGTCCTCTTCCTCCTTTTTTTGTTAGTTTTTCTCGTGACTAATTCCCAGCTTCCTGGGTTGCTGCCCTCCTTCTTTCCTATGTGAGCAATGCTGGACGTTTGCGGCCCCTGCACAGTTTGGGCCCGGAGCAAGCAGCCCAGCTTCCTCTCAGCTTCCTTGGCATCTTTTAGCTCTCCAACAGCCTCCCGCAGCTCAGCCACCTGCTGCAGGAGGACCTCCACCAGGGCGCACCGAGTGCAGCCCTGTCCATTGGGCACCCTCGCCTCAAGAGGCCAGTCGAGGCACTTTCTACACTCCGAGGCCTGCGCCGCAGCCTCCCCTCTCATCGGCCCTGTCTGGGTGCCTACGCTGGCCACCGCCGGGGCAGAGCTCCCAGAGCGGGCCCTGGTCCTGAGGCGAGTGCTCACCATCCCGCTCGCTGCCCGCTCGCCCTGCCTGCGCCAACTGCCGCGCGAAGTCATCCACAAAGAAACACTACTGTCTTCAAGAAAACTAATATGGCTGGTACCTGGTTTCATGGCATCAGCTGGATAGAAGAAGAAGTCTG
Source organism: Strigops habroptila (assembly GCF_004027225.2). Classification (NCBI taxonomy): domain Eukaryota; kingdom Metazoa; phylum Chordata; class Aves; order Psittaciformes; family Psittacidae; genus Strigops; species Strigops habroptila. The sequence goes on from NC_044302.2 coordinate 85,171,229, forward strand.
GAAATATGGTTGGTTATTTATTCCGTTTATTTTAACTGGCTCGTAAATTTCTAGGTTTTTAGCTGATCTTGATTTACCTGATGACTCTACTACTGTTACAACAGGAATGGCTGATTTTGCTGAGAAAAAGATAGACTGAGGTAATTCTAGTGATTAAAATAGTGAAAATTGAAGTGTTAGAAAAGCGAAGTGGATCTTTACAGTTGATCCTTACATTTGTGAAGCTTGACAAGCTGCCGACATCCAGGGACCCTAAGCATTATTGTTACAGTCTCTGAATGTGTGCTCTTGTCCCTGTGACAGTGTCCATTATACCACCCACCCTCTTGAAGAAACTTTCTGAAGAGCTTTACAAGTAATTTCATGAACGATAGGACAGTCGGTCTTGGAAATGATGGTCTTCGCTCAAGGGAATTCAATATATGTCTTTCCAATTGCTTTTTCAGTCTGGAAAATTGTCTCATGTCATTTCTAGTTTTGTCCCAAGTTCAGCTCAGCTCAGATTGTACTGAACTGATTACCGCAATTAAGTAAGAAAGAAACACAAGTAACTTTTATGTTTGCATTCCTGGGAACCTGAAAATATTTAAAGAGGTGTAAATAAAAATAAATAGAAATCTGTGGAGCTACATGATCATAAAATTTATGTGAGAACATTGGCTCAAAATGGAATGGGGAAAATTATCTAAAGAGAGAGAGAAACAGCACAGTGAAAGTGGCTCAATAATGTGTGAGCAGTGACTGAGAAAGTTATTGAGGAAATGCACGTCAGCCAATTTCTGCTCATAGATGGGTTCTGTCTGCTTTGGGTTGAGCAGATTTTTTTCATTTTATGACAGAAAAAAACCTTTTCCATCTATTAGTAAAGCTGTTAGGAATGTTTCAGTAAGCGTCAGGGCACACTGTTCTGTTCCCAAGTATCTTTATATATTTTCTAAACATGTTCCTGTTACGTACAAACACATATTAGAAGTCCTAAGAAAAATGAAAACATGCAGATTTGCCGTTGTAGGGAATGTACAGAATTCAAGGCAATCTGATGTGGTATCTGTCAAGTATTTCTAGTATGGGAGAGCATTCAAAAGGGCAGAGAGAGGAGAAGAATGCAAAACCCTCCAAAGCACAAAACTGACATCAACCTTCCAAAACAATAACAGAATCCTGTCTCCACTTTTATGTTCTACAGACAAAACTCTAGTACAAAACAAACTAAACCTCTGCCTTTCTCCAATCTCAAGGACTTTTTGCCAGTTGCCAATACAGCAAAGCTCCATGATGTCTGTAGACAGTGAGCTCTGGAAAGTGGAACGTTTAAAGGATCAATACTATTCCACTCTTGCAGCATAAAGCACGATGCTACCCTTCCAGTAAGCTTCCTCAAAATGACATGGTCATTTCTGAATGACGCTGTGGCATTAAAGCCTGAAAACACAGGCACTATGTTGTGAGAGATGTAAGAGCAACTCTTACCTGTTCCCGCAAAAGAGAAGTGACACAAAGCATAAAAAAAATGTTAAAGCTTTAAGCATAATTTTCACTAGAACTCTGTTACTAGCAGATACAATCCAATATTCCGATCTGATGTTCAAGTAAATACTCTGAGTTTAAGGTTCGTTATCTAGGCCTGTTGCAGTTTTAGACAGATACCAAGACAGGTTCCTCTACACCACTGCTCTCAGTTGTCCATCCAAGTAGTCATTGCCACTCTATGTAGCCACATCCTTAGCCAAAGCAGACCCTAATAGAATACAAAGCCACTCAAATCATTATTATGATTTATTTTGTTGAAGTTATAAATAGATATTTTATTAAAGTTGTAAGTAGATTGGCTTCTTTGGGTCATCTCTGTAAGTCTGTCATGACTTGGATTAAAACACACTACGTGGTGGACCTGTCATGATTTAAGAGGGAATTTTACTGTGAATAAAGCACCTTAGCTGATTTTTTGAGTGGGTTAGGACTGGTGAATGATAAAAAGTCTTTGCTGTTTAAAAAAGAATGGCAGTTAAAATGTAATTAATAACATTACTGCTTAATGCTTAATAAAGCTTTAAATATTTTTGTGTGATAAAAACTGAATTAATTTGGATTAGATTAGATTTAGATTAGATTAGATTTAGATTAGATTAGATTTAGATTACAGTGTGAAACAATAGCTTCAACTATCATCTGTCCAATTCTTCCTAAGTTTTTTTAAATTATTTTGAGCTGTCTCATCTAGCGTAGGGGGTGAAAAACCTTCAGCTGACGTATTTTAACATTATGTATTTCACTTGCCCCTTTTTTTTTTTTTTTTTAAGCAGCAATGGAGGGGAAAAGAAACAACAAACAAAAGCATTGATTTACCAGAGGACCAAGGCTTATTTTTTTTCAATTCAGTGTTGAAATTTCCAAAGCAATTGTATTTACTTTTAAATAAATATATATACATATATAATACATATATATATTAAACATTAGCAATAGTCACCTCAAACAGAACAAAAGGATGTACATGTACAGGTGTTATACACAGATGTGTGACCTCTAGTTTTCTATCAGAGATCAAGTACTCATCCTTCCAAATGTCACTGATGCCCACAGTCGCTAAGCCTATGGCTGCTGGCATGATAAATGCTCCTAGCAGTGTTCAATAAATCATGCAATCAGAGTCCCAAATGACACCACAATTTATTGTCGCTCTTTGCATTACACTTTCTAATGATGGTTTTAACTTGTTTTTTCTCCTTCACTAATGTCATCTCATCTTTCAGTCTCTGCCTGTGAGCCTAATTTCTCCTATTCCTTTTTCCTTTCCTCACAAAACCTTATACCATTAAGACCTTTTTCTCCTAGTGCATCTCATTATTCCCTCTTTTCAACTCTTACTTCAGTCTAGCCCATCCATTTGCTTCCCCTCTTCCACCTTGCTCTTGGCATCTCACTTCACAAGCAGCTCAAGGAAGAGGGCTAAAATGGAGTTTTTGCTACAGAAACCAGAGTTTTGTAAGAGAGGCAAGCAGGAATATTTTTAAACCTTTTATCCATGACTTTCTGATGCCAGTCAGAAACAAATCCAGATGGGGAACCCTGTGTTTCCTGCCAGCTCCTGAAGTGAGTTGCCTTTTGCCAGCATCCTCTTTATTTCCATGAGTCGTGGACCTTTCTGTCTGCGCAGTGGCAATGCTCAGTAAGGCAGGCCACAGGGCCTCTATTTCAATTACTTTGCGGCCCAGTAGCTAGAATATTTCTCCAGAAGTTGAGAGTTGTGAGCATATACTCATAGGCTGACATTAGATTGACTCGTCCTGTCTTGCAACTATCTTACACCACAGTTACACCCCAAGGTCAAGCAGTAGTCAGTGGTGAAGGTACACCATCCTGCTAAGCGTAACAAATGGCTTTCCAATCAGTCTGAGGCACCTATCTCCAGGGTGCAGATAAGCACCTAAGCCCAGTCAAGAAGCAGCATTTTGGCTTCGTTCCTTGCTTTGCCATGGGCTGTGCTCTTTTTACAGCTATTCTAAATCCCCTTCCAAGAGCTTTACTGGTCCCATTCACTGCACAGGAAATTTGGATGGCTTAGCTATGCTCATGGAGTAGCTGCCTTAGCTACGCTCACGGAGTAGCTGCATTTACTGCTGTTGCAGGTAAGCACTGCTGCTCCCAATTTGCATTTAGTCCCAGATGATAATGTTTAGTGAATGGCTCAAGGGTATACAGACTGTTTCTGAAATCTGTAGTATAGCTGGTGTCATTTACTACAGCTGTACTTAATACCTGGCAAATTCCTCGATTGCTGAGCAAATACATGGTTAAAAAGCCTTAAAATAAAACTTCTCTGTTGCCTATATCCCAGTTGCAATTTCTTAATTGCATATAGTCATGCCAGAAACTACTCAAACTCTAAAATACTTACCTTACTAAAAATACTCCATTTAGTCCTTTTTCTGCAACAGTAAATATGATTCACTATGTCACCATCTGTTATCAGGTACTGATGCTTTCCTGCTGTAACAACCTCCATTGCAGCCAACTTGCGCCTGATCTTAACTAAGAATTTGTAACCCCAAATTAAAAGGAGTTGTCAAGTACTCTCAGTTTAGCTGAAATTGGTAGGGTGGGAAGCACTCAGTGCCTTCTAAGATTAGCCCTTAGAAACTGAGGAGTAATTCCATCAGTAGACCACATCTCATTTATGCTGCAAGATGTGGGGTAGTGTTTTGATCTCGGACAAACTCTAAATGAGAAGCTGAAAAAGAGGGAAAATTAGTACATGCAGAGTTTCACACTGCTGCAACTACACTTCTTCCCTGTACTCAAGCAAACTCATTTAATGTTTGCTCAGCTATTGCTGTTGTTTAACCTCACAGATGTAATTAGATTTGGGGCCTGCAATCGTTCCCTTCAGAAGTTTGGAACTGGGGGTTAATGCAATGTTCAGTCAGCCTTCTTAAACCAAGGCAGTCTTTAATCTTAAGGAACTAGACATAAAAGAAGGTGACATTTACAATAATTAATGAGCCTATGCAACTGTCTCATCTAACTCTTACCAAAAGCATCCCAGGCTTGCAGACAAAAGCCTAACTTTCAGGCTTCATATGGGTGTCTTCCTTAGCTACTTTCCCACAGTGTCCTCTCCAGTACCCCTATGGCTAAGGAAAGGGTTTTGGCTTTTTAACTGTTCATAACTTTTTAACAGGCCATCTTTTTTGGTTGTTTCTCATCTGGTAAAATAGTTGTGTAACCTGGCAGGAGCCAGAGTAGGTTTTTTGCTTCATAAATAATAGCTCAGATACTGCATTCAATTCATACAAGGGAATACATTGTGTGGGGTTTTGCTTATTTCTTTAGCTGATAGAAAACAGCCAAACTTGTACATTGACCATTGACCATTTTGGTAGTTATCCATATAATTTGTTTGCTGGCAGTGTTCTTGATTGCTACAAGACAACCCGTTCCCTGGCTTCCCTGTTATCTTAACGCTAAGTATCATGTGAGACAACAGTATCCAGAATACAGAAGTCACTGTTTAGCTAAATAACACCGTAATCTAAACAATTAAAAATCTGCAGTCTCTGCTATAAACCAATCAGACTGGATCAATTCAATTAAAGAAAATCTTAGGCAAAAGTCTGTGGAGTTATAAATCAAACCTACTGAAGTATCTGGAGAAACAAATCCACTCCCTTTCATGTATTTGCTGCATTTGCTGCAGTTTGTACAAAATCATGCTTACCTCCTTTTAAAGGTGAGCACGATTACCTGTCTTTCCCTTTAAAACTGTGTGCTAACTTCAGAAGGCTTTTCAGTAGATGACCAGCTTCAGATATCCAGTGGTGAGACTGCTGCCTGTCTACAAGATAGGAAATGAAACAGAAGAAGTGGCAGAGAAACAAAACCTGACACTCCTCAAGGACACATATCTCAAATGCAAAAGAAAGTGTGCAATATTTACAACAAAAAGATATGTCTGAAGTAAATCTTCAATGTGGCAGGGAGAAGGGAAGGCAGGAAGGGGAGAGAAAAGCTAGAGGAGTTAATAAAACAAGTTCAGAAATTACTGGGAGAAAAAGATGTCTTTTACTTGGAAGAGAAGAAATATTTAAGCACTTCACTTGATTTTTTGTCATTTTTGTTGTTGGGTTTTTGGTTTTTTTTAATAAAGGAGATAATGTCAGTATTCTTGCTTCTTGTTAAAAACCATAATGTCCATAGTTATTAAAATTCAATAATGAAAACCTTGCTTTTGCAAATTGCATTCAAGCTTTCAGCATGAGTAGTGCCACTGATGCAAACAAGACAAGTTACGAATTCAAAGGAAATTATTATTTTTTTAACACCTTAGTTGTGCCACATCCATACTTTGAATTTTAAAACCCGTAAGTTTGTATGCAGCATATAACAAAGACTGGCATTTTCTGTAAGCCTAGAGAAGCTTTGCCTATTCTAGTAATACTATTTTTATACACTTTAATAATAATATTTAAATTAATATTAAAAGCAAGTCTCCTCTAATACAAAAAATTATTGGAAAGTACACCAAAATAATTCATTGTCATTGTTCAAAAGATTCATAAGTGACTTTGTGAGGAAGTTAGGATACGCCCATTAATGAAGCAAATGCCTATACAGTGTATGAGTTTGAGCATTCACAATGCTGTCTACCTTCTCAGCTCCTTCTCTGATGCACAAAACATACAATAAAACCAAAGTTATATCCTAAAAGTAAAAGAAGATATACTGTTTCAGGCAAGTCCTCTACCTTAGCCCAGAGGGGTGCCATAGTACTTCAAAATCACAAAATTAATGAGGAAAAACCAAGCAAAAAAAAAGTTTCTGCATTAAGTCTGGTTTTCAGATCTTCTATATGACCTTTTTGTCTTTCCTCTTCTTCCTCAATTCTGTTTTGATTTTTCTCTGAAACGAGATCTAGGCTGCCAGCAGTGAAGTAACCCATTTTAGAAATCCTGTTGGAGCCCCATCTGTTTTGGTTGAACTTTGTATGTGTTTTGTCCCATCTAACACCCATAAGCACTAATTAAACATAATACAAAATGTAGATGAGCTGTCTTGTGACTGATAACGTTGTTTTACAAGGCTTAGAGTGTGTTTATACTAAAGGTTGTGTAGTATGAGACCTATTTCTTCTAACACAACATAAAGTATATACTTGTTTAAATAGATTCAGTCAATTATACAACTACCCTTGCTCTGTGGGAATAGTATAGAAAACCAGCTGTAGTTTGAAACTAGGTCATTATTAATTATTCCTAGATGTAAACTTTATTTAATTTATATTTTTATATAGCATTTTATGTTCGATGCTTTCCTTTTTTTCTTTCAAAATGGTGAAAACCATGAGGCTAGTACATAAACCTTTCAGAATATTTCAAGGGTGAAAAGAAATTTCCCATAAAATAATCAGTTGATAATATTTCAGCAACTTTTCTTTATACATCTGCCATTCTCAGAAATCAGTTATTAGTATGTCCATCATTGTCTTTAAACTATTACAGTTTTATAGATATGTTCTATGAGGTTTTGGTGTGCAAAACAGTGTTAAAATGTTACATAAGATTTATCTTAGTCCTCGTATCTTGGTGACTTTTTTGTGCACCTATGTACAGTTCTCTACTATAAATCCCATCCTTGTTTTCTTATTAATTTTTCACCTTCCTACATAATTATCTAAATTGTGTAAACTACGCAGATACAGCTTTTGGCACAATATTTCATATTGACAAGAGAATGCTAAAAGAGAAATACAGCTGGATAGACTCCTAAAATAGTCAGCACTGATTTATCCATTTCAGTTAACTCAGTCACAAGAGCAGAGCTGGCTAAATAGTAGGAAGAATTATTCATGGAGACATTTCCAAGTCCCTTACAATTTGCCTATAGTCCCACGCCTTACACTTGCTTGTTTTAAAAAATATTCAGCCAGCAGGAGTTTTTATTGGATGATGTCAGTATGCAACCATGATAATTCTGATACCAGTATTAGTGTTTACCTTTGAGACAGAAAATTATGTTTACCTATTTACATGGTGTCTCATAAAGGGGGGGAGATTTTATTGACCCCTAATGTTTGATCTGCCTATCGGCACCCCAGGAAAGCCAACACCCTTATGCCCGACCAGTCTGTCAGTGTCCCATTATAGGGACCCTTCACTGAACAGTCCTGCTGGATTGGAGGGTGATTCGACTGACTTGTTCAAGGAAACGCGCCAACAGCATAAGGGGGACCCCTCAGCGGGTCTGCCGCCTTTATCTGAATATGTTACCTGCTGCCAGTGACTGTGGGCACCCACGAAGGACTAACACTGACAGTTTATGGAATAACACTCTTTATTAATATAAAATCGTGACAAATTAAGGTTCATGATGGCTGGTGATAGAGACTGTCTGCAAAAACAAGCTTGAAGTGATACACAACCGGCCTATAATCACCAAGATCAGCTGGCGTCAGTTACTTAGTGCGTATAAGATAAAGCTCTTACTGAATAGGTGTCCATATGGGAGAGAAGACAGGTTCAGCCCACTGACTGATCCCAGGAGTTAGGATGGCATCTTCCCTACTTTCTTAATTTCACAGTAAAGGATCCTCAGGCTAAAATGCAGCTGCTACTTTCAGGATGGGATGCAGTTGGCATAGAATCATCATAGAGTCATAGAATAGTAAGGGTTGGAAAGGACCTTAAGATCATCTAGTTCCAAGCCCCCTGCCATGGGCAGATTAAGAAACAAGTCTAACAAATCTCTAATGAGGAAAGACTATCCTTGAAGCCTGGAACATCTTGGAAGCACATGGACGATGCTACGAGGGAGTCTTTCCCACTTTCCTAGTTTCACATATTTATACAATTTGATTCAGGTTAGTAACTCCCACTATGTACGGAGGGGTCAGTTAATTTGTATAAGGTCACATCATTTTCACTGAAAGGACACCCTAATCATGTTTTGCTGACGTGTGAAGCCATATGTTGACGATGTCCATGTGTTTCCAAGATGTTCCAGGCTTCAAGGATAGTCTTTCCTGATTAGAGATTTGCTACCCTTGTTTCTTCATCTGCCTACACAAGGACAAAGCCTCCTCTCCTGCTATCAGTTCTTTGTTTGTCAGTGTTGTTCATCCTGACCTTGTGGGAGGCCCTTGCATCTGTCCAGGCTCCTCCATAGTAACGCAGGTTTCAGTTTTTAACTCTGTGCCTATGGAGCTGGGTGACTCTGGTCACACACTCTTTGTTACCAGTTGCTGTAAAATTCCCTCGCTTTGCTTTTAAAAATACAAATCCAGTTTCCTTGTTTGGCAGCTGCTGCGTGGTTCATCAGTACATGGTGCCTGCGAGTTCCTGCTCCTGCAGGGAGTGCAGCAGAGCCTGGCTGCGGGGCCTTTGCTCTGCTCCACACTCTGGTCAGTTTCTCCCAGGATGTGCCAAGGCTGCAGGGTTGCCTGAGGAACTATCACCGGGTAGACTCCATGCATGCCAACTGCATCCCACCCTGGAAGCAGCAGCTGCATTTTAGCCTGAGGTTCCCTTAATGTTACAACTTCAGGGTCTGGAGGGAGGTGGTCTCTAATTTCCCCCATTTTCTCACACATGGTCAAGAAAGACACAGTATTAAGGAACATAATTCCAGCACATATCATAGATAAAGTATTATAAATTATTAAAAATAGTAGAGTGAACAGATTTCGTGCAATTCAGTACTTGGTAGCTGCTCACATAAAGGTGTTTAAAAAATGAAGTAGTGATACATATGTTCATAAAAATGGCAGGGCAAAGGTCTTCAGCCTTCTTAGGTCCTTTCAAATGGGAATTCTGCTGCTGAATCAAAGAAAGTGGAAAATCATACTTGGTTTGTATCTAGCTGACCCTATTTTTGTCATCTCTTTTTGTGATTGAAATAAGAGACAGAGAAGTTCTGGTCCATTTATCACAACATTAATCTTTTCAGCCTGAAACAAAAAGTTTCATTTTTGGGACACTCATTTTAGGAAAACCAAGAAAACATAAAACTGCACTATGAAGAAACATCCTTTTATTCTGTAGCTTATAAGGCCTGAGGAGACCTCATGTCAATGTCTCACGTCTCGGTCTCTTGACATCTCCTGAAATATTTTATAGAAGGTGAAACGAGTTCAAGAAGAGCACCCCACTCTAAAGAATTCCCTCAGCTCCTACCTGGAACACTTTTCAGAAGCCAGGTTTGGTTTTGTTTCTGCCTTGATTGGAACAGAGAAGTAATGAACCTTCAGCTCCCTTGTTTGAGCAGTCACTCAGGCAGATTCGAGGCCCACGCTCAATGTTCTTTTGCTTCAGACAAAGAGAAAAAGCTTCACGAATGCAGAGCAAGAGCACTCATCTGAGAGCTGGGTATTTATGGCACTCTGTTTAGAAGCATAAGATCTGTCTCCTGAAGAGGAAGGAACTCAGTTCACCTTTCCCATATCTGGAATGAATGCACTAGCCACATTACTCAATGAAGGAGATTACTTTCTGCTGAGAATACAAATATATCCATACTTTTTCTTTCTACTTGATAGAAAGAGAAATTGTTCATATATCACTCTGATACTCTCCTAAGAGGAAAGAAAGAATAAGTAAGAGGAATGTCCAGAAAAACAAGGTATAGTTCGAGCACCTCTGGAGTTTGGAAATCCTTAAGTCTCAGACAAATATTTGATTGACATAGTTTTCATTAGTTTTCTCTAGGGCCATGTTTTCAAATGGTCAAAATGTGATCAATGAAAATGACTGTAAATAGAAGATTTTAACCATGCACACAAGCCTGGAAACAAACATGAAAGTGGATAAAGAGATTAAAAAAAAACCCAAAACAAAAAAACCAAACTTTGAACATATGAATTCATATGTGAATGTAAACAACAGCCTCTACAAAATACTGTACAAGGTAGTTCCTTCATCCCGCTCCTTTCTTCTCCCCAAAAAATGATGGTGGAATTTGACCAATTAAGTTCAAGCTTCCACAGTCCACTTACTTACCTTCTATCTTTGGTGGTGTGCTTTAACTTCCTTTGCTAAACCAGCATTGGAGTTTTTGCAGACCCACAGTGAGCTTGTGCAGGGAATGAAGTAAAAAATCAGGTGTACATAAAAAGCACTTTACAGCAAAACCGGCTCTTGAAGCAGCTCATTACAAAACTATACATTAAGCAACATGCTGATTCAAGTGAGGGGACAGGACCACAGCAAACCCTACTGACAGGTTGTAGGCATTCTGAGAAGTTTCCCAAGTTCAAATCTTATCTTGCATACACTGATTACAGTCAAGTAGTCTACTTAACCCTTGCACAGGTGAGAACATAAATCTTACAGTCTAAAACATATACCTTTTGCTGAAGTATGGAATATGTCACTCCACATCAGGGATCCTAAAAATTGCCAGTTGAGCTGTACTGCATGAAACGCTTGATGTGAGAAGGATACAGCAACTCATCACAAAGTGGAGTTTTAGAACACAGAAGGCCAAATAACATGGTGCAATTATCTCAGTTACTTCTTTACAGCAAAGGTGACAAGGATAGCTTGAATTTGGAGACGGGGAGGCTGCCAAGTGGGTAAGGACACAAACTAACCAGGAGGCAATGCTCACCATGATAATCTAAACTGCAGTCTCAAAACCATTTTCCAGATAGTCACAGAACTGTGGGCCACAGTTTATGAGGGCACAGAGTCCCAAGTCAAGCAATGGCCTCCGCACAGCCTAGAATAACAAATGTCATTGTTCTACCTAAATAGACACCAGCATTTTTGATGAGGTGAGTTTCTCCACTGCATGATCCATAGAAGCAATCCTTGTTAAGACCGTCCCTCACTTCTGTCCTCCTACTTACGGAGGAGTGGTGATACTATTCCACAAATTATTTTAAACACCACTTGTGAGGAATGTAAATTAGAAAAAATACTGCAGGGAAAAAAAAAAAAAAAAAAGAAGACATAGTTACTCTCCATACAAGCAGTTGATAACAAGTTCAGAAACTCATTTCCTTTAGTAGCATATGGCCCATTAAATTCTTTCACATTTTAAATTTATGTATTGTCCTATGACCACATTACATTTTAAGAAATTATGTAGTATTTCTAACTCTTCAGGAATAAATGAAGATGGAGAGCTATATACTTGTAGTAATTCTTTGTCCACTGCAGTAGTCAGCTTTAGTTTTTAGTTGATTTATGCAGGTTATCCTCAAATATTTTGTAGTGGTAAAACCAGAATACTGGAATCAAACTTCTTGCAGTGAGTTCAAAAGATAAAGCATGTTACGTGGCCTTTTGCAGATTTCTTTAAGTATTCTGTTTGTGCTTCATGACTTCATAATAGAAAATGTAAAAAGGATTTGAAATTATAAGATTTGCTAAATCCTGCCTTATATATAATTGTCTCTGAGGTCATAGCAAATAACAGACATCTGAGTGAGAAAGGAACTCGATGATTGACAGCCATTGAACATGATCCAGCTTGTGCCCAGGCAGCCAAGAAGGCCAACAGCATCCTGGCCTGTATCAGCAATAGTGTGGCAGCAGGGCCAGGGCAGTGATCATCCCCCTGTACTGGGCACTGGTGAGGCTGCACCTCGAATCCTGTGTTCAGTTCTGGGCCCCTCACTACAAGAGAGACATGAGGTGCTGGAGCAGGTCCAGAGAAGGGCAATGGAGCTGGTGAAGTGTCTGGAGCACAAGTGTGATGAGGAACAGCTGAGGGACCTGGGGGTGCTTAGTCTGGAGAAGAGAAGGCTCAGGGGGGACCTTATCACTCTCTACAACTACCTGAAAGAAGGTTGTAGTGAGGTGGGGGTTGGTCTCTTCTCCCAAGTAACAGTCAATAGGACAAGAGGTAACAGCTTCAAGCTGCGCCAGGGGAGGTTTCAACTGGGTATTAGGAAAAAATTTTTCACAGCGAGGGTGATCAGGCATTGGAACAGGCTGCCCAGGGCAGTGGTGGAATCAGCATCCCTGAAGTGTTCAAAAACCATGTAGATGAGGCCCTCAATGGTTTAGTGGTGGACTTGGCAGTCCTGGGGTAATGGTTGGACTTGATGATCTTAAAGGTCTTTTTCAACCTAGTTGATTATATGATTCTGTGATTCTATGATTCTGTGAAAGGTGTATATATGAAATGCTGCATCTAATCAAAACTATAGAGTTAGATGTCTGAAGTCTTGTGTAGTCAGTATTTTTAAAAGCTAAAAATTGCCTTTTGGCTGTACAAATTCTTTGGGTTCTAGGACCACTCCTCAAGTTGATCCATGCAATTTTGTTTTGTTCGGGGTCCTCCTGGAGATGAGTGGAGCTGAGGGCTTTGGGAAATGGGTGGGGGGGTGTGTGTGTGTGTGTTTAAACACAAGAGGTGAACAAGAAAGTAAATGTGCTAGGTACATAAGCCAAGTGGACAATAAAAGTGGATGGCCTACTTTTAGAAGTTGCCTCCCATTGCACTTTTTTTTTTTCAACTCTACTTGATAGTTTCATTGATATATTTCCAATATAGCAACATGTATTACCTTTTAAAACATAATATGATTAAATATCTCAATGTAAGTAAGTGCCTGTAATAACTTCAAATTCATGTACACATTTTCCAAATAGTAGTTTAGTTTCTCATATGGATGAGAGATATCTTCTGAGTTAGACCATTACTACACAGTGTTATTTTCTGTTTTGAAGAAGAGAAATATCACTGCTGGGTGTTGAAGAAATTTGACCACTGGCAGTTTAAGCAAAATCAAGTAGGAGGGTTTGTGTTAAAATATCATCTTGTGGTTAATAAACAGCCATCCATATATCCGGACTGTGCTGTTCTGGTTTGAAAGAACTATTCTGCTTAATAACGATGTAGGGCAACCTAAAATCAGATGTAAACACTTGATCCAATTTTGAAGCACATGTAAGATTTATCACTGACAACTGTTTCTGTATGTTATATAAGGTTGACAGTATATGTTGCATACAATTTAGTAACCCAATCTTAAAGAATGAATAACAAATGAAGAGGTCTTAAATGTATATCATGCCAAAGAGTGTGTTGACAGAAAAAATGGGAAAGACTGCAAGACAGAAGACAGTTCAGAGACAAGTAGGATTAAAATCAAGCAAGGGACATCTTGCTTGTTATAGTTTTACACTGAAGACACTAATTTTGCCTCTGTAGTTATATTGTCTGATGCCTGTTCCAGAAATTGGCATCTCAGATTGAATACAATTTTGTTCATCCCTAAAAATACAGCTGATTGTGGTAAGCATTAGTTTACCAATGTTATCTACTCTGTCACAGTAGCACATACTTCAGTTCTTCTCCAAAGTGAACTATAAGCAGTCTTACCTGGTGAAATAGAACAGTCTTGAAACAATGGTAGAGCTCATTAAAAAAACACTCAAATTACCCTTTGATCTGAAGAGGCATTTAAAGTTTTGCCACAACAAAGTTTATTTCACCTTTGACAGTGAAGAAATCTATCCTCAAATGACGATGAAGTATTGGTCAAACTGATTTAATTATGTTAGTGACAGTTTCCAAAGGAAGTGATTGGGGAGGGGCATGTAGATGAGTCAGTTCAAGCCACCTCTGAATCTTGATGTTTCAGTACTTGGAATTGCTTACAGTCTCTGAGTTACATGAGAATTTTAAACATGGTCATCAGAAAGGACTAGACATCTTCAGAAGCATCAGGCAGCCATTATTATTGACCTCATTAGGCTATTGGCCTCTCCAAGTTTTCCCAGTTTGGAATGATTTGATTTATTTGTATGTTATTTTACTGATACCTTCTTAAGGTATGTGAAAAATCCTTCCTCCTGGAAAAGTCTGGTTGATTTTCAACATAGTGCAAGAAATGGGCTGGGTTATGGACAGTTAACATTGTGTGAGTGCTTCATTATATTCTCTGAAACTCAAATGCCATCTGCTTTGGTTTGTAATACTTCTGCCGCTATTCCTTCTTCTGCCTTTTACCAAGGACCCTGAGGAAGAAAAAGTAATTTTTCAAAGGAACACTGCAACTAGAAGAAACTATTTAAGAAGTCATTGCCAAGCCCTAAAGAGGCACAAACTGATGACAAATCGCATACATAAAAATAGAAGTAAAATGCTGACTATTGTACAACATGAGCAGTTCTTACTGAGGCTTAAAAGTAGTGGGTGAGCAAAATACAGGTGTATTTTTACTTCAAGAATTGCTAAAACACTAGAATTACAGATAAGATTATTTTACGTCGTTCAGTGGTATGTTGTTAGGAAGAATTCACTGCTTTAGTTCAGAAAAAAAATCATAGTTGAAGGAATAAAAACTACCATATTTCCCCTTGCACTTTTTTCTTTAGATAAAATGAAATACTAAAATCCTGGACTGTTATCAAATCTAGTTTCCTGAATGAGAATAAATGAGGACATTTAAAAGAACTGAACTATGTAAAAGAGCTTGGTTTTGAGGAGATTCATAATGGCAATAACAAAAGAGTTTGCCTGTCTTGAGGCAATGAAAGATTACTTTTTTGAATAGATTATTATGTGGGTGCTTTAAACAAAATGTAACCCTTAGGAGGTATGTAACAATCAAACAACAGCTAGTATGAACCTGGGATAGATTCAGGGAAGACAGAGGTCCTCCAAAGAGAGAGGCATTTAGAGAGGAATTATCTACTCAGCCTGAAAACACCATTAGCTGGCACTTTACCTTGGAGACACCCAAATGTCACAGGGTGCCACAGGCTGTGCCTTCGACAAGTGTCTCTCAAAAGGTCTAGCTCTGTACGTCACGCATGCATTTTGATGAGACTGAGGTGCTCAGATTCCCCAGCCAGACTATACTACAATCCATGCATGTGCCTTTGTGTTTCGGGGTGGGTTTTTTTGGCACTGCTAAGAGCCATCTCCCTTCCTGAGGAAAGCCAGACCCCAAACACTAGCTCTGTACAGGACAGCCAGGGGACAGCCCCGCAGTGAGTCCCAGGAACCACAGTTAATGATCAGGAGGTAGGATGCCTTTGTAAGCAGGAGAAAGAGCTGCTGTTCGAAGTCCCCCCTGTGAGGTGTCCTCTCACCAAGGGCTGCTGCCAAATGTCCCTCTTCAGTAACTGGGTTTCAGGGGCTGGCAGTAGCAAGACAGGGATATAACTTCAGAAGGGCCTTTTCCTGGTCTTTGCTCCAAGGTCTGTTACTAATTAAACTGTCATTAGGTGAAATGCTCATGTAATGATTGGAGTGGAGCCTAGCACACAAACGGCACCACTGCCTGCTCGCACTCACTGTCATCGTAGACCCTCCCTGGCCTCTCACACTTCTGCATCTTCCTGGGCTCCAGCACTGAAACACCCACCTGCCCAGGCTGGCCACCTCCTCAAAATAAGAGATGAAGATGTACCTGAAAGAGGCAGATGTCTGGTCACAGCATCCAATGGTAGCCCCAGGGCCCTTCAGGCAGCCCTGTCAGGAGCAAGAGGAGCCAGACTGCGGGCAAGCTTCAGTGGTGGCTTAACCTCCACTCTGTGGGCAGGACATGAAGCAAGTACACAAGGAGCAACAGGGAAATCATGACATAATCGCCATCACAGAAACGTGTCTTTGCATGACTGGAGTGCTGCAGTGGGTGGCTACAGCCTCTTTAGAAGGGACAGGCATAGAAAAAGAGGTGGTGGGGTTGTGTTGTATGTCAGGGAGTGCATTGTCTGCCTTGAACTCAATGTTGTGAGTGAGAAGGCTGAACGCCTGTGAGTGAAGATCAGGGGGAAGGCCAACCAAGCTGATAACCTGGTAGGAGTCTGTTATAGACCACTCATCCATGATGAAGCTACAGATGGACCTACAGGGATCCGGGGGAGGGACTCTTCATTAGGGACTGTAGTGGTAGGACAAGGGGTAATGGGTTCAAACTTAAACAGGGGAAGTTTAGGTTAGATATAAGGAAGGAGTTCTTTACTGTGAGGGTGGTGAAGCACTGGAATGGGTTGCCCAAGGAGGTTGTGAATGCTCCATCCCTGGAAGTGTTCAAGGCCAGGCTGGACAAAGCCTTGGGTGAATGGTTTAGTGTGAGGTGTCCCTGCCCATGGCTGGGGGGTTGGAATTAGATGATCTTAAGATCCTTACCAATCCAAACCATTCTGTGATTCTATGAAGTGTTCTTCAAAGAACTGGGACAAGTTTCACAGTCGCTTGCCCTTGTTCTTGTGCGTGACTTCAACCTACCAGATGTCTGGTAGTACAACACAGCAGAGAAGAAACAGGAGGGTGTGGAAGATAACTTCCTGACCCAGCTGGTGAGTGAGTCAACTAGGGGAGATGCATGCCCAGACTTTCTGTTCCAAACAGAGAGGACTGGTGGGTGATGTGATGGTTGGAGGCTGTCTCAGGCAAAGCAATCGCGAAATGATGGAATTTTCAGTCCTTGGATAAGTCAGGAAGAAGGCCAGCAAAACCTCCACCTTAGACTTCCAAAGGGCTGATTTCAGCCTGTTTAGGACACTGGTTGGCAGAATTCCTTGGGAAACATTACTGAGAGATAAACGGGTCCAAGACGGCTGGACACTCTTCAACAATGAAATCCTTAAGGCGCAGGAGCAGGCAGTCCCTATGTGCTGAACATCAAACTGACAGGGAAGAAACCAGCCTGGATGAACAGGGAGATATTGCTGGAACTCAGGGAAAAAAAGAGAATCTATCACCTGTGGAAGAAGGGACTGTCACCCCATGAAAAGTACAAGGATGTTGTTAGGTTATGTAGAAAGGAAGTTAGAGAGGCGAAGGCACAGATAGAACTAAATCTGGCTACTGCCATAAAAGATAATAAAAAGTGCTTTTTCAAATATATTAGCAATAAAAGAAAGGCCAAGGAGAACCTCCATCCTCTGCTGGATACTAGGGGAAACCTAGTGACTGAGGATGAGGAAAAGCCTGAGGTACTTAATGCCGCCTTTGCCTCAGTCTTCAATAGTAACACCAGCCATCCCCAGGGTACTCAGATCCCTGAGCTGGATGACAGAGATGGGGAGCTGATTGAAGTCCCCATAATTCAGGAAGAAATGGTTAGACACCTCCTGCTCCACTTAGATGTACACAAGTCTATGGGGCCAGATGGGTTAAACCCAAGAGTGCTGAAGGAGCTGGCAGAGGAGCTTGCTAGGCCACTCTCCATCATTTATCAGCAGTCCTGGTCTAGTGGGCAGGTCCCAGAGGATTAGTGGTCGGCCAATGTGATGCCTCTCTACAAAAAGGGTGGGAAGGAAGACCCCAGAAACTACAGGCCTGTCAGACTGAGCTCAGTGCCAGGGAAGGTCATGAAGCAGATCATCCTGAGTGAGGTCATGAAACACATGTGGGAAAATGGAAGGATCAGGCCCAGTCAGCACAGGTTCATGAAGAGGAGGTGCTGCTTGACCAACCTGATCTCCTTCTACAATAAGGTGACCTGTCTGGTTGATGAGGGAAAGGCTGTGGATATTGTGTATTTGGATTTAAGTAAAACATTTGACACTGTCTCCCACAGCGTTCTCCTGGAGAAACTGCCTCTCATGGCCTGGATACGAGGATTCTTCACTGAGTTGGAAACTGGCTGGATGGCAGAGCCCAAAGAGTGGTGGTGAATGGCATCACACCTAGTTGGCGATCTATCACTAGCGGTGCCCCTCAGGGCTCGGTGTTAGGGGCAGTGTTGTTTAGTATCCTCACCGATGATCTGGACGAGGGGATCGAGTGCACCCTCAGTAAATTTGCAAATGACACCAAGTTGGGTGGGAGTGTTGATCTGCTGGAGGATGGGAAGGCTCTGCAGAGGAATCTGGACAGGCTGGATCAATGGGCTGTGGCCAATGGTATGAGGTTCGACAAGGCAAAGTACCAGGTCCTGCACTTGGGCCACAACAACCCTGTGCAATCCTACAGGCTTGGGGCAGAGAGGCTGGAAAGCTGCTCGGTGGGAAAGGACCTAGGGGTGCTGATTGATGGAGCTGAACATGATCCAGCTTGTGCCCAGGCAGCCAAGAAGGCCAACAGCATCCTGGCCTGTATCAGCAATAGTGTGGCAGCAGGGCCAGGGCAGTGATCATCCCCCTGTACTGGACACTGCTGCGGCTGCACCTCGAATCCTGTGTTCAGTTCTGGGCCCCTCACTACAAGAGAGACATTGAGGTGCTGGAGCGGGGCCAGAGAAGGGCAATGGAGCTGGTGAAGGGTCTGGAGCACAAGTGTGATGAGGAACAGCTGAGATAACTGAGGGTGTTTAGTCTGAAGAAGAGAAGGCTCAGCCTTATCGCTCTCTACAACTACATGAAAGGGCACATTGTAGTGAGATGAGGGTCAGTCTCTTCTCCCAAGTAACAATAGGACAAGAGGTAATGGCCTCAAGCTGTGCCAGGGGACGTTTTGACTGGATATTAGGAAAAATTAGGAAAAATATTAGGAGAAGGTGATCAGGTATTGGAACAGGCTGCCCAGGGAAGTAGTAAAATCCCTGGAAGTGTTCAAAAACCATGTATATGAGGCCCTCAGTGGTTTAGTGGTGGGCTTGGCAGTCCTGGGGTAATGGTTGGACTTGATGATCTTAAAGGTCTTTTTCAACCCAGTTGACTCTATGATTCTATGGAAACGCAGCCCAAGCAATGACCGGCAGCCTGGTCTGGGTGGAAATGGGGGCATGGCAGGCTGCGAAGGGCTGGGGGACCAGTCAGGGACTGCTGGTGCCTCCTGGACTGGCACACATAGGTACCAGGTGGGACATAACATGTCTCCTGTGGGGAGGGTAGAGGAGGGCACCATCTGTACGGGTTCATACATCATTTGTGTTCTGCTTTCTGACCCATGAGGGAATGCTCATTTTCACATCTGTACTCAGAGGTGCTGGAGTTACTAAGAGTGCCAAGAACACCTCAGGGCTGGGGCTCAGCACCTTCCCCTGCTGCTGGGGCTTCTTCTGCTTCCCACTGCAGGACTGAAGAAAGGCTTTAACTACAGGAAAACCATGATTTGATTCCTACTAGATAAGACTTTCACACTGAAAGGAAAGTTTGTAACACAAAATGAAAATAAAACATGGATTCTCAGCACTGTTTCAAGAACAGTTACTGAACAAAGTACATAAATGGGATTTAGAGTATTTCCAGTCACTCTCCGGTAAGTGCTCTGACCGCGAGGCCACAGATTCATGTTCCTTTTCAGTCTGTTTCTTTGGTCCAATTAATCTTTAATTATGCTGTGACAAATGTAAGAGCTGCTGCGGGGGGTGGGGGCAAGGGCGGGGAGGGGGACTGAGGGATGTGGCTGGAGCCTGCAATGGGGAAAGAGCAAGTCCCATCTCAGTGCTGCCTCGACATGGGGATTTTATGCCGCTCTGGATGTCGAGAGGCTGTCATTTCACAATTTCTCATTCATCAACCAATTTAGGTCAGGGTCAATCCCTAGGACAGATAGATCTCTACATCTGTTCTAATTATAAATGTAGAAAGGGCAATTTAGTCAGGATATTGGTATCACTAACTCTTGCCTTGAGAATGAGCTTGCAATATCTGGTTATATACTTTAAGTACGGTACTAGAGAGACAAAGGCAGATTCGCTTTACCTTATTCCTTAAGCAAATTAATATATTCTGAAGTGTTTGTACAAGCATAGCCACCGAAACAAACAAACAAACAAAAAATCACAATACCAAATAGGTACAAAATGAAAAGCATTGTTTTCATTCTTGTGCCTGGGATGGAAAAGAATCTGTTAAAGAGACAAAGCTCTGAAGAGCGTCAGGACAAGCCTGAGGCAAAGGGAAAAGACAATTCCTTGTTGAGGGGGAGAAGCGTGAGCCCTGAAAAGATACAAATGATGACACACTACAGCATAAAAACATACACAAATTGCTGACTGTAGTACTGAACAGGCTGTTCTAAATTCAGCATAATGGGAGGTGAGCAGATTTTCATGTGCAGGAGTACATGAATTCCTT
This sequence comes from Strigops habroptila, assembly GCF_004027225.2. NCBI lineage: Eukaryota > Metazoa > Chordata > Aves > Psittaciformes > Psittacidae > Strigops > Strigops habroptila. The sequence continues at coordinate 85,191,655 of NC_044302.2, forward strand.
GTTCCAACAAAATTGAGACAAAATCTAGAACAGCATTTGGATTACGAACAGAGAGAACTTAGTACAAGGAAAGACAGGGAATAAAGGACTCCAGTCTTACTCTGAGGTGTAACTTTTTCAAGTCCCAACTTTTCTCACCATGAATTCATGGAGGTTTGGGTAGGCACAGCAAGAAGAAAAACCCAGAAATAAGTAAGTGTTGACTTTATGCATACGGAAAGGCAAGCAAAGAAATAGTAAAACACACAACAAACACTTTTTTCCCTAAAGTGGTTTCCCTAGCTTTCCCACTAGTTTTGCTAGATGCTGTCTACCACATGAAGCATCTAGCAGAAATAAGATGCTAGATGCTGCAAGATGCTTCATGTGATATTCATGTGAAATATAGATAAAGATATTTAAGGTGCTGTGCCAAACCTTTAAGGACTTGACCCACACTTTTGCCCCCCTTTTTTTTCCCCTCTTTAAAAGAAATGAAAGCTCTCAAAAGCTCCTGTGATGAAATTTTTTGCAACATATTTGTCACCATCACTAGAATTATCAACTACACTTAGATAATTAAGGCTTTGCTTTGTGGATTACCAGATTACAGGGATGTCCTCAGTAGCATTTAGGCAGATACACCACGATTAACTGTAGCATTCAAGTGTTTGAAATAATGCACTTAATGTTCACAAGGAAGAGCCAAGGTATTGTTTCTAAGGCTATCTCTTCCTTTTGTGTTGATTGCAGCAAAAAGAACTCTTTGCCAACATTCAGGATTCAGTATTCTCTCAGATTTCTAGGTCTGAAACAGACCAAACACTGTCACCATCCAACCTATTACAACAGGCATAAGAGAGGTGAATAATGGTTTGAAAAGTTGAGCTGATGTAAGCATTACCAGAAATAACTAAAAAATCACACAGACCACATTAAAACATTTACACTTCTTGATCTAGTCACAGAACTGATGTTCATCATCTTGCAGTTTGCCATCAAGAGGAAATGAGACATTCTTAGATGCAATCCTGCATACTTAAAATGTCAGTTTCTCTTAACTGAGGAAAAAGCAAGGATCTGATACACACTGTTTGGTGACAGCTGAAAATCTTTCTCCTTTTCAAACCACCATTGAAAACACTGTTTAACAAAGTCTATTTTGCCTCTTCACGGTTGTACTAGTTCTTCATGACCATTGTGTTTCTGGTGCTTCTTTGAAATTCTCTGTGAGTTTAAGTGTTTCTGTACTAGAGCTCCCTGTGGAAGTAATCAATATTGAAATGGCATTCAAATCTAGGAATAAAAGACCCCTGTAAAAACACACTGCTCATTTCTTATTCTAACCTTTCCCCTCTGTTTTGACAATAAATTCTCCACATCTCCTTTTAAACCACCCATACAAAAAATTGCTCATTTTTAATATGTCTTGTATGCTGTATCCCAGCATTAATTTTTTATGCAATACTTAGAACAATATAATGCAAGTCAGAGAAAACAAGACACTGCAGTGGTTCAATAGTATCAGTAAAATTGAGTTATCAGGAACACTGATGATGACTAGGACATTTCACTAAATGTATGATCCGCCACAACCAGTCTCACCTGTCTCCTGTCACCTGCACTCAAAAATCCAAGATCTTCCAAACCAACCAAAAATGCAGTATATTCTAGCGAGGACCAATGAAAGTATTTTACATTTGAAACTACACAGGTGTTTAGGTATCTCCAGAGAATGATCACCACTTCTTTTATCTTGCAGGTCAGCAGTTCAAAAGTAGCTTGTCTCAGCATTGAGTGAATGCTGTCACCTTTATAAAAGTGACAGTACTCTATATATTGCACTATAAAATCTTGTTGCATTCTGAGCTTCTTACACCAAAATCTTATTGCACTATATGTAGTGCAACCATATCACACTCTATACAGATAATTGTAGCACATTTAAAAGCAACTGGAATATTGACTGTTAGATATGTCCTACCTAAGAGAAGAAATAGCTGAGAAAAAGGAAAACGAGCATAGGCTGCTAATCTGTTTTTGAAGGAAGATGGCTTTAAAATGAAAGGATAAAGGGAGTAAATGTGTGAGTGTCCAACGCAATAACAAAACACAGCAGGAATCTAAAACTGTTTGGAGACTACATACAAAGAAGAACAAGAAAGTGATTTATTATAATAGAGGAATACTATCAGATTCTTAACTGTGTTTAAAATAGTACCAGACATTGTAGCCCCAGGAGTTTCTCTGCAGTCTCAAAGCCAAACATGCACAAGGGAACTGCCATTCAAAAGTGTGTTCACAATGTCTGCTTTGCATGGACCAGTTAAAAGGATCTTGGCTCTTATCCTGGTCGTTTCTGGTGTCCAAACACAGCCTAGCTGCTGGGATGTTTGCTGCAAGGCACTGTGCCTTTGTTGTTTGGAGCTGGAATTCAGGAGATCCACAATTTACACTGAGTATCAGGGGGTGATCAAGCTGTCCGAGAGGGCCGGCTCTACTCCAAGAAGATTTCTGGTCATAAATACAGAAGAAACTAGATGGTGTGCCAGGAGTAGGATATTCCTCTAGCTCATTAGACAGAATTGAGGTTCAGACATGCACTCCCTGAGCCAGGGAGCATAAACGTGCCCTATGTAAAGTGCAGCAGAAGGTGCAAAGAAGTCAAACCAAATTCAATTTTCTACTTTATAATTTTTAATGATAAATATTTGTAACCAGAATTGGTGAGAACTCAGAGAAGGGCAGATTCTGTGTAATTTCAAGATGGATGTTACTCTTGGTTGTCTTTAAAAGGGAAAATGTTTTCTTAATGTATATCAGTGATTTCTGTTATACAAAAGTTTAACCCACCACTGAATTGTTGCAGATGTGCATTTTTCTTTTTTCTCGCTTAACAGAGCTTACTGATTTGAAAAACAGAGATTGTGATTTAAAAATATATTTAGTGGAAGATAGAATGTGATAAAAATCAATTTATCTCCCAGCTGAGCAGAGATCACCTTCCTCCTCAAAATAAAATAGCTGCCATCACTCATCTACTCTCTCTACTGTTCCTGCATCCAGCGTGCTGGCAAGTCAATATGTTGGTATCAGAAGTGAAGTTGCCTAGGGATGAGGCAGAACCGATAAAGAGGTTTTCTTTCCTGCAGTGCTATGCCCCAGGGCAGACTACTGTTATCTGTGAAAAAAAACAAAAACCTAACGACTTGCCATTAGCATACAAAAACTTAGTTTTGCATTGGAAAAACGTTTACTGTTTTAAGCCTGATTTGCATATTTGTTAGTTGTGTTTCATATAAACATGGCTTCTTCCAGCTGTGTCTACTCTGCCTTTCCAATACAGACTCAAACCTGCACGGAAGTGCAAGTTCATCCATGTCGAAAGTCCATGGACTTTGGGTGAGCTTCAACCATTCCTAACAAGACACAGTCGAATGAATCACACACTAATGTTTAGTATGATCCCAAGCACGCTCCTGCCTGCTCTCTGATCAGTCCCTACCCGACAGTGAGACTGCTATCTTAGTGCAAGACCTGTGAAGAGCTTAATGCATGTTCCCTACAAGCCAATTTTTTCTGCCTGTAGTTCAAAGTCTGATAGTATTCCACAGACTGGTCTATGTAGGAAGAAGAGCGTAAAAGAAAAAATAAATATATATATATATCTCTCTAAAAAAATATATATAATATATAAAATTAGCATTATGGGGATGATACTCATATTTCTTCTCCAATAAGAAATACAACTGAAATACAACTTCTTCATTCAAATTACACTCATGCATGCACACACACAAAAAATGGCAAAAGCTATTGCAGATAGGTAACACCAAGAGAGCAAGAAGCAAACATGAAATTGATAAATATTATTTTCTAGCTTCTGCTGTAAGACTAAAAAGTAGCAAACACTGCACAAAGGCATTGTCTGAATAAGAGACATAAAAGTCCTATTTGATAGCACTGCTGTTCTCAGTAGAAATCTTCTGGAAAAATGTATGCTCAGTTCCCAGAGAAATCCAGTCCTTTTGTGAGATATATTCCTCTTGTACTTTGCTCCCTTTTTAAAGGCCCAGAAGCTTAATTTTTTTTTCTTTTTTTGAACTACAGAAGAGGCCTGTTTAGGTCTAAATGTGGACAGTCATACTGTGAATCAGATAAGCTGCACACTTGGCATACAGACAAAGAATTGGAAACTGTGATGTATCCGGCTTCAGTTGACTTCAGATTGCCATTACAAGATCCCATCTCTTTTGAAAAGTTCCTTTTTTGAAAAGCTCCAAGTCTAGGTTTTTTGTGTGTTACACAATGTTATACAGCATATGTTTTAGGAAAATGTAGACAGTAAAAATGCGCCCCTTTCTTCCAACATCAACTTAACACCACCAAAAAGTATGTGATCAGAGATTCATATTTTGCAGAAAAAGGGTGTGAAATGAGGTAACTGAAAGGCCATGTCGTGGTGTAACCCTGGGTAGCAACTAAGCCCCACCCAGCCAGTTGCTCACGCTCCCCTAGTGGGATGGGGGCAAGAATCAGAAGGGTAAAAGTGAGAAAAACTCATGGGTTGAGATAAAGACAGTTTAATAGGTAAAGCAAAAGCTCCACACACAAGCAAAGCAAATGGCGAGTTCATTCACCACTTCCCATGGTCAGGCAGCTGCTCAGCCACCTCCAGGAAAGCAGGGCTCCATTGTGCGTAACGGTTATTTGAGAAGACAGATGCTTTAACTCCATGTATTATTCCCCCTCCCCTTCCTTCTTCCCATAGCTCTATATATTAGGCATGATGTCCTATGGCGTGAGATATCCCTTGGGTCATTTGGGGTCAGCTGTCCCGGCTGTCCCCTCCCAACTCCTTATGCACCCCCAGCCTGCTTGCTGGTGGGGTAGTGTGAGGAGCAGAAAAGGCCTTGACTCTGTGTAAGCCCTGCTCAGCAATAATGAAAACATCCCTGTGTTATTTACGCTGTTTCCAGCAAAAATTTGAAACACAGCCCCACACCAGCTATAGTGAGGAAAATGAATTCTATTCCAGCAAAATAAGCCTAGGTCATCACTCAGTCTGTTAGTGAGATTAAATTTAAGTGTTGTATGGAACAGACCATGTTTCTTGTTACAAGGCCATCTAGAGATGGGCTTTCCTTGCAAGGATCTGTTTCTCCAGTAACAACACTTGTATTGCTTCTAGCAGAGACATCAGAGAGTATGATTAAAGGTCTGCTAAAGAATGCAAAGATTTTCAAGAATGAATATATAGCCTAAAGGGGAAACAGCCAAAAAAGCAATAAATGCACATGATTTTTTTTTTTCCTACTGAGAAGGAGAGATGTGATTCATGAAGTTTCCGAGGGGAAAGCAACTTTGGCAGCACAGAAAAAACAGCCGGAAAAATATGCACTGTCATGTTGATACCCTGGAGGGAAGGCATGCCATCCAGAGGGACCTTGACAGACTTGATAGGTGGGCCAGTGCAAATCTCATGACGTTCAACAAGGCCAAGTGCAAGGTCCTGCACTTGGGTCGGGGCAATCCCAGGCACAGCTACAGGCTGGGCAGACAAGAGATTCAGAGCAGCCCTGCGGAGAAGGACTTGGGGGTGTTGGTTGATGAGAGACTGAACATGAGCTGGTTTCAGTGTGCGCTCATAGCCCAGAAAGCAACTGTATCCTGGGCTGCATCGAAAGGAGTGTGACCAGCAGGCTGAAGAAGGTGATCCTGCCCCTCTACACTGCTCTCTTGAGACCCTTTCTGCAGTACTTCATCCAATTCTGGAGGCAACACCACAAGAGGGACGCGAACCTGTTGGAGTGAGTCTAGAGGAGTGCCATGAAGATGATCAGAGGGCTGGAACACCTGTCCTATGAAGACAGGCTGAGAGAGTAGGGAGCTGCTCAGCTTGGAGAAGAGAAGGCTCGAGGGAAACCTTAGAGCAGCTTCCAGTGCCTAAAGGGGCCTACAAGAATGGCTGGTCTAGTGGAAGGTGTTCCTGCCCATGGCAGGGGGATTGGAACAAGATGATCTTTAAGGTCCCTTCCAACCTTAACCTTTCTGTGATTCTATAAGAGCTGCCTTAGAACTGGTTTCTCTTTCACTGTTCACAAGGATGGTACTGCAGAGAAGCTGTACAAATAGTCATGAATTATGCTGCACTGATAAACTGGGACATACTAGATGTTGCAGGTTTGTCTATACCTGTATAGACTCACAGAATGATTTTGGCTGGAAAGAACCTTTAACGGTCATCTAGTCTAACCCCCCTTATCAAGATTAAGTAGAACACTGACTAAGAAAGGCGTGTGAGAAGAGAATCATGTATTTTCCAACCACTCTAGTCACAGGCTTCTTGCAGTGACTTCTGCAATCCAAATTTATTCTCCTATTTTTCTACTGCTAAATTCAGTTAACTTACTGAATGGAGGTCCTGGTCTCTGTGTGAAGTATAAACTATTTAATGATTACAAAAATGTAATTAACACCTGCACTGCCACTAACTTGAAACATTCTAATAGTGAGGCACCATCATCCTGAAGAGTGTATCATCAAGAGAAGAAAAACCTTAAAGTAATTTAGAATTAATAATCTTTGTTTTAGCAACTTTGTGAGAAGCTTAAAATAATTTTATGAATTTTTCAGACATGTTTAAAAGAAATGTGTACCAGTAAGAAACTGTAACTGAATTTTATTTCCAGTTTGAATATCCCAGGACAGTTCAAATGAGCACATCACTTTTACGGTAAAGCAGCACAGTATTTATCTGTAAAGCCTAGAAAAGACCTCTGTAAGAAGCTTCAGCTTAAAAATCTAGTAGTTTTCCTAGTTGATATATTACACTAGATACATATTCAGGAGACCTATAATCATCAAGTCCTAGAGATCTACAAACAATCAAATCCCTTGCAGAAGTCCTAGAGGATCACGAACCTGTTGCACAACAGCAGTTTTTCACATCATTCATACTTGGAATCTAATTTCCAACCTAATGCAGTGTGTAAAAATGCTCAAACATTTGCTTACATCAAAATCACCATGTTCACACAGCTGTCTGCAGTCTCAGATGCTCACCTTGCAACCTGTGCTGTGTATTAGAGGGGCAACTCAAATTCTTCCCAAGCCAAGTCCAAACATGCTGTCAGTACAAAGAGCATGGCTTGCTCTTGCCTACAAGAAAGAAGAGCAATAAAACGGGTCAGCAGGGAATGCCTCTTTCAGTGCCTTTTTCAGTGCACCCTGAGTAGCCTTTTTTATCTACTCAGCTTTATCCTCGGGAATCAAAATGAACCTGGCACAGGGCAGAAAAAGCTAGAAAAGAACAGTCGAGTGTAACACTTTTCCTGGGTTATCTCAGGTGAGCCACTTACTGTGTCACTGGAGTTAACATTAGGCATAAGTCTGATGTGAGGACAAACACACTAAATGTTGTCAAGCATGGGAATATGGTCCACATGGAGAGATCACATTTTCTTCTGACAGACTTGTTTCCAACATTACGAGAAGTCAGTCCGAGGAATGTATTTCATCGAACCAGTCAGAAAGGGCCTAACATCCTCACAGGGGACTGAGTTACATTTTTTTCTGAAACCTTATTTGCCAGTAAATAATTACGCAACCCTTACAATAGGCTTTCTAAAGTCCTACTGATGTCAGATGTAATTTATTACTTATGCTCCTTATTTCAGTTATTTAAAAAGCAAAATTATTTTTTCCTCTGAAAAGCTTAGTGTTACTAACCTGCAGCTGAATTAAACAAAATGCAATAATTGCAAACAAATTAATTCTTTTAGTATAAACTGAAATTCTACCACGCAGTTCACTATTGGTTCCAGTAACTCTTATAGCCAAATAAGGTGAAACAAGCTGCAGAGGAAGCTGGAACAATGAAGCATGAGAAGGTGCTTTTTTTCTGGCATATGTGGGGTTTACAAAACATGAAATAAACTTCACAGATCACCCAGGATAAGTTCGTATCAGTTATTGCTGAAACAAAAATACATTACCTTTATAGATTTCTCACTATTGATATATTCTGCATATTCTTCTCTTCATGAGAAATATATATATTTTTTAATTTTATGGAAAGGTAAAACTCCATTAGGATAAATTATCTTTGCATAACCGTCCCCCAGCTCACTGAGTGCAGACGTATTTGGAAATATATTAACAATTGCTGAATCAGAGCTAAAAGTAAAAACTGCTTACTACCATTCTTTATTGCTTTGAAATTCACAATCTACACATTAAGATATTTTAGTCTTCTTTCACTTAAATATATATATATTTTCCCCCTGGAAATATTGATAACATTGTCCAAGTTATAATATAACCCTGATGAATCCTTTGTGGAAATGCCAAACACAACAAATTTGCTGTTGAAAAGTCACCTTCAGAAGTTCATCTTTGAACTCTTCTAGTGTGACATAAGCACAGCTGAAAAAGGCATTTTAACTCCATTATTACCAGTGTCAAATAAAATTTATGCATTAATGGGACTAAAAAGATACATAAAATGACTGTCTCACAGTCCTGTAGTTCCTCTCTCACAGATGCCACTGGACACTTTTAATGAGGTTGTTCACAGCTCTGGATGAAAATGTTTTCCATGCAGAAGTAAAGAGCACATACCACTTTAGGCATCAAAGAAACTGTAGGATTATTACGTACAGTCAGTCTGAAAAAAACAATGAGGGAAAATGGTTTGTATAAATAAGTATTCTAGACATGCAAAGCCTGACTCCTGGTACTGTTTCTTACTGTAGAAAATCAGGTTTCTTTATCAGAGTTCTTATAGCTTTCCTTCCTTTGTCTGAACTGTTTGCTGTATGCTATTTCCACTTCTCCAAACAAAATAGTTGCAGACTGGAAAACAATAAATTCCTGGAAGAAGCTCTTCCACATGTTAAGAACTAGAAATGTTTGCAGGCTGTTTTGTTCTAGAATGGTGTTTTCCTTCTCACCTGAAGAAAAATATCCAAGACCACCTCTCTCTGGACTTTTTTTTCTTTTTTTTTTTTTTTTTTTTTTGTTTAATTACAATACTAAGCTGTTCTAGTCTGAGTAGTTTTCATTTCAGAGAGTATTTAAATAGTACTGTACCTGTTACATAAATGTTGCATTTGGGTGAATTAAGCGCTGTGGCAATTACCACTGCGGTAAACTCTGAAACGGAATTTTCTCTTTAACAGAAATAGAATGGTAGAAGAAAAAGGGATATATTCCTGTAGCATGTGGATTCCAGGATGCATCTGCTTGTGCTGCCTTAGATGGCATGCTTCTGCCAACATGTGTACAGTTTCTTAAGTTTTAGGAGAGTGAATATTCACACTCAGTCACAGTGACTACTGTTAGGTACTCCCAGTGCATAGAGACTGAGGTCTCTGCCCCTGTGCTGATGAGCACACCTTACCTGCATTCTGCAAAGTTGTGGAGGGACCAAATGACTCAGGATTTTGATATTAAAAATAACAGATTTAGTTACATAGCTTTCTCCACTTTTTTTCCTGAAGCCCTTTTTTCTCTTTCTAAAATAATACATGAAGACTAAAGGGAAAACAATGTTGAAAGTGAAAGGATGCTGTTAGAGGTAAAGTTTCTAAAGTTTACTGAAGTTGACTAATAAATGCATGGAGCGGCGTTTATTGTGAATGACTTCCCTCCATCTGGAATATTATCACTAAGGCTTCCCTTGTTACTTTTTTATGGTGGCTTATCTTCAGGCCTTATCTTTAGCATTACAAACATATTTCAAAATTTAAAAAAAAAAAATAATTCAGAGGAACTAGGTTAGTGTCAACTTCTTGGAAAAAAAACCACAAAACAACCAACCCACAGCCCAGGAAAACCATAAAATAGGTCACCTGAATGAGACAAAGTCTACACTCTGTCATCACACCCGCAAAAAAAACCCCGGAAAAGCATTATCTTGTGCAACATGCGCATTACTTCCCTCAGAGCAGGAACCCTCATAGTCCAGTTTCAGTGATGTAAACAAGGTCTGTTTCACTAGATGACTCAGTGCTCCAACTAAGTGCTGCTAATAATTGAGCAAGTGGCAGAATGGAGGACACTTTCCTGTATAGTTTATTGTATACAAAGCCTCTTATGATTTTTCATCTTTACCACAAAAAAGAAATAATTTTAAAGAGCTTAAAGTTTGGAAAATGGAGAAGTTATTCTTCCTGATATTAAAGCAGCAGTTGAGACTGTGTGCCCTCAGTATAATTACAATTATACAGAGTTCTTCAATTGTGTCCAGATCAGAAGCTGTCTTACTTTCTCCAGGTACATTGCTGTAATGAAAGATACCACCCCTCTTAAAGTCTGGTCTTGCTTGAGACATTTAAAACATTTTCTGCACACTGTGAAGCAACAGCTTGCAAAACAAACCCTGTAACAGGGTGGCATGCATTGTTATAATTTCTACATTAAGTTAACAGATTGTAGGAAATTTTGTAGGTGTCTGTATATAAGGTTTCAATTGCATTTTAAACAAAATACTGGGGTTTTTTTCATTATTTCCACTAAAATTTTGTTTGGGCTTTGGGCTGGGGTGTATGTATGTATGTATGTGTGCGTGCATGTGTGTGTGTGTGTGTGCAGGCAGAAGGGACAAAAGAACTGCTTGCCAGAAATCTTACTTGGCTGACTTTCTGGTTGCCAGTTCCTGATGATGCTGGGTTTGCCATGTGAATAAAGCCTTTTTTGAGCAGAGCCATACTGCATAATCTGCAACCCTGCACAAAATCAAATCCCGCACAATAACAATCGATACTGTATTTTGTATTATCAGTATTGCCAATCTCAGTAATTGGTACTGGCAGCAACCTAATATTTTTAAGAAATATGTTTCTAAAGCACTACAGCCCAAATTTTTGTTTCGTCTACAGCTCAGATATTAGAACACGACATTAAGCATTTGATAAATGGCAGGATTCTCAATAGAGATTATATACTTAATCTTTGAAATTGCCTTCAAGGAGGTGACAGGAGGTACTGAAATTTACAGCTGCTCAGCAGAACGCAGACATTGCAGAGCAGGCAATTGCAGAATACGCAGATTGCATAATCTGGCCAGTAATTTTAAATCCAGCCAAGAGGTCAGTTTAAAATCCTTCAAAGTGAGGAAGCAAAAGATAAATGCTTGGGGAAGACAATACAATCCTGGTTTTAGTCTTGTTCTAGCATTCAGTATATTGCTTTGGCTTTCAGAAACACGTGCATTCTGCATTGTTTTTTTTATTATAACCTGACTGTTACAGTAGAATGGGGTACCTGTGGAGATGTTGCATAGCATCTACTCTGGCACATATTTTTTGATAGTGGCCCATACAGATTGGTCATTATCTGGCCTTGCAAAATTACCTCCTGGCCATGCTCACAAGACTTATTTCTGATGTAAATCTAAACTGTTTCTTCTATTTCCCACTGTTTATTTTCATACTTTTCCAATTCAAAATTTCATACACATAAACAAATACCTACTCATTAATGTTGGAAAGTTAGAAAAACCTAGAGACAAATAAGGTCTTGATGACTCAGTTTCAGATACTGAAAACTGCTAACACCATCCTTGAAGCATATCTGAACTGCCACCTCAAGAGGTTTTCAGTCCCTTTTGACTGTTTCTTCCTTTTCCCGGTTCTTCTCACGTATGCGTTAGTTACCTTTTCCCAGTTTGAGTGGATTTTATAAAAAGCAAACCTCCAGCCAAGGAAACTGCTGGATCAAGTATGTCCTTTGGTTATTTTACTGTTTTAATTTTTAACAGAAATAAATGAATGCCAAGGACTGGGGTTTGAGAACATAGACTTGGTAGCTGTGAAAGTACAAATTGTCATCCACATCTTTCTTCAGCCAATAATCAGCATGTCACAGCAATTTTCAGAGTTTCATTTACTTTCTTTCTGACATGAAAAATTTTGGCAAAGATCTTCCAGCTGAATAAACCAGCAATTTCCCTGTATTGGAGATTTTATTAAATATAAAAATTTTCTTATAAGCCAGAGTATGGTTCAACATATGAACGTTCCTTGTTCCAAGATGACTGTCACATTTGCCAACTAATTACCATGTGAGAATAAGTCAGTTTCTCTCTGGAAGTTAGAGAAAAGAATTAGCTCAAGAGAGAAGAGGAAAATATGCTGTATGTTAACAGATGGAGCAGGTTAGTCTTAGTCTGTAAAATTTAAGTAGAGATACTTTTCTTGAAACTTCTCATTACTCACCAGTGTTTCCAAATGCAAACAAATAAAACAGCTGATTTTTTTAATATCCCCAAAATTCTACTTTGTCATAGTTTGTTAACACTAACCTTAGAATTTCTGAAATGTCTCATTCCTACACTTTTAATGATCTACCAAATCCAGCAGCAGTACTTGGGGAATAATCTAGTACTAGCTTATTATTATGGTACTGCAAACTCTGGAGCACTGAAACCCTTGAAAGACTGTTTAGTTCTTTGCTCGATCAGTTCCTCCAAATTCTGCTTCCTCTTTGCTTTTCTCCCTTCCACTGCTTTGTGGCTTGTATATCTCATCTGATGAGTACAGGAAAAAACAGCGCTCTCAGGAAAAGCTTAATAATTGTTTGTTTTCGTCCCTCCCCAGAATTAGGTACGTGTTGGATGTACCATTAGCAGAGGACAAGCCCTGAAGAAGAGCTGAGAAGGAATCCTGCAAAGGTATTCATCATGTCTCCAGACTGCTTTGATGTTCTACTCAAGACGACTTGGGAAAGACACAAGACTTCTATAAAACAGGACATAATGTCAAGGCACTCAAAGCAAATCATCTCCATCAGAACCTCCATAATTTGCACTGAGCAAGAACTGATGAAACTATATCTAGGTCCTAGATGAGACTGTCCTAGCAGCTCCACTCCTGTCAGCTGGGGGCGTTTAACAATAGATTTCCGCACAGACTTACCCAACACTAACCCATCCACGTGGTTTACAGGTGGATAAAATCTGCCTTAGCAATCAGGTGAACATAAGGTTTTCTTTTCACCCACTCCAGGGAGAGCTAACGACAAACCAGCCCCTTCATAGCTAAAGGAAGTCAACACACCCTTTTCTCTCCCTTCCCCCTTCTCCTCCCAGGAGATGAGTCTATTCAGGCCCAACTGGTTCAGATAAAACAGCTTTCAAGCTCCATTTTTTTTCTTGTTAAAAGCTGACATCTTCTGCCATTCCTAAACAGCCTTATCTGAATTGGATTCTCTCTCTGAATCCCATTGCTCTGTGCAGTTGTAGCAGGCTGGCAGATTAACAAAACTCTGGGGGTTCAATCCTTCCCTAGAGCACACTGGTGCTGTCTATCACACCACAGAACTATAGGTTGCAGCTAAATTTCAAAAGCAGTGGATTTACAGCTATATAGGCATCAATGTGTATTGGCCAATCAGATGTATGACCTCTTACTTTTTGTATGCGAGCTGAACAGCCTTAGAGCTGGAGCACAGAAGGCTCCATCTCACTGCTGCAAATATATGAAGGGCGTTAATTCTTTTAACAACAGAAAAGATTCCTATCTATACATGGTCCTATTTAGCCTGCAGGAATCCTGAGTCTTCCTGTGACATGCAGCAGGGGCTTAACAAAACAATCCTGTTCCCAGTCTTTTGTCATTAATTTTATTTATGGGGAGGTTTTATGACGGAAAACTTTAATCTGAAGGACACTGTACTGGTATTGGAGGACATGGATGGCAGCATGTCAAACACGGGCAGTGCTAGAAAAATCAACACACAGGGTGTTTTGACTTCTGCTCTGCATAAACTTCTACAGCTTTGCATAAACTCCTGAACTCTGTCAGCACAGGAGAGCGAAGACGATGTACCAGCTTAGTTGCAGTGACCTTTCTGCATCGACAGAGACCTTACATAATGTTCAAATTCTGCATTAGCCAAAGCTACCCTATCTTGATAGGAATAAGCAGCAAATACCTCATCATGGAGACTCTTCCTCAGAGAATGCCATCCTGACAGATTTTATACTGCAAAATTCAGTTATTTATCAAGTAACAAACAAATGCATACATACTTACATGTGTGACAGGTTTTACTGTATAAGCACATACATATAGATTCAAACAGTCGAGCAACTAAATTGTGATTTTAAAGGCGCCAAAGCCTTTTGGACTTGATCTTAAAAGTCTCTTCCAACCTAGTTGATTCTGTACTCCAAATCCTGATGCACGTTTGTTAGAAATGTTTCTCCCTGGGCACTGCTGCCCAAACCCGGAGATTTAAAGAAAGACCTGTGAAAAGCCACAGCTCTCATACGGCACAACCCGCCTGCCCTGCAGCCACTGACTCAAAGCTGGGCTCTCCATAAGATCACCAGCCAAAGCGCGAGGCCGGCTGCACCCTGCAACGGGCAGCCTTCTCCAGGCAGACCCCACCAGCACCAGCCGCCTTCCAAGGAGGACTGCTCGACCCGCGGTGGCTCCTGCACCAACACCTGCTTCCAACCACGGGCAGGACACGACCCACCCCCCTCCGCGCTCCGTCAGCTCCAGCAGCCCCAGCGAGGCTCCGAGCCGGGTCAGCTGGGGATCACCCACCAATTAGCCACCGGTGCTCACACCCGCCCTTCCTCTAGCCGCAGAAAGCGCGGCGGGGACGTGTCCTCCCTGTGAGGCGCAGCAGTGGTGCTTGTGGCAGCTCCGCAGCTGTTTTCTTGCAGTCGTTGCCTGACGCTTGTCCTGCTCGGGGCTTTTGGGCTGTTTTGTTTTGGTTCTGATCCCTGCTGCAGCCGGTTCTCCCACAGAGCCGCCCCGGCCCGCTCGAGGCTTCCGCAGTGGCCGCTGCCGAGCCAGCTGCCTGTGCGTCGCTGGGAGCGGCAGATCTCGGCGGCTGTGGCACTATGCCTGCCGCGAAGCGCCTGGGGCGGCTGCTGCTGCTGCTTTGTCTCTACCTGAGTCTCTCGGGCGGGAGCCCCGCAGGTAAATGTCCCCTCGTTTCGCGGACTGGGCGGCTGCCAGGCTGCAGCTACCCCGTCCGCCCTCAGAGTCGGGGTGGAATGGGGCAAGGGGGCCATGGGCATCTGGGAGGCTCCCAGGGGCACTGGGAGCTGCGGCCGAGCTAAGGTTCTCCCTACGCTGCAGCATCCCCCTGGCTCCCCAGGGGAACGAGGCGGTGTCGCGGCGAGGCGGCTGTCCCTCGGCCCTGCCTGTTCAAACGATCGAGGCATTTTTTCTCCTCAGCGACCACGACCCTCCCCGGGGTCGGAGCTCCTTAGTGCCGTCTCCTCTCTTCCTCCCCGTGTTCTCTCGCCTTTAGCTTCAAAAACGTGCTCGGATTTCTCGTAGGCCTGCTGGAAGATGGGACCCTCTCCCTGCCGCCCTCTAATGGGCGGTAACATGGTGGTCAGCGCGGCCCCCACTCTGCGCCGGTGCTGGGTGAGGGGCAGCGGGCGCACTGGGCTTGGGGTCTAGCACCATCCCTGCTCCCTGCTTCAATAACGGGAGGATTTATTAGTTCACAGGTGCAGGGCTTGGAGGCTGAGGCTTAGTGTTTTATTGCTGCCCTATGCTTGTAGGGTAAAGCATTGTTTAAGTTCTGAAAAAGACATAAATTGGTAAATTGCGTTAGTAAAATATCAGTATGCCTAGCAGATTGTGAGGAATGTTCCTTGGAGGATTTGGATTCGGTTTTTAAGTGGGACATTTAAAATCCAAGAGGGGAGATGGACTTGGACCATCTGGGCCCGTTTCTTCATTTAGTGGTTTTCAGCAGTTTGGGAGCAGGTCCTCCACTTCTAACGAGCTTTTTTTTTCCCCCCCCCCTAAACCTAGTGTATTTCTGTTGTTAATTGCTGTTTTTGGAGCATTGCAGAGTAGTACAGAATGGTAATGGAAGGAAATATCAGATTGCTAATGTTTGCTGTGCAAGACGTGACTGTTAAGAGTGTGTCTTGCCAAGGTGGTAAGTTCTGCCAATGCATGTATGTGAACATTATTGCTGAGACTTTAATTAATCATCAATGGTTTATCTGCATTTTCAGTGTGTGATATGTAAGCAATTACGTATCACACAAGTTGTTGTGCCTCTGTTGGCTTTCCTAATACTAAGAGAAGCAGTACTGCTCTCTGTGTGATAACTTCTGTAGAATTTGTGGTATTTTCATATAATGTAAAAGGGCAGAAAATGTGTTTTACAGTTCTTAAGGCTTGTTTAAAATACATATGTTTATGTATGCACACAGAGGAAAATCTGCTTTGTAATTCTTAAGCTGCTGTAAAATATATATGGTGTATTTATGTACACAAAACTTCAAGTCCTTTCTAACAGTTTATTTCATTAATCAAAAAGTTTTGTGACTGTAAATGGCCTGATAATTGTAGGAGCGTAAGTCACATTATAGCAAGTTAGCCACATGGTTTTCTTTTTTTTTGTGTGTGTGACTGCTACTGCTGAAAACTACGTAATGCTGGTTGAAGCAGTTCTAAGTTTATGTAAAGCCATCAGTGAAATACCATCTTCTGAAAAACAAACAAAATACATTAAAAAACCCAAACAAACAAACCCCAAATCAAAACAACCCAACGCAACAAAATCCTATTTGTGTTTCCAAAATTTCCAAAATCTACTATCTTCCTGAAGTGGTGTATATCATGTCTGGCTTTGAGCAGACTTTAGAAATGAGCCACCTGCATTAGTACACCTTATCTGTATAGAGGCTGTTTGTTTTCAGACTTACATTAAATGCTTTTATATTTGTATGAACTAGGTAGGAAGGCTTCACACTTGTACCATGGTGATTTCCATGGTGATTTAAATGTGAGGAAGAGTATTTTAAGCTTTCATTGGTTATTAACCAAATGTACAAAAAGCTAGTCAGCCAGAGGGGCTATCTGTGCACATGCAGTAAAGGGAAATGTCATGTTCCTTTGGAGGGTGGAGAACTAAAATTGCCTTCCTGTGAAGTCCAGAAACAGTGTGCATTCAAGGGATGTGGGGGTTCAGCAGACTGCTTCAGGCAAAATGAATGCTTGCAGTAAAAGCAACCAGAGGGAGTGGTAAGTGCACAACATCAAAGTTGCAGAAAGCTGGGTTGCATAGTCTTCTGCAGCGGATCAGGCAGAAACCACGAGAGGCCTCTTCGATTTTGTTTTGATAAGTAGCTTGAGAAGAGTTCTTATTCTGTTGCTTTTGTCTTTTAATCCTTGTAACTGTTAATTTTTTTCTTTTTTTTTATTTTTAAGAATAAAATATTAAGCCATCGTTTCTCTGTGCTGAATCAAGGGTAATTTCTAAGGGTGGATAATGTCCCAACACTATTCTTTAGAGTTTACTGCTTCGCTTGATTATTGTTGTGGTTGCCTAATTTAGTTGCAGCATTCCTTTAGGAAAAGCAAACCTGCCACATCTCATCTCCCAGCTTCTGCCGCTAAAGATACCAAGGAGTTACAGCAGTAGAGGATACACCTAATTTCTTAAAAGACTTTGCTTCCGGGTTGGATTTTTCAGGGCATTTGGAAGTCGTTTATGTGAATCTTCTGTTGCTTTGGGAGAGCTCAGCTTGCAGCTTTTACCTTTTCTAGGAGTACTGTGAGGTTCTGGTGGCTGGTTTTGGATGCTGCTGAATGGTTTGTGCTTGCACAGACTTAAAATCGGTATTAAATTAATTGGCATTAAATTAAACATTAAATTAATGATGTTAAATTAAACCAAATTATATCTCAATGCTTTTCTATTCAGCAACTTTTCTGGATGAAAAAGAATGTATAGATTTTAAAGCCTGAAATTGCTCTGGTGATAAGTGTGGTACATCCACACACTATCCCCCAAGTATTGGCTGCAGTATGGAGCAGAGGTAAGGCAGAAAAACAAATTAATGACCTCATACTCTCCCCAACTCCTTCCTGCGTAAAGATTAGGGCACCAAGAGAATAGCAAGCTACCACACTATTGATTAAATCTAATGCAAATCAATTGTAGGCAAAGGTATGCAGCCATGACTCAATAGTTTGAGGAGTTACTCCATTGGCTTTTACATCACTGCATGACTGGGTGACTCTAATCGTGCAGTGCTGGGTCATCTTGATCTCTGATGCTATTCAGCAGGTGTATATGAGAAGAGAAGAATACAATGTTATCTCTGCTATGTAGTTTGACATGTGGACAGATAAGAGCTAAGACGTGGAAGCAGTGGTGACTAGAAATAATGCTACTAGAACTGCTTTCACTTGGTGTGTGAATCAAGGAAGGCAGCCAAGATGAGAACCATATTAGTATGCAAAACATCTTGCAGGTTATCTGTGTTCCTTGCAGAGCGATAACAGAGCTGCTGTACAGTTTGGCTCTAGCATCTTCTAAATTCATCATCTTTTGGGATTTTAATTACTGTGCAGGTGATGCATCTACTAAACTGACACAGTCAGGTGATCCATGACATCCCTAGAATGCCTCAAGATGCTGCAGATATAAAAATTCATGGACCTTTCTTCAACCTTTCCATGAATATTGCAAGCATAATAGCTCTCCCTCCTCTCAGCACCTCTGTTAAAAAGAGAGTAAGACTTGGTCTTTTTGCTGGCTTGGTCATAAGCCAGCAGATACTCAGACAGAGCAGATTTCTTAAGTTCTTTGCTTCGGTGAAGGGCTAGGAGGGAACACTTGGCTGTAGGACCAGTGGATTGGTGTGAAGAAATAGGAAGAATTAATAGCCTGTTGCTAAGAACTGCTAATGCTTAATTTTTTAATAATATTATTTGACTATCTTGTTTTACTTTTGAGGCAGATTGAGAAAACAGATGGTGCAAGCCAGGCATGACTCTGATGTAGTCTGGAGTAACTGTGTGCTGGAGGTGCCAGTGGGAGAGTCTGTAGGTGGTCTATGCCCATCAGAGACAGGCATGTTAGTAGTGTTGTTCACTTGTAGGAACTGGCAGGGTGCTGGCTTTGCCTTCTGCTGAAGGCATGCAGCTCTCGGCGAGCTTGGACACAGTTAAAGTATGATGTAGCTTTTCACTTTCCATCTATGCTTGCTGCTGTCTTGGATGTCTGGCATAGATTATTACTGCTGCCAGACTTAAATTACACCTGCAAAACACGTGTCCTTTTTCCCCTGTGTAAGTACCAGCCAAATCACTTAAAAGCTACTAGCGTGAGATTGCTCTGAGTTTGAGAACAAATGCATCCTGCTGTTACGGCAGTAGACTATGTCCTGGAATACCTAAGCATCTGAAGGTAGTAGCGTTTATTTTACAATAGCTAGTTCTGCCACCCAGATGTGGGAACAGAAGGGAAGGGGTAAACATCTTGATTTTTATAAAATAACTAGGGATTTTGAATTCTTAATAGAAGAGCGACATAGCAATATACTCAAACTAAGCAAGTCTTCTACCTCTTCCCTTGTCCTTTCTCCAGTCCAGACCGTAAAGCAAAACCCTGGCTCTTGCAAAAACTGTATTACATGAGCAGAATCAGGTTTGCAGTGGTGATAAATGGAATTAGTCATTATTACGACTTGAAGTCCATGTTTAACATAAATGCCTTTTGGTTTGCTCACCAAGGTAATAATAGCAATTATTACTACTACTACTACTTCCTATTATTACCTAGCTCACCAAGGTAATAATAGGAAAGGAGATTGTTCACTGTATCACAAAACAGGCTAGATGCGTAAGGTTGTAATGAGGTCCTTATTCTATTAGTGAATCTGCTAATCTTTGTTTAAAAATAATCAACTAGTGTCGGTGTCGTAAAACATGGTGGTCTAAGCCCATAAAGAAGACAGAATTTGAGTACAGATTATAAAGTTTATTGGTCTGGTGGAATATCCTGAAGAGCTTTGCCTGGCTGTAGGCTAACTACAGGAAAAGATACGTATGCAGAAGTTAGAGGTTAAATATTGCTTCTGTTCTTTAATCTTTTCTTGCCTAAAGTAAGCTAAAGAAATAATGAAAAATAGTTCTCACACACTTCGGCTATATGTGCTTAGAACTTGGGGAAAAACTGTAGGTAGTAGGCTAAGGTGAGGATGTTCTGTTTTAATTATTTTCATTAACTAGATACTTCTGACTCCGTTCAACTGAGGGAGTGTAAAGTTTCTTTAAACTGTTTTTTCTTTCTTTAGATCCAGCTATGACAACACAAGATGCCAGCAGTCAGTTTCAGGCAAACTCTTTGACTAACATGAAGAATGGACTTAATGAATCATTTCCTGGTAATTGTTTTATTTCAGAACACCTAAATCTATAACACTTTTTGCTAGTGATACTAAATTATGGTGTAGAGTTTACATTTTCATACTAAAGTCTTTCAAAATAAGATTGTGACTTTTCAGAAGAGAAGTACATAATCTAGGCCTTTTAAAGCCACTGCAAGAGCTAAGGTGTCGTAAGCATCTTGAAGACTGGAAGAAGCTATCGAACTGCTAGTTGTGTGATCATTGCTGTTAATGCATATATGCGATAAAAGCAGGCAGTGACCCTGGAGATGGGATAATTTGCAAACAAGAACCATTGTGGGAGGTTCTGTTCTAGCACTTACTCCTGATAATTTTTTTTGTGTGAGGAATCCTCCTCTTGAGCTAGTGAGAGGTATAATAATGCCCTTGCATCAGGGCATTAATTATATCTATTATTCATAATGCCAGGCACCTTGCTAGTGCCTGCTAGCTTCATCTATTTTTTTTAATTATGTATATGTCAAAACCTTTGGTTGTCCTTCCACTTTATTCATCATATTCTGGACCTTAATTGTGGTTTTAATAGGGAGCAGAGAATAAATTCCAGGCAGGAGAAGAAACTGATGATTGTTGATTCCACCTCTCCTTTCTCATAGAGAAGCAGGAATTCAGCAGTGTACCAAAGCTCCTGTTGGTTAGTGCATATCAAACATGGACTAAGTTATGTTTATACATGAACTCGTACAAGTTCTGACAAGTTGTTCCATCTCCAGTTTTATTGTTGGAGATGGTAATGCTATTTACCTGGTGTTCATCTTAAGAGGTTTTTAGTATGATGTGTGTGTGAGGGGGAGTGCAACAGCTAATAGATGCAGTAACTCTTTCCAGACATAAATACACATATGCATAGAATCACAGAACGGTTTGGGTTGGAAAGGACCTTAAAGATCATCTAGTTGCAAGCCCCCTGCCATGGGTAGGATCACCTTCCACTAGAGCAGGCTGTCTAGAAAGATGTGATCTAAACCGTAGTACAGAAATGACTACGAATACAGCTTTGAAAGCTTCCATGAACTAAAATACACAACTATTTTATATAATATGACCTAACATGATTATTTTCATTTGTATGTGAATTGAGGAAGAAAGTCAGTATAAGGATCCTGTTAGTGTGCAGGACATTTAAAGGCAGTTTTGTCTTTTGTGGATGGATAACAATTACCATATGGACTGGCACTGCTGCCTTCTGAATGTATCATCATGAGAGATTTCAATAACAAATCAAGTGAGGCATGTACTAGACTGATGTAAAGTGATCCATGGCAAAACAGGGTTTTTGCACACATAAGCAAAGAAAGATTCCCCAGAACTCTTTCAGCCTTCATGTCTTATTTCAGGGGTAAACAATTGTGCTAGTTTTTCTCCATCAGGCAGAGATCAAGGCTTGTTTGTGCTCTTATCTAGAGAAACAGGACTTACTGTCTAGTGCTAGGAGACAGCTTTATGATTATTTTTTGCTTTAAAAGCCATTTTGTAATAGTAGCTGAGATTGACAGCAGTCTACTGTTAACAACAACCAAATGAACAACAACCAAATGTAGGTCTGTTCTTCTGCATCATCCACCTTAATATACAGGTTTGCTGTTACTTAAACTTGTTGAAGCACGAAGGAAGGTATGAAAGTGCAGATGGAACAAGCCAGGCAAAAGGCTGATTGCCTGTGGCATAGCGTTCCTTGTGTTGTGGGCTGACATGTAGATAGAGGAAAAACACTGCTTTATAGAATGGGCCTGCAGCTTGGAAGGCATGTGTTACCTGTGTTTATGCTTGCTCAGAGACCTTTGAATGCAAACCACTAGCAGGGCCCTCCTTCAGCACAGCCAGATTGTAGCTGGTAGAAATATGTTTGAGAACTTTGCCTTAAAGTTCAGTATTTTATGCAGGAAAAGTGAAGGAGTAATTCTGACAAGACCTAGGCTTTCAGAGACACTATTTCTACTGCATAGTGATCAACTCTGCCACCCAGTGCTTCTGTCAGTAAGAAGTCAAGCTGTAGCCCAGTTTTCTCCATTTTCGTGACTGAATATGAACCTTTTCAATCCATGCACGGGAGAGATAATGAAGCCCTTTTTCTTCTGCAAAAACGAAAATAATTTTCCCCTATAATGTTGTGTGATTAGGCAGATTCAATATGTAGTTACTATTTATGTATTTCTGAAATGCATTGACAATAAAATTACTTTGCAAGCATGTAAAACTAAAAACATTTAGTGTATTGTACCTACTATGGGGGCAGGAGGAATCTCTGTTGCTTTTGTTTCTTCACTAAATTGAAAAAAACATAATTTTTTGTAACAGGCTTGTTTTTTGTCACCTTTCAGAGCCCGTGACAACCACACAAATTGTCAGTTGGCAAACGCAGGGGAGCCCTTCAGATCATGTGACACTGGGACGTGAAGTATCTGTACCTGGTAAAAGCAATCACGTGTCTCCTACTGAAATGGTTAAGTTTCTCTTACCCTAAGGTTCTACCTTGATTTATTTTTTTTTCCACTTTTTTTTTTTTTTTTTTTTTTAAATGAAATCATTATGGAGGGTTTGTATTTGTTGGTAATTACCAAGACAAAGATGTTCAAGCTGTACAGAAAGTAACTGTGGAAACTGAAAGAAAATAAAATTGCTAGAACTGTGTTAAATTGACCTCTCCTTTAAGCATAACTTCTAATGTCTTCTCCCACAGTGTGCTTCAGTTTACTAGGAACGTGTATGCAGATAGTACAATATTAAGGAAACAACTATGTGTGTAGATGTGGAAGGATGGTGCTTGCTTAGTGGGGCTACATCTGCTGTTAATGCTATAGTTTATCAATTTCCTTTCTTGCTCTGTCCTTGAAATGCATGGAGCATGAAAACAACTAGAGTGGTGGGAAGAGACTGTTCATGCTTACAGTTGCCTGCCTGATAGCTGTATCGAGTTTTATAAAGGTAGTCCCTGAAGAGTCGGCTATCCATAGCCCTACAGGAAAGGGATTTTGTAGGCCATGTTAAACTTCCTAAACATGGTTTTCCCTCACAGAAGGAAAGCAGTGTATTTTAGTCGGGCAGATGATGATCAATATTGATAGTACTTGTGAGGAAGAGTGTTCCCTGCAATTTTTTGGAGCGGTGAGGGACTGAACATTTTCCAGTGGAGTGCAGGCTGTTCTTGCATCTGCATTTATTAGAGCCGCATCTAGATGAGATAGTCTACCTCTGGCTTTCTGGCCATGTTGTTAAATTGTAGTGCCTTTGGGAACGGCAATGTTCTGTCCTTCTGTTTTTTTTTTTTTTTTTGTGTGTGTGGTGGTGGTGTGGGTTTTGTTTCTTTTTTTTTTTTTTTTTTTCTTTGTGTTGGTATGTGGTTTGTTTTGGGGTTTTTTTTCCCCTAAAGCTTATTACTTTTCCAGGCTCTACGTTAACATTGATGTAGTCCTGTACAGTTCTAGGACCCACCTACAATCTTTGAATTGGTCTGTAAAATGGATAGTTATAACCCCTTTAGAGTATTGACATTCACAATTACAATATATTAAAGCCAGAAACAATATCCTAAAATGACATAATTACTATAACAGCAACCACACAATGCTACAGTTTTCAGATTCTGACTTGTAACCCACAAGGTATGTGAAAGGATCTCCATAGTAGTCTGCATTTAACAAGGTCCTTTTTTCTCCCTCTTATTACTGTAAGAAATAATTGCAGCACTGTATTGATGCTCTGCAGTATGATTACCTTTAGAGGATCATAAGATACCACTTTGCTTCCTTTACAACCTTGTTAGGTCCAAATCTTGCCACGAAAGAGTCCAAGCAGACAAGCAATCAGAGTGTCACTTCTGTGCACTATGAGTTACTTCTACCTGGTGAGTATGTAATTTTTCTCTTCCAGTTATGTAATATTGAATGCCTATGATTACACACACAATCTTATGTATGAGTTACAGAAGTATCTAGGATAGCAACTTCTTAATAAAGTTACAGTGCTCACAGTAAGCATGTGATGTGCCCAGTAAAGGGAAACATTAATGAGTTTGTTGCAATATTGAGTATTGTGTTCTAATAATTATTTTATTAGTGGAGAATGAGATTCTTACTTTTTAAAAATCACAAGAAAAACCAGCTCATAGCTATGTGCTTCCCCCAAATCAATCCAAGTGACAGTTTCTTTGCGCTAGTGAATCCGCTTGGAAAGACCACATAAGCTAGGGTACTTGTTAACCAGCAGGTGTTAGTCAACTTTGCAGCATTACAGGATTTAAAACATGAAGAAAAGGCAAGATAAACATCTTCCTGCAGTAGATGTGAAGTTCCCATAATAATTTATAACTAATTTCTGGGACAACTGGAAAAATTAATCTAACTGAAATCTCTCTCAACTGGAGGAGATCATTTAGAACTCCGTTGCAAAATTCTGGTATGATATTTTAATGACATTATTGCACAGCATTTATACTGTATTTCTTCTAGCAGGAAGCTTAAGGTACTGTCTCTTTTTTGTTCTGGTACATCTACTCTTGGTACAGATATGTCCCAGATATCAGTCATGGTAGTGGTTAGCCTTCAACAGCATAAGGTTTTCATGTTCCATTCATTTAAAGTGTGAATTTGTTTTTTAAATAATCTCCCAAGTACAGATTCTACTTTTAGCCAGTGTAATTAATCTGACAGTAAAGTTTTAGCTACTGTGAAACCAATTCCATCTGTAAAATTACTTCAGTCATAAACAACAAGGTGAGTTATGCTTGGCTCATTTATTAAGCATAACAGCTCTAATAAATGAGTTGCTGTTACTGACTTTCCTCTGCTATGAAAGCTCAGGGTGTTGCACCTGTAAGTTTGACCCCAGTTCAACAGATCTGTGGTATTTTGGCTGGGACTTGGACTTTTGGGCATGCTGTTCTGAAGGCTGTAAATGTGTGTGGCAGACCGAGTGAAATTTAAATATTTTGTAGGAATATCTGGGGCTTCCACTTCAGACAGTCTTTGCTGCTTCTTAGGTGTGACTTGCAGTACTAGGGCAATGAGCTGTACCTTAAAACTTGCTTTTTCTCAAAGAATTTGAGCTGTGAAATAAGACCATAGGGTAGGTCTAGGATTGAGGTGAAGCCTGGAATAATTTTTTGGTGGAGCATTTGGATAGACTAACCACAGTTGTATCTAAAAGGTATGAAAGAAAAGCCAATTAAGAAATATAATGTCAGTGCTGACCAGTAAAAAGTCAGGTGTTTGGGTTTTGTGGTTTGTTTTTTTTTTTTTCTATAAAGGCTGTTTGTGTGGATCAGAGAAGATACAAGACTGGTTAAGGTTGGAAGGGACCTTAAAGATCATCTGGTTCCACCCCCCCCACCACAAGCAGGGACACCTTCCACTAGACTAGGTTGCTCAAAGAACCATCCAACCTGGACTTGAACTCTCGCACAGATGGGGCAGCCACAGCTTCTCTGGGCAGCTTGTTCCAGTGCCTCAACATCATTGCAGTATCTGCTGTTGAAATCTACTTTTGGATACACTCATTTTTGCTTTTAACAAGCTTCATAAGCATAAAAAGTGTCAGGTGGTTCTACTGTATTGGAATGTTTTCAGATTGTAATTGTGCTGGCTTGCCACTAGGAAGGCAAAGGCAGCCATAATTTGAAGATGATTTTTTTTTTTTGCAAAGTCAGCAGCTGTAGCATGAAGAGCCAGATCCAATAGTGTTGAGGCTGTGGGTTTTTGTCAACATCTTCACTAGCAATAGGACATTACCTGTGGTTTCACAGCATCATAAAAATATGCAACTGGCTAAGACTTAGGTGCTTGTAGATATTTGCCAGTCTAACTTTTTGAGATTATTAATATTTTTACTATGCTTACTAATATTTTTAATCCAATAAATCCTTTTTTTAATACCAAATGTGAAGTTGAAAAGGAAGTTTAGATTGGGAGCAGATATTGTTGCCCCTGGTGAGAGCTAAGTACTTAATGTACTTTGGTTTGGGTTAAATTATGTAGAAGAATGTCTTATCTTGCTTTTAGTGAAACGAGTATCTGTGTTTCTATATTAGAACTCCCTAGGAATTTTACCTACAGAATGAGTGAGTATGTAATTTTTGTAATGGATGTGTATCATAACTCAGTTATGGCTTAAGAAAATTAGTGTCACTGTCTGATTTTGCAGTTTTACCCTGGAAAGTACAACAGCAACACAATATAGCCACTTGTAATCCAGCATACGTAAAACACAAATTTGAATCTCTTCTTCCTCCACAATGAAGAAATGTTTTTCATAAATATTTTTTTAAACTTTGTAGGTGCTTCTGGTACTTCTGTGGAAACAACTATCATTTTGGACAAGGTAGTTGAAGTTGAACTTACTTGCGTATTGGACAAGAAATATTCTTATTTGAAAAGTTTTCAAGTGACTTGGAAGAGGGGAAATGAAACAATCAGTCATACCAATAAAACTGGTAATAGCTGGAGCATCAAGTAAGTAGCATTCTTTACAGTTTGACTTCCAGGTTCTGAGTTATCACATGCACATACACTGCCCAGTACTAGTCATGCGTATCTTAGAAAAGAGCAAAATGCAGTGATTAATATATGTCTGTAGTTGGCATATTGAAGCTGCAGGAAAGGAGAAAGGTTGCAGTTACCTCAAGCATGAAGGAAGAACTCCTGTACTACTAAGAACTTAAGTAGTCTTAGTCTGAGATTGCTAAAATATCTCGATTACTTTTTCAACTTCCCTGTTTTCCACGTTCTCTTTTCCACCTCAGTGCTCCTTTGCAGTAATCTGAAAGTCATCAATGGTTAGGTCATAATTAGCAAAACAGAGAAGAAACCAGCTTTACAGCAAAAATGTTTTGGATTGTTTTGAAGGTTTTCTTAACTCTTTTGAACCTCTGAAGAGACTCAAGAAACGTAGAAATCCTCCTCAGTTGATACCATTTACTGTTGGACTCTAAAATTAACCCCTCTACAGATATTTATCCAGCTGATTACTGTATAGCTTTGGTTTCTTAACATCAGTAATATTTATATAAAATTTCTATGATAAAAATGTGATGAGAGTGTATTTCGCTTTTCTGGTACTCTGTATACAGAAGCACAGACATGTAAATCTTTTTCAAAATGCAGGTGAAATGTTCACCAGCAGAAATGCTGGGCTTCATTAAATGGCAGCTCTTTAAAACTGTTCTGTGTCGAAGCTATGCTAGCCATTGACTGGCTTTAGAAAGGATAAACCATTTAAATAATCTCTTCTGAAGTGCTACATTGGACATGGGTTTGCCATGTGAACTATATAGTATATCCTGTTTGGTAACCTGTAGATCATACAGCTTAAAAATGTTTGGCCTTCTGTGAGCGACAAGGGTGAAAGTATTCATGTTCCCAGAAATACAAGCAAAAAAGCAAATTGGTGATTTTTTTTTTTTTCTTTTTCTCCCCCCCCCCCTTTTTTTTTTTTTTAAGAGTAACTGTCTTGGATAGCAGTAAGATGGGAAGTTACAGTTGTACTCTGAAAGGTGAACAACAGCTCAGTGGTATTTTTCACTTACAAGGTAATTGTATTCAGTTTTAACTAACTGTAGTTTTAATTTACTTTAGATTTTGCTTCACTTGACCATTGAAATGATGTATTATAATGATTTCTGGATAGTATGGAAATTGCAACTTAATTTGATAAGCAGTGACTAATATGGACAAGCTAAGTGATAATCACTGTCAGAGGCATGGAGGGAAGAAGAATTTTGAAGGTTTTCTAACAAAACTTGTTAGCAACCAAAAGAGCATATAAGCCTACTATTTTCCTAAATGAGTAACTGATTTCCCCTTCCCTCTCCATCCCTAAGCAGGAGTAAATGCTCATCACTTTCTGGGGATTGGGAGGAAAGGGTCGTGTCTCGGGTAAATTCTTCAATAAGCAGAGCCAATGACTTAGAAGTTTGATTTGAGATTCGATGTTACAAGAGGAGTGGTGATTGGCAGAATGGAGGCAGGCTTTTGAACAAATTCAGATGTATTTCTGGAACACCAAATTACTGCTCTGATGCATCTGTCATTCTGTCTGAGAACAGCACTTATATTAAAAATTACTGTGTTTAATTGAGCAGTAGGAGTGCCCTTTCTTCTGTTTTACATTCTTTTCTCAATAATATTGTCCCAAGAGTAGTAGGTGAAATCTAGTTGAATGCAAGGTGTGGAAATTAAACAAATACAAGCTGCTGAGAACCTTCATCTCTTAATGAAAGCTATTGCCTTTTCTATTCTCACCATCCAAATTTTGTAAAGGGCAAGACAAGCGTTTGATCTGTGAAAGGTCCACAGACTATTATGTATATGAGAGAGATTCTCCCTGAACACAGGCTTCTAAAACCACTACCTCTTCAGATACTTACCCTAACCTCAGCTGGACTAACCAGCAGGGCATTGCAATTCAGTGCTGCAAGCTGCCTTTGTACAGTGGGATATCTGGTCATATGACTTGAGGAAACTCTCATGTATGTTCACCTCTTGAAACAGTACCTGCTTTCAAACGTTCAGCTAGGGGAGACTAGCTTGCATTATTGAAGAAAGTCAAAATTGTAGTTTATTCAGGTCTTTTAATCTCTAAATATGTTATATATGTTTTTCTTGTCAGTATGTGGTTAAGCTTTAGTTGGATGTCTATCCAACTCTGTTTAGATTAAAAAAGTGAAAGGAGACCTTATTCATTTGAAAGTATACAGTAACTATTTCAGTAAGGGCAGGAATGACTCAATAGGGAAGTCATCTTTTCCAGAACAGTGCATAGGACTGGTTGATTTATTACAAAAAAATGGGAGAATTGCTTCACGATGGTTGAATGCTGCCACTTCTGGTGCCATAAAAAGTACTGGCTTGACATTTTTTAAGATTGATGCAAGAGTGAAGGAAATGGGAAAGAGAAGTCCTTGAGTCTTCCAGTCAATAATGCAGAGAGAACAAATCTCAAACTGAAAGATGAGTAATGTGTTGATAGAGACTCGATGGCTAAAGTCATCACTGCTGCAACTAACTGCAATGATTTTCCACAAGGCAGTTAGGCATTATTAGGCATTACCTCTCCTCCCCTTCCACCTCATTCTGGCATGGCATGACCCTGCAGATTTTGAGGAGTTCAGCTTTTACCCATGTCTGCAGAAAACAATGAGATGCTTATAGGAAGATCAAATTATTAAACCTGGAGACCATTCATGGGTATTATGAAGTGTTGTAGTAGCTATATTAAAGGGTAGAATAGATTAATTTGTTTGCCCTTTGTTCAGGGATCCTTAAGCACCTGTCCAGGTATATGCACTATGAAACAACTCTGGTTTTTAAACTAATGCGGAACTCTTGACTGGTACAAATGCTGGCATGATCAGCTGTCTGCTCATCTCTTCAACATTTCTCTGTGCAGCACCAGTGCTGGGTAAAAATTCTTGCAAAAATATCTGGGACAAAGCACATTATTTCCTTGCACATTCAGGGATTAACCACTCTGGTAGAGCCAGATCCCAGAACTCGTGATGGATATTTGTGACCTTACTCATGGCTAGTGTGGTCGTATGTATTGTTGGTATGCCAGTAGCCGTACTTTGTTTGCCACTTACCAGAATGACTAAATCTTTTCGACTAAAAAAAACTCTGTGCTGAGTATAAGGTATAAGGGTTTTCTGTTTGTTTTCTCATGTTCAGTTCTTTTTTTCCATAACTTTCGTTTTTTTCTCTTCTATAAGTTGCCAGGGAGGTGTAAACAATTACTGGCAGTTACCTGACAGGAATGAAGATACTCTGCCACAGCTCTTTAGAAGGATAGTGTTTAATGATTAAAACAAATATGTACGGAGTGAGAAGACTTCACTAGTCTTCTAGTGCTGGGTTGATGTATAGTGCAGCAAATTCTGAGGTTTTAAGCAGTGTTCTTTTTAAGAAATTGGTTTCATATCTGTTTCTGGAATGGAAATTTTGAAGCTTGGTTGCTCACAAGAAGTGAACTTTTTGTGGAAAATTAATTCATGCTCAGCCAGTCAAGAGGGGGGCGAGCAAGACCAATCTTAGTTTATACCAAATTGTTCCATCATAACTGCTGAAAACAAGTTCTTGGCCTGTTCAGTCTAGTGTGACCAATATAATTTAAGATGTACTGGATCTGTACTTACAAGATAGAACAATGAAACTTTTAATTAAAATATAATTAAATGGATCTGAAAAAAACATGCTGGTAAACATCCTAATAAAGAGGGGAAGAAAGGGGAAGGGAAAATACATACTCTAGCATGATATAATTAGATCTGAGCAAATATATCTGTGGCATGCCTCAATGTATTCAACAACTTTTTTTTTTGGCTTTTGCTGTTGGAAGGATGTGGGGACAAGTAGCTCTAAAGTTATAAACTGATGCCTTGTTTCTTGTGGCAATGTTCTGTCCATATCAAGATTGGAGTGAAATTCTTTTTTTATTGGCATGGACCTGAAAGCCACACTTCAACTCAGAAAATATTTTTAAGTACAAAGTTCTGTCAATCTGTTATTTTGTCTTACTCGCAAAGAGAAGCTCCTTGCATACACAACTGGCCAAATATCATTATGTGGTAGCATTATGGCTGGAATGGACTTCTATCACTTTTTGCCGATTGAGTGAAATTGCACAAAAATTAGTATGTTTTTCTAGTGTACTAGAATTGAAGCACGTAGCTCACAGCTTTTAAGGAAAGGAAAGAGAAAATGGGCAAGGGTAGAAATCACAATCTGAGTGTCACTTGGTTTTCAGTTTTAATTGGCAACTTTTAAGGTCAAACAGCAACTGAGAACAGGATGCTCGTAGCTTCTGCGTAAATTCTATATGTGTAATGTCAGTCTGAAATGACTCTTCATTTACATCGTGTCATGAATAATAGAATCATTTGTGTTTTAAGGGAAAAGGAAGCGAATGGACTACTATAAGTAGATATCTGAATATCTTTTTGCAATGTTGTAATTAAAATCCATAGCTCTTACATAATGAGCTTTTTCCTACTTCGTAGTACCAAAAATTGAACGAAAAGAAAAACCCATGATCAGTTACATAGGAGATACAGCTGTAATGAATTGTGAATGTCCTGGCTATACAGCCACTTCTTGGACCTGGTATATGACCAATGGAAGTAAACAGGTAAGGTTTCCATCTGTTTGCCAAGCAAAACAATGTGGGAAAATACGAGTACAGGCTTTGTAAAATATGATGACTTTTCACTATAGGCTCTACTAATTGAATTTCTTTTAAAGTTCATGTAGATCTCCATACATGAGGGGAAAAAAATCTATGATATTTAGGAATAGTCGTTATTACAAGGGTTTAGTTTTTGTTCTGGTGTCTATGGTGTTCCGTTTCCGGAAAGTCCCTGCCATACTCTTACAGCCCAGATAAAAGTGAAACAAATCAGGCGGGTCGTTAGATACTTGGTTTTACTATATTAATGGTCATATTGTTCAAATTTTGCTGCTTTATACCGAGAAAAATCTTACAGCATGACATTTCTAAAGACATGAAAGGTATTGGAGGCTTGAGGAGTACAGGCCCATACCCATTTTTGTCCTCCATATACAAGTAGTTCTGTATTTCCTAGTTTGTGTGACCTCTGGGGCACTAGAGCTAAAGGAGATTGTCCCATCGTGGAGGCTGCTGTGCCACTTGATTCTGAAGGAGCTGAAATCTCTTCTTACTTCTGCTCTTGCCTTAAAGGCCGTGAGGAAAAAACTTGCTCAGCAATTTCCCTCCTTCACATACCCACTTTTCAGGATCCACATTAGTCTTGGAAGCAGAGCCACTTTCTTCTAGCCCTTTTCTGGGGGAAGCACTGTTTAACTTCTAAAATAAGTTAGAGAGGAGGTAAGTAGATCTGTCTCCTCTATGCTGCTGGAGAGTAGCACTGGCTTGTAAGACTGTCAACATAATTCCCAGTGAAGCAGCATTCACAGTTCAACTTCCTTGAAAATATATGTTTTGTGCCGTGGTGAAACCTGGGTATTGCGTCCTGACACCTGAGGCTGCCTTTGTCGGTGGAGAGTCCATAGAGTCAAGGGCACTTTTCATCTGATCTTAAATAGACTAAAACAGGTCAGACTAAAACTTGCTCACTAAAAGTGTGTATTTTCCTCCACTGAATATAAAGGGAACACAGGCAGCTAGCTAAGATAAAACCTTCCCTTGGAGGTGCACTAAACATAATTCACAAATGCCGCTTGATCTTAACTTGTTTTTACACTGCTTTATATAGAACTATCTGTTGATAATATAAATAATTTGATTAGACTTTCTCATTGCATTAATAAGACTTGTATTTTTTAATTTCAGATTGCCATTAATGAATCTTTGCTGACAGACAAGTATGTAATTAGTAAAAAGTCTGCCAATATAACCCAACTGAAGATACTGAAGCTTGCTAAAGAGGATGATGGTGAATATTGGTGTGAAGCTGCTTTTGGATTAGGGAAAAGTAAAGGAAAACTGGAGCTTAAAGTTCTGTCCTACATGGCGCCTCTCAAACCCTTCTTAGCAATTGTGGTTGAAGTTGTTGTTTTAATAGCTCTCGTCGTCTCTTATGAGATATATTCGAAAAAAGTGAAACGTACAGGTAAGTGTTTTCTAGCTTTCCACTGAAATTGCAGCCAAAAATAGAAAAATACGACATGTAGTGCTTCATATATGAAGTTCAGTGTGATATTTTTTTTCACATCTGTTCTTTCTGATAAAATACTTCTTTCTAGAACACGGTGTTATTTTTAGATTTTTAAGTCTCTTCCATGAGTCTTGAATTCAGGTACCAAATGCTGTCAGTAAGCATTGCTTTCCCATAAGTGTTTTGATATAGTCATTACTTTTTACCTTACAAGGCAAAATAATTTAGAGGCTATACTTGCTTAGGAATGGAAGTAACTCTCAGTAGTCTTGAAGGGAGAAACTTCTGTCAAGCAATTGAGGAAGAAGGAAAAAATGCATTAAACCAGAACGCACTAATGTTGGTGGTTGAACCTAAGGCATGTATAGGTGAGCCAAACTAGATGTACAAGATGAAACAGAAGTGATATATGCATGTAAAAAACCCTATGTATATATATGTCTATATTATACATACATGCATACACGTTTTTCAGTTTTATGCACATATGTATATATACACATTGTATATGTGTATATATATTGTATACATAACGTATTAAAATCAGGCTAAAACTTGATCAAAGTAAGCTTTTTGAAAAATTTGCAGGTATTTCCACTGAACAGAGGAACAAGATAATTTGAATTACAAATCTAAGAAAACTAATAAAATGAAAAAAAATGTTTTGCTTAGTCATGGAGTAAATAATATAATAAGCCAGAACTTTTCTAGTGTTTGTTAAATTGAGATCTTATCTAACTCTTTTTCTGTTATGCAGAAGCTGAAAAAGAATTTGACCAAATTGAGCATCTGTAAGTAAAGAGTTTGTGTACTATAGTTAAATATTTGCTCTTTTGCATATTAGTGTGTTGTATAAAATTATACCTTGTTGTTTACCCAATTGGTAATTGTAGTTGGTAAGGGTTGGTGATGAATGTGAAGGTATAGTTCATTCCTTTCCTTGAGACTTCCTTAAATACTCCAGCATGCAGAATGCTGTTTTCTAGGCAGCACTTAATTTTTCTGTTTAGAATATATGTCATTTTTTTTGAAAGCACCGTGTGTCCTCATTATAAACTCATTCTAAAATCATAGAATCGTAGAATGGTTTGGATTGAAGGGACCTTAAAGATCATCTCATTCTACCTGCTCCTACCATGGGCAGGGAAGCTCTATGACTAGGAGGAAAATCACTTTCAGGTAGAAATTTTATAAAAGAGGCTTTGAAATTTTTCTCATATATATTTTTTTCATCCGTGTTAACATAAATTTCTCTCACGTGCATGTGGTCAAAGCCCAGATTATCCCATGTAAGCCTGTAGTTGCTGGAGTACTGGGAGCTGGTATTGTTGGCTATTTTGGTAGTTAACACCAACTTCTGGAGTAGTGCCTCTCATGGTGCTGATAGCTTGGGCTCACTGGGCACAGGCATGGCTGCACTGATGGAGCCAGAGGGGCAGGTGTAGACACTTCTGTTGCTCTTCTGCTGCTTGAGTGTTGGTGCTCCCATATAGGGTTCCCCATCTTGAGGATAATGCGGGGCTTGCTTGCTAAAATAAGCTATACTTACCTCCCTCAGTCCATCATTTGAAGCCCAGTCACTTCATCTGTCCGGTTAACTTTCCTTTTATTTTAAGATGCAGCCTAGCAGTTCTCTTTTGATGTGTCCAGTCCACTCCATTTTTTACTCTCAGTCCTTTCACTTATGTTTATCTCTTCTTGTCCTTCTTCATAGCACCCTTCTTGAATTTCTTGCTGCAGTGACCTTTGTTTCCCTATGTTGTATTGATGTTTCCATTCCTATTTCCAGTGCTAGCTGAAAATATATTTTTAGCATTTCCCCCCCCATTTAACCAGCTTTAAAATTCAATTATATTATAAACTGGGAATATGTCTTGGAAATTTAGTATGCTATTATACTGCTGTTTCATAATAATCATAGAATAGTAAGGGTTGGAAAGGACCTTAAGATCATCTAGTTCCAACCTCCCTGCCATGGGCAGGGACACCACGTGCTAAACCATGTAACCCAAGACTCCATCCAACCTGGCCTTGAACACTGCCAGGGATGGAGCATTCACAACTTCCTTGGGCAACCCATTCCAGTGCTTCACCACCCTCACAGTAAAGAACTTCTTCTTTATATCTAATCTAAACTTCCCCTGTTGAAGTTCGAATGCATTACCCCTTGTCCTACCACTACAGTCCCTAATGAAGAGTCCCTCCCCAGCATCCTTATAGGCCCCCTTCAGATACTGGAAGGCTGCTATGAGGTCTCCACACAGCCTTCTCTTCTCCAGGCTGAACAGCCCCAACTTTCTCAGCCTGTCTTCATATGGGAGGTGCTCCAGCCCTCTTATCATCCTCGTGGCCCTCCTCTGGACTCGCTCCAACAGCTCCATGTCCTTTTTATGTTGAGGACACCAGGACTGCATGCAGTACTCCAAGTGTGGTCTCACGAGAGCAGAGTAGAGGGGCAGGATCACCTTCTTTGACCTGCTGATCACGCTTCTTTTGGTGCAGCCCAGGATATGGTTGGTTTCTGGGCTGTGAGCGCACACTGAAACCAGCTCATGTTCAGTTTCTCATCAACCAACAGCCCCAAGTCCTTCTCTGCAGGGCTGCTCTGAATCTCTTCTCTGCCCAACCTGTAGCAGTGCCTGGGATTGCCCCGACCCAGGTGTAGGACCTCGCACTTGGCTTGATTGAACTTCATGATGTTGGCATTGGCCACCTCTCAAGCGTGTCCAGGTCCTTCTGGACATCCCTTCCCTCCAGCATGTCAGCCGAACTGCACAGCTTGGTGTCATCAGCAAACTTGCTGAGGGCGCATCAA
This sequence comes from Strigops habroptila, assembly GCF_004027225.2. Classification (NCBI taxonomy): domain Eukaryota; kingdom Metazoa; phylum Chordata; class Aves; order Psittaciformes; family Psittacidae; genus Strigops; species Strigops habroptila. The sequence goes on from NC_044302.2 coordinate 85,227,262, forward strand.
TCCCACTGTCTGTGTTGCTGGCTAAGATGTTGAACAAGATCGGTCCCAACACCGATCCCTGAGGGACACCACTTGTTACTGGTCTCCAGTTGAACATCGAGCCATTGACCACAACTCTTTGCGTGTGGCCATCCAGCCAATTCCTTGTCCACTGAGTGGTCCATCAATCAAATTTATGTCCCTCCAAATTAGAGACAAGGATGTCTTGCGGGACAGTGCCAAATGCTTTGCACAAGTCCAGGTAGATGATGTCAACTGTTTTGCCCCTATCCATCAGTTCTGTAGTTGCATCATAGAAGGCCACCAAATTGGTCAGGCATGATTTCCCCTTAGTGAAGCCATGTTGGATGTCACCAGCCATCTCATTGTTTTTCATGTGCCTTAGCATGCTTTCCAGGAGAATCTGCTCCAGGATTTTGCCAGGCACAGAGGTGAGACTGACTGGAAATGTCTTGGGTTGAAAATTGCCCTTGTTGCGCAGCCCTGCACAGTATAGTGCACTGAAATAATGCTTTCAAGCTTGATGAGATGCGGGGTGTGGTTTTGGTCAGCTGATTAATCTTTATTTTGGAGTTCTACCTTGGATAAACACCTGTGAAGAAAATCTACTAAACCATGTACTTTTTGCCTGTTTTTGATAACTGAAAGTTATATCAACTATTGGCTGTTTAGAAGATAGATTTGTGTATCAGAGAGAATGACTCCAGAGGAACTTCTCTGGTTTGTTATGTCAAATGATGACTAATATACATCTGAATTTGGTTGATGAGTCCATAATTAAAATGTATAGTTAACAACATATTAGGTAGGAGGCCAGTGATTCAGAAACAGATTTTTTTTTTTTTTTTTTGAGAGAATTGTTAGTATAAGTCTTTGTAACCAACACCCTATAGCTAATTGTAGGTACTCCAGAAAGAGCAGTCATACAGTATTTCAGCCAATATTCTGAGGATCTTGAGCTGTATGTTGTTTAAGCATTCACTTTATACACAAATTCTATACTCTGAATGAAATGATAGTACAGCAATAATTTCTGGAATAATGTCACTGTTATACCTTAGGCCCGGAACTTTGTGGGGTTTTGAGGGGGATTGAGTTGTCTTTACTACTTGGCTGAAAGATGTCAAGAGTCAGATTTTTTTTGGTGCTTAATTTTTTTAATCTTATAACTTCACATGTTAAAAGAGGGAAAATCACATACATCTCAGATGTACTCTGTTACTGGATTGTGGGACTGGAATGACTGTGCTCTTACTAAAAAGTTGAGTTCTGGAATTTAACCTCTCTTTCTTACAGTAAATCAGAAGACAGTGGTCTGGAAAGCAGTAGGGCTAGGCAGAGAAGAATTTGATCTGGTTCCTAAAAAGGTACGTAGAGATGAAATGGAGACAAGAATTTACTCTTTTCTTCAGCAGCCTAATACAAGGATCAAGAAATCCATTGTGCCATCCCAGTGTGGTTGGTGGTTGTTTTTTGTTTGTTTGTTTGGTTTTTTAGGGTTTTTTTAATGTGGGAACATAAAAATAGAACCACTGTTTAGATAATATATAGTAATTTATGATGTAATATCAGCAAGACAATGAGTCCAATCCTTTTTAATTCAATGCTGTCATCATCATTGTGGTTTAGTAGTTCTGTTCACCCATGCAGTTCTTAAAGTAGGACCCAGATTAATAACCTGGTTCTTGATCATGAAATATTTCTGTAGATGGCAGGGTAAGTGCTGAGATGCATAATTGCTGATATATCTAAGCCTCTGCTCTTCAGGCTGTATTTTGGGTGTTGAGTGAGTTTATGGAGGAAGCATGCAAGTGGGGAATGTGACAGTACCAGAGATATGAAACAAGGGATTATAGGAGTCTAGGAAAGTAAACGAAGTGTAATAGATGGTGATTGAAAGGTTTAGTGGTAGAAGGAAGCAGAGGATATGTAGCCCTCTGGTAGCTATATAATGAACATCCCTGATCCATGTTACTCTTCACAGCCTGATTACAGATTGCTTCTGCTTAAGCCAGATGGAAAAGGTTGTTAGAGGATGGTTTGTCAGTTGAGCACCAATCCTACACACTCTATTTCCTCTTGTTATTCCCCCTCTGCATCTGGCACCCCAATCTCTCATCTCAAGATGAGGTATTAGTGACTTTGCATTCATGTCGTGGCTGGCATTGTTTCTCCTCATCACAAGCCATCTACTTGAAGGAAGATTGTTTCCATACCCGTTGTTTTAAAGAATAGAAAGAGAAGTGGCAGGTGAACAGTAACAAACTGAAATTAATCACAAATACTTTCAAGAATATATTCTCTCTTCTGTTTTTTCCTACATGTTGTACTTGTGATTGCTGTGACTTAGGTTCTCAAGGTGTCATGGCTTAACCCTGGGTAGCAACTAAGCCCCACCCAGCCGGTTTCTCGCACTCCCCTAGTGGGATGGGGGAAAGAATCAGAAGGGCAAAAGCGAAAAACTCATGGGTTGAGATAAAGATGGTTTAATGGGTAAAGCAAAAGCTCCACACACAAGCAAAGCAAATGGCGAGTTCATTCACCACTTCCCATGGTCAGGCAGGTGCTCAGCCACCTCCAGGAAAGCAGGGCTCCATTGCATAACGGTTACTTGAGAAGACAGATGCTTTAACTCCATGTATTATTCCCCCCTTCCCCTTCCTTCTTCCCATAGCTCTATATATTGAGCATGATGTCCTATGGCGTGGGATATCCTTTGGGTCATTTGGGGTCAGCTGTCCTGGCTGTCCCCCCTCCCAACTCCTTATGCACCCCCAGCCTGCTTGCTGGTGGGGTAGTGTGAGGAGCAGAAAAGGCCTTGACTCTGTGTAAGCCCTGCTCAGCAATAATGAAAACATCCCTGTGTTATTTATGCTGTTTCCAGCAAAAATTTGAAACACAGCCCCACACCAGCTACTGTGAGGAAAATTAGCTTTATCCCAGCCAAAACCAGCACACAAGGATTTATCCCATCTTGGATCTAAGATCCTGTTCTTGTAAAGTCCTTTTGGCACATGATTCTCAGTGAATCACTAAGGATTCAGATTTGCAAATTGGACCATTAAAAAAAAAAAAAAAAAAGTAAAATCTGAACTGTAACGAAGTTTATTTTCAAAGAAATATGGTAAAATATTAAGCAGCAAAATAATAGAATTCATGTTATAAGGAAATATGTTTATCTTTAATTCAGGAGATTTAAGGCAACAGAAGTGGAAATCATCACAAAGCTACAGAAGATGTATGCAGCTATGCATTTTAAAAATCTGCTATGCTTCTAAGTGAACTCCTCTACACTTTAAGAAAATAAAATGCTTTTAAAATAGCTGTGAAACTGCTTATTTTAAACAGATGATAATGTATTCTGATATACTGCATTTAGACCTCTGCTGTCTGTTACATCTGTTATTTTACTACTAAAAGGCTTTTTTTTAATGTGATTAGACTTCCTGTTGTTCAACTGATGTGTTTGATTTTATGTCCTAAATTGGAACTAATTTTGCATTCACTGAATGAACAGATGATATAGAATGGGCCTATAAGTGTTACAAAGCTGGACTTGTAAGATCAAAAAAATATTTCCACTGAAGAAAATGCCTTTTACTAGAAGATGAAGCAAATGTGACACAGCCATTTTTACCAAAGAAATAGTCAAAGGGAAATCTTTATCATTATTTAAATTAAACATTAACAGGTTTGCAATTTGCTCTGAACAGTAAAATGTCTTCATTCTGACTTTACTTAGCTTTATTTAAATGAGGAAGATAGGTACATTCTGAATACTTAAGATATGAATTTTCTTAAGATGTCGTGCCATATGTATGTGCTGCTATACTGTAATTCTAAATAGGCTAAATACTTAAGTACTGTACAGACCAGATATTTCAGAGTATTCCAGAGTAGAAGAAAGGGGATACAGTTGGTATCTGAAGGTAACTAAAATAATTCCTTACGCTTGCAAAATTACTGCAGGATCTGAGAGCTGCAAACCCAGTTTTGCGTTTATAATTTATGCGGAACACAGAAATTTCACAATGATAGCTATGTGGTTCTTATGTCCTGTCTACTTGATTGATACCTTTTGCTTCTTGCAGCATACTGTATTGTTCCTTAAACTCCTCTCAGAGCACAGAGTAGGTCTTGAGCAGCTAAAATTTTCAGAGTAATACGATAAAGCAACATGAATACCACTAGTTCTCTTACACATAAAATTGTGACACTGCTGTTATGACTTAAGATATCGCTTTAGAAGAGCTAGTTGCCATAATTCTAAATATACCATTTACTTATACATTCAGAAATTGAAAAAGGTGCAGCTAATAGAGTAATGATTGCCTTAGTTGCTTGCTAATCTAAAAGAAAAATAAGAAAAACTTAAGGAAGGGAAAAGTCAAGTCTTCAAAATAATTTCTTTTCTCAACAAAAATGTAAGGAAAAAGCAGGCAGCATTTGCAAACTCCCTAGGGAAATGAAAGGAAAAAACATCTAAATAGAATTTCCTCAAACTGGTCATTTTTCTTTGAATATAGATAAAGGAATACAGAAAAATAAATGATAAAATAGGTTTAATTTGCTTCCTCTGTTTTTCCAATTTTACTGTTCTTCTGGGTTTGAAACTAACAGCCTAGCATTAGCTGTTGGAGATGAGGGATAAAATCAAGTCTAATATACACTTTTTTGTTTTCATTGTTTATTTTGCATCTTTAAAATTGCAAGTTAAAGTCTAAGTAAAAGACAACGGGAAGTATATAAGCATTAAGTGATTGACTGTAAGGGCTGAACGCTGATAAAGATTTCCCTTTCTAAGATACTGTGTTTATTGTATTTTGCCTTGAAGTTTCTATGCACTATAAAAACCAGAATGCATTTACAGCTTTTCATACGAATTTGTTGTTGCTATAAAGTCGGTTGGTTGTAGCAAGTAAATGGCTTGCAGTTTAGAAAGATTTACTTCTGTATATTGTTTGAAACAATTTTGTAGGTATTTCAGTAGTAAAAAAGAGTAAGCTTACATAGATCTAAGAGTTAAATTCTGAATAAAGCAGGATTAGTATCTCTTGCAACAAAAAGGAGGCTAGGTACTATCTGGAAAAAAGACCACCTTTTAAGCGGAAATGGTAATGACTTTTTTCTGCCTTCACAGAGCATTCCTATCTGATACTCACATTGTGGTGTGAAGCCTTGGCCAACATAGGCCAGACTTCAGATACTTTTTGGTGTTAGCAAACAAGGGTTGCACTGAAGGCAAGCAGGAACTGGAAAACCTGGGTTAAGCATGGATTTTACATCTATGATGTGTTTCTCCTATCAGGACTTTATTAGAGTTTGGTCAAATTGGCTTCTGTAACTATAGTTTTGTCCTGACCTGCCTCTAGCATGTTGTGCTTGCCCTGTCTGCAAGGGGTTTCATCTTTGGTTTTAGGTTGGTAAGTAGCTTTTCATCTTGATAAGTGTTTTTATTCCTCTATGTCTGCCTAGGTTTAAACCTTGTGTTCTCCTACAAAAGGCAATAAATAGTATTAAATGATAAATATTAGAAAACTGACAAAATTAGTGGTATCTCCTACAAACAACAGGGCTAAGTGTAAGGATCCACAAAATTACTTTTAATAAGATACATTAATCTATAATTGACCCAATGGTTAGGCTCGGCCACATACGTTTGTTGGGCAGATCTTGTCTTCCGAGATCAAATTGTTGTTTTCATGCAAGAGTTTATTGGTTTCTGTACCAACAAAAGCCTTATCCATTTTTTAGAGGAAAAGACTATAAGATGTGCAAAACAATCCTGAAGGACTGTTTCCTAATGCTTCAAAGTAGTCACTGCAAATTCCTCCTCTACATAAGTCCAAAGTAGCCACAAGCAGCTTGAGGCCAGATTCCTAGTGAAGATTGACAAATAATAGAAAAGTTTCCAAACTTTGAGCTCAGATGGAACTGTAAGACTATTTCTTTAGGATGGAGAACCTAAGAATTACCCAATAGTGGGCTAAGATAATTAAGTGGTTAGTTACAGGTCATTTTACACACACAGTCCTGAGGAAAAGAGAGAAAACCTATCAGTATTGATGTTGATACTGAAATCAGCACCTATGTGCCTTTAACTCTTTTCCAGCCAAAGAAAATGAGGTTTGCATTCTGCTTTAAATTCACCTTCAAAACTTCAACACTGACAGCTGAACAATTAGAAGGAACCTGATTGGTGTCTTCACTGTAGGGAGAGTTCTTGGGTGGAGAGGTCCTTTAAGTGTTAAGCTATGCAGCACATGTGGGCTCACCATGATTAACCGTATCGTGTTGCAGTTCTAGCTGAGAGCTCCCCCAGATTAGGAAGGGGCAAAGAGTGAGGAAGAAACCACTTGAAGAATAGTCGTTGGGACATGGGAAGGACCTGCAGCCATTCCATAGGGATCCTGAGGGGCGGACAGCAGGAACTGAGATGACTTGCATTTAAGATGTGTACAGGGAAGACAGTGCAAATCTGTAGGAAAAAAGACCATTTTCTTTTTTTTAACTGCTATTCAGAATGTTTGTGTAGGAAGTTCTGTACAGTGACTGAAAACTGTCTGCCATTGCTAAGCACTTGAACAGGTGAAAACAAAGCCAAGTGATAAGTTTTGTAATTGGAAGTTACATCCTTGGAAAATGTTTCTCCACTGGTTTTAAATAGTTTTGAAGTCTTGTTATTATTCTTACCCAGTTCACATATATATAATGCATTAAACAATTCTGGTTACTGAAACTGAGTTTAAATTTACTGTTTGTAGTTGAATTTTGTAAGACTTCATACTTGTAATGTTTGCTACATCTTAGCCAAAATGATTGGTTTTGTTCCATATGGAAACATAATCTGATTTGTTTTTCCATTCAGCCTTTTATTTAACCAAAGAAAATTTTGGGGGTTTATTTATATATATTTTTTTAATTATTACTAGGGTAATACTTCTTTCAACTGACTTGCTGGATTATTTTCAAATTGACATTAAAAGTAACATAACAGTGCCTTAAAGGAATTTATTTACTGTAGTAAAGTTCTATTTTCTTATTTGCAATATGTTTGTTAAAAGTTTCAGAGGAAACTTGGCAGCAAAATCTATTTTTCTAGTGAAAGACGACTAAGCCTAATGCTTTTATCACACTTGCCTTATTTTTACATTCTGATTTTATACTTTGTGCTCACTCAACTGTTTTATTGTTTTGCTTGAGCAGTAAGATGTATACAGAAATTGGAATAGCCTCTGTTTGATGCAAATGAAATAACAAGGAGAGTAGTTACGAGTAATATGAATTGTTAATACTGTACTTACAAATAATTCTAATAAACTTAACCATTAAGAAGCCATTAAGTGGAGAGTGATCTTACGCCTGGTGTCTTAGAGAAGCAAAATTGGACTCTCTTTTATTTTCTTGTCCCTACCCACATATTTTACTCTAGACATAAACTGCTCATTTGCTTGAGTAACAAACTGCCTTTATTTGGAGCTATAACCTTCTAGGTAGATTGCCAAAAATAAGTAATGCCGAAGTAATTCCTGTCTAAATGCACATATTGCATTTCGCCTAGATTAATTCCTGTCTAAATGCACATATTGCATTTCGCCTAGATTAATTCCTTCTAATTTGACCGTTCAAGTTAAGAAGCTGTCCTTTCTGTTTTCTCTGTTAATGAGGGGTGGGTGGGAAGGATTATCTTCCACTAGAAAATAACAGCCTAAATGGAATCTGGAGTTAAGCAGAATAAATCTTGGCCTCTGAGTCAGTGTTAATTTTTTTGTATCAAAACGTATTTAAGATGGTGTTAGTCTTCCCATGAAGACAGATCTTTGCACCTGGCTTGGAAATTGAAGCATTTGCAAGTTTTACCTCTCAGTTATAATTTTAAAGGGGACCTAGGGATATTTTATTAGGTTGCCTTCTGTTATGTTTACAAAGAGCAGTACTACGACATTTTCTTAGTACATACTTATGCTGTCTATACTGAGATGTTAAGTAACACGTCTCATCATTGCTGATTGCCCTGTTTGCCTGAGGAGTTCAAATGAGATTGAATAATTAAAATAAATTTCAAAGCGGTGAATATACATTCAGTCTCCCTTTTGACAGTTGTTTTGAATATTTCTGAGTGCCTGTTTCCCCCTAGCACAGGATAGTAAGGTAGGCGGGCAAATGTTTGGAAGAGGGTAGAGTACCATTAGCTGTATTTCTGCTAGTTAGAACTTCTTCTACAGAAGTACCAGTCTAGGCAAAAATAGCAAAGACTAAAGCTAACTGCTGCTGATAAATAGTCACATCCTAAGCAGGGGTAGGATCTGCAGCCAGGGCACTTGGAGGACAATTTGCTGTGAGAGAGTAAGAGAATGAAGCCATATGTTTGTAATACCACATACTACTTTATTGTCTTTTCAAAAATCTGCCTTAGGAAATAGAGAGTAATAGCAGAGGGAGGCAGTTTGGAGTTCTTCCAAGAGAGGAATAAGAGAATTTATATCCTTTGCTGTTTATGGTCATAGTCTTCTAAATGCATCGTACTTCTGAAAACCATAACGGAAAATTTATAGAACAGTATTGCTTAAAAAAAAAAAGAAAAAAGAAAAAAAGTTGACAGCTCAAACACATACAATGGATTAGAAACAAATAATCTCCACAGCACAAATAAAACAGCAGTAGCCTTTCCATATTGTTTAATAACTGTTGTTCAGTCCCTTTAGTTCTCATGTTTCTCTAGATAAAGAGCTGATAATCATGTCCAACATTTTAAAATACATTAACTTATAGATTACTTGATAGATGGGCACCTACAATGTTATCCTCAGCTCCCACTGAGACCATCAGAAGAGATGAAGTCATGCTTCTACTCTTTAAAACTTGGGAATTATTTTGGTTTTATGGTGGTGTGCTTCGCTTGATGAACTAATGTCAATTTGCCACATAGCTCAGCCATTGCATGCTCTTGCACAACTGGGACCTGGCATTGTTCTAGGTTCAGGTGTGGTGGTTTTGCTCAATGAGTGGCCATGCAAATCACTGTAGCCATTAACTCTTAGGACACAGAAGTGAAGGAAATAAATGGTAAGACAGAATCAGAAAAATGCCGTGAAGAAAGCAAGCCCAGGAGACAAAACCACCAATTCAGAAAAGTAGAGTGTTATGTAGAAGTTCTTACGTGACTCTTTCCACATGTGTATAGAATAGAAAATACGATGCAATTTGACATAGCTTGCTTTCGGAGAAGTGAATAGAAGCATTTATCAGATCTGTTAACTTGGAGAAACTAGCTTCCTGGTCTATACTTGTTATCTCAGGCTACGCAGAAGGAACTGCAAGTGGCCATAGCACCATCAGATGCCATAATGAGGAAGTAAGATACTATGGCTGAAAACAGTTCAGGTGATTTTTCACTTCTACCAAGCCTACTGATGGTGCAGCTATATGGACTAATATTCTGAGTTTCTTCCTACAAGCCTTCAGCCATAGAATCATAAAATGGTTTGGGTTGGAAAAGACCTTAAGATCACCCAGTCCCAACCCTCCTGCCATGGGCAGGGACACCTCACACTAAACCATGTCACCCAAGGCTTTGTCCAGCCTGGCCTTGAACACTTCCAGGGATGGAGCATTCACAACCTCCTTGGGCAACCCATTCCAGTGCTTCACCACTCTCAGTAAAGAACTTCTTCCTTACATCTAACCTAAACTTCCCCTGTTTAAGTTTGAACCCATTACCCCTTGTCCTACCACTACAGTTGCTAATGAAGAGTCCCACCCCAGCATCCTTATAGGCCCCCTTCAGATACTGGAAGGCTGCTATGAGGTCTCCATGCAGCTTCTCTTCTCCAGGCTGAACAGCCCCAACTCTCTCAGCCTGTCTTCATCTGGGAGGTGCTCCAGCCCTCTTATCATCCTCGTGGCCCTCCTCTGGACTTGCTCCAACAGCTCCATGTCCTTTTTATGTTGAGGACACCAGAACTGTACACACTACTCCAAGTGAGGTCTCACAAGAGCAGAGTAGAGGGGCAGGATCACCTCCTTTGACCTGCTGGTCACGCTTCTTTTGATGCAGCCCAGGATACAGTTGGCTCTCTGGACTGTGTGTGCACACTGCCGGCTCATGTTCAGTTTCTCACCAACCAACACCCCCAAGTCCTTCTCTGCAGGGCTGCTCTGAATCTCTTCTCTGCCCAACCTGTAGCAGTGCCTGGGATTGCCCTGACCCAGGTGTAGGACCTTGCATTTGGCTTGATTGAACTTCATGATGTTGGCATTGGCCCACCTCACAAGCGTTTCAAGGTCCCTCTGGATGACATCCCTTCCCTCCAGCATATCAACCGAACCACACAGCTTGGTGTCATCAGTAAACTTGCTGAGGGCGCACTCAATCCCACTGTCCATGTCGCTGACAAAGATGTTGAACAAGACAGGTCCCAACACCGATCCCTGAGGGACACCACTTGTTAACTGTTTTCCAACTGGACATCAAGCCATTTACCACAACTCTTTGCGTGCGGCCATCGAGCCAGTTCTTTATCCACTGAGTGGTCTATCTATCAAATTGATGTCTCTCCAATTTAGAGACCAGGATGATGTGCGGGACAGTGTCATTTTGCAGTGAACACTTTGCACAAGCCCAGGTAGATGACGTCAGCTGCTCTGCCCCTGTCCATCAGTTCTGTAGCCCCATCATAGAAGGTCACCAAATTGGTCAGGATTTGCCCTTAGTGAAGCCATGTTGGATGTCACCAACCATCTCATTGTTTTTCATGTGCCTGAGCATGTTTTCCAGGAGAATCTGCTCCAAGATTTTGCCAGGCACAGAGGTGAGGCTGGCTGGTCTGTAGTTCCCTGAGTCTTCCACCTTCTCCTTCTTGAAAATAGGGGTTATATTACCCTTCTTCCAGTCATCAGGAGCTTCACCTGACTGCCATGATTTTTCAAATATGATGGACAGTGGCTTAGCAACTTCATTCGCCAGCTCCTTCAGGACCCACGGGTGGATTTCATCAGGTTCCATGGACTTGTGCACGTTCAGGCTCTTAAGATGGTCTCAAACCTGATCCTCTCCTACAGTGGGCCTAAGGTCTTCATTCTCACAGTCCCTGCATCTGCCTTCCAAGACTTAGGTGGTGGTGTCAGACGATTTTCTGGCAGTAACGAAGTGTGTGCAGAGAAAGGAGAGCAAGCTTTCTCATAACTCACATTTTAGAAAGAATGACGTTAGCTGCGTTTACAGCTTCTGTTGGTAATGGAGTACATCAGACCTAGTAAAGGATGACATGCTCATTGTTCGTTTAACAGGAGGCGTAGATGTTACGTCAAGTAATCTGTGGGCTGCTTAAGGGCACTGTATCTTATTATGTACAAAGGAAAAGGTCCTAGAAAAGGGCGGAATAAGGGGAACAACTATGGCTTTATAGGGAAGGAGAGGCTTGCTGTTAGGTGCTGTGCAACAATCATCTCTGTGCAAATTTTTACTGCAGAAGATGTGATGGTTTTCCACTTGATGAAAGAGATGCCAAACATGGGCAATGAGGCTAATAATTTTTCTTCCACATCCTATGTGTACAGTTACACCATATATTAGGAAAAGCTATCTTTGTGCATGCTAATGTCCTTTTCTAAGATCATGGTAGTAATATATATGAAAGCAAAAAAAGTGGATAATTTGACTTTCTTTTGACTCCAGACAGATTTTATATATGCTTTTGCAAGATCAAAATTTTTAGAAAGTTCTCCTTCTTGGTGCCAGACCAGCTCAGGAATGCGAGGAAGAATAAACCAGGTGAGACATCTGGGGAGCGCGTCTCTCTGAGATACATAGAAGGCAGATATAGGAAAGCTTGTGCACCAGATGAGAGCCTGCCCTGCTCATTGTTAATTAAAATTTGGAAAGTATCTGGAAAGAAATCTTTCAGGTGATAGGTCAGTAAGGAATAAAATCAGCAAATGAGTAAAGTGATACAGTGAGGAAGAGTCAGCATAGGAGTAGTGTCGCCACACAAGTCAGTAGGAGTTATTCGAAGGAATTGATACTCATGCGGAGTGAAATTGTGTGCTTGGACCTTCTAACAAAGTTCCATACCAGTGATGCCTGAAAAGACTAGGGAAAAAGCAATAGACCTATTATAAGCCAACAGTTGCTTTAACAAGAAACAAACATACATGGTTAATATTCAGCTTTCACAGAGCAAGGAGGGATCAGTGCTTAGATCCGTGTTCTGCATGTCAGTAAAAATAAAAAGGGTGCTTAGTGAGATGAGAAATTTTCATGATAGTTCTTGACTATGAATCTGAAAGTGAGTTCTCAGAATTGTAGAAGAATAACATTTAGAACATGATTAAATGGCAGATTATAAAAGCTGATACAAGCAAAACTAGAGCTAGTTTACATACATATTGTTAGGTTGTAATTTTCCCATGAGATGTCATTAAACTGAGAGCTAACTGCTGCAGCATATTGTGAATATCAAAGCTTAGACAAGCTTAAAAAGTAATTATGTAAATTCACAAATGAAAATTCTGCCATTATCAAGTGCTGATAAGTAAGTGCCTTTGTCTCAAGGACAGTCTAATCCAAGGATGGTTCAAATCGTGGCACATACCCCTGAAACATATCACTGTGTTCCTACCATGCTTTCAAGAGATCAAGAGAAACCAAGGTACAGTTTGTCAAGTTTTTCGTTTTTGCCAATGAAAAATGCTATGTAGCAATGATTTAGATACCTTATCAAGCCACCAGTGTTTTTCCTAACGTATGATTCTTCACCCGTATTTGCTTTATACTTTGTGCTTTTTTATATGAAGGCAAATGGTACATTAAATATTTCAGAAGAGACAGTTGAAATGCTATAGATTTTCTTCTCTTCAAGTATCTTTCGTATGTTAGAAGAGCTGTATTAGGGGTACATGCTGCCTAAGTGTACACTTTTGATGTTGGTCAGTAGCCAGCTGTGAGGGTTTGACCTTGGCCAACAGTGAAATACGCACACAGCTGCCCACTTGCTGCACTCCCTTCTCAGAGAGGGAGGAAAGAGGGAAGGCAAAAAGACTCTTATATCAATACAGTGACACTTTTAATAGGGGAAGCAAAGACTGTGCATGCAAATAAAGCAAAAAGGAATTCATTCGCTATCTGCCATTGGCAGACAGATGTCCAAGCAATTCCTGGCAACCAGAGCCACAGCATGTGTAACACCTGCTTGTGAAGACAAATGCCATGACCAGAAATGTCCCTGCTTCCTCCTTCCTTTGAGCTTTTATTGGTGACAAGGATGCTGTGGAATATCCCTTTGGTCAGTTTGTGTCCGCCGACCTGGCTAGATTCCCTCCTAACGTCTTGCCCACCCCAAGTTTATTCACTGCGGGGACAGAATGAGAAAGCCTTGGTGCTGTGCAAACACTCTTCAGCAGTGGCCAAAATACTGCTGTGTTATCAGCACTGGTTTAGCCACAATTTTGAAGCACAGCACTGTTTGGGCTGCTAGGAAGGATGTTAACTCCATCCCAGCCAGACCCAGTACACTAATATCTTCAAAGACTGAGCCTCCTTTCCAACACTGGCCTTGAAACACACCACAAAAATCTCTTTTTTTCCAATTTTAAACCTATCAAGACTTCTTGCTATCTGAGTTAATTGGCAATAAATTTCTAGCAGCAGTCAAAAACCCAGAGGTCTAAGTAATGAGAGCAAGTATTTAAGAAATACAGCAAATATTTTTTTCCTCTCCCCCTGAAAACACTGAATGTAAAATATGTCATTCCTTAAAGCATGTGATTCAATATTTGGCAATACGTAAGGCAAACATGCCTTTGGATTTTACATTTTTTTCAAATAACCTGTGTCTGCCATTGGTAGTTTTCAAGATTTGAGGGTTTTCTAGAACTAAACACATTTCATCCATGCTGAAGATGCAGTGTAGTGGATTTAAGCCTGTTAATTAGTTTTTCTTCTCTCTTCCACAAACCTTAGCAGAAGACTAAATATAATCTTCTACTTTAAGGCCCAGCTAGGAGATCTGCAGTCCATCTTGTCATGTAGTATTTCCTTAGCACCTTCCTGTCAATCAGTCTGCAAAGAAAAGAGCAAAATTATTTTCTAGAAATGGAATCATAGAACTGTTAGTGTTGGAAGGGACCTTCAAAGATCATCTGTTCCAACCCTGCTGCAATGAGCAGGGACATCTTCAACTAGAGTGGGAGTGAATCAAGCAAAATAAACTGCTCATAATTTTGTACTCCACAGATGGGAATTTAAGATTATAATTTCATGTAATAAAATGATGCATAAAATCAAATCACATAGCGCTTTGAAGATGTACCTTGTAAATGGGTTTTCCTATCTGATTTTAATTAAATCACAGAAAAGGCACCTGAGGCCCTGGAGCAACGTGTTTGGTCATCAGTTGCTTACTAGATTTCAGACATCAAAAGATAAATTAGGACTTGGAGCTGAGTGGTGTAGTTCTATTGATTGATTTGTCAATCCAATGATTTCACTGGTCAGTGTAACCTATGTTTAAATTTATTTGTAAAAAAAAAAAAAAAGTATCGTTGTGGAGAAATTGGGAAAGAACTATTTCTGCAATAGTCAAAGCGTCACCAAAAAGTCACTCGTAAAGAGAACCAGGTCTTTCTCTTCTCATGCTTTGCCCCCACTAGCTATGAGGGGACTCCTAACCTCTGGAAAGGAAATTCCCATAGCACAATGCTGAATGCTACAAAAGGATTTATGGCAAACTGTACAGGGATCAAGTGAGCTAGCTGAGGAGTGGCTTTGATGGGGAAACCTGATATGACACTTGATGTGGATTTCTCGGGAAATTGTTCAAACTGTTGGACAATTAAATGAAAAGTACCAATGAAGGAAATCCTACATCCTGTTTATCAAACCTTGGTAACTGAAGTAAAAATACCACTTCCTTGTTATCACTGTAACGCTAGTGATGGTGAAGAAAAAGATGGCAAAATTTCACTTGCACATATGCTGTCACTCAATTTCTCACTGAAACCATCCCATATCGCTTAATTATAAATACTCATCATCATCATCATCACTGAATGGAAAGAATCACAGAAACACAGTCCAAAGACAAAAATGCAGCCTAGGAAGAGATGTGGTGCAGTGGTTTTTCTGAAAGAAAGCAGACAGATTATTGCTGAGAAGAATACGGCAGAAGTGATTTCTGGAAGCAGTCAATATTAATATAGCATTTGAAAAAAAATCCTATAAGCAGAAGTGGGATTCGTATGGTGGTTTGGTGAATAATTGAAGATCCCCAAGGAGAGGTATATAAGTAACATCCTGTTGAAATTACGGGTAATAGCAAAGCACCAACCTATCTAACTAGGAGCATGATCCAGGTCTGTTATTTGGTTATCATACTACTAAAATTGAATGGTTTGATTTTGGGGCATTGTATTTAATCACTGTCATCCCCAATCACTCTACTTGTGAAAAAGTGAGGTACCAGTCTATTTAATTTTCCACCTTTCTGTTCTAACGTCAGGTTAAGTACTCTAAAGAAAATCACCAGTTTGAATGAATCATTAAGTGCCAGACCAATTTTTAAGAGAGTAATATTTTTGCATTACAGTGTCCCATAAAGTCTCAGCTGATCTACAGGTACAGAACTGACACATCAGCTGAGTCAGCCAACAAACCCCCCTGTTATTTGATTCCCTCTGCTCTCACCACAAATTCTACTCATAAATGTCTATACTGGTAACTAACATTTCAATCAAGGAGATCTTACAGTGACTTTCTGAAGACTCCCAGAAATTTCAGTAGGTAGAAAGAATAAAATAAAGTTTTATCCGAACTAAATTATCCTGGCATGATTCAGACATTCAGCAGCCTAACTTGTCCATCCATCTTCAGACAGTGAAAGAAATTGGGTGTTGGGATTTGCCATCTCTGTCATAATCTATGAAACCCTACATTACGTGAGAAGTTCAGTCTGTGTCATGCTGAGCACTTGCTTGCCACATAGCATTAGGACAAGGCAATGAAATACCATTGCCATATATCACTAGACATGTATTATTCTCTCCATTACCAGTGGAAAGCAGTTAAGTGTCAATATTTTAAAAGCAAATGACGGCACGGAGATAATAATCAGTCCCTCGCCATCCCTACACCACGTACACCCTTTTGGGCTTTGCCGTGCACATCTTTCCTTTGGCCAGGAGGTGTCACTATCTCACCGCTCTTTGCAGCGCTTCAGGTTAAGGACGAGCCGGTGCCGTTCTGCGCAGCCCAGCAGCGTTTATGGCTCAGCGACCCGGGAGCGGCAGCCGTCCGGCAGACGGCGCCGGGGTGCCTGAGCACAGGGATGCCTGAACGCTGGGGTGGCCTGAGCCCTGGAATGCCCTGAGCACAGGGATGCCTTGAGCACAGGGATGCCCTGAGCACTGGGGTGACCTGAGCACAGGGATGCCCTGAGCACAGGGGTGGCCTGAACACCAAGTCTGCAGCCACCAGCGTGTGGCACACAGCTTGGCCTCACAACAGTGAAGGTGAAATGGCACACACACTGCAAGTGCACCCATCATTCTCATTTCTGATACTTTTGAGGAATATTACTGTCTTGTGATCTGAGAATTATTTAAAATCCCCGAATTTCTAGAACCATTTTAGTACTCAGTTTTCTTTCTGCCAGCATTCAAATACTGCTAGTGGCAATATGCACATCACAGGAGATGAGACTGTTTTCTGTGCAATGAATTGTTACTTAAGTTTCTGAGTAATTTTATTTTGTCATAAACTATTGGTGATAGTGTTGCACTTGACAGCTACCAGATGATAGGAAAGTGTGTGACCAAAGACAGCACTATCACTGAGAAGCAAGTGGGATGTCAGACAAGTACAACAGCAGTGGATGCTCAGACCAGTTTTCTTTCCTAACTTTGGGCACTTAGTGTCCCAGCTTAGCCATCTATTTAACTTACTCCCCCTGCATTTCATGGAAAGACAGAGCAAGATGCTTCCAATGGCAATTCAGATTCAAGATAGCCTTAAAGTTGCCCTCTGTTATTAAGCATTCTGAGCTAAAGGACTTCTAGTTCTTCACCACAGTAAGATGCCGGAAGTTAGCACCAGGATGAAGTTAGCACCAGGAAGTTAGCACCAGCAGGACCATTGTTCTTCACTGGCCATTTTAAACAAAAAAGGACAAGGATGCAAGGCTTGAAACATCAACTTTTATTACTCATCAAAGGTGTAGATCTCTTTTTTTCCCTGGCAAGACTCCACTTGCTTCCACAACTGTTTTCCAGCAGCACAGATTTTATCCGAACAAGATATGGGTACTCGGCATGAAACTGCGAGTACCAGACCTATGCAAAACCCCTTGCAAATTTTCTGGGGAGTAGCAGTTTCTAGATAATCACCTTCTGTACAGACTTCACACACTTTCCCTGTCAGGTCAGATTAGAATCACTGTGAGTAACACTACTGTGTTATTCCAACATTATAACTCACTGTCAGTAACCATGCTAGTTAATGATGTGTTGTGCTAATACAAAAGACATGACCTTCCAGAATGGAGTCAACAAAGCATTAGGCAAGCATACTCATTCTATAAAAGTGGAAATATGTAGCATATACCATACAATATATTCAGAAGAACTGCTTGGTATGCTTTCACTCTTTATGATATGTTATGAGAAATAACAACAAAATGGTTTCCTGTATTTAAGTTTAGGAACAGCAATAAAGTTCACTGAGTATGTTTGCTCCTTTCCAGTGTGATAAAGAAAGTGGAAAAGTCTTTCTCCAGCTTATAGGTATATTAAAAGATTATGAAACAGCTCTTGTAATTCACGATCTCAAATAATGCTTTATGGAAATGTTGAAAGATGTGGAAAAAAATACAAGGAAAGCATTGCCCTCACGCAATATATTGGGTATCAGGTTCTCCTGATGTTTCCAGAGAGAATCATATAATACCTCAAGCTTAGTTTAGGGTACCTATTTGTTAAGGTACAATAGGTCAAATCTGAAAAATATTAGCATAACCAAAACGTATTTTGTCCCCACAGTATTCCACCAGGGAGAAAGCCACACACTCCTGAGAAACCCTCAGAAGCGTCTTCCTTTCTGAGAAAGACTGCAGTTCCAAGGGGCTGCCAAAACATGGGCAAAACATTGCAGCTCTCTGTAAGCTCACTGGAAAATGGACAGTGTTAGGGTATGCACAGTGCCAGCATAATTTGCTGACAGCTAGTGTAGCATCATTATATCAATGTATATTATGTGAACTATCGACACTTTCTAGTTCATTGGCCAAAAATGTGTTATTTGAAACAATCATTATGCCAACCTGTATCATGTGAACAATATACGTTTCCTACTGTTTTGACTAAACATATTGCTATTTGAAATAAATCTTGATTATTTTAGCTTTATTCAAGCTTTTCTTTACTGTGCAATATCTTTAGTTCCAAAATGTTCATGTAATTTTTTAAAAGTTTGCTTTTAAACTTTTCAAGTTTTTAAACTTCTAAACTTTTAAACTATCCAAGCTTTTCTTTACTCTGCAATATCTTTAGTTCCAAAATGTTCATGTAATTTTTTAAAAGTTTGCTTTATGTGCTTTCTTCTCAGTCCGTTGAGAGAAACAGAGTTCATTTTCTATCTGTAGAAGAAATCTATAACACCAAGTTTAAGTTTCTGAGAGAAATGAAGACACAACGCGGTTCTTTCTTGAACACAGCTTTTGGCTCAGTTTGGGCTGAGTATCCTGGCTAAAGGTCAAAATATATGCTTTTCTGGCAAAGAATGTAAAGTTTCTGCCCTTTTTCCTCTCTTTCCTTCCATTATAAACTCTGCTTTAGCAATCTAAATGGATCATGCCCCAAAATAAATAAAGACAACAAAAAATGTTATGGCTAATATTGATGGAGAGTGGAAAATTAAGAAAGCAAATTAAAATGCATAAGAAAACTGTGTTTAAAAGAAACGCATGTTATAAAGTGAATATTGTAGGACCATACTTTGTTCTTAGGTATGAAATATATTCATATTTTGCTTACTTTAATTCCACTAAAAAACAGGTAAGCTCAGCCAAAGTCTTATCTAGCTAAATATGTTGTTCTCAGAGTAAGGTCACTTACTTCCTGTTGGTCTCCCAAATTAAAACAGATATTACTGTCTTCTATCATACGTCTACACTGGGATTTTGTTTTTCTCTGATGATTAGGCCAGGCAGAGGTTAATGAGGAACACAGTGTGCACAGACTGTGACCTTGCAAAGCTGTTCTATCCACTAGCAGCTCACAGAAAACAGTCCTTTCTCGTTTGCAGCGAGTCATTAATTTCAGCTGACAGACCTGAAGGCAGCATAGATATTAGCGTGCAGCCTGCAAGCCACCTCTCTCTGCTGACTTAACCAATGAATTCTCTCTAATTTCTACTGTCTTCTCCAATTTACCAGCAGTTCAAAAAAACTTCTGTACGTCCCCAGAGATGCCTTTTCAAAATGACCCAAATCTCACAGGCGCATGCGTATAAGGGACTCCCAGCTGTCCAGCCTAATATACAGGAACAGTAATTAATATTTCATATGATGCACCAGCAATTAAAGAGGGAAATATCAAATTGGTAATAATTTATTGATGAGAAGCTGAAGTTACTCATAGGCTTGAGAGGGTTTTTCTACTGTTGTTTGGACAATGATTAAAGGACTTTCACCATCATTCTGTAGTATACACCACTCACTTATGAGTCTTGATGCCTAATATTTTCTTCCTCAGTGTCACACCAGGTATCATATTCTTTTTTCAAAGGCTTTAATAAAATTACAACATTAATACTCATGAGACTCACTGACAGCTACAAGGAGTAGCATACATTGATTATTCTGCATGATTGATAGCTTTCTCAGTCCAAACAAGTGCAGCTGGAAGGGACAAACTGAGACAGGATGTTGAAACATCTAAACAAGGATATTATTTTCTGACTGCAGAACTGAAAAAGCAGGCTCAGCTGATAGAGATTACTTTCATAAATAAGGGCTCAGATAGATAGACAATTTCTAAGTTTGCAGATCAAATTTTCTGCCTGTTTTTAAGATGGTTTACTTGAATTTTGCCATTATCTTTTCCAGTCCTTCGAAATTGGAGTTTTGTCTCCATGGGAAAGTTTATATCATTTCAGTGTAGATAGGGCAGTAAGAAAAATGTCTTATTACAGGTCAGGAAGCAGAATTATGCTCTGGACACTGTCCACTCCCAAAGGCAGAGGTTCCTTTTCCCTAATTTTCTTCTGCCCAAATTAAACAAATTAGCTTAGTTTGTATGGATGTCGGAGTTCATCTCACTGACACTGCTTGCAGTTATGCATTTTGAACATGGTAGCAGCAAGTTTCCAAGTACCACTGTCTTCAGTATTTCTTAGTAGAAAGCTTAATATGTCCTATGGGGTGATTGTTTCCATACATTTCCTTGAGGCACATATTGTTGATATAAAAAGGAGACATTGCAACACCCAATGCCACAGGTACTAAGCCCTCCTGTATGTCTAAGCTTCCAGGTAGGCTCAAACTGCCGGTTGCACCTCTGTAACAAAGCCAGCAGAAGTAGTGACACCTAGAAATGCTATTGTGTATGTGGTAGTGGAGGAATGCTGAGATATGATAGAAGTGCAACTATGAAGAGAAGCTCTGTCCTGCTCATTAGCTTGTGTGTCCTCTGTCACTCTTGCTGGGTGGAAGGCTCATAGAAGTGTAGGGAAAGGGAAAAGAGGAGTTTTGGCTGGAATGATGATGTATAGAGCTGTCTGCTTCTTGAAGATGCAAATAAAGATCATAGAAATAAGTCAAAGGAGTCTCCATATACTCTAGCCCTATAATGGGGAATGACGTTCTTAACCTTTACCTTGATAGAAAAAGTTAATGTTATGCTTTTAAACGTTGCCTGTAGTGTTTCTTAGAGACTGTTGTTTCTTAGGGATATGTTGTATCATTCTCAATGCACATCCCAGGGTTTGAAGTGCCTCAAAATCTGCAGTACACGCTTCTGTCAAGGTTCAAGGACTAAGACTGCAGTATCATGACACCAGGTGCCATACTTGGGAGAGTTAAATTTGTGCTTAGAAGGGTTAACTAGAGCTGACTTACAAATGAGAAGAAAATGGAAAGGGAGCCTAAAACTCCAGGCTGACATAGTCCCAGCATTTAGATAGGGTGCAGGCTGATGCTCTGGCTCTGATGACCTAGCTGCCACAAATGGGTTGGTCACACTTCCATGTTTCTGACATGACTCTTCCTATCCCACTGGTGTGAGAGAGCTCACTGCTGTGAGCTCTCAGTAAGCCTGTTCAGAGAGTTCATAAAAATAGTAATTTTGATTATTATAAAAATAATCAAAAATAATCAATCACTTTTTGATTTGCAGGGTTAGTTTTCTAAAAGTATGTCTGTGAACTGACTCACTGGTCTCCAAAGTGGGGCACAGGCACAGGGAAGTCAACTGAGGTGTGGGAAGAAAATATTTTTTGTGCTGCTAATGAAAAAGTTTTTAAAAATTTATTTTAAAAAGTGTTTGTTTCCTCATTCTTATCCCTTTTAATCTCTACTTTTGTGCATGCTTTATAGTGTACATTATATATGAGTACAGTAGCAAATGAGTATGATTTATTAAAAAACCAAATACACATATATTATGAGGGTATGCTCAAAAAGGTTTTACTGATGGGGTGCACGATCAAGAAAGTTTGGAGACCACTGCATCAGGGACTCAAACAGTTGGTGAAAGTCAGGGGAATGAAGGTGAAGCCCACACGGAGAGGTTGGCACCTGTTTTGACAATATCTGGCTAGAAGGTCAGCTTATCTGCACTGCCAAGTCATTCCTCAGTTGTGATAGTCCTCCACCGCTTCCTCTTCTCATTACTGAGGTTAATGGAATAAAAAAACCCAAAACAGGTCAGATCCATAGCCTTGACTTTTTAAATGACAGGCTTCTCAGAGGCAATAACTTCTAACAGAACAGCTTGACAGACATATGGGAATCACAGCCTCTTAAATTGTTCTAGCATAAATGGCTATAACAGGTTAAGTCAAAGATTTCAATAGTATTTATGTAAATAAGTTTTTAAATGCATGCTTATTTTTAAAATAATGATGTTTGTTTCATTTCTAGCTTTCAGACATCTCGCATGTGCCTATTTGGACATTATCATTCTGTCCTCTCGGGCCGGGACCTACTATGCTCATCATGCCAACTACAGTTACAGGATCAGATATCTAATTTAAAATGGACAATGAAACAATGCTTAACCATGATATCCTCCTGAGATATATATAATACCTGCACTGGAGAAATCACCATAGGATTTGCAGTTTTAAGAAGACATGATATGTCAAAATCTACTTTCACAGTATTTTACAAATGTAATTTTCTATCATCTCAACAATGCAGCTGGAATAAAAAAATACTAGGAAAAATAATTTTGTAGAGGGTAGAGCTGTAAATACCTACACTATTATCTAGTAAGGATAGATAATAAATAGAAGCAATACAATTAGCTGTGTAGAAAGAAAAGGGATTTTTCTGTATTTTGGGAAATCAGCATCTGTGTTTGGATTTGTGCACATTCTAGTTCTTGTTAGACTTACACAGGAGTTAAAATGCACCCCATTCATTTTAAGATCTTGGAAGAAATAATCACTAATAGCAAGCTGTATTTGAGCTGTATTTGCCAGATGAGACTTTCTGGTGTGGAAAACTTTCATTATAAGAAACAGCAACATTTGCTGCAGTAATTCCAAAGGGCAGTTTTGTTTAAAAAATATTGCTGTCAGCATCCACACTTCACAAGCAAGTGGCCTGGCAGAGAGAGGAGCACATGTTGCTAACGGGATTTTTCAGTTAAAAGACCTCTGATTAACTGTGCTGGCAGCTCCTACATCAATGAGAAGAGTGTGCCCAATTTGTGGCTGTATAGACCAAAACAATTCTGCAATCTTCAGAAGGCAATCATCCCTGATGAAAAACTGTGATTCGAATCCGAGTTTTCATGTTTTCTTCATTTTGGTAAAAGCCCACAGAAAGTAAAACCAGAACAAACTAAAATGATGCCAAACTAAAATCATGAGAGTGCAGATCCAAAGGGCTGCATAGATCGGAGGTCCATCTAGTCCATTATACATGCTCTAATAGCTGACTGTAGTGGATGCAGATGCCTGAGGAGGAAAATTAGAACAGAATGAACAAACAGGACTTTTCCCACATGCTCTTGTAACCATCAAAAACATGCAGGTCTAGGGCTTACTGACTGAACGCAATGTCTCAGTATAAATAGTTTGCAAGAGAATTTTCTCCCCATTGCTTTGTTCATAAACTTTTTGAATCCATGCATACTTCCATTGTCCACAGCAGCTCATGGCAGTAAAATCCCATAAGCCCATAGTTTAACCAAACAATATGCAAAAGACCGCCTCCTTTGGTTTGTTTTCAGCCTTTCCATAATAGCTTCATTCAGTGTTCCTTAGCATGTACACTGGAAAATAAAATGTACAGTCATTCCTTATTCATTTTCATGATTTCACAACCCCACCATATGCTTTCCATATGCTGGAGAGGTTTAGTCTACTTAGTTGTCCCTGATATACCTGTTCCTGGATTTCTAACAGTAGAAAGTATTTACACTAGAGTTCTTCAGCCCAGAAGAGTGGCTGTTAGATGGATTTGCTGGAGACCTGTATGTGGCACAAAGAAGGTGAATACAGAACAACTATTCATAGTCTCTTCCAGTATCAAAGTTAGTAGATAATTGCAGGTAATTGTAGCTGAGCTTTCTAAATTCTTGATGCAAGATGCTGTGGAATTTAAAAGCTTATGTAGCAGCTGAACAAACATTTGTTCAAGAAAAATGCATCAAGATACTATACCTGAATCAGTCAGACCCTTACTTATAAAACACTGGGAGTATATCCTGGGGAATTGCTACCCAGTCTTCATCCTCTTTCTCCTTTGCTCCCCTTGGCATTTGCTTTCAATCTAGGATTTACCACTTTCTCAAAATTAAAAAAAAAAGAAAAGATCATAAGGCAGAAATCTATGCATATATCTTGTTTGATTATTTGTCTGTCTGGTTCTCTCAAGCAGTAATTTCTTTTGAGAAAGAAATATCTTCTGATAGCCTGTGTTAGGGGGTTATGGGCTCTTTGGAGCCTCAAATAGTTTTGAATGGCTCATATGAGTTTACCAAACAGTGATTTACTTTGACCAATAACCTTGTCAAGAGCAATAAATACAGGGCCTAATGCATTGTAATTTTCTTTATAATTTGTGGGAATGGTGAACAACACAATAGAAAATAAGTTGAAACCATGTTCTACCTATGGTGTATGTTGTCTCTTATCAAGTTTATCTCAACAATAGGGGGGTCCTTCCTCCTCAGAAGGCGTTATGTCAGAGCTCTTTCTTTATAATATGCCTAATGAGACATTAGGAGACCACAGAGTTCTTGCACTGATTGAAAGTTAGTAGAGAAGATATGTAATGAGGAATGTAAACATCATCCTTTAGTCTTCTTTTTCATCCTCTTTTTCATTATTTAAAAAAAAATCATTTTAATATGAAAGTCAGCATAATGTGCTTTTTTGGAGAGACAATATTTTGATGCTCTTTGCAGAAACAAAAAAACCTGTGGATTAATTTTCACATTCTCTTTCCTTATAGTTCTGCAACTAGGGCAATAAACTGTTTAGACATTTATATTCTTTCTCTGTCTCTTTTAGAACTACTGTGTGATGCAAGCTTGAAATCAGAAGAAACTACTCTAAATCAAATACCTATTTAGAAGCTGATGAACTACCAAAACTGAGTCATATTTTCTGTCTCCTGAGAAGCAGCTAGAATGTACTAGGAAGATGTCTGGTAGTTCTTCAGAACTAGGTTTTTTAATAGGACTCTCTTGTTGCACACTCTTCTGTTAGGAAGTATAAGATGAGGTAAGAAATCTTGGAGGAAGATTAATGGTGGTTAAATGTCCTTGCAAGGACACTTGAATTATAATTTTACTATGAACAAATGAAATGAGAAGGCCACTTCAGAAAGAAGTTTAGCTAAATCACAAGGAAATAAATTGTTTTATAACAATTAAGGAATTCTTCTTCGATAGTTTCTCTACTATAAGCAATATACAAATAGCCTAGGCATGAGCAGTGCATTTAGTTATTCAGAGACAAAATCGTATCATCTAATGCAATTTATATTGAAACAGTTTGTCTGGTAGGAGGCATGATACAATTACTTCACAATTAATCACATTAATAGCCTGTGATGAAAAGAACATGATGTACACTGGTTAGGTTAATTCTCAAATGTAAACAGGCTTAAATTTCTGCTAAAAGCAGTAATACTGAAATAGACTGTGAAGATGGAAGATTTTGTCTGTGTTTGTTAGACAAAAAAAAAAGCATCGCATATTCTCATGGGTAATCTGAGATATTCACCTTAAATACTGAGAGTGCTTTGGTCAGAAATTCACATAGTTTCATGTAGTTTCTCTTTATGTCACACTCATGTTTGCCAAAGATACTAATATCTTTAAGTTCTTTAAAAGTGAATGAAAAGAATCTCCCAAAACTATGCTAAAAATATTACATATTGTAACAAGCAGTTGGTACTGATTGCAAACTTGTAAAAAGAAGCACTTACTATGAAAAAAAATTGTGCTAAACAGAAAAATAAATTATCAAGTGAAACTCATATATTTCATAAACACACAAACTCTCCTACAGCTACGTTGATCTGTTATGTTCCTTATTCCACTTTTTAAGCTGATTAATCTCTTTATTTACATGCAAAGGACAAACTGATATATATTTAAATCTATCTTCATGCTCTATTCTATGTCACCGGTATAAGACTTTATTAATCCACCCAGCCATCTTGCTGAGGGCAAGGCTGTCTTATAAACCATTTCAACAAACATCAGCAGATAATGTAATTCTGACTTCCATCTTAACATCTCAAACCAATCACAAAAAAAAAAAAAAAAAAGGAGGATAAATATTAACTTTTGCATATGCAAGTATTAGAAACTTTACATGTGAGTGCATGCACACACTAATACAAAATCGCCGGCAGATCTCTAGTTCAGTCAGCAAAACTATGCTGATTACTGTCTATATCTGGTCTGACACATACAAAACATAAAACTTCATTGCCCCTGTACAGAGGACAAAAAAACCCCCCAAACATACCCTGTGCACTGGGCATTTTCCAAAGTTCCTGTTGGAAATTTAGTTTGTTAAATGCTGTGATAAGACTGAAATGCCTGTTCCTATTGCCTGCTTAGAAGTACAGTATCCTGAAGGTGTGCGATATACAGATATATGAGGAAAAAACAAGGCGTGGGTGACTGCCTTAGCCTTCAATGCAATTCCTTCTGTGCAATATAAATCCGAGTAACAGCGGAATTTGTGAGAGATCACAAATCTTCTGCAAGCATTTTATCAGATTTCCAGTGCCTGTAATGAATCACGGAAAGAGCTGTCACTGATCTCTAATATCATTCTACAGTTAAATTGCCACTATACCACAGAGCTCACAGAATGTAAAAGCAACCAAAGTGGAGAGCCCATTGAGCAGTGGGCATGAGAGAAGGCCAGCTGGCATGCTTTCAGAAGATCCCTTTCATCCACAGAAGCTGCCACTGACTCGTGAGGCCATCCAGGGATGGTTGATCTGCCATTCCTCACCAGCCTCCAGATGGACAGCACCTGCTGTATTTAAAAAATCACATTCCATATGGCTGCTCCTGTGCATAACCAGCCCATGTTTGTCTGCACTACCCTAAGCAATGGTGGAGTCCTTAGAAGAAAGGATATTTGGGAATGTTATTCATCCAGTAAGGCAAGATTGTTACACACAAACAATTGAGGTTTCACTGTTTTACTCAAAAGTGTGACAGCACTTCTGACTGCCTGCTAGGCACTATGGTTTTTGTTTTCAACGCAACTTCTCTACATTTAAATTATGGTAGAATTTAACTATCTCATGCAAGTTTTGTATCTGCACCCTGATAAATATCAGCGTCGAGATTATGTTTACTTAAACAACTCCTGACAACACTTTGGAAGGTGATGGAATAACAAATTCTGGAAGCCATTTCCAGCACATGAAGAAAAAGAAGCTGATCAGAACTAGTTAGCATGGGTTTACAATAAAGTCATGCTTGAGCAACCTGATAACCTCGGATGAAATTACTGGCTTGGTAGATATGTGGAAACCAGTGGATATTGCCCACTTGACCACCTAGACTTCATTAAGGCTTTTAATAGTGTCCTGTAAGGTCCTCACAGAGTAGCTGCTGAAGTACAGGTGAAGTGAGCAAACAGCAAGGTGGATTGCAAACAGCCTGAATGGATGGGCTCAGGGGATTGTGGTCAGTGGCATGAAGTCTAGCTGGAGTCTAGTAACTAGCACTGTACCAAATGGGTCAACACTGTGTCCAGTGCTGTTCAACATCTTCATTAATAATGTGGATGATGGTGCAGAGTATACCCTCAGCAAAAACTGGGAGAAGTGGCTGATACACCAGAGGGTTGTTGTGCCACTCCGAGGGACCTCAACAGGTTAGAGAAATGGTCTGACAGGAACCAAAAGAAATCCAACAAAAGGATTTTTTGGACTCTAGACCTGAGTCCTACACCTGAGGAGGGATAACCCCAGGCACCAGTACATATTAGTGGCTTAACAGCTGGAAAGCAGCTTCACAGAAAAGTACCTGGGGATCCTGGTAGACACGCAGTTAAACATAACCCAGCAATGTGCTCTTGCCTCAAAGAAGGTCAGCAGTATTCTGGGCTGCATTAGGAGAAGTCATAACTACATATCAAGGCAGGGGATCCTTCCGCTCTCCTCAACACTGGTGAGACAACCTCTGGAGCAGCATGTCCGGTTCTGCGATCCCTAATACATGAGAGAGATGGAGTGACTGGAGAGAGTCCAGAGAAGATGATGAAGGGACTGGATCATCTTCTGTAAGAGGAAAGGCTGAGAGAGCTGGAACTCTTCACCTGGGGGAAAGAAGGCTTAGTGAGGATGTCACTATATAAATATCTGAAGAGAAGGTGCAAAGACAACTGAGCCAGGCTTTTTGCAGTGGTGTCCACTTAGGTGGCAGATTATATGGGCACAAACTGAAACACAGGAAGATCCTCTTGAATATTAGGAAACCCTTTTCCCCTGTGCAAGGTGAATGACCACAGGAACAGGTTGCCCAGGGAAGTTATAGAATCCCATCCTTGGAAATCCTCACAAGCTGTCTGGACATAGTCCTGGGCAAGTGGCTCTAGGTGGTCCTGCTTGAGCAAGAGGGTTCCTCAACCCAATGACCAATGACCTCAACCCAACCTCAATCCTTCTGTGATTCTGTGAACCTCATAAAAGGGACTGTTGGGTTTTATTTTTAATGCTAAAGCTCTAATTTTGTGCACTTAAAAAGAACTACAAATGTTCTGCACTGGATGAATAAAGCAGAAAAGTGCTGGCAAATAAAGGCATTGGAGCTCTAACACTGTATTTAGTCAATACAGAGTTCCTTTTTGTTTCTCTCATTTTAAAAATTTAAAGGTAGGGATTTATCCTCTACTAACCTTACTGCCTTCACTTTTCTTATCTAGTATTAAATATGTATGTATCATTTTTTATTTAGATTTAGAGATACTAAGGCATGAAATCTTCAGTATAGGCAGTATCTTTCATGCTGGGGAAATTGCAAATTAGCCCTGTACAGGATAGATTTAAGGATTCCTTAATAGGAAATACCTCTAGAATTAATATAGCATTGCTTTTATGAAAGGTCTGTTAATAGTCTTGTTCAAGAATTAACTAAGACTATTGTACCCATTTGCAACTGCCAAGAAATTGCTAAATAGAGTGTAAATACTCCATGTGTAATTTTGTCAGGTCACTATGACAAGTACTATAAATTTTGCAGACAGGATCGTAGTCACAGTAACATGTTCTTGTAGATTAGGAAACATGATCTAATAGTTACCCAATCTTAAAATATCTAAATCTTTAGTAACCACAAGTGTTAAAGAGCATAGATTAATCTAATATCCAAATCACAGCACATTATTTATGGCTCCCTGTCTTATGCTGGTGGATGTATTAGGTTTTATACATCTCAGGGGAAGAATGCCACCTGATACATCACAGCTTCTGGCAAACAGCACCTTTCAATTCAAGTCCTTGGCAAGCTGGGCTATCTTGCAAACATCACAAAGAGCTTGTCCTAAAGTAATCTGGAATGTATGCTTCTGTTATCTTAAATAAACATACATGTATATTAGTTTAAGAAAGTGCTATACTGCTTCGATGGACTTTTATCAAAATGGTACTGGCAGGGACTCTTTACACCTCGCAGCACAAGTCTCTCTTACTTGCATAATTAGTGCAGTCTATAAGCACGAGCTCAGGCAAAGGCACTTCAGCTTACTGACCTGTAAGATACCACACAAGGTGGGAGAGACTGCCGAGACTTCTGGGGATGTAAGCCGTACTTTATTGTTTTTTCCTCTTTCTCCTCTGAACTGTTCTGTTCTCTGAGTGACTAGAAGTAAGGTGGGTACAATCTGACTTTATTTTTTTGAAACGTATATGCAGATTATATATTCAATTATTGCCCATGCACAATTAAAACAGAAGCAAACTGTTTCTTGAGAAAAATCAGCTTAAGTATTTGGTCAGTGCCTGAGATATGATCTTACTTATTTCTAACTCTGTCAATAATACTATACATCCTAAAATAGAGTGAAAGTTTTTGGATAAGATAAAAGCATAGAATCTGTTTTCTTTGACAGAAAAAGGAAGATATTTCCTTGAAGAATATTGCTGCCTCCCAAACAAATGACTCCTCATACAGACACCCGGGGGCAGTAAGTCTTCACTATATGTCTAATTTATGCTTATTCTTACAAAACAATACAAATTAAAAGACTCAAAAAGGAAAATACTACGTTATACACAGTCATTTGGCAAGGAGGATACAGAGTGCTGTAGTCTTTATGTCATTGCTAAATCACACACAGCAGTCTCATTATTTGTAATAACTCTACTGAAGGTAGATATAAACTGCTTATGCATTCTTTTATTGCCATTGAAGTGGTTTCAGGTGGTTGAAATGTATCAGGGCTTAGCATAAGATCCAGAAGAAATTACTTCATATTCCTTTAAATGTTACAAGACCTATTTTTAATTTTAACCTTTATGATAGACGTCTGTGCTCCTTTGTGCTTTAATTATCAGGTTTCTCCTTAAGTACTGTCTTCCAGGTAAATATGGGCTGATGTTTCAGTGTACCCCATATGCTGATGTTGAAGACACTTACCATTACCATTGCCTCCTTTGAAAGATTTTGTAATTCTTTCTATTACAAAGCCATCTCCTTAAAAAACAAAGTGCCTTGTACCACTGTTCCAGAAATACAATAAATAAGAGGATATCCTTTAATATGTTTGAGGTGTCTTTTGAAATTACCAGTAACAGTTTTTCTACAGACATCTGCTTTTAATTCTCTTGCTTTCAGAATGCGGTAGGTCTAGAAACAACTGTATGGATCTTAAATATTTTACTTCCTGTATTTAATCCCAAGAATCATACAATCAGATTTATAAATCATAGAATCATAGAATCATAGAATAGTAAGGGTTGGAAAGGACCTTAAGATCATCTAGTTCCAACCCCCCTGCCATGGACAGGGACACCCCGCGCTAAACCATGTTGCACAAGGCTCTGTCCAACCTGGCCTTGAACACTTCCAGGGATGGAGCATTCACAACCTCCCTGGGCAACCCATTCCAGTGCTTCACCACCCTCACTGTAAGGAACTTCTTCCTTATATCTAATCTAAACATCCCCTGTTTAAGTTTGAAGGCATTACCCCTTGTCCTACCACTACAGTCCCTAAGGAAGAGTCCCTCCCCAGCATCCTTATAGGCCCCCTTCAGATACTGGAAGGCTGCTATGAGGTCTCCACACAGCCTTCTCTTCTCCAGGCTGAACAGCCCCAACTTTCTCAGCCTGTCTTCATATACGGGAGGTGCTCCAGCCCTCTTATCATCCTCGTGGCCCTCCTCTGGACTCGCTCCAACAGCTCCATGTCCTTTTTATGTTGAGGACACCAGAACTGCATGCACTACTCCAAGTGTGGTCTCACGAGAGCAGAGTAGAATGGCAGGATCACCTTCTTTGATCTGCTGATCACGCTTCTTTTGATGCAGCCCGGGATACGGTTGGTTTCTGGACTGTATGCGCACACTGCCAGCTCATGTTCAGTTTCTCAGCAACCAACACCCCCAAGTCCTTCTCTGCAGGGCTGCTCTGAATCTCTTCTCTGCCCAACCTGTAGCAGTGCCTGGGATTGCCCTGACCCAGGTGTAGGACCTTACACCTGGCTTGGTTAAACTTCATAAGGTTGGTATCGGCCCACCTCACAAGCGTGTCAAGGTCCCTCTGGACGGCATCCCTTCCCTCCAGCATATCAACCGAACCACACAGCTTGGTGTCATCAGCAAACTTGCTGAGAGCACACTCAATCCCACTGTCCATGTCGCCGACAAAGATGCTGAACAGGACCGGCCCCAACACTGATCCCTGAGGGACACCACTTGCCACTGTTTTCCAACTGGACATCGAGCCATTTACCACAACTCTTTGCGTGCGGCCATCGAGCCAGTCCTTTATCCACTGAGTGGTCCACCT
This sequence comes from Strigops habroptila, assembly GCF_004027225.2. NCBI lineage: Eukaryota > Metazoa > Chordata > Aves > Psittaciformes > Psittacidae > Strigops > Strigops habroptila. Next base: position 85,258,974 of record NC_044302.2, read on the forward strand.
ATCATGTCTCTCCAATTTAGAGACAAGGATGTTGTGTGGGACAGTGCCAAATGCTTTGCACAAGTCCAGGTAGATGACGTCAGCTGCTCTGCCCCTGTCCATCAGTTCCGTGGCTCCATCATAGAAGGTCACCAAATTGGTCAGGCAGGATTTCCCCTTAGTGAAGCCATGTTGGCTGTCACCAACCACCTCGCTGTTTTTCATGTGCCTTAGCATGTTTTTCAGGAGAATCTGCTCCAAGATTTTGCCAGGCACAGAGGTGAGACTGACTGGTCTGTAGTTCCCTGGGTCTTCCACCTTCCCCTTCTTGAAAATGGGGGTTATATTACCCTTCTTCCAGTCATCAGGAGCTTCACCTGACTGCCATGATTTTTCAAATATGATGGACAGTGGCTTAGCAACTTCATTCGCCAGCTCCTTCAGGACCCACGGATGTATTTCATCAGGTTCCATGGACTTGTGCACGTTCAGGTTCTTAAGATGGTCTCAAACCTGATCCTCTCCTACAGCGGGCCTTAGGTCTTCATTTTCACAGTCCCTGCATCTGCTTTCCAAGACTTTCATGGCGTGGTCAGAGCATTTGCTAGTGAAGACTGAGGCAAAGAAGTCATTAAGAACCTCAGCCTTCTCCAAATCCATGATAGCCAGTTCTCTCGATAGCTTCCAGAGAGGGCCCACGTTGTCCCTAGTCTGTCTTTTATTTGCTATTTATCTATAGAATCCTTTCCTGTTATCTTTTACATCCCTTGCCAGACTTAATTCTAGCTGGGCCTTAGCTTTCCTATAAATGGAAGAATATTAGTTACTACACCATTAGACTTCATTGTACTGTACCAGTTTCACCACCTTCCAAGTCGATACACAAAAAGCAATGATGACAGACAAATTTCTGGAGAATTTTTTCTATAAAAAAACAATGTCCCATTGAAGTATGACCTAATATTAAAAAGTTAAGCATTCATCAATACAGATTTTAATCGACTTTCTAAGCATTGTTATGTTTGTATTTGTTTGGTTGGTTTTTTGGTTTTTTTTTCTTGTTTTTGGTGGAGTTTTTGTTTTGCTTTTGTTTTGTTTTGTTTTTATTTTTTTGTTTTGTTTTGGTTTGGTTTAGTTTGGTTTGGCTTTTTTTGTTGTTTCTGTTTAAGATAAGTAGGCTCAGAAAATTTAAAGAATGATGTGAGAAAGTTCCTAAGCTCTGAAAAAATGTATTTGCTTTTTATATAGTATGTATACCTATATACTACACTGCACTTACATACCTCCCAAACTGTCTATATACATTTGATTCTCACACTTCTGGTATTTTGATCAAGTCTGTACAGTCTCTGGAACTAGATGATCTTAAGGTCCTTTCCAACCCTAACTATTCTATTGTTCTATGATTCTATGATTAAATTATTGTTAGCCTTGAGATAATGCAATTAATCTGAGAAAATGCAATTTCAAATCCTTGCCATTAATTAAGATATAACTACATACAAATAATTAGATAATTAACATCACTCACTAATATAGCTTTAGAGCCATTTTTAGGTGTAGCAGTTGCATAGAATGATAAAGAAATAATAGAATCATAGAATCTTAGAATAGTTTGAGTTGGAAGTGACCTTTAAAGATTGTCGTCTAGTCCAACACCCCTGCCATGGGTAGGGACATTTTCAAGTAGGTCAGGTTGCTCAAAGCCCTGTTCAACTTGACCATTAATGTTTCCAGGGATGGGACATCTACCACCTCTCTGAGTAACTTGTTCCAGTGTTTCAACACAGAAACATAGAATCACAGAATCATAGAGTCATAGAAACATAGAATCATAGAATCCCAGGTTAGAAGGGACCTAAAGGATCATTTGGTCCAACCTTTCTTGACCAAGCATGACCTAGTCTAGGTGTCCTAGTAACCTGTCCAGCTGAATCTTAAAAGTTTGCAGTACTGGGGAATCCACCACTTCCCCAGGGAGATTATTCCAGTGGCTGGTTGTTCTCATTGTGAAAAATTCTCCTCTTGTGTCAGTTGGAATCTCTCTGGGGACAACATCTGCCCATTACCCCTGAAATTCCATTTGACTCTTTGTAAAAGGGAGTTTTTGTCTTCCTTGTAGCCACTCTTTAAATACTGGAACATGATAAGGTCTCACCTGAGCCTTCTTTCCTCTGCTACCGTTGTAGAAAATGTCTTCCTTATACCTAGGCTAAATCTCCCCTCTTTTAGTTTAAAACTGTTACCTCTTTTCCTATTGCAACAGACATTGCTAAAAATGTCATCCCCATCTTTCTTATAAGCACCCTTTAAGTATTAAAAGGCCTCCCCAGAGCCTTCTCTTCTCAAGGCTGAAGAACACCGACTGTCTCAGCCTGTCTTCAAAGGAGATGTGCTCCATGCTCTGATCATTCCTGTGGTTCTCCTCTGGACCCTCTCCAACAGGTTCATATCTTTCCCGTGCTGAGGACTCCAGAGCTGAATGCAGTACTGCAGGTGGGGCCTCACCAGAGCAGAGGAGCAGAATCACCTCCCTTGACCACTGGCCACCCTTCTTTTGATGCAGCCCAGGATGGGTAAAGGAAACTTAGGAAAAAAGAGAGAAGAAAGACTGAGGATAATCTATCATTGGAGGCTGTCAAAACTCAGCTGAATGAAGCCCTGAGTAACATACATAGTAAGATGCAGAAGTAAGTCTTGTTATAAGCAAAGGTTGGACTAGATGACTATGAAAGATCCTTTCCTATCTCAATTATACTATCATTATAATTGAAAGATGTTATCACAATTTATACAGAACTCATAAAAATGTTAAGATCTGAAGGTTATTCTGGTCAAAGCTTTATGAAAAGACATCATTGAGAAGACTGCCAGGTCTTGAAATAGCTTCTCAAACACTTCAACAAATTAAACTTACTTTCTGTACAAGGCACTGGCATTACAAGTGTTGCTAGCAGGTTCAGGGTGATGATCCTTCCCCTCTCCTCAACCTTGGTGAGTTCTTGGATCCCCAGTACATGAGAGAAATGGAAATAATGGAGAAAAAGTCTAGAGAAGGGACTGGAGCATCTCCCATAAGTGGAAAGACCGAGATTGCTAAAACTGCTCAGCCTGGAGTAGTCTTCCTGAGATCTCATTGATCTTAAGGGAAGGTGCAAAGATGACACAGCCAAACTTTTTTCAGTGGTGCCCGTGACAGGTTATGGGCACAAACTGAAACACAGGAAGATCCTCTTGAATATCAGGAAACCCTTTGCCCATTTGAGGGTGAATAACCACAGGAACAGGTTGCCCAGGGAAGTTGTAGAGTCTCAAATTCTCGGGAGATCCTCATAAGGTGTCTGGACATGGTCCTGGGCAAGTGGTTCTAGATGGTCCTGCTTGAGCAAGGGGGTTGGACCAGACTATCTCTAGAAGTCCATGACAATCTCAATCATTCTTTCATCTTTGAGGCTTTCCCATCGGTGACATGGAGTGAGTCCCTGACAGCCCTTGGCAGGGCCAACTCCAAGGAGGACACCAGGGTTTCCTATGTACATTGCTAGGCTGCCCATTGCCAGGCTTGTGCTTGGAGGCACCAGCCTCTCTTCACAGGACCTGTCAAGCCTGAGCTAAAGCCCAAGCACCACCACAAGGGAAGGCCATATGATGGGGAGATACCTTTTAGCAGGGCCTGTTGTGACAGGACAAGGGGCAATGATTTTAAACTAAAAGAGGGGAGATTCAGGCTGGACATGAGGACAAAATTCTTTACAATGAGGATGGTAAAATACTGAACAGGTTGCCCAGAGTGCTGGTAGATGTGTTATCCCTGGAGACAGGCCAGGCTGGATGTGGTTCTGGGCAACCTGATCTAGTTGAAGATGCCCCTGGGTTAGGCCGATCCCTGCAGCAGCGCTATGTCCTGTCCAGATATGCCATGAACAACAGCATCCCAGCTTGGAGGAGGAGGACTGTGGGGAGTGACCAAGCATTGAGAGGTGACAGAACTCTAGAGCTCCTAAAAGATGACCTCCCAGAAGGGTCCTGCAAGCAGAGTTTCCTGTGCACAAACCCCACCAAGTGCAGTAGAGCGCGTAATCAGCACTGGGGGTGGAGCCTCCATCCACATCAGCACGCTTGCGCTGCCACTCTTGCATGTGCAACTCTCCTTTAGGGGAGCCCAATAAGCATTCAGTTGCTTTTCATGATGTGCCTTTTCAAAACAGGTTCACAGGCCTAATATGTGGAGGAATTGAGTTTGAGAAGCACCCCTAATGGGTCATGTTTTGCACCAGGGAGGACCAGCCTGTTATGATCCCAGTCAGAAAGTTAATGTCTCTGAAACTCATTTAAAAGTCTATCTGTTAGAGCCGCAGATATGAAGGGAGTGGTATTGATGATCTTCAGTTCTCTTAGAACTAACATTGGCCATTCACCAGACAGTTTGCCAGTTTAGGAGGCCCCCAAAGGAGGGGAAGCAAACAGCTCCTTTCCAGAGGGTGACACAGCAGGAGAAGAGGAACAAGAGAATCATCAAGGTCCTGTGAGCCTGCAGCTCATGCAGAGCCTTTACAGACTCCAGAGCAGTGTGAAGACAGCCAGATCTCATGTTAAGAAGCTGCCCACAACCAGAGAGAAATGAGCAGAACTGGGAAAAAGACAGAAAGCCACTAAGTTCTTTGAAACCTTGCCAGAAATGAAGTACTTGCCCTGCAAGGACACAATGGGCAGAAAGAAAGTTATTCATAACCTCTTTTGATTTCTCTTCTCATTTACTCACTTCAAATTTTCTTTATGCCATCTCTATAACAAAAGCTAATGAATTTAATTTATGATCTAATAAAGACTGTCTTTGAGTTTCTATGCCTTTCGATTTTCTTCAGGGAGGTCATTAGAAGAACACAAAGGCAGATCCACTTCATAGCATTGTTGAACTTGGGAGATGGGACATCATGTGCAAGTATATTTAGGCCAATTTTCTCAGGTGTTGCTATTTGAGATCAAGCACCTGGCAATTTGTAGATAAACTATTGAGTTTTTTGTCACCGCCAAAGCCAGTGACACTAGGATCTAAAGTTGCTTTTGTGATAGTTTTCTGATTTTTTTTTAAAAGTGAAAGTGTTTCTTTTTTTATTTCCCGCAGAACAAAATAGTGACTTTTCTATAACGTTGAAAACTCCTTTGACTCTACAATCGTTTCTCAGAGATGTCATGGAAAAGGAGATGACTAGGGCACTGGACTGAGATTCAGTAGATAAGAATTGTCTACTGATTTTCAGAGATTTCCTGTGACATATTCACAGGCAATAAATTTGCTTTAACCTTTGGCTGTCCATCTATAAAATTGAAAAAAAAATTATAGTTCCCAATCTTTCCAGAAGATTAGGAAGAAAAATCTATGAGCACTTGTAAGGTAATTGTAAGATAATACTCAAAGAAGACCTTAGAAAGCACTCCAAGAAAAGCAGTTGCTTCTACAATGCAATTTGGAAAGCGCAAAGTAATTACGACCTGACACTGTGTATCAGACAACAATACATCATAGACCAGTTGGCTCATTCAGTGAATAGAACTGTTCTGTAGAACCATGACATATAGTTGCTTTATGAACAGTAACTGCCAGAAATATAATAAAATATCTCACAACACATACACATAGGCAAGCAAGGAGAGTTATACATAAAGATGATCAAATGATGAGGGTACAGAAATCCTCCATATATTCAGAGGAAGGCTCTGTATATTGCCATGTGATAGGACAGATGCCATCAAGTGTCTGACTCACTTCAACCAGAATCCCACATGGATTCCTCTAACACACACACCAGCTGCATGGATGAATGATAACACAAGTCCATGGACTAAAGGTAGTAATGAAGTTTTGAACTCATAGGCTGTGTGTCTCAAATCAAAAAGAGAAAGCTGGAAAAGTTAAGACCAACTTTTCCAGGTGGCATATATATTCCTTCACAAACCAGACCCAACCCAGCCATACTTTCTCCTGTCTGTCAGCAAATCACCTTCTATGCAAGATTGGTTTGCGGATGAAGTGCTTTTAATTGTTGGAAGAAAATACCAAATGAAGGTCCCACTTATACCATATTACATTTGTATTATACGGTTTTGAGGAATATGTTGTGTTGTCATTTTATGATGGATGATAGCCTTCATAACCATGCCTCTTAAAGCTTTTTATGCATCAACCCTCTATAAATAGCAAGTAAATTATGCTCACTGTTTGCTTATTCTATAAAATACATTTTTTCCTGATTATATACATACCATGAAAGAAAAACTGAGAAGAAAATGTTGTTTGTTTTCCTGGTTCTATCAATTTTGTGAGTGTCACGTTTAGTATTTAATAGCTTTTTAATGGTTATATGTAAAACATTCACAAAGAACATATGCTGTTGCAAATAAACAGATAAAGATTCTAAGAAGAGTTTACTTATGTGCATATCCAGATAAATACACTGTTTATTATGTTTGATATATGTAATCCTTGACACTACAAGAAAGAGATGTATATATTTTTGTAGCATTTATAACAGTTAGCATAATCAATGCAAAAACGTAGTGTGTATGATTAATTTGCTATCATATGTTTGCTCAGAATAGCTTTAAAAGTGCTTTGTTGATTTTCGTATTTACCAGAAGTTAAAATATTGGCCATCAGAGCTAGCAATACATTGGACATTTTTTGCTTTAGGAAAAAAAATTAGTTTGAAAAACAGGGAGAGTTGCTGAGACAAAAGGTGCCTACCATACCTACTACATACATTCTATAGCCAATGGTCCACACTGACCAAAGTTAACTCCAGTTACTGCTGTTAAAGACCATGCATTAGATCCCAAATTTGATAGCTCCAGGCAATATATGTTTAATTGCAACAATAACAGAACATAACATCAGTTGATTTTCTATTCCCAGAAATTTAACTGTTCCAGAATTTTTAATAAGGATTTCAGTATCCAAAACCTAAGTCCTTTTAGACAAAGAATTGGTTTTTATCTTTCTTACGGTTGGTTAACTGGGACAGACAGACCAAATTAGGCAAGAAAACTACTCAAGCAGCTTCACTCTGCTGCCTTGTGACACAAATAGACCAGATCACTGAAATGAAAGCTTGCACTGGTGTATTCATGAGCAGTAGCTGTTTCAAATTTGAGGTATTATAAAAATATGCACAACAATTACTGGCAAAAGCCTGATTTCTGCTTCCACAGAATGTATCACCATTCCCACACAACCCTTCCCTGCCCTCCCTGACCACTTCTGCAGAGCTTCTGTTCTTAATGAGCCTGTGGTAAATGAATACTGGGAGGACTACCTATGAATACCTCTAAAAGGCAATGCTGTACTGGCAACGCATAATATTCAGGCCATGCATCTGATGACTCATCAACATCCCATCCATATTACAACTTTAGAAAATTTATTTCCAAAAAGTCATTATCTCTCCCTGGTGTACTATTTTGAAACTGACTGGGGAAAACCTTCACATTTTATTTCTATCTCCAAACTAGCATGAGAGTTTTCCCCCCCAACCATTTAGAATCCCGCCTTTGAAATTCTTATTTAAACTCTGTGGGGTTTTTTTGTAATAAGATAGGCTTGGGTGATTACACTTACACAACGTAAATTACACTGTCTGAATAACACACAGTTTTACAATCAAATAACATGAATTAAATACATTCATACACATTTCTACCCTAGCTATAAGTTCTTCATATAACTTCAAACTAACGTTATTTTACATACAGAGCAGAAAGACAGCTAGAATAGCTGGTCAGCCTTAAAAGGTTCATGTCTGTGAGACAAGTTTTGTTCAGACTCAGTGTCATGGTGCTATTTTTTTTCTTGATTTTCTTTTCAAGAAAAAGGACCAGCATTACTTTCTAACATTTTGGGCTCAAAGTACAGACTTCAGAATGGTTTTTCTTCCCAATCCTCAATAGAGAATGGTCTTATATTTCCACTGTTTCCACTGATACATGGAATAGCTTTTATTTTGATCTATTTTTTTTAGATCATTAAAATTTTATAAACTAATAACCCCAAGAGGGTTTTGAGAGAGATAGCATCTAAAAATCTTACAATTTGATGCACAGCACAATTTATACATCTACCCCATAGGTCCCTCATATTCCCAGGAAATGTGAATTCCTTCCTCAGTCCCCTCCTGAGTTATTTTCTTGTGCAACCCACCAAAGGCTTCAAACTAATCTCATCACCATGTTTCAATTGAAACCATTTTCCATTCTCCTGACCCAATCTTAGATTTCTTGGCATTATTCTTCTACTGTAACCTAAGAACGATTCAATTTCTGAAGCTTTTATATGTTGCCTCTCTGACAGCTGATCTATATTATGGCATTTATGAGATGAACACAAGAGTCATCTCCGTTAGGGAGAGCTGTATGCTTTCCTTTTTGCTCTCTACTTGCACAGGTGTGTTGTTATTGCTCTCTTGTACTGTTCTTTGCAATGACAGAAAAAGGTTTAGACATGTCAGGAAAGCAATAATCGAATATTTCCTCCCCTCTTGCTGTCTTTGTGGTCATTTATTATTTTTCACTAAATTTCCTTGGTGTAACAGTAATGACGTAAGTCCAGGCTGGAGCTTTGATGCAGATCTGCCTGCCTTGTTTTTTGAAGCATACCAAGATTACTGAAGACTGACAAAACCTTAAGTTGGCTCTTGGTTGAAGACGGGTATTCTAGGCCCTTCCAAAATAATGTGAGAAGCTCAAAAGGACAAAAAAAGAAAACCACCCAAATAAACAAAAAAACCCACAAAACCCCCAAAACCCAAAAAAACCCCAAAAACCAAACCAACCAACCCCCCCTGCCAAAACCCCAAACTTTTACATTGAAAAGGCAGATTTTATCTGAGCAGATGTTACAAATGCAATATTTGAAGTGAAGTAAAAAAGAATTTTCTCCCTTTAACCCATTGCAGATTTGTAGGGTGGGTTATTTCCTTCTGCCTTTTTCTCACATGAATCATTAAAATTTTTAAAATTCTTTTTTGTCTTCGTGAACCACATTGTCCCATCTTTACCTAACACCTGGAAGTCTGTGTCTGCTTCTGGTGCTCCTTAGCAGTCTCCCACTCTTTACTGTACTAAAATCTTCCTTCTTCCTACAATCTGTTTTCCATTTTGTATGTCTGTCTTATATGGCCTTCTGCAAAGTTTTCAAGATTGCTCTGAAAGAAGGTGGATTTTTCCATTTTTTTCCCTACAGTTTCCACATACACTTTGGCCAGATGAAGGCTCTGGGTCCTGGGGGCAGGATGTGCCTTTCCAGGATGTGGACAAGGAAATAGTACAGCTACAGATTTTATCAGAGCTGAAACTAGAATAACAATGTTTTAAAACACTAATAAGGATACAGAACATAAAAGTGACAATCACATTTTCTGTCTGTGTTGGTAAACAGAACCTTTCCCCCAGTCTTGTTTCCAGATCAGGTGCTGTATGACAGAGTAGTAACAGCTCCTTTCAAAGACCCAGCAAAGAATTTGCCTCCTGCCTTTGGCAATACCCCACTGCCTGTGGCCCCAGCTCTTCTGCACAGTCCCTGCCTGTTCTGCCTGTTGCTTTTCTGCCTGTCTTACCTGTTCTCTCAAAAGCGCTCGCTGGTGACTGCACAGTAGTTACACAGTGAAAAATCATAACAAATGATCATACATACATTAGAAGTAGATTAGATACAAATGCTACCTCCTAGGTAAGATTAGATTCAAACGTAAATCTTAAACTGCCTTGGCTGGAGTAGTACTTTAGTAACTTGACAGTAGCATACTTTGCCTTTATGTAGAACCACTGGTTTTTGAGGATAGACTTGACACTTTTAATAGTGGTTTTGGTTTGGTGTTGTTTTAACAAAATCTTTTCCAATTCTTTATTCTACCCACCTTCACTCTTCCTTTATTACTGCTCTGATACAGGATAGTCTGATCTTCTAACTCCATCAATGTACATAATCCCTCATCTTTCAGCTCTATGTTAAGTAGTTCATACACATTCGATTAGAGCCCAAACATTACATCTACACAGTATTTTTAATGCAACGTGTACATCCAGAGTCAGACATTTCCCTAACTGTTTGAAAAACTCTCTTACCAGTCTGTAAATATATTTTTACCCTGCCTCTCAAAGCCTGTGCTTATGAATGAAGCTTCTCTGGCACCTCCTGGAACTGTCTGGAGCAATATTCAGAGAGATATTATAATGAAAATTGCGTCTTGGCTGGCAGGCTAAACAAACATTATTGTACCAGAGCAGAAATAGTAATGAAATTAAAATTTTGAACAGAACATCAAAGTCTCACAGTTTTCATGCCATGTCCTCTTGGGAGGCACCAAACATTGCAGCTGTAGCATATGTCCAGTCTAATGTACCAGCTTCAGGAGAACTTCTGTCTCCATCAGATCCTTGGGAAGCATACCCTAGCACTCCCCTGTGAATAATCCATTACTTGCAATGCAGAACATAAAGAAGTTGGCTATCTATTCACATTGTCATAGACATCAGGCTGTCTGTTCACATCATCAGAGAGAGCATCAGAGTACACGAATCACAGAATCACATAATGGTTTGGGTTGGAAGGGACCTTAAAGATCGTCCAGTTCCAACCCCCTGCCCTGAGCAAGGAGACCTCCCAGTAGACCAAGTTGCTCCAGGCCCTGTCTAATTTGGCCTTGAACACTTCCAGGGATGGGGCAGCCACAGCTTCTCTGGGCAGCCTGTGCCAGTGCCTCACAGGGAATATGTTGAGGAATATGTTGTGTTGTCATTTTATGATGACAACCCTCACAGGGAAGAACTTCTTCCTAATGTCTAATCTAAATATGCCCTCTGTCAGTTTAAAGCCATTCTTCCTTGTCCTTTCACTACATGTCCTTGTAAAAAGCCCCTCTCCAGCTTTCTTGTCAGCACCTTTAGGCACTGGAAGCTGCTCTAAGGTCTTCCTGGAGCCTTCTCTTCTCCAGGCTGAACAACAACAACTCTCTCAGCCTGTCTTCACAGGAGAGGTGCTCCAGCCCTCTGATCATCTTTGTGGCCCTCCTTTGGACTTGCTCCAATGGGTCCATGTTTTGACAATATTAATCCCCAATAGTAAATAGATGTTGAAACCTTTTTTTTTGAAGTGACAGATAATTGCCATAGCAAGATCCACATTAAATGAAAACTGCTGATAATATATCAGATAAAACAATTTAAAACATTACTGAAGTTCCTAGTGTGGTCATTTGTATTATCTGTTCACTCAAAATAAAAAACCCACTGTGTTTTCTGCATAAAAAAACCCCGCATGTCTGAAGCACTGCAGGGCAGGCAGCAAAAATGAAGTTACTAAATGTAAGAATTCCTAAAAGGAAAAAGTTCTACAGAAAGCTGACAATTAAAAAGAGGAAATTTGTCAGCCCTAAAAGTCAGGTCTGACATGGAAAAGCTGGAGGGCTGAGGAATATATTATTTTCACATGAATAAATGTGAGCAAATGCTATTATAGCTTTTCATGATATCTTACCAAGGGTTCTCTTCTACCCAAGATGCCCAAGATAGGTGCTAATCTGGAAAGGAATAGATAAGTATGGTGTCAGAGTAAAACAAATTAAAACCAGAAATTAAATTTTCTTCAGATCCATCGTTTTCTGATGTAAATCCCACTCGTACACAAATTAGATTAGATTTAAATGCAACCTTCTAGGTAAGATTAGATTCAAATGTAAACCTATTCCAAAGAAATCTGTTGCTGTCTGGACTGCGAGTGGTAGAGTTATGGACTCAATGATCTTCAAGGTCATCTCAAACCTAAATGATTCTGTGATTTCACTTGGAAAAAAATTAACTCTTTGCACTGACTATTTGTACAACTGCACTGTTATAGACCCAGAAATTAATCTCTCAGAGCTGCAGGATATGTCGTGAGATGAGAGAGGGTAGACCAGGATCTAGTGGAGCAACACTTCATTGTCTGATGAGAAACAAGACACCTGAGTCATCTCTCAGTACTATCAGGACCTGGACCAGTGTCCATCCAAACCACAGTTTTCTCCTTTTCTCTCTTTTTCTTTTTCTTTTCATCAGAACAAGCATTTTTATCTATGGCTGCTCTGCTTCTCAGCAGGTGTGAAATTCAAACTGCACTATCTTCCTGTGCTAATAAGCCAGAAGAGAGATTATACGTAAAAAAACCAAATAATTACCAGCTGATCCCAGGTACTGGAAAATCACCAAGTATACAGGAGCATTAGATTGGAAAGGTGAAATTAAAACCAACCATCCATATTGCACGTTTCTTCTACATTTAGCAAAAAAACAAAAGGCAGAAGAATGTTGTTAAGCATATGTGCAACAGCAATAGGTTCACTACTGTTGCTTGATTATCTGAACCTTAAAGCCATCAAAAAGCCACAGCTGAAAACCACACAGATAGATTTGTAAGCAGCCTTTCATCATACCTATGGACTTTTTCATGTACATCTATATATCTATAGATATATACACACACAGTCTGTATTAAGTACTGTTTGGTGTCTATGACGACCTATGTGACTGTGAAAAAAATATATTAGCTATAATTAGCATCAGCAAAATTTAATTAAATATTTTTCAAAGCAACCCAGGGTTGCTAATTCATTTCTTATCACTGAGGAAAAAAAAATTGGTTATCAGCCACTGTTGCTGTGAAGTGTTCTTTAAATCTCAAAACCTTATTAAAAGCAGGTAAAAATAGAAATAGACAGAGAACTAAGAAGAAAGACTGGACTGAAGTTTTCTGGCTGAAATATTTTGTTTTACAAACACAGCTTTACCATCTCCTGGAAAGTTTAAAAACAGTAAGGGAGGAAAAGATCACTTCAGTGAAGTTGGAATTTCCTGGTTTGATATAAAATTTCTGTTTCCACTTGAATTTCAGGCATCCTTTTTAAAAAAGAGTCTTTTTAAAAATTATTACAAAAAAGTAAGCATAAAACCAAATTAACATTTACCTTACTCAGATGTTTTAGTGGGGATTTTTTAAAATCCAATTTTATGAGGTATTTAAAGCATTACGTAACAGATTTTCTATAAAGTCCAATCCCCAATATGATATCTTGTCAACAAAGAATCCAGTATCTGAGTGTTTAGTCCTTTCAGTGAGAAATAAGTTTTATTTACACATATTTCCTCAAAAAAAAAAAAAAAAAAAAAAAAAAAAAAGTTTTGTTTTCTTACTCTTCAGTCTTCCAGCGCTACTTCTTTGCAATGGATAAGTTATCTTAATTTGCAACAGTTATTATTCCATTGCATAAAAAAACCTAGAAAAATACCTTATAGTAAATAAGATCTAACAACCTAAATTTCAAAAGTTTGATTTTTGGGTTTTTTTTGGGTTGGGTCTGAGTATTTGTCCCATCAGAATTCTCTACAGCTGAGCTCAGGACAGTATTTTTGATCACTTTTGAGTAGTTCAGTCTTTTCTTGTATAACCAAAATAGATAAGCTCATCAAATGGAAAGGAAAAATCACACAGTATTTTCTACAGTGTCAGTGAAAGGGCTTAGTAATGCCTCCAGCACATGTTACTCTACTATTAGCTGCTGCCTCAATTCCTTTAAAATTGAAAGCTGACCTGGCATGGACCCAGTTTCGAGAGCACTAACTGCTCTACAGAAGTCATTCTGACCCTGAACATAAAAAAACCACATATGCACATGCTCAGAGAAAGACAGAAAGAACCTGATATGTAAAGGTTCCTGCAAAAATACTTGACATGTTCCTGGCCTCTTTAATTATATTAGTTATTTTGTCTCTCCTTGACATTTATAAAGCTGAGAATGGAATAAAGAAGAGACATTTCATCACTATTTTTAAGGTTGCTTTCTGAGTATTCTTGGAAATTGGAAAAAAGTAAAAAGTTAGTAAGAAAGCAGCAAAAATCATTAAAGACACCATCTACATTGAAATACTCTGCTAATTACATCATGCTAGCAAGAAATTCATTTCCAGCATTTCTAGTGGGCTGAAAATATGCTTTGTTGAATTATGGTGGGTTTTGGTTAGTTGGTTGGTTTTGGATTTGTTTTTTTTTTTTTATTTTTTGTTTGTTTGTTTTTGTTTCTGATTTTGTTTTTTGTTTTGGTTTTGGTTTTGGTTTTGGTTGGGGTTTTTTTGGTGTGTTGTTTTTTAGTTTTTGGGGGGTTTTTTTGGTTTGTTTTTTGTTTGGTTTTGTTTGTTTGTTTTTGTTTTGTTTTTTAAATGCATCCAGGCTTTATACCTACAAAACTTTAATTAAATATTTCGAGATGTCAGAAAATCTCTCACAACAAAATTATTCTGGCAAGCAGATCAAGGCCTGGATTTGATTTAGCGATCGAAGCAGCCTGCTAAAGAAAACAAGATGACCAAGTGACACTAAACTGCTCCAACAGCCTGATTGCTCTAAATTGCATTGTACTTCTAGCAGCCCCTTAAAACTGATCGACATCAAAATTAATGGCAACAAACAGGTAGACTTGAGTCCTCCAAAACCTTATTATGCACATATTTTATATAACTAGTAAGCCATTTAAGGAAGAATAACTAAAAATATTTTCATGGCCAGACTCTTCTAATACTGACTAGAGGCAGTGTGCCTTCCCTTGCTCCACTGCCTTACACCAAAACAATAAAGTGGTTGGGAATACCAGTACTCACCAAGCTACAGTGATGATCCACAGGCATATAAAATTGGGGCAAGAAGTCAGTTCTTAAATGCAAGTCAAGAGCCACAGAAAGAAAAGATGGCTGTTGTCTAGCTACCGTCAGAGAGAGACTTGCGGCAAGTTATGTCTATCGAGTTGGTTCCAGGTTTAGTCCTTTGCAGCATGTAATTCTTGTTGAAAGAGGACACTAAAAAACCTTACTGTACTCAGTACTCTGCCATGGGCAGGCAGGTGATGAACTTGGCCTTTTCTCTCATTCAATAACACTTGCAGGTTCAGAGACACCCATGTTTCCCCAGGAGCAATCCAAACTTACAATCTTTCCTTATAACACCCTACTTTAACAAATAGAGAAACCCTTTAGAGGGAACCAGGAAGAAGGAAAGAATCAATATGCCAGCAAGAGGTAAAATATCAAATCTCCAGTTCCCTGGCTGTAGGACTAGGTTCTAACAGTTGTACCATTGAAGGGTTGTCAGACAGTGACATAGCCATGGGGTTTTAATATGAACTTTTTCATTTCAGTGCATACAGACACTCAGGATCCAGGCTCCTCTTACACTTACTTCATGGGTAGCATAATTCTCAGAGCTTCAGTTTTCCTTTTGACAATGATGACTTCCAAATTTATACCAACTTTTCTAATGTTTAAGTCCATCTTTTGGCATCTCATTCGAGATTCTATTTGATAATTTGTTGAGATCCTACATAGTATCAAATAGATTTCCTCTAAGCCCATAAGGTAATTTGAGGAAAACAATAAATATGACTAAAAAAAATCTGCAGCTTCATCATTCGCCACCTTTAAGCTTAGATCCTGAGGACTTTCATTATTAACCTAACTATAAAAATTGCTTCATATTAAGCTTTTTTGTGGAAATTGGTACATTTAATAAGAATTTTTGGATACTCTTCCTTCAGTTTTGAATCTGAGGAATTAAGAATTTACCACCAACATAACAGAAATTCTTTGTCAAAAATCACATACTCTGAATACAGCCTAGACTGTGATTTATCCAACAGATTGCCTTTTAACAAAACATTTTAACTTTGTCAGTTAATTACAATCTGCTGTAACTGACACTATTAGTTCAGTTCATCAATCCAAATAAGAATGCAGCAGCTGCTTTAAGGAAACTAATGTCAGTGTCAATGTAAATTCAGCTGGAATAACTTCAGTGTGTAGACAGAGCTTTTATTTGGGTGGTTCTCACCACCCAAGAGTGTTGTAACTAGTACACTGGTCTATTTACTCTTTGAAGTTACTTATTCTGGTTTCCTAGGAAAATTAATTTTGTGGAAATTTGTAGATTTACTCAAAGTTTTCCCACCTTGTTGTATCTGTCAGTGTATTAGCAACTTCAGTTAAAGGTTCAACACTACCTTCAGTATTTTTCCATTCACTGCCCGGAATTTTTTTAAATATTTCCAAAGATAACTTTCCCAAGTGCCTTGATACTACAAATTTTTCTCAAATATCTGGCATTTCTGTGTTGTTCTGTAAAGTAAGGAACAGACCAGTCAACCCTCAGAAGCATTTTACCATCCATCCGTCCATCTGCAGTATTCATCAAGCCTAATAAGATTTAACATATCTGTATCTTACAGTGATTTAAGGCTTTTTTCCCCCCAGATTCTCATTTGTCTGGTAATCACAAAACAGTTGAAAAATAAAATATTTGTACTTAAATCCATCCTATTTAGGAAAAATCTGAATCATAAAATCGTTTAAATTGGAAAAGACGTTTAAGATCGAGTCCAACAGTTAACCCACCACTGCCAAGCCTACCACTAAACCACATCTACAGGTCTTTTAAATACCTACAGTGGAGACTTGTTCACATATCCCTGCAAACCCCACTGCTGAACAAACTGAAATACTACAAAGGATCATGCAAGCTTTAAGTGGTAAGGGATTGTCCAAATACGCAGGGAGCTGCAACCTATAGATGTTAAAAGAAGAATCTGTAAGTGACAGAAAGTTGGAGCCACAGCTGTAAATAACACGTTTTTATAGTCAGCTGGGTTGATAATCCAAGAATTTTAAAGGCCAGGTTACAAATCTTAGGGGAAAGGAGAAAAAGTGCTGAAACCAAACTCTATTCTCAGTTGACCTAAGACAGTCTTATGCAAATAAATGGGATTCTGAAAGACAAGTTATTGAGCAAATAATCTTACGGGTATTGTCTCTGTATTTGAATTACTTTAAAAAAACACAGTTTCTGTACTGTATGTTTCACATTGTTTATTAATTTTGTGAAATATTGTTCACCTTTCAAAAAATAACTAAGGGTTCAAGCCTCATCATGTATTTGAAAATTTATATTGTTATCAAGGCTTAAAATTCAGAATCTAACATATGAAAATATTAAAAATAGTTTCTCAGATCTATATTAGGGGTTATGGCAAATCCAGAGACCTGGATGATTAAACAGCATTTTTTTTTCTTACTGCTAAGATATACTAAAGCAGTTATAAATATAGCTATTGCTTTTTCATATTGGCAATTGCTATTTCCCCACCCCACCCCCAGTAGTACCATGTATGAAGAATAACTGTATAATCATGAAGAAGAGAGGGAATTGATCCATAAGATGTCTTTACATTTAAGATGGGAAGAATACAATGAAGAACATTTAAAATCCCCATCCTACCAATATTTCACCACACTGTTATAGACAGCAATATCAGCTACCTGAGAAGCTGGAACAGAGAACAGAAGGGTATCACATGGCTAAGTGCCCTTGTTTGTGCCATGAGATACAAGAAAAACAACAGGTAATATCAGATAGCCAGGATCACTTTTATTTCCTTTACATATGAGCCCTAACAGCCTCAGACTGGTTTCAAGTTAACCTCAAACAGGCGCTTGAACTACTGGGCTGTATATTCAGCAATTCCAAAGCAGAGGCTATGAGATAAAACTATTTACCAAAGTAAGTATTGATATTATTATTCACAGCAACAGTACAGAATGTACACTATTTGTTATATCATGACTCCAAAAAGAAATTGCCTAAAGCCGTCTAGTGAACATAAGCAGGTATTATAAAATGCAAGAGATACAGAGTTCATTAATAAGAGGCTTATTCTCCTCTCATTCATTTACCTTTACAAGGCTCTGGATTCATTAGAAGTACTACTATTTAAAATATTTAATTTTTTTCCTAAAAAAGACCAAAACAAAGTGAACAAAGCAAATGGAGATGCAACCTGGGTGACCAGCTCTAGTTGACCCTTCTTGGAGCATGGGAGTAGGACATGCTGACCTCCAGAGGTCTCTTTCAGCCTTAGTTCTGTGATTCTACAGCACCATTGAAAACAAATATATTTGCTCACACACAACTATTCGCTCTTAAAAAACCTAAGCTTAATTTTAAGAATATCCATTAAACAATAAACATTTAGAAGAAAATTTCAACTCATTCGAACTGTTGAAGATTTCCAGCAATGTCACGCAAAGGGGCTATTTAGAGGCAGCACAGTTTAAAAGTTTCAAACTCCTTTTTCATCTGTATTTATAGTTAACTACTTCAGAACAAGTGATCTTCCTTGGACTTGCTGTTACCTCACAAAGATCACCAGACAATTTTATTTTCCCTTTTGTATCTAGCCTTATATCTGTAAGTGCTTGGAAATAAGATTTTCTTTCATATTTTTTGCACCTTGCGCAGCACTGAGAATGAAGCCTTTTAGGACAAAAAACGTCTCTTAGCATACATAGAAATAGCATGAAGAGCTTTTTACTGCTATAAATAGGTTAAGGTTTATTTAGTCCATGACCAAAGACCATTACTTAGGCTAGGCAAAGTAAAACTTTCTCCACCAGCATAAGTCCTTCCTCCCCCCTAAAACAATAGGGTCTGTTGTTTGGGCCATATATTTCTTTATAAGAAGAAGGGCAAAATCCACATTACATGCTTAAATGCTCCAGGACCTACAGGTTTGTCCACAGTACATGAGGACATGCTTGGGGAATCCTTAGTGTCTTCAGAGTGCAATCAGTTTTGCCAGCTGCTCGCTCTAACACAGGCAGAACTTGTGCAGTCTTGGAGGAATTGCAACAGAAAATTGCAAGTTCTTCTATACCCATTTTCTAATAGAAAACAATGTCATTTTGTGAGCTGAAAGCTAGTAGTGCTGTCCAAGCCTGCCCTGAAGAAAGTTATGTACATGCAGCTTGATCCTACAAGCTCAGTAGGATCCTGCAAGCTCATTTTGTTCTGAACTCAGTGTATTTGTGCAGCAGGGAAATCAACCCACCTCCACCAACTCCCCCTTTATTTTTTAAAAGAAAAGTGAATTCACAATGGATTTATTTGAAAGGCAAAACTTGAAAAGGTTACATCCAGCCTAAGCCTTTTTCTTATGCATCCCAGAAACTGACACAGAATATAGGTGATTTTTTCATGCAAATTGAAGTAGTTAATAAATAAAGTCAAGAATGAGCGTAACAATGTTGATGTTATTATTATGAGCACAATTCTAACAAATATTCAAACTAAAGTGATCATGATATGCTGTTATGCTTCCATTGGCTGGACAAAGTCATTGGTTGTCTTTAGCATACCAGACCAGCTTTCAGGAAGATGTGGGAGACCAACACATCACACATGCTGGAATGACAATTGTAATTCTGAATTTAACTTGCATGTGGGTTTACTATGATTGCATGAAGATAAGGGCTGTATGCTTGTGTGGTGCACAAGTAGCCAATTACAGTTATTTCATGTGCAATTGTCCAATCTGAATGTATAATTGCAGTTATTACGAAAACAAATTAGACAAATTATTTCCTTTGCATTTTTTTCCTAACTTCTGTCAAGACAAAGTCTCTTCCTATTAGGCAGAGGAAAAAGCTAAGCATTGTAATGAAGTGTAACAAACATCTATTCTTCGTATCCCAAATATTCCACTTCAAGATCTTGTGTGGTTTTGCTAAATACTACTGCCAGTATGTTCCATAAACTTGAAAGGTCATTATAACCACAGCTGCAGAGAGCTGGTGGAAGAAATTCAAGCTCCTGGTGATCAGCTGTATCTGATTCTCCATGTTTCTCTTCCTACATTCACCTCAGAGACTCTTGACAATGGAGTGCTGGCATGTTGCCTTTGATCCATAGCTATACCTGGAAACAGAATGAGATAATCCCAAAGAATCACTTTTCTTGACTACTTGACAGAACATATGCTTAAAAAGTAGCATTGTGCAGTCTAAGTAACTATCTATAAAAACTGTATCTTGACAACATAATAAGGATGTTTATGGTGGACTAGTCTGGTTTACTTCAAAAAGAACCTAAGAAAATAACTCAAAACATGCCTACTAGATGTCACAGTATATATTAGAACTCAGTCTTTCGCTTAGGCTAAAGAACTGGCTTTGGTCCAAGTGGCCAAAGACCACGCATATTCTGGCGGGTATTTCCTTAGCAGCAGTGCTGCAAGACACCCACAGCAATTGTGGCTGCCAGGCCTCTGCCGAGACATGTGCACTTCAGAAACAGCTCAAGTACATTAGCGCTACCAATACTTCAGGTTTGAGAATCCCTAACGTAGCTGTCTTGTATCTGCTCCTCTGAAAGCTTTGTTCTTATGATTTAAGAAACAGTTCTCTGATTTCAGGAATTTAGCTCTGTCAGAGCTGCACTCCCCAGCCACAGAAATGAGATAAGAAGAACATTTGGATTTATTTGGAGTTATTTGGTTAGAAGAGCTCTTGTACCAATTGCTGTAGTGCAAAACTAGTGAATACTAAAGCACATTAGGGAATAACCTGGACAAGACTAGACCATATTGTTTCAGATTGAATGGGTACACTCAAATGGAGGCTAGGGAATGATCTCATCTTTCATGTATACTTTACCTTAGACTCTTTGCAGCAAGACAGGCAATTGAAACTCATTCAGTGAATCTGAGAACTCAGGAAAGGGGTTTTGATGTACTCACTCAGAATTTCAGTATTCATCAGGAATATGTCATAATTCTTAAAGGAAAATCACTTTAATCTGCATATAAAATTCCTTACCTGTTATCCCATGAGGTGCTGATTACATAAAATTCTTTTGAAATTCTGTACATATGTACTGCACAGTATTTCTAGGTTCTTGAAAAGACAAGGCTTTTTTAGTGATACAAAGACTTAATCATCACTCAGCAGTCTGCACGCTTTATAGGAAGTCTACCCATACTCACACAGTTCTTGAATTAATGTTTTTAGAAGCATTTACAGAACATAATGGTAAAATATTTTTAATACTTACTTGTACCTGTTTGCATTCTTTTGTGTGTGAAAGAACAGTTTAAGCCTTCATAATCATGCCACTGGAGCACATTCTAAGCCGTTTAGCTCAAGTGCTAAGACAGTACCAGGTCAGTTAATATATTAAGGCAGTCCCAAACTGATATAACTGGAAACTCTAGGCAAACTTGGTAGGGTCCCAGTCAAAGCAAGAACTTTACATTTCCAGTGGGGCTTCACATCTTGATGTTATATGGACACTGCTTAGGAGACGGGAATGCCAAGCATCCTGAAGATCATAGAATTGTGGAAGGGACTTTAAAGCTCATCTAGTTCCAACTTCCCTGCCATGAGCAGGGACACCTTCCACTAGAACAGGTTGCTCCAAGCCCCGTCCAACCTGGCCTTGAACACTTCCAGAGAACTTCTCTGGGCAACCAGTTCCAGTGCCTCAACACCCTCTTAATGAAGTACTTTTTCCTAATATCTAATCTAAATCTCTCCTCTTTCAGTTTAAAGCCGTTACCCCTTGTCCTGTGACTATATGCCCTTATGAAAAGCCCCACTCCAAATTTCCTGTAAGCCCTCCTTAGGTATTAGACTGCAAGTCAATATCTTGCAAGGTAACATCCCAGGTAATCTACTGCACCTCTAACTCTCTTTTCTGTGAAGTCACGTGTACTGGTTACTCTTTGCTGTTTTTCAGCGATCTAGGAAGCTCTGGTAATTTAGTGCTGAATAAATCTCTCTGGGCTCAAAGTACCCTAAGGCAGAAAGCGTGTCCCTGTTTCTATCCACTATTTAATGCCAGCAGAGATCTGCAGGTCCCTAAAGAAAAGAGCTCCTCTTTGTTCCTCTATTCTGAGAAGCAGCAAGAACACTTCCCTAGAAGAAACATTTATGAAAGCTGGCTGTTCCCATCACTGCATCACAGTATTTATTAACCTTTGTCTGCTTAGAGGTGTGAGCCGCTGTGTACACAAAAAAGTGTCTCCTAAGGGATCCTGAAGGGACACACAGAACAGTACAGATCTGGTGTTCACTGTCCCACTCTGGTGCCTGAGGAGGTGGAGAAGGAGGATTAGGCTCACCCTTTTGCAAGTGAAGTATTCAGGCTATATAAATTAATTGCACTTGACTTGCACATAAAAGCTTTTCTGCACAGCCAGGAGGATTGTGCTGCACTTGTTTTTAGAGGGAGAAGCTGAGATTGCAATGTTTGAGTATTACTGTATGAACTAGGTCTTTTAATAGCACCACTTTAAAAGGTGGACATATTTATGTTAGACCAGAGTGAATATTTTGCCCTGTATCTCACAAATCACGAGAAGACAGCATAGATAATGATGGAGTTTTAGATTCTCTCACCAGATGTAATGCCCTGGAAATGAGTGCTACTTTTTTTCCTGATTAACAAGATGGCTGATTACAGTGCATTATTTTCCTTTTCCTTTATTTTGTCAAATTTTATACAAACACTTTGTGCTCCCACACTAAATGGTAGGTGAACAGTTTGTTGCATTGAAGAAGGAAAAATACGTTTATGCTAGGGAAAAAAGCTGATGGCATGCTAAATCACAGTTATAAGAGAATACATTTCTGCAATAGCCTATAAAATGTAATATTGATATAGACACCAAATGCCAGGTAGCTTTTCTGAGATGCAGATGACATGCAAAAGGAAGCAAAAATGAGTAAGAACTGTTCTTGCCACAGAAAGTACTGGCACAAAAAAATATCCTAACCAGACAGTTCTGAGACCTTCAAATTCTGCTTTAGTGAAACAGGAGACAGGTCCTCTGTTCTTTTTTTCGCCTCTTTTGTCAGCAGAGAAAGATCAGGGTAATAATTACCGCTCTAAAATCTAGGTGGTGAGGCTCAATATTTGAAGTTATCTCTGCTTCAGTTCAAAAACTTTGAGGCTGCACAGTAATTATTATATAACTCCCAGGAATTTTACTTTAAGTTTTGATTATGTTTTTATCTAGAAATCTATAATTAATTCACATACAAACAAACACAGTTTTAAGATATATATCACAGCTTTCTGGTATTAAAAATGGAGGGGGTTCTTTAAGAACACCCACAAATGGGATGGACTGTTTGACTTTAGTCAACATAACAGGAGAATTTAGCAACACATGTAAGTATCAGTAAAATTAAAAGCAGAATTACAAATGAGCTTAACATTGAAAGAATTCTAATGGAAAGACCAAAGAAAATATTTAACACGGAAAAATACTGAGGGATCTGCCAATTCGATAAAATTCTTTCTACATAGTGCTTTATGCAGCCTCTGGACATAAGACATCAGTCATATTTG
Source organism: Strigops habroptila (assembly GCF_004027225.2). Taxonomy (NCBI): domain Eukaryota; kingdom Metazoa; phylum Chordata; class Aves; order Psittaciformes; family Psittacidae; genus Strigops; species Strigops habroptila. The sequence goes on from NC_044302.2 coordinate 85,282,204, forward strand.
CAGCAATTATGCCCATTTGGATAGAAATGACAGTGTTGCACACAGTGTGCTGTGGCTTCCTTTTTGAAGAATGTGTAACTCCCAGCATGATGCAGAGAAAGATCATACTGCTGGGAATATGACAGTGGAAAGGAAATTCTGCAGTGAGCATGCTAACTGCATTCTCTGCAGTGTTGTCAGAAAAAGGACACTTCCACATACTAATAACACAAGCGCCAAAGGATAAGATATGACATGTTCAAAAGCAGATGATAAGACAGAGATAGATGTAAGAGACATGCATCAGGTTTCAAATATGGAATGTATTATTCCATCTCTACTGTAAGCAAGTATCAAGAGAACAGAAAACAAGATTCATGGAGCCTGTTTTATAGTACCCAGAAGTAATAATAAAACTCACAAAATGAACAGGAAGATTTTTTTTTCCTATGAAGAATAATGATTATAGAAAAACAATCAATCATGACTTGTCATCTATGCAAAGACACATGCAATTAAACAAAAAACCCCCAACGCAAAGGCATACAGTACTAACCATCAAGAAAAATAATCATATTTGCTTAATAATTTTCCTTAAAGTGAATGACAGGTTCTTCCACACTCTTTGCCCCTCCAGTAGCTTGCAGCGTATGAATTGTATGGGGAGGCTACCCTCCACACAAAAAAATGGACTATTTTCAAGACAAATCTATAGCTGCTTGCTTTATTCATTGGGAAAATTACAGAATGCACTCCAAAAATTCTGAGAGGTAGATAGTTTACTAAGACAGTGAAGTACTTGGGTATCTGTTCTGAAACTTGTCAGCAATCCCATAAAGAGTAACGACAGTACATGCAAAAACTTAGATCTTATGCCCAAAAAATGCATAGTGATTAAATCCTTTCCTGAGCTTGTGTCTTACAGGTTTTGTTTGGGGTTTTTTTTGTAATTTTTTTAAATAATTTGTTGCAGTGGTTTTTGTATGAAAAAGCCTTATTGTACTTTAAAATGGTATATGGAAATCAGAATAAATATAGAGTAAAGGTCTGAAAGAGAGAAAAGCAGAGGTGGGAAAAGAGAGTAAAGGACAGATTTAGTCCTTTTTTTGTTTTTCATTCACGCTGCCCATAAGATCTTGACTGAAAAGTCTGCTCTTTAGTTGCCAAAATTATGAAATTTGTATGCCCTTGACTGAAAAGTATCAAACTAACGGAAAATAAGAGTGCAAAATACATTTCTGCATACTTCTTAATTTATATTTTCATCTGTATTTGTGAAATCTGAAGAATTAGACATGGAAGAGACCAATTAAATCATCCAGTCATTCCTGCTACTGACAGCTCTGAATAATTCCTTGTATTTTCAGGTACTGAAAATACATCATTTACATACAGATGACAAAATACATTTTAATGAGCCAGGTTCTTTCTCCTGTGTTATCTGAGCAGAACTGCTCAGATGAAGGCAGCTCTTTGTCACAACAGAAGACTTCTAAGAGAATATTCACTTCAGCTACAATGTGTGTATGTTACTAGATGCAGCAGTTAAACAGTTTACTATTATGCATTTCAGCACACCATAGGAAGAGGGCACATGCTAATCAAGATCAATCAGCACACCTTCTGAAGCCTTGTGTGCCTTAAATATTACTTTAGACAGGAGGCAAGATGTCCCAGTGAACACAATGAGGTAACCTTAAGTAAACTCTCTTGTCATTCAGTTAAAGATCAATGAGAATCCACCATGAGTTCAGTACAAAGTTACTCTGTCGTTAGCGAGCAGCTCAAACTACCATTTGGCTATAATTGTAACCTGAGAATTTTTAGCTGTTAACAAGTAATAAGATTAAGATGAATTTGTCATTCAGGAGATTACCAGCAGGCTGGCCTTTTGTCATGTGACTCTTAGAGTGGAGTTAAGATCTGTGTCTCAAACTTCAGTACAAGCCTCAATTAGCCATTACCACCTTCACCCCCCAACCAAAAAAAAAAGATGCCCAAAAGCCATGCTACATGGAATAAGATGGAGTGTAAAGACTTACTGCACCCCACCAGTATTAAAAACCAAATCTTTTGCATTCTTTTAAGTAAGATTTTATTTTCAGACATGGCTCTGCATCACAATTCAAATGAGATGCCCAGACTCTACATCTTTGTTCTCTCAAGCTGTTCTCATCTGGTGACATTCTGGTGACATTCTCATCTGACAAGATGGGAACCATCATAAACCTACATGCAACATTTCTGAGGAACAAGTTCAGCAAAACTTGTACAGATCAGATGCTGTGCAGTGCACTCGAGATTGCTCTATACCACTATACAGGTGAAGGGCTTGGCAATAGGCAAGTTCTAATAACAGACATAGAATCATAGAATCATAGAATAGTTTGGGTTGGAAAGGACCTTAAAATCATCTAGTTCCAACCTCCCTGCCATGGGCAGGGACACCTCGCACTAAACCATGTTGCACAAGGCTCTGTCCAACCTGGCCTTGAACACTTCCAGGGATGGAACATTCACAACTTCCTTGGGCAACCCATTCCGGTGCCTCACCACCCTCACAGTAAAGAACTTCTTCCTTATATCTAATCTAAACTTCCCCTGTTTAAGTTTGAAGGCATTACCCCTTGTCCTACCACTACAGTCCCTAATGAAGAGTCCCTCCCCAGCATCCTTGTAGGCCCCCTTCAGATACTGGAAGGCTGCTATGAGGTCTCCATGCAGCTTCTCTTCTCCAGGCTGAACAGCCCCAACTTTCTCAGCCTGTCTTCATACACGGGAGGTGCTCCAGCCCTCTTATCATCCTTGTGGCCCTCCTCTGGACTCGCTCCAACAGCTTCATGTCCTTTTTATGTTGAGGACACCAGAACTGTACACAATGCTCCAAGTGGGGTCTCACGAGAGCAGAGTAGAGGGGCAGGATCACCTCCTTCAACCTGCCAGTCACACTTCTTTTGATGCAGCCCGGGATATGGTCGGTTTCTGGACTGTGTGTGCACACTGCCGGCTCATGTTCAGTTTCTCATCAACCAACACCCCCAAGTCCTTCTCTGCAGGGCCGCTCTGAATCTCTTCTCTGCCCAACCTGTAGCTGTGCCTGGGATTGCCCCGACCCAGGTGTAGGACCTTACACTTGGCTTGGTTAAACTTCATAAGGTTGGTATCGGCCCACCTCACAAGCGTGTCAAGGTCCTTCTGGATGGCATCCCTTCCCTCCGAAGGGATCAACTGAATCACACAGCTTGGTGTCGTTGGCAAACTTGCTGAGTGCGCACTCAATCCCTCGGAGATTAACATCACAGACTCAGTGCATCTTCATGCAGTGAATCACTTTATTGCCTATTGCTCTAGCTTTTACACCATTCTAGCAAAAGATGTTTTTAGCCTATTGCTCTACCTTTTATACCAAGCTAGTTTTAGCACATCATGTTTAGTTCCTGGTTTACAGTTTTATTTTTTCCAACATTCTTTGTCGTTTCACAAACAGCCCCAGAATAACCAGTTCCTTACCTTTCTGTTCTCCTACTACTGTCCAGCTGGGTTGCTCTGCTTAATCACACAGTGTACTTTTCTTCTTCTTTAACTCTTTCTTCTCCAGTCAAGCAGTTACTTCTCTTTGGCAATAATCAAATAGCTTCCATCCTCTCCTACACAATCCCACTGTCCATGTTGCCAACAAAGATGTTGAACAAGACAAGTCCCAACACCGATCCCTGAGGGACACCACTTGTCACTGTTTTCCAACTGGACATTGAGCCGTTGACCACAAATCTTTGCGTGCAGCCATCGAGCCAGTCCTTTATCCACTGAGTGGTCCATCTATCAAATTGATGTCTCTCCAATTTAGAGACAAGGATGACGTGTGGGACAGTGTCGAACACTTTGCACAAGTCCAGGTAGATGACGTCAGCTGCTC